>NC_136060.1:149555409-150259835 GCF_964261635.1 Lissotriton helveticus | reverse complement strand
AAGTCGCAATTCATTTGCAACTCACTAAATAGGCTTTGTACATCGTCCACAGGGATTTTGCATGCGCAAACGGGTCGCAAACCTGGTTTCCACGCACCTCATGCAGAATTATCTTCATTGTATTAGGAAGAGCATTTGCAAGGCTGAAAATCTGTATGGGTTTGATCTGAGGTTGATAAGGATTCTTACTGCGGATGCTAGTATGAAAGGCATTGGTATGGTGTTTAGCCAGAGGGATGAGAAAGTGAAGGAGTTTACTGTGGTATTGCATCAAGGCACTATCACCTTCAGAGAAGCGTTACTCTGTTATTGAGAAGGAAACTTTAACACTTTTCTGGGGATTGGAAACATTTGGGAATCTTTTTTGAGTTTTGAGGTTGAGATTATAATTGACCACAAACACTTATTGAAGGTGTTAACACCTGAAGGTTTGTTGAATGCCACTCACCAGAACACCAGGTTTTCGGTGAGATTGATGGATTATTATTATAAACTGTACTACTGGCCTGGTGTGAAGAAGAGTGTGGCTGATTGTCTGACTACCATTGCCTTTAGAGGAGGTTTCCAGGGGTGGGGGTGAGGATTTCAGGGTGGCATTGGTATGTGCAGAAAAAATAAATGACATCGCCAAATTGGAATGAAAAGAAGCCTTTAAGAAGGATTCTGCAGTGGTAGAAGTTAAGAGGTATGTGGTGGATTGTTGACCAGACAAGAGTACCTTGAGAGAAGGTTGCAAGTACTATTGAGAGGTGAGTAATGAATTGACTGTGATGTGTGGAAGTGTCTTAAGGGGCTACTGGATAATTCCTCCAGTGACTTTACCGACCGCCATAGTAAAATTGTGTCATTGTTAGGCATCACTAAGAGTACGAACAAAGTTAAAGAATCATACTGGTGGCCATATATAGATGTAGAAGTGGCAAGGGTGGTCAGGGAGTTTGACCCATATGAGGGGGCATACAAGTCGCAGGTGTTGATGAAACCTGATCTCCGCCCTGTGCCTTGCCCTGATATGGCTTGGGAAACCATAGGGGTAGATATAATGGGTCCTGTGAGCAAAGAGGATGGTAGTAATTGGTATGCACTCGAGGTCATGGACTACTTTTCTAAGTGGCCAGAGGTTGAGTTTGTTTGCAGTGCCAATGCTGATTTTGTGGTAACATTTTTGGATGGTGTTTTCCAGAAAGAGGGTCTTTTTAAAAGAGTCATTACTGACGATGGTGTGCAGTTCAGGGTTGAGGTTGTGAATGAGTTCATGGTGCCTAATGGGGTGGAACACAGTTTCACATCTCTTTATCATCCTAGCAGGAATTAAGAAGTTAAGAGATTCAAAAGAGTTGTGAAGGGTTCTTTGCAGATTGCTATGAGTACGTGGTTGGATTGGAAGGTGAGTATCAGAAAGGATGGTATGGATGTTTCTTACTACTCCCACTGTTACCGATCTGAGCCCTTTCCCGATCATGAAGGGAAGGGTTGCTTTTATGAAAGATAACCAAGGTTGGTTGGTGAAGTCTAGATTACTATAATGGTCTCCAGAGGAGGTAAAAAATAACATTGTGATGGCTCAAGATAAATAGATAAATGCAAGGGGTATCACGATAATAGGAAGGGATCTAGAGAGTGCCAGGTCAAGGAGGGGGATTTGATAAAAGTACAGTTGACTTTTAGGGTTCGTAACGGGAAATTCCAATTCTCCAAACAGTAATGAGTTGAAGACAATTAGTGATGGTAAGATATGGCACATGAGTAGGTCTGCAAAATTTGTTGAGGAAGGTAAAGACAAGAGCTTATGGTTTTAGTTTGATGATTCTATGATTGATAGAAGGTGGTCTGGAGAAGACAGTGAGAATGAGAGTGTGATCTTTTTCGCTTGCTTTTCCCTTCGGCTTTCAGATCTAGCCTCCCCTTGCATTTGCTTCAAGGTATTATATAACAAATCCAAGGTGGTGACCTGTGGGGGACTGGTGGAATGAGAGTGATGTACATTGCTTCCTCCCCCCTCCTGATATAACTGGGAGGTAGCGGAGTAGTCCCAATACAGCTTCTTAACCACCTCCGACTGCGAAGGACTCCCTGCCATCTTTGACTGGGTACGAGATCTGGTATTTTTTTTTGTATTTTGCTTTATGCAGACATGGCAGGCAGAGTCAGCGAAGTGGAAGAAAGGACAGGGAAACTAGAGGATAAAGTGACAAAGTGGCAGGAATTTAAGCAGGATCAGGAGAAAATCTCGGCGGATGTTCAGTGGAAACTCGAGGACTCGAGAACCGTCAGTGTCGGAATAACATTAGACTGCTTGGGGTCGCAGAGGGGAAGGAAGGGCAGGATGTGCGGGCATATGTCATTATTTTGCTCAGGCGGCTTTTCCTGACGTAACAGCATGGAACTGGGAGAGTGAAATACAGCGCGCCCACCGGTTCCCTCTTGTCCAGAAGAAAGGATATACAGCGTCTCAGGCAGACAAGCCTAGGGCTATATTGGTCTATGTGGGGAACAACTTACTTAGACAAGAGGTCATGGACAAGGCCAAACCTGAGGCAAGGCGATCTTACAATGGCACAACATTCTTTGCCCGTCCAGATTTCTGCCACGCCACAGTTGAGAGAAGGTGGCGACTGAGACAATTAATATCTCCATTTCAAAATTTGGGGTGCGAGGCCTTTTTGATGTTGCCATGTCGTCTTAAGGTGGTGGTAAAAGGCCAAGTTAGGATATTTTTTCCTGAAATTAAGGCTCAAGCATATTTAGCTGAGCTAAGAGAGAAAAGGGGCATGACTGTCGCTTTGAGACAACCAATGCAGAAGAGTCATTAGTAATGATAAGTAGTGTCAAGGAGTTATGTTCTGATAGGAGTTAATATGTTATTATGTTAATTAGATGGAGCACCGACATTAGCACCAGCACAGTACAAGGTTCAGAGTATATATTGGGAGGGGGATGGGGCTTTCTGGGGCACTAGCTGTCACATATAGGTCAGGATTGACCTATTTGCCTGTAAAGGTGGGGTCCTGATGGAACGGCACACCTTTGCATTATTTTGCTCACAGAGAAGACATAACTTGGAATGTACACAGCACATCTAATGTGGAAGTAGACTTGGCTGAAGCAATAGAGGTTGAAGGAAACCTGAAAACATTTTGGTTGATTAACTGGTTAGGGCAGTCGCCGGATGTTTTTTAAATGGGTATTCGAATAGTCACACTGAATGTGTATGGTTTGAATGATCGCCTCAAGAGACGAGTAGCTACTTTATTGAAATCTATGTGTGTAGACTTTGTTTGTCTGCAGGAGACGCACATTGAGGGAACAAAAGGGTTCTTACTAGAACAGTTAGGATTTCACTTGCTCGCATATTCGAAACAGGGGGCTAGGACCAGAGGAGTGGCTATATTATCAAAACGTAAGGATGTTACAGTAAGGAAGAAGCTTGAGGATCAGTGAGGCAGATGGGTGTTGGTAGAATGTTTGCTTGATGGTGATTGGATTACTCTGATGTCAATCCATGGTTCAACGGAAGAGGATCCTTAGATTTTTGATTGTCTAGATCTGGAATTGTTATTTACAACAAGGGGTGGTGATGGACAGAGTCTCTGAATTAAGCAGAGTACTCTCACCCAGTCAAGAGATCAGGGCTAGATCCAACACCGTTTTTTAGCTCATTGCACCATCCCAGTTTCAGAACCTGGCTGTATGCAAATTAGTCTGTCCCTGGCCCAGTGCATCATGGGAACAGGGCAGACCAGACTACAAAAGCCAATTCTTACACTGGGAAGGAAACACGCTTCCGGGGATCGGTTTCTGCCATTTCAGGCGTCTTCGGCCCGGCTTGCTTGAATCCTGATGGTGCAATGAGCAAGGGACTCACATCTGAGTATACCCTTCCACGCTTAGGGTGGACAAAATTATTTACAACAAGGGGTGGTGATGGACAGAGTCTCTGAATTAAGCAGAGTACTCTCACCCAGTCAAGAGATCAGGGCTAGATCCAACACCGTTTTTTAGCTCATTGCACCATCCCAGTTTCAGAACCTGGCTGTATGCAAATTAGTCTGTCCCTGGCCCAGTGCATCATGGGAACAGGGCAGACCAGACTACAAAAGCCAATTCTTACACTGGGAAGGAAACAAGCTTCCGGGGACCGGTTTCTGCCATTTCAGGCGTCTTCGGCCCGGCTTGCTTGAATCCTGATGGTGCAATGAGCAAGGGACTCACATCTGAGTATACCCTTCCACGCTTAGGGTGGACAAAATTATTTACAACAAGGGGTGGTGATGGACAGAGTCTCTGAATTAAGCAGAGTACTCTCACCCAGTCAAGAGATCAGGGCTAGATCCAACACCGTTTTTTAGCTCATTGCACCATCCCAGTTTCAGAACCTGGCTGTATGCAAATTAGTCTGTCCCTGGCCCAGTGCATCATGGGAACAGGGCAGACCAGACTACAAAAGCCAATTCTTACACTGGGAAGGAAACAAGCTTCCGGGGACCGGTTTCTGCCATTTCAGGCGTCTTCGGCCCGGCTTGCTTGAATCCTGATGGTGCAATGAGCAAGGGACTCACATCTGAGTATACCCTTCCACGCTTAGGGTGGACAAAATTATTTACAACAAGGGGTGGTGATGGACAGAGTCTCTGAATTAAGCAGAGTACTCTCACCCAGTCAAGAGATCAGGGCTAGATCCAACACCGTTTTTTAGCTCATTGCACCATCCCAGTTTCAGAACCTGGCTGTATGCAAATTAGTCTGTCCCTGGCCCAGTGCATCATGGGAACAGGGCAGACCAGACTACAAAAGCCAATTCTTACACTGGGAAGGAAACAAGCTTCCGGGGACCGGTTTCTGCCATTTCAGGCGTCTTCGGCCCGGCTTGCTTGAATCCTGATGGTGCAATGAGCAAGGGACTCACATCTGAGTATACCCTTCCACGCTTAGGGTGGACAACATTATTTACAACAAGGGGTGGTGATGGACAGAGTCTCTGAATTAAGCAGAGTACTCTCACCCAGTCAAGAGATCAGGGTTAGATCCAACACCGTTTTTTAGCTCATTGCACCATCCCAGTTTCAGAACCTGGCTGTATGCAAATTAGTCTGTCCCTGGCCCAGTGCATCATGGGAACAGGGCAGACCAGACTACAAAAGCCAATTCTTACACTGGGAAGGAAACAAGCTTCCGGGGACCGGTTTCTGCCATTTCAGGCGTCTTCGGCCCGGCTTGCTTGAATCCTGATGGTGCAATGAGCAAGGGACTCACATCTGAGTATACCCTTCCACGCTTAGGGTGGACAAAATTATTTACAACAAGGGGTGGTGATGGACAGAGTCTCTGAATTAAGCAGAGTACTCTCACCCAGTCAAGAGATCAGGGCTAGATCCAACACCGTTTTTTAGCTCATTGCACCATCCCAGTTTCAGAACCTGGCTGTATGCAAATTAGTCTGTCCCTGGCCCAGTGCATCATGGGAACAGGGCAGACCAGACTACAAAAGCCAATTCTTACACTGGGAAGGAAACAAGCTTCCGGGGACCGGTTTCTGCCATTTCAGGCGTCTTCGGCCCGGCTTGCTGGAATCCTGATGGTGCAATGAGCAAGGGACTCACATCTGAGTATACCCTTCCACGCTTAGGGTGGACAAAATTATTTACAACAAGGGGTGGTGATGGACAGAGTCTCTGAATTAAGCAGAGTACTCTCACCCAGTCAAGAGATCAGGGCTAGATCCAACACCGTTTTTTAGCTCATTGCACCATCCCAGTTTCAGAACCTGGCTGTATGCAAATTAGTCTGTCCCTGGCCCAGTGCATCATGGGAACAGGGCAGACCAGACTACAAAAGCCAATTCTTACACTGGGAAGGAAACAAGCTTCCGGGGACCGGTTTCTGCCATTTCAGGCGTCTTCGGCCCGGCTTGCTTGAATCCTGATGGTGCAATGAGCAAGGGTCTCACATCTGAGTATACCCTTCCACGCTTAGGGTGGACAAAATTATTTACAACAAGGGGTGGTGATGGACAGAGTCTCTGAATTAAGCAGAGTACTCTCACCCAGTCAAGAGATCAGGGCTAGATCCAACACCGTTTTTTAGCTCATTGCACCATCCCAGTTTCAGAACCTGGCTGTATGCAAATTAGTCTGTCCCTGGCCCAGTGCATCATGGGAACAGGGCAGACCAGACTACAAAAGCCAATTCTTACACTGGAAGGAAACAAGCTTCCGGGGACCGGTTTCTGCCATTTCAGGCGTCTTCGGCCCGGCTTGCTTGAATCCTGATGGTGCAATGAGCAAGGGACTCACATCTGAGTAAACCCTTCCACGCTTAGGGTGGACAAAATTATTTACAACAAGGGGTGGTGATGGACAGAGTCTCTGAATTAAGCAGAGTACTCTCACCCAGTCAAGAGATCAGGGCTAGATCCAACACCGTTTTTTAGCTCATTGCACCATCCCAGTTTCAGAACCTGGCTGTATGCAAATTAGTCTGTCCCTGGCCCAGTGCATCATGGGAACAGGGCAGACCAGACTACAAAAGCCAATTCTTACACTGGGAAGGAAACAAGCTTCCGGGGACCGGTTTCTGCCATTTCAGGCGTCTTCGGCCCGGCTTGCTTGAATCCTGATGGTGCAATGAGCAAGGGACTCACATCTGAGTATACCCTTCCACGCTTAGGGTGGACAAAATTATTTACAACAAGGGGTGGTGATGGACAGAGTCTCTGAATTAAGCAGAGTACTCTCACCCAGTCAAGAGATCAGGGCTAGATCCAACACCGTTTTTTAGCTCATTGCACCATCCCAGTTTCAGAACCTGGCTGTATGCAAATTAGTCTGTCCCTGGCCCAGTGCATCATGGGAACAGGGCAGACCAGACTACAAAAGCCAATTCTTACACTGGGAAGGAAACAAGCTTCCGGGGACCGGTTTCTGCCATTTCAGGCGTCTTCGGCCCGGCTTGCTTGAATCCTGATGGTGCAATGAGCAAGGGACTCACATCTGAGTATACCCTTCCACGCTTAGGGTGGACAAAATTATTTACAACAAGGGGTGGTGATGGACAGAGTCTCTGAATTAAGCAGAGTACTCTCACCCAGTCAAGAGATCAGGGCTAGATCCAACACCGTTTTTTAGCTCATTGCACCAACCGGTCCCCGGAAGCTTGTTTCCTTCCCAGTGTAAGAATTGGCTTTTGTAGTTTGGTTTGCCCTGTTCCCATCATGCACTGGGACAGGAACAGACTAATTTGCATACAGCCAGGTTCTGAAACTGGGATGGTGCAGTGAGCTAAAAAACGGTGTTGGATCTAGCCCTGATCTCTTGACAGGGTGAGAGTATTCTGCTTAATTCAGAGACTCTGTCCCTCACCACCCCTTGTTGTAAATATTTTTGTCCACCCTAAGCGTGGAAGGGTATACTCAGACATGAGTCCCTTGCTCATTGCACCATCAGGATTCAAGCAAGCCGGGCCGAAGACGGCTGTACTGCCAGAAACCGGTCCCCGGAAGCTTGTTTCCTTCCCAGTGTAAGAATTGGCTTTTGTAGTTTGGTTTGCCCTGTTCCCATCATGCACTGGGACAGGAACAGACTAATTTGCATACAGCCAGGTTCTGAAACTGGGATGGTGCAGTGAGCTAAAAAACGGTGTTGGATCTAGCCCTGATCTCTTGACAGGGTGAGAGTATTCTGCTTAATTCAGAGACTCTGTCCCTCACCACCCCTTGTTGTAAATATTTTTGTCCACCCTAAGCGTGGAAGGGTATACTCAGACATGAGTCCCTTGCTCATTGCACCATCAGGATTCAAGCAAGCCGGGCCGAAGACGGCTGTATTGCCAGAAACCGGTCCCCGGAAGCTTGTTTCCTTCCCAGTGTAAGAATTGGCTTTTGTAGTTTGGTTTGCCCTGTTCCCATCATGCACTGGGACAGGAACAGACTAATTTGCATACAGCCAGGTTCTGAAACTGGGATGGTGCAGTGAGCTAAAAAACGGTGTTGGATCTAGCCCTGATCTCTTGACAGGGTGAGAGTATTCTGCTTAATTCAGAGACTCTGTCCCTCACCACCCCTTGTTGTAAATATTTTTGTCCACCCTAAGCGTGGAAGGGTATACTCAGACATGAGTCCCTTGCTCATTGCACCATCAGGATTCAAGCAAGCCGGGCCGAAGACGGCTGTATTGCCAGAAACCGGTCCCCGGAAGCTTGTTTCCTTCCCAGTGTAAGAATTGGCTTTTGTAGTTTGGTTTGCCCTGTTCCCATCATGCACTGGGACAGGAACAGACTAATTTGCATACAGCCAGATTCTGAAACTGGGATGGTGCAGTGAGCTAAAAAACGGTGTTGGATCTAGCCCTGATCTCTTGACAGGGTGAGAGTATTCTGCTTAATTCAGAGACTCTGTCCCTCACCACCCCTTGTTGTAAATATTTTTGTCCACCCTAAGCGTGGAAGGGTATACTCAGACATGAGTCCCTTGCTCATTGCACCATCAGGATTCAAGCAAGCCGGGCCGAAGACGGCTGTATTGCCAGAAACCGGTCCCCGGAAGCTTGTTTCCTTCCCAGTGTAAGAATTGGCTTTTGTAGTTTGGTTTGCCCTGTTCCCATCATGCACTGGGACAGGAACAGACTAATTTGCATACAGCCAGGTTCTGAAACTGGGATGGTGCAGTGAGCTAAAAAACGGTGTTGGATCTAGCCCTGATCTCTTGACAGGGTGAGAGTATTCTGCTTAATTCAGAGACTCTGTCCCTCACCACCCCTTGTTGTAAATATTTTTGTCCACCCTAAGCGTGGAAGGGTATACTCAGACATGAGTCCCTTGCTCATTGCACCATCAGGATTCAAGCAAGCCGGGCCGAAGACGGCTGTAATGCCAGAAACCGGTCCCCGGAAGCTTGTTTCCTTCCCAGTGTAAGAATTGGCTTTTGTAGTTTGGTTTGCCCTGTTCCCATCATGCACTGGGACAGGAACAGACTAATTTGCATACAGCCAGGTTCTGAAACTGGGATGGTGCAGTGAGCTAAAAAACGGTGTTGGATCTAGCCCTGATCTCTTGACAGGGTGAGAGTATTCTGCTTAATTCAGAGACTCTGTCCCTCACCACCCCTTGTTGTAAATATTTTTGTCCACCCTAAGCGTGGAAGGGTATACTCAGACATGAGTCCCTTGCTCATTGCACCATCAGGATTCAAGCAAGCCGGGCCGAAGACGGCTGTAATGCCAGAAACCGGTCCCCGGAAGCTTGTTTCCTTCCCAGTGTAAGAATTGGCTTTTGTAGTTTGGTTTGCCCTTTTCCCATCATGCACTGGGACAGGAACAGACTAATTTGCATACAGCCAGGTTCTGAAACTGGGATGGTGCAGTGAGCTAAAAAACGGTGTTGGATCTAGCCCTGATCTCTTGACAGGGTGAGAGTATTCTGCTTAATTCAGAGACTCTGTCCCTCACCACCCCTTGTTGTAAATATTTTTGTCCACCCTAAGCGTGGAAGGGTATACTCAGACATGAGTCCCTTGCTCATTGCACCATCAGGATTCAAGCAAGCCGGGCCGAAGACGGCTGTAATGCCAGAAACCGGTCCCCGGAAGCTTGTTTCCTTCCCAGTGTAAGAATTGGCTTTTGTAGTTTGGTTTGCCCTGTTCCCATCATGCACTGGGACAGGAACAGACTAATTTGCATACAGCCAGGTTCTGAAACTGGGATGGTGCAGTGAGCTAAAAAACGGTGTTGGATCTAGCCCTGATCTCTTGACAGGGTGAGAGTATTCTGCTTAATTCAGAGACTCTGTCCCTCACCACCCCTTGTTGTAAATATTTTTGTCCACCCTAAGCGTGGAAGGGTATACTCAGACATGAGTCCCTTGCTCATTGCACCATCAGGATTCAAGCAAGCCGGGCCGAAGACGGCTGTAATGCCAGAAACCGGTCCCCGGAAGCTTGTTTCCTTCCCAGTGTAAGAATTGGCTTTTGTAGTTTGGTTTGCGCTGTTCCCATCATGCACTGGGACAGGAACAGACTAATTTGCATACAGCCAGGTTCTGAAACTGGGATGGTGCAGTGAGCTAAAAAACGGTGTTGGATCTAGCCCTGATCTCTTGACAGGGTGAGAGTATTCTGCTTAATTCAGAGACTCTGTCCCTCACCACCCCTTGTTGTAAATATTTTTGTCCACCCTAAGCGTGGAAGGGTATACTCAGACATGAGTCCCTTGCTCATTGCACCATCAGGATTCAAGCAAGCCGGGCCGAAGACGGCTGTAATGCCAGAAACCGGTCCCCGGAAGCTTGTTTCCTTCCCAGTGTAAGAATTGGCTTTTGTAGTTTGGTTTGCCCTGTTCCCATCATGCACTGGGACAGGAACAGACTAATTTGCATACAGCCAGGTTCTGAAACTGGGATGGTGCAGTGAGCTAAAAAACGGTGTTGGATCTAGCCCTGATCTCTTGACAGGGTGAGAGTATTCTGCTTAATTCAGAGACTCTGTCCCTCACCACCCCTTGTTGTAAATATTTTTGTCCACCCTAAGCGTGGAAGGGTATACTCAGACATGAGTCCCTTGCTCATTGCACCATCAGGATTCAAGCAAGCCGGGCCGAAGACGGCTGTAATGCCAGAAACCGGTCCCCGGAAGCTTGTTTCCTTCCCAGTGTAAGAATTGGCTTTTGTAGTTTGGTTTGCCCTGTTCCCATCATGCACTGGGACAGGAACAGACTAATTTGCATACAGCCAGGTTCTGAAACTGGGATGGTGCAGTGAGCTAAAAAACGGTGTTGGATCTAGCCCTGATCTCTTGACAGGGTGAGAGTATTCTGCTTAATTCAGAGACTCTGTCCCTCACCACCCCTTGTTGTAAATATTTTTGTCCACCCTAAGCGTGGAAGGGTATACTCAGACATGAGTCCCTTGCTCATTGCACCATCAGGATTCAAGCAAGCCGGGCCGAAGACGGCTGTAATGCCAGAAACCGGTCCCCGGAAGCTTGTTTCCTTCCCAGTGTAAGAATTGGCTTTTGTAGTTTGGTTTGCCCTGTTCCCATCATGCACTGGGACAGGAACAGACTAATTTGCATACAGCCAGGTTCTGAAACTGGGATGGTGCAGTGAGCTAAAAAACGGTGTTGGATCTAGCCCTGATCTCTTGACAGGGTGAGAGTATTCTGCTTAATTCAGAGACTCTGTCCCTCACCACCCCTTGTTGTAAATATTTTTGTCCACCCTAAGCGTGGAAGGGTATACTCAGACATGAGTCCCTTGCTCATTGCACCATCAGGATTCAAGCAAGCCGGGCCGAAGACGGCTGTAATGCCAGAAACCGGTCCCCGGAAGCTTGTTTCCTTCCCAGTGTAAGAATTGGCTTTTGTAGTTTGGTTTGCCCTGTTCCCATCATGCACTGGGACAGGAACAGACTAATTTGCATACAGCCAGGTTCTGAAACTGGGATGGTGCAGTGAGCTAAAAAACGGTGTTGGATCTAGCCCTGATCTCTTGACAGGGTGAGAGTATTCTGCTTAATTCAGAGACTCTGTCCCTCACCACCCCTTGTTGTAAATATTTTTGTCCACCCTAAGCGTGGAAGGGTATACTCAGACATGAGTCCCTTGCTCATTGCACCATCAGGATTCAAGCAAGCCGGGCCGAAGACGGCTGTAATGCCAGAAACCGGTCCCCGGAAGCTTGTTTCCTTCCCAGTGTAAGAATTGGCTTTTGTAGTTTGGTTTGCCCTGTTCCCATCATGCACTGGGACAGGAACAGACTAATTTGCATACAGCCAGGTTCTGAAACTGGGATGGTGCAGTGAGCTAAAAAACGGTGTTGGATCTAGCCCTGATCTCTTGACAGGGTGAAAGTATTCTGCTTAATTCAGAGACTCTGTCCCTCACCACCCCTTGTTGTAAATATTTTTGTCCACCCTAAGCGTGGAAGGGTATACTCAGACATGAGTCCCTTGCTCATTGCACCATCAGGATTCAAGCAAGCCGGGCCGAAGACGGCTGTAATGCCAGAAACCGGTCCCCGGAAGCTTGTTTCCTTCCCAGTGTAAGAATTGGCTTTTGTAGTTTGGTTTGCCCTTTTCCCATCATGCACTGGGACAGGAACAGACTAATTTGCATACAGCCAGGTTCTGAAACTGGGATGGTGCAGTGAGCTAAAAAACGGTGTTGGATCTAGCCCTGATCTCTTGACAGGGTGAGAGTATTCTGCTTAATTCAGAGACTCTGTCCCTCACCACCCCTTGTTGTAAATATTTTTGTCCACCCTAAGCGTGGAAGGGTATACTCAGACATGAGTCCCTTGCTCATTGCACCATCAGGATTCAAGCAAGCCGGGCCGAAGACGGCTGTAATGCCAGAAACCGGTCCCCGGAAGCTTGTTTCCTTCCCAGTGTAAGAATTGGCTTTTGTAGTTTGGTTTGCCCTGTTCCCATCATGCACTGGGACAGGAACAGACTAATTTGCATACAGCCAGGTTCTGAAACTGGGATGGCGCAGTGAGCTAAAAAACGGTGTTGGATCTAGCCCTGATCTCTTGACAGGGTGAGAGTATTCTGCTTAATTCAGAGACTCTGTCCCTCACCACCCCTTGTTGTAAATATTTTTGTCCACCCTAAGCGTGGAAGGGTATACTCAGACATGAGTCCCTTGCTCATTGCACCATCAGGATTCAAGCAAGCCGGGCCGAAGACGGCTGTAATGCCAGAAACCGGTCCCCGGAAGCTTGTTTCCTTCCCAGTGTAAGAATTGGCTTTTGTAGTTTGGTTTGCCCTGTTCCCATCATGCACTGGGACAGGAACAGACTAATTTGCATACAGCCAGGTTCTGAAACTGGGATGGTGCAGTGAGCTAAAAAACGGTGTTGGATCTAGCCCTGATCTCTTGACAGGGTGAGAGTATTCTGCTTAATTCAGAGACTCTGTCCCTCACCACCCCTTGTTGTAAATATTTTTGTCCACCCTAAGCGTGGAAGGGTATACTCAGACATGAGTCCCTTGCTCATTGCACCATCAGGATTCAAGCAAGCCGGGCCGAAGACGGCTGTAATGCCAGAAACCGATCCCCGGAAGCTTGTTTCCTTCCCAGTGTAAGAATTGGCTTTTGTAGTTTGGTTTGCCCTGTTCCCATCATGCACTGGGACAGGAACAGACTAATTTGCATACAGCCAGGTTCTGAAACTGGGATGGTGCAGTGAGCTAAAAAACGGTGTTGGATCTAGCCCTGATCTCTTGACAGGGTGAGAGTATTCTGCTTAATTCAGAGACTCTGTCCCTCACCACCCCTTGTTGTAAATATTTTTGTCCACCCTAAGCGTGGAAGGGTATACTCAGACATGAGTCCCTTGCTCATTGCACCATCAGGATTCAAGCAAGCCGGGCCGAAGACGGCTGTAATGCCAGAAACCGGTCCCCGGAAGCTTGTTTCCTTCCCAGTGTAAGAATTGGCTTTTGTAGTTTGGTTTGCCCTGTTCCCATCATGCACTGGGACAGGAACAGACTAATTTGCATACAGCCAGGTTCTGAAACTGGGATGGTGCAGTGAGCTAAAAAACGGTGTTGGATCTAGCCCTGATCTCTTGACAGGGTGAGAGTATTCTGCTTAATTCAGAGACTCTGTCCCTCACCACCCCTTGTTGTAAATATTTTTGTCCACCCTAAGCGTGGAAGGGTATACTCAGACATGAGTCCCTTGCTCATTGCACCATCAGGATTCAAGCAAGCCGGGCCGAAGACGGCTGTAATGCCAGAAACCGGTCCCCGGAAGCTTGTTTCCTTCCCAGTGTAAGAATTGGCTTTTGTAGTTTGGTTTGCCCTGTTCCCATCATGCACTGGGACAGGAACAAACTAATTTGCATACAGCCAGGTTCTGAAACTGGGATGGTGCAGTGAGCTAAAAAACGGTGTTGGATCTAGCCCTGATCTCTTGACAGGGTGAGAGTATTCTGCTTAATTCAGAGACTCTGTCCCTCACCACCCCTTGTTGTAAATATTTTTGTCCACCCTAAGCGTGGAAGGGTATACTCAGACATGAGTCCCTTGCTCATTGCACCATCAGGATTCAAGCAAGCCGGGCCGAAGACGGCTGTAATGCCAGAAACCGGTCCCCGGAAGCTTGTTTCCTTCCCAGTGTAAGAATTGGTTTTTGTAGTTTGGTTTGCCCTGTTCCCATCATGCACTGGGACAGGAACAGACTAATTTGCAAACAGCCAGGTTCTGAAACTGGGATGGTGCAGTGAGCTAAAAAACGGTGTTGGATCTAGCCCTGATCTCTTGACAGGGTGAGAGTATTCTGCTTAATTCAGAGACTCTGTCCCTCACCACCCCTTGTTGTAAATATTTTTGTCCACCCTAAGCGTGGAAGGGTATACTCAGACATGAGTCCCTTGCTCATTGCACCATCAGGATTCAAGCAAGCCGGGCCGAAGACGGCTGTAATGCCAGAAACCGGTCCCCGGAAGCTTGTTTCCTTCCCAGTGTAAGAATTGGCTTTTGTAGTTTGGTTTGCGCTGTTCCCATCATGCACTGGGACAGGAACAGACTAATTTGCATACAGCCAGGTTCTGAAACTGGGATGGTGCAGTGAGCTAAAAAACGGTGTTGGATCTAGCCCTGATCTCTTGACAGGGTGAGAGTATTCTGCTTAATTCAGAGACTCTGTCCCTCACCACCCCTTGTTGTAAATATTTTTGTCCACCCTAAGCGTGGAAGGGTATACTCAGACATGAGTCCCTTGCTCATTGCACCATCAGGATTCAAGCAAGCCGGGCCGAAGACGGCTGTAATGCCAGAAACCGGTCCCCGGAAGCTTGTTTCCTTCCCAGTGTAAGAATTGGCTTTTGTAGTTTGGTTTGCCCTGTTCCCATCATGCACTGGGACAGGAACAGACTAATTTGCATACAGCCAGGTTCTGAAACTGGGATGGTGCAGTGAGCTAAAAAACGGTGTTGGATCTAGCCCTGATCTCTTGACAGGGTGAGAGTATTCTGCTTAATTCAGAGACTCTGTCCCTCACCACCCCTTGTTGTAAATATTTTTGTCCACCCTAAGCGTGGAAGGGTATACTCAGACATGAGTCCCTTGCTCATTGCACCATCAGGATTCAAGCAAGCCGGGCCGAAGACGGCTGTAATGCCAGAAACCGGTCCCCGGAAGCTTGTTTCCTTCCCAGTGTAAGAATTGGCTTTTGTAGTTTGGTTTGCCCTGTTCCCATCATGCACTGGGACAGGAACAGACTAATTTGCATACAGCCAGGTTCTGAAACTGGGATGGTGCAGTGAGCTAAAAAACGGTGTTGGATCTAGCCCTGATCTCTTGACAGGGTGAGAGTATTCTGCTTAATTCAGAGACTCTGTCCCTCACCACCCCTTGTTGTAAATATTTTTGTCCACCCTAAGCGTGGAAGGGTATACTCAGACATGAGTCCCTTGCTCATTGCACCATCAGGATTCAAGCAAGCCGGGCCGAAGACGGCTGTAATGCCAGAAACCGGTCCCCGGAAGCTTGTTTCCTTCCCAGTGTAAGAATTGGCTTTTGTAGTTTGGTTTGCCCTGTTCCCATCATGCACTGGGACAGGAACAGACTAATTTGCATACAGCCAGGTTCTGAAACTGGGATGGTGCAGTGAGCTAAAAAACGGTGTTGGATCTAGCCCTGATCTCTTGACAGGGTGAGAGTATTCTGCTTAATTCAGAGACTCTGTCCCTCACCACCCCTTGTTGTAAATATTTTTGTCCACCCTAAGCGTGGAAGGGTATACTCAGACATGAGTCCCTTGCTCATTGCACCATCAGGATTCAAGCAAGCCGGGCCGAAGACGGCTGTAATGCCAGAAACCGGTCCCCGGAAGCTTGTTTCCTTCCCAGTGTAAGAATTGGCTTTTGTAGTTTGGTTTGCCCTGTTCCCATCATGCACTGGGACAGGAACAGACTAATTTGCATACAGCCAGGTTCTGAAACTGGGATGGTGCAGTGAGCTAAAAAACGGTGTTGGATCTAGCCCTGATCTCTTGACAGGGTGAGAGTATTCTGCTTAATTCAGAGACTCTGTCCCTCACCACCCCTTGTTGTAAATATTTTTGTCCACCCTAAGCGTGGAAGGGTATACTCAGACATGAGTCCCTTGCTCATTGCACCATCAGGATTCAAGCAAGCCGGGCCGAAGACGGCTGTAATGCCAGAAACCGGTCCCCGGAAGCTTGTTTCCTTCCCAGTGTAAGAATTGGCTTTTGTAGTTTGGTTTGCCCTGTTCCCATCATGCACTGGGACAGGAACAGACTAATTTGCATACAGCCAGGTTCTGAAACTGGGATGGTGCAGTGAGCTAAAAAACGGTGTTGGATCTAGCCCTGATCTCTTGACAGGGTGAAAGTATTCTGCTTAATTCAGAGACTCTGTCCCTCACCACCCCTTGTTGTAAATATTTTTGTCCACCCTAAGCGTGGAAGGGTATACTCAGACATGAGTCCCTTGCTCATTGCACCATCAGGATTCAAGCAAGCCGGGCCGAAGACGGCTGTAATGCCAGAAACCGGTCCCCGGAAGCTTGTTTCCTTCCCAGTGTAAGAATTGGCTTTTGTAGTTTGGTTTGCCCTTTTCCCATCATGCACTGGGACAGGAACAGACTAATTTGCATACAGCCAGGTTCTGAAACTGGGATGGTGCAGTGAGCTAAAAAACGGTGTTGGATCTAGCCCTGATCTCTTGACAGGGTGAGAGTATTCTGCTTAATTCAGAGACTCTGTCCCTCACCACCCCTTGTTGTAAATATTTTTGTCCACCCTAAGCGTGGAAGGGTATACTCAGACATGAGTCCCTTGCTCATTGCACCATCAGGATTCAAGCAAGCCGGGCCGAAGACGGCTGTAATGCCAGAAACCGGTCCCCGGAAGCTTGTTTCCTTCCCAGTGTAAGAATTGGCTTTTGTAGTTTGGTTTGCCCTGTTCCCATCATGCACTGGGACAGGAACAGACTAATTTGCATACAGCCAGGTTCTGAAACTGGGATGGCGCAGTGAGCTAAAAAACGGTGTTGGATCTAGCCCTGATCTCTTGACAGGGTGAGAGTATTCTGCTTAATTCAGAGACTCTGTCCCTCACCACCCCTTGTTGTAAATATTTTTGTCCACCCTAAGCGTGGAAGGGTATACTCAGACATGAGTCCCTTGCTCATTGCACCATCAGGATTCAAGCAAGCCGGGCCGAAGACGGCTGTAATGCCAGAAACCGGTCCCCGGAAGCTTGTTTCCTTCCCAGTGTAAGAATTGGCTTTTGTAGTTTGGTTTGCCCTGTTCCCATCATGCACTGGGACAGGAACAGACTAATTTGCATACAGCCAGGTTCTGAAACTGGGATGGTGCAGTGAGCTAAAAAACGGTGTTGGATCTAGCCCTGATCTCTTGACAGGGTGAGAGTATTCTGCTTAATTCAGAGACTCTGTCCCTCACCACCCCTTGTTGTAAATATTTTTGTCCACCCTAAGCGTGGAAGGGTATACTCAGACATGAGTCCCTTGCTCATTGCACCATCAGGATTCAAGCAAGCCGGGCCGAAGACGGCTGTAATGCCAGAAACCGATCCCCGGAAGCTTGTTTCCTTCCCAGTGTAAGAATTGGCTTTTGTAGTTTGGTTTGCCCTGTTCCCATCATGCACTGGGACAGGAACAGACTAATTTGCATACAGCCAGGTTCTGAAACTGGGATGGTGCAGTGAGCTAAAAAACGGTGTTGGATCTAGCCCTGATCTCTTGACAGGGTGAGAGTATTCTGCTTAATTCAGAGACTCTGTCCCTCACCACCCCTTGTTGTAAATATTTTTGTCCACCCTAAGCGTGGAAGGGTATACTCAGACATGAGTCCCTTGCTCATTGCACCATCAGGATTCAAGCAAGCCGGGCCGAAGACGGCTGTAATGCCAGAAACCGGTCCCCGGAAGCTTGTTTCCTTCCCAGTGTAAGAATTGGCTTTTGTAGTTTGGTTTGCCCTGTTCCCATCATGCACTGGGACAGGAACAGACTAATTTGCATACAGCCAGGTTCTGAAACTGGGATGGTGCAGTGAGCTAAAAAACGGTGTTGGATCTAGCCCTGATCTCTTGACAGGGTGAGAGTATTCTGCTTAATTCAGAGACTCTGTCCCTCACCACCCCTTGTTGTAAATATTTTTGTCCACCCTAAGCGTGGAAGGGTATACTCAGACATGAGTCCCTTGCTCATTGCACCATCAGGATTCAAGCAAGCCGGGCCGAAGACGGCTGTAATGCCAGAAACCGGTCCCCGGAAGCTTGTTTCCTTCCCAGTGTAAGAATTGGCTTTTGTAGTTTGGTTTGCCCTGTTCCCATCATGCACTGGGACAGGAACAAACTAATTTGCATACAGCCAGGTTCTGAAACTGGGATGGTGCAGTGAGCTAAAAAACGGTGTTGGATCTAGCCCTGATCTCTTGACAGGGTGAGAGTATTCTGCTTAATTCAGAGACTCTGTCCCTCACCACCCCTTGTTGTAAATATTTTTGTCCACCCTAAGCGTGGAAGGGTATACTCAGACATGAGTCCCTTGCTCATTGCACCATCAGGATTCAAGCAAGCCGGGCCGAAGACGGCTGTAATGCCAGAAACCGGTCCCCGGAAGCTTGTTTCCTTCCCAGTGTAAGAATTGGTTTTTGTAGTTTGGTTTGCCCTGTTCCCATCATGCACTGGGACAGGAACAGACTAATTTGCAAACAGCCAGGTTCTGAAACTGGGATGGTGCAGTGAGCTAAAAAACGGTGTTGGATCTAGCCCTGATCTCTTGACAGGGTGAGAGTATTCTGCTTAATTCAGAGACTCTGTCCCTCACCACCCCTTGTTGTAAATATTTTTGTCCACCCTAAGCGTGGAAGGGTATACTCAGACATGAGTCCCTTGCTCATTGCACCATCAGGATTCAAGCAAGCCGGGCCGAAGACGGCTGTAATGCCAGAAACCGGTCCCCGGAAGCTTGTTTCCTTCCCAGTGTAAGAATTGGCTTTTGTAGTTTGGTTTGCCCTGTTGCCATCATGCACTGGGACAGGAACAGACTAATTTGCATACAGCCAGGTTCTGAAACTGGGATGGTGCAGTGAGCTAAAAAACGGTGTTGGATCTAGCCCTGATCTCTTGACAGGGTGAGAGTATTCTGCTTAATTCAGAGACTCTGTCCCTCACCACCCCTTGTTGTAAATATAGATCTGGAATTGGCCACATGGTCCCCATGTATTATTCTTGCTGGGGATTTTATTATTAATGGGGCGGGGGAATTGGGCATGGATTCCTATGGAAGATATCAGGGCCGGAAGAAGAGAGTTTGTCAAGCGATCCTCAGTCTCGCAAGGAATAATGCACTGGCAGATGTATGGGGAAGTTGAAAATCTAAAGATCAAGGTTTTACTAACTACTCAGCTCCCCACAAGTTGTGTGTCAGGTTGGATTATTTTTGGTATCAAACTCTCTTTTATCTAAATCAGAAATTGAAAGACTCCCCAGGATCATTTCTGATCATAACTTTCTGATTTTGACTTTGGATGTAGCAATAAGATGCAGGCTAGAGCGGGTGTGGACTTTTGAGAGGGGGTTGTTGAAAGATGAAAAATACACCATACACATGACACAGTGGATTAAAAACTTCTGGGAGATTAATAGGGGTAGCACTGCACCAGGAATTGTATGGGATGCTTTTAAGGCAGGTGTTCGGGGGGGGGAGTAAGCTTTAGTACCTTTAAACAGAAGCAAGAGCGGTTAAGGATGGTAAAACTAGCTAGGGTGTTATTAAATGCTGAAGAAGAGTTTGCCCACTGCGTGTTAACGGGTGTACCGCTGGAGCAGCAGGGCCAAACCAGATACCAATCGAATTTGTTAAAACTTTCTCAGATATAATTAGTCAGGATCCAATTGCTACAATACAGCAGGCACAATCAGGGGCATCTATACCAGGTACCTGGGCAGGGGCAGATATAGTGATTATTCTAAAGAAAGGAAAGCCACCTGCAGAACCAGGATCATACAGGCAAATCACGCTCATGAACTCAGATGCGAAGATTTTTTCTAAAGCATGGGCACCGAGATTTGCAAGGATAATAGGCACATTGGTGAGCATTAATCAACATGGCTTTGTCCCAGGAAGAGGCACGACGCACCACGCACGTAAGGTTATTACTTTATTTGATGCCATGGAAGTTTCAGGAGACCTGATGGCAGTTATGCTACTAGATGCCGAGAAAGCATTCGATCGGGTCTCCTGGGATTTTCTATGGTCAATTTTAAGACGCGCAGGCTTAGGGGAGGGTTTCATTAAAGCAATACAAGTATTGTATGTAGCCCCTACAGCTTGAATTTGAGTGAATGCAGGATATACAGTACCATTCCAGATTAAGCGAGGCACGAGGCAGAGCTGTCCATGTTCTCCACTCCTTTTTGCCATGTATATGGACCCTTTAGTTCACAAGATGGAGCTGAATGACAGCATTTCCCCATTAGATACCCATAGTGGACATTGCAAGATTTTGGCATATGCTGATGACGTGCCTGTCATTACCCCAGATCCCACAGAGGCTATAAGACAGGTGGAGGCAGATGCTCTGCGCTTTGGACAGGTCTCAGGATATGCCTTGAACACCTCTAAGATGCAAATTATTAAGAATGGGAATTTAGAATGCTCCGATCCTCGTGTGGTACAATCAGGAGTTTATTTAGGGGTAATTATCACCGCGGATTTGGATAGATTAGTGGAGGCAAACAAAGGGCCAATAGTCACTAAAGCTAAGAAGGATATGGATAGATTGCACAATCTTCATCTCTCCATAGTAGGGTGCACCAACATTGTCAAGATGATCCTCCTCCCGAAGTTTCTCTATTTATTTAGGGCAATTCTGCTCATGTTCGAAACAAAGTGGTTCACTATTTTAGAACACATGATAAATAGGTTCATTTGGGCACATGACAAGACTAGAAGAGCATTGAGGTACATGTTGCTTCCTAGGGAGAGAGGAGGGTGGGCTTTACCCGATCTAAAGATGTACTATTGAACAGCAGCCCTTCAATATATGATGGGATTATTGGGGGCAGCAGAGACCGAAGTGGAGTATGCGCTAGGAACTGTAGTTATATATGCATTGTTGTTGGGTGCTGAGACAGAGAACGTCTTTTTGAAATATACTGACCCTAGCTATTTCAAAAGAACCAAATTCAAAATGGTGATTGCAGCACATAATATCTGGAAGGCTTTCATGAAACAATTTGGCCTAAGGAGGTATAATGAGTATACTAGACTGATTGGTAACTCTACACTCCCTCTGTAGATATTTTATGATGCTGCGTTTGTAGAATGGGGGAGGCAGGGAATAAAGAAGGTGGGAGATATGATGGGGCCGAGGGAATGATGCAATTCTCTGATATGCGCACATCATATGGCCTTGCCTCAAGGATTTATTTTTTATTTTTACAAGTTAGAAGTTTCCTAGTGGGGAAAAAAGGTGGACCGGATGGGTTTGGAAAAAACTCAATCTTGGAAGTCATTCAAGGAGGAGTTGACTGTACGATAAAAAGATTTTATGCCAAACTGATTGAATGTAAGGAAGATGACTTGGTGAAATATGAAGGCAAATGGGCACATAAGTTAGGTATAGTGCAGAAATGTTTTCATGTGTCACTAGACCTGGGGCAGAGAATTTTATGCTCAGAGGCCCTTCAGGAACAGCATTACCAAACACTCTACTCATTGTATTACACACCTGCAAGGATTGCGCAATGGGGAGGAAACAAGTGGAATTAAATGCCCTCGCTGTGACAGCCTTGAGGCTGATATAGTACATATTTTCGCCACATGTCCACATCTTCAACCAACCGGGGACGCTATAGAAGCATTTTTTAAAAGGTCACTGAGAATAGAAATTACATTAACGTCACCAACAATCTTGCTTGGGGTAAACAATAATGCCAGGCAGGTTCAATTTGGCCATTTTATATTTGTAGCTATGGCAGTTTTTCGGATGTGCATTGCCTCGGCATGGCTTGATCGACTTCCACCTACTTTTCAACAATGGCTGGCCAAACTCTTGTTGGCTTACAACCTTGAGAAGGCAATCTATGCAAGGAGGGGCAAAAGGGGAAGGAAACTAGGACTACAAATATGGGAACCCATAAAAAGATGGAAGGAGAGCCAACCCTAGTTTGTTTATTTATCAGTTGAGAGCAATTTCTTGAGTAGATAAATGTGGTTAACATTTAAAACCATATATGTGCTTCAGCTTATGTATGTTTATGTATATGTACTTTTTCTAAATATTGATTTTGTCTTCTGTTTATGATTTGATGTGCGCTGTACAAAAAAGGGGGAAAATACCTTAATAAAAAAAAAGAGAGAATGAGAGTGTGAAAGGGAGTGTAGAAGGGAAAGAGCAGATTGATGATGAGGTGGATGCTATAGTTTAGGCAGTTCAGATGAATAGTAGATCAGGAAGGGAAATAAAGAGGCCGATGTATCTGCAGGATTATGTGTCATAATCCAGCAGCTCTACTACTATTTTGTAGCTCCACTTGCAGTTGCTATGCTTATATTAATACTTTTAGTTATTTGTGTATCTTTATTATTCTGTGATTCCTAGGGGGAAGGTGTGTTGTGCTTATTCTTGAATGTGTTGGAGCATGAGGGGATTCATGTGTAAAGAATGTACACGTGTACAACCAGAATCCTGTTGATATTCTAATGTTGGTCAGTTATGTATTCTGCCGAAAAGATATGACGTGTTGGCCTCGACTCCTGTACATCTAATAATGGTTATCAACTTACCTGTCTCTTTGTGGACTTAGCATAGTACAATGTCAGTGTTTTCTTGATTCCATCATGATTATGTTCCCTATCCAGTCTGGATTTAGGCATTTGTATGGCATTGAATCTGCACTGCTGGGCTTTTGAGATGACATTTTGTGATTCATCAGCAGAGAGCCACTTGCATACAAGTAAAACTTGATCTCACTGCAGCTTTTGTATGGTGGAGCATATTATCCTAGTAAAGCATCTAACCTTTGTGGCATCTCTTTCTGCCAGCTCTGTGCCTCACATCCTTTTTGCTGCAATGAACTAAAGCAGTAAATTTGGACCCTTTCATGCTAGACATAATCCTATCACAGCTGGAGGTATGCAGTGGTCTCCTCTTTTATCCACATTGCTTAGATGTTACCCACATCCGTTGTTGAGCTGACAGAAGGCCTCCAGATCTTCCTCCATTCCTAGTCATCTAAATTTACGACAGACTTTCTTAAGACGAACTGTCTGATTTGGACCTCCACACTTTCTTTAGGACATGCCTTGATAGGATGAGTGTTTCATCAATTAAAGATTGAGAGTATTGTTTTGGCAACAAGGCAAGATGGTCAATTTCATCAGCTGGCATTCCTTGTGCCTTTCATCTATACTTAGGGCTTGATTACGATGTGGTCAATAACAGCTACTACTGTTGGTCGGAGTCTTGTAATATGGCGGTCGGATTCCTTTCCGACCACCTCATTACAATGGAGGCGGTCAGAAAGGAATCCGAACAGTCACTCCAACTGGCTTCCAACAGGTTTGGAAAGGTCGTCCGCCAATCGGAATGCAGCCAGTAATCTCAAGGGCAGCTCTTTCGCCCCTGAGATTACGATGTCAGGTTTCGGCAGCCTTTCCGTGCCGGCCTTTCCGACACAGATAGGCTGTCGGAACTTGACTTTGGAGGCCTCCAGAGGTGTGACCCCGGCACCTTGTGGCAAGCAGCTTGAGGTGCCTGCCACGGGGTGCAGGGATGAACTGTACCTCCTATTTTACAATTGGAGCATGCATTCTAGCCGGAATAATGCTTCCATTGTAAAGTATATAAATGCAACCCAACAATGTTTGGGCGCCTCCTAATTAGTTGGTCAGGACCGCTCGCCGGGTGTCGTTCGTTCCCATGTCTGAGACAATGTTGGGCAAAGGAAACTCCACCTGACATCGTAATAGGGTTTTAGTCCTTATGATATATAAAAAATCCTGATTTTCTGTTTGACTCAGATGAATTCTAGAACTCTCTGGAACACATTGTAGATGGTAGCTGTTTTCATTACATCAACAAACGTAAATGTATGCTCCCCTTTCTCTCTACGAAGAACTACTCTTTTGTACTGGCTGCGGTAGTGAATGCCTATTTAGATTACTGCAATTTATTATGAGCCATGCACACAAACTATCATAGTTAGAATACAGCAAACACACAACACTGCCATTAAGGTTGTCTTGGCTTCTGTAAAGGTTGCCAGAACATAGACCTAACTGACTAGCATTGCTGAACAAACATTTAAAATACTGTGTCTTGTTTACATGTGCCGTCGTCATAAGGCACCTCGGCTCTATCTTGTATTATACTAGCAAGTTCCAAGTAGCAATAAAAACCTAGGTTCAACCTCATATCTCGAGATTGTTGAGGTTCTTCTGTGCAAGGGACCAGTTTGTGGAATACCTTGCTATCTATCGTAAAATATTTTTCCTCAGCTCCAGATTTTAGAGCAAACTGAAAACTTTATTATTTGGTTAGGCAGTGTAAACAGCAGCATCAAGCTCTCCCATGGGGCATGTGCTCCAGAGAGATTGAATAAATCAATCACTCAGTCCCACCTGTATACTTTGGATATTACTCTTATCGTATCGGCTAATAGAATTATTCGCCCCAACCGATCCAGACAGATAGCACGGATCACAACATTTTGGTCATTCAAGAAATATACTTTGAGAGAAAAAGATGAGAAGCAGTATATGCCCTTTGACTTAGATTTTTAATGACAGATATCTTAAAAATGAGATAGTAACAAAACACTTGTAGGTTATATGTTTAATAGTTCATATCTACCTCTAAAGAGCATCCCAGTTTAATGTGTGAAACGTGAGGTGCTGCATATAGATCAGTATTGCGATTATGGTCAGGCTGTGACCAGATTACAGAAACTAGGATGTGTGACGGGCACAGGACAGGGGTGTTGTAGTAAATATGCTCCAATAATCCAGCAATGGTGTAATGAGTTTAAGGGATGATATCGTGAAGATTAGGAGCAGTACAGTAGAGCCTATCCACCAGGATCCGACCTGCTCTGCGATCCGCCTCCAACTTCCTGAACTGGCAAGCATAATTCTAGAGCAGGAACGCAGAACACCAAACACGCTTGGAAGATGCACATAACAGAAAATGTAAATGTGAAGTATACAATAAGCTTAACATAATATAAAAGTTAAGTATACAATAAGCTTACCTCAGAATACCACACATCTCCCTCCTTTATAAAAACAAAAAATAACTTAATATCATGTAAACAAAACACAGAAAAAACATACCAATTATACAAAAATAAATCTTGCAAATAAATTACAAAGAAAAATCTTGCAAATAGCCAGCTCTCCTAGACCTCCTACCGCTTCTAGTTAACTTATTATTATCAACAGTACCACCATGACATTGATATTGCAGTTTCTCACGCTGCTGGCATTCATCACCTCTGTATTCTGCATAGAGGCCATCCCAGTAATGTTTTTGAATTATTGTCATCTGCACTCCTAAAAGGATCAGAGCAGTAGCAATATGTTGTAACTGTGCAAAGTAATTATCCTTTAATTCAATTTCTACAGGAGATAATATTACATTTCCTGGTCTTTGCAATCTTTTCTTTACCACAATCTTTTCTTTACCACAGTACTTTGAAATTCATCCAGAAGAAATCAAGTTTCTTTTTGCTCATCATCGTCAGTCTCCTAACATGACAGATGAACGCACAGGTTTAGACACTCGAAGTGGACCATTGAAGTGAAACTCCACATCAGGTTTCCTAGGTCTCATGTATTTTAGCAAAACCCTGAAATCCCACAAGGGGATACTTTTGGTACAGTAGATGATAAAGATACTTTCTAAACTGTTTATATTTTACAGTGCTAAACACCAAGGTAGGAGATGTGGGCTACACTTATGACCAAGGTTCAAATACAACCTAGTCGTTTCACTGAAAATCGGGGATTTTGGGTAAATCGCCTAAACACTTTGGGCCAGATGTAGGTAAGTTCCATTTACTGATTCTAAAATACCGAATTTTAACGATTCGGTACTTCAGAATCGGTAAATGGTATGTAGGTAAGTATTCGGTAAAGTTTACCGAATCTGTAATATTCGGTAATTACTGATTCGATAAATACCGAATCAGTAATTCCCATTATGGAGGCCCATAGGAATGAGTGGCAATTACCGAATCGGTAAATACCGATTCGGTAATGGGGGAACACATTCAAGGGTGGCAGGGTGTCACATAGTGCATGGGTGCACATGTGGCACACATACATGCCCTAAGGGCATCTATGTCTGCCACATGGCACTTTTGAAAAAGCACAAGTTTGCTTTTTCAAAGGTTTTCGATATTTACCACCAACTTTTATTTGGTGGTAAATACCAAATCCTTAACCATGCAATGCACTCATTTGAGTGCTCCCTACATTTCAAATTCGGTAATTTACCGATTCGGAATTTTAAGGAATCGGTAATTTACAGATTCCTTAAATTACCGATTCGATAAATTACCGAATCTGAAATGTAGCCACCTACATCTCAATCGCCTAATACCGGTCGGTAATGGCCGAAATTCGGTAATTTCGGCCGTTACCAACCGGTATTGGGCTACCTACATCTGTCCCTTTGTGCCCAAAATTTCAAATATGTGTACTGTTATGTAATTGTTTAATACCAAGATGTAAATTCACATTTAACGTATATGTAAAGTAAGCAAAAGAGATATTAAGTGATTTTACTAGAACCAAACAATGTTTGGCACAACTGCTATTGTGTTTTAAATGCCAGTCCTACCTAATTTTCACTTTGCTTGAATTTGTCAGGCTAGAACATTGGTAGATAATGAGAAAACATTTTTGAATGCCAAAATGTGAATGTGTTTTTGCAAGGATAGACTGTTTCCCTTCTCTACACAGACAATAAACACAGCAGTTTTTTTTATTATCAAAGATACACTAATTAATTTAGCTGAAGGGGTATGCCAAGCTTTCAGTGCACATACAATACTACAAGGAGACAGATTGTCAAAACGAACATTTTAGCTATCTTAATCGTATAGGAGGCTGAAAAACCAAAAATAAGAGCAAAGAAGAAATGTGTAACCGTGGGATGAAGCTGCCTAAATAAGTGAAGCAAGCCAATTTGCTTTGCTTGGCAAGCTGCTGAACGACAGAGCTACGATTACCGTACCCATCAGGACAAGCAATATGATTTTCCAAATAACACACTTCCAGCAGCAACAAAAGGGTTTGGCATAAAATATATTAGTCACTTATCGGGCTTGGGGGAGCTGCTGAAAATATTGCCTAGCAAATTCTAACAAAGTGTTTGCCATAAGGACAAATTAAAAACAAACATTGGCAACGATAATAGGTCTAACCTTTTGGCTGCCAATGCTGACCTATTGGTTTGCCAATGCCTTTTGGAGGTGCTGTACAGCATCAGAATAAAACAAAAAATAAAGCAGAGAAAAAAGGTGTGAAAACAGTATGACCCAAATGTAAGAATCCTTTTATCAGTCGCAAACGGACCATGGAGCAGTTTGTGAATGGTAAAATGCAATTTGATATGTACAGAAGGTAAAATGCAACTCGGTAACTTGCTACCAAATCGCAGTTTGTGAAATGCAATTCTGTATTAGGAAGGGGCGTGGTTAGGGCATCTCTTCCTAATACCGACTAACTCTGGTATTTACGACTGTTATGCAACCGGGAATCCAATCACAAAGCATTTGCAGCTACTACCAAGTTCAAGTTGGTGATAACCCATTTGCACATGGAAAGATGTCCCCAAAGGATCCCTTCCCTTTGTGAATGTAGACACCAACATTTTTTAAGAATATGCAGTGGTCCCACGGACTACGGCCTACTCTTAAAAAATGAAAAGGTAGCTTTTTATTTTTGAAATGCATCCCATTTTCTTGAGGAAAATGAGATGCATTACAAAACTAAATATTGCTTTATTTAAAAAGCAATCACAGACATGGTGGTCTGCTGACCCCAGCAGGCCACCATCCCTGTGATAGTAGCCATTCACAATAGGTCGCTAATTGTGATCTGCCTTATGAATACTGATGAGGCAGGCCCATGTGCAACATACTGCGAATTGCTAACACATTGTTGTACATTGCAGTTTGCGATTTCCTAAAAGCGAATCACAAAAATTCGCTATTAGGAAATCACAAACATGAAATGTCATGCATCTGGCCGTACATGTCACAATGCAGCCGTCATTTTTTGAGGGACTGATCTAAGACAGCATACGTCAATCTTGGAGCAGTACATTTAAAAAAAGTTTAATTTGCACAAAAAGCCCCTTTAAAAAATAAAAACACATTACAAATTTCCTGGCCCTCTTATATGGGAGGAAGAAGTAAAAAATGAATGGACATGAAGGAGTGTGGGAGCGATGCAAGAGCAGTGCGGAGGGGTGGGAAGCAACAGTGGATCAGACAGGGGGGCAGTTTAAAGAGAATTCCACTGATTAGCAGTAGCCGGTGGGGAGGGGCAGGGTGCAAGGAACAGTGAGGAGAAATGCAGTCTCACATGGGAATGGAACTAGTAATTTATATGCTAGGGGTGGGATCAACAAAGAAAGCACAAGGGACGGGGATTTGAGGCAGGAAGCAGCTCATGAGCAAACAAGAAAACACATGAACTCACATGAAGGGGAAACATCGTTTACAATGCATGCTATACATTGCATGCCATTACAACGCAGTTGTTACAAAAACTGCGTTGTTACAATGCAAACCATTACAACACAAGTCATTACAACAACTCGCTGTAGGTGGCAGAAGGTGTTGGATTTAAAATCCAACACCTTTCCTACTGTTGCACAGACTGGATTTAGAATAGTAAATTATACTATTCCAGCACGCCCCCTACAGCAAGTCGTTGTAACGACTTGTGTTGTAATGGCATGCAATGTAATAATGCAGTTGTTGTAACAATCCCATGTAGGAGAGTAGGATCTGCTTCTTATAGTTACCCCCACTTTTTGCTGAGATTTCACTGTTTTTGACTTAGACTGGCTGGGATCCTGCTATCCAGGACCCCAGCCTAGCTGCTTTCTCCTCTAAATTGATTGTATGTACTTTAGGTATACTCCTGATTGAATTCTGGGGTACCCTTATCAATCCCTAGTATATGGTATACTATGTACCCAGGGCATAGGTACCCCAGAGGCCTCTCAGGGGCTGCTGCATGTAATATGCCACAACTGAGAGACCATTCAAACTGAAACCACGGGTCTGCTACTACAGCCTTTGTAAGGTGGTGTATGCACCCCTTACTTAGATATAAGTTCCCTTTATCTATTCTAATCTCTGCACATACAAACCTTTCAGTCACCCCTATGGCAGGCCTTATCAATCCTGAAGGCAGGGTGCTGGGGTTTGTGTGAGAGGGTGCCCATGCATGTGCAGAGTCCCTCTGCAGCCTTTGGAATCTATTCTCTGGGTTTGTCTGTGATGCAGCCAAACCATATATACTTAAGTGCATTACAACCTCGCGGTAAATGCTAACTTTGATACGGCTGCTCAAGTGTGGTGTCACACACCTTGGAATCATACCTCCACACCAGTAACTCGTGTAGAAGGTATGATTCCTCCCTTGTAGAACCACTATTGTGTAACCACCCCTCTGTCCTGACCCTCCAATAGGTGGGTCCCTAGAGTTTGACCCACCTCTTCCTTGGGTATAAAGTAGGAACCCTGACTACAGGACTTTAGATTTTACCTGGACTAAACTCTGCAACAGAAACCAAGTACTTTGATGATCTACACTATGCTGGATGACTGCAGAATCTCCCTTGGAGTAAAGGAGTTACTCCGCTGTGCTGCAGGCACCTTTAACGCATCTGACCGGTTTGCATATCCCGAGCTCCTGAGGACTCAGAAGATTTCTGCAACGCAGGATGTGGGTTCCTGAGCATCACTGAGGTCGATCTGCCCTCTCAGCAACTCTGAGACCAGCATCCCTTTTGGGGACCATACAACCCGAACCCCTGTGCACCGTGTACTTTTGCAGCAGTATACGCTTTTTGGCAATCCCTGAGGCTATGCTTTGGGTTTCATGTAGTCCTGACCCCGAGAAGTAATTAAACTGAAGATTTTTGGCCTACACTCCATGAGTGATCCATGGGCTGGTATTTTGTGATTCAGCTTGAGGTCCATTCGTGATCCCTGGTTCTTTGGCCTGTGGGTCCCTGTGAAGGTAACTTTGACTTCTGTTGGGATTTCCAAGTTTCTACAGATGTGCCATGACTCTTCATAGCTTGGAGAGTCTCCAGGACCTTGCTGGTTCACACCGGGCCTGCTTTCCTCTGCCAGCATAGGTTGCATTTGCCAAGACTTGCTGGTGTTCAATCCAAACACTGACCCCTCATCACTCTGCATCCTTTGTGGGACAGCTCACCTCCAGACTTTGGTTGTCGTCGACATCTCCTGGTCCCGTGGCTGCAGAGTCAAACTTCCTGTTGTCTCACCTGAAGCACTCGACATCGGTGGGCATTTGTCTACCGAGTCCCTGGTCACCCTGAAGTGACCCAGATTTTTTCCCCTCTGCTTTCAGGTTATTCTTACCTCGGATCCAGGCTTGGAGTCCACCGGACACTTTTTCATCTTCTCGGCAGCAGCACTTCTTTGAGTCACCCCACTGAAAACGATGAAGGGTTCCAACATCACTTGACACCTATGCACCTGGCTCCCCTGGGATAGGTAACACGGGTACTTCCTTTTATGTTCGAAAGAGTTTGCTTGAAGTCCTCTTCGAAGTGTCCTTAATCTTTAATTTTCCTACCACGACTTTCCCATAGAGTTGTACGGAGCTCGCGTCTGTGTTTTCACACTGCACCCGTCCTCCGTGGGTCCCCTGTGTCACTACTTTGGGTAGTTCCTTGGGGTCCCAGTGATTCTACGTGCTCTAGGCACTGTGCCTAGTTAAGTCGTGGTTTTTATACCACTTTCTTAGTATATGGTTTGGTCTACCCCTGGAACCCACTGTGTATTGTGCTATTTACTGTCGTTCTAGTGATTTAATATTTTGTACTTTGTGCTCTAATCTCATAATGAGGTTAGTAGAGAGTGTTTAGTAATAAATACATATCTTTTATATATCTCTTGTGTAGTTCTCCTTTCATTTGGTTATTCAGGAGGTTCGAATCTGGTAAAACAAGCCGCTTTACATCCCTTCGAGACTTAGCCTGAAGGCTGTTCTCCACAGCTACCAGTAGGATAGCTTTATTTAAAGGTTGTATTTGACCTAATCATCAATAAGGGTCATTTGAACTGGTGCAAGGTGCTCACTAAAATTCGTGGACAGCATATACCAGGCCAACTTCTCACATTGGTGTGCAGCGGTTGGGATTCAAGCTTGCTACTGTTTTACCAGATAATCTCATTGAGTAATTAACTGAAAACCGCTAATGGTATTTAGGTACATATAAATCAAGACTAGAATAAGTAAGTTCTACTAAACTTGGAGTTGGGTAGTCAAAGGTTTAGCACACCCTTTCTCCAACTCAAGAGAGTTTAGTTCCCACTAGGTTAGTTAGGTGCCTACACCACATAATACTAGTATGTCCTCTAATGGAGAAGCCAGTGGCTCTCTGCCTACTAGGTATGACCTGATCTAATTCCAAGAAACGTGTGTATCCAGGGAGCTGAGGACAGGGAGAGGACCTAGCACTCAACGCATGACTTCAGGGTCGGATGAATTAGGTAGAGGGGCTGGGGCAGTGGATGAGGACAGAGCAGGAAGTGAACTCTTCTTTGATCCGGACTCAGCCACTGGCCAGGATAAAAAAGAAGATTCTAACCTGGAAAATTCAACTTTACCTTTGGGTGGAGGAGAAGGCCCCAGGGGCCCTATCTTTACTCCTCCAGGAAGGGTACAAAGTTTACCTAGAATATCAAGAATCCCTCCAGGGAATCTAATCATTCAGGTACTTCTGTAGGAACCTCTGCTTATCATAAAAGAGAATCCTCTAATGACAAGAAGTGCCAGCTGCTTGAGCTTGAGAGAGAGCTAAGCTCAGAATCGAGAGAGAGCAACTGGCCTTAGACATGGAATCACTAGAGCCCCAGACAGTTTCCAGAAGGTTTGGGCCAGAGCCCCATGGTGGTGGTAACAGTGTTCCTAGACCTAGAGAGTATACTCATGATCATAGGAATCTGAACAAGATAGTTCTCCCCTATCAGAGTGGGGATGACATCTACAAATGGATAATTGCACTAGAGAGGGCCTGTAAAGTACAGAGGGTCCCTCAAGAGCAGTGGGCAGCTATCTTGTGGCTCTCCTTTGCAGACAAAGGTAGAGACAAGCTCCTCGCTGTAAAAAAAGTTAATGCAGATAATTACAAAGTCTTGGAAAGTGCTCTCATTGATGGATTTGATTTAACTACTGAACAATACAGGAGTACGTTCAGAGACACCCAGAAGGCACAGACTCAGGAGTAGGTTGACTTTGTAGATTGTGCTACCAAGGCTCTGGAAAGCTGGTTACCTGGCAGTAAAGTATGTGATTTTGAAGGATTGTACAATTTAATTATGAGGGAGCAGGTCCTTAATTATTGTCAAAACCAGTTGTTGCATCAGTACCTGATGGACTCTGATCTGACCTCTTCACAAGAATTGAGAAAGAAGGTAGACAAATGGGTCAGAACCAGGGTGAAGCAGAAAGCTCAGAACCAAGGTGTTGACTCTAAGACGCAGGATTCTAAAACCACAGATAAGGGTGGGGAGAAAGTAAAGACCAGAAGTATTCACAAGGGCCCCAAAAATCTTTATCTGGTGGGGAGTCTCAATCTAACAAGAATAAAGGCAAGAAGAAACCTTGGCATCATATCTGTAAACAGAAGACACATTGGACAAATGAATGTACCAAGTCCAAGGAATCTACTCAAGCCACCACTGCCCTAAGGCAACTGTTCCCCCTATTTACATCCAAAGTGGTGTTACTCAGAATAAGGGTGTAGTAGGGTTGGCCCTGGGATCTGAGATGGATTCTGGCTTAATCAGAATTCCAACTCAGGCTGTGTTAGTCTGTGATAGAGGCATGGATATTGCCTCCTTATTTGTCAGTCCCAGTAATCAGGGCAAATACAGACAACAGCTTTTGATGAATGGCAAGGAGGCCATTGCATTTAGGGACACATGTGCAAGTGTCACCATGGTGACAAACAAATTTGTGGCCCCTGAGCAAATCATACTTGGTGAGATGTACCAAGTGACCAATGCAAGCAATGTCAGGAAAGACCATTCCTTGGCAGTTGTGAATTTTACCTAGGGAGGGGTAACTGGCCCCAAGAAGGTTGTTTTAAGTGCAGACCTCCACGTTGAATGCTTGTTAGGCAATTATTTAGAAACTTCAGCTTGGGCTGAATTGGAGCTCAAGACTTATGCAGAAATGTTGGGCATCCCTGAAGATGTGTTTGCTATGACTAGGTCACAGGCAACAATTGGCTTCCACTGAACAGGCCCTGGATCCTAGAATAATGGACCAGGTGTCTTCCAAGAGAAGGAGCAGGAGGGGTAAGGCAGTGTCTTCCCCCCTGCCTCAGAACACACATCAGTCTCTTGAGGGAGATGATCTCAGTCCTGAAGAAGGAACTGTCCCAGAGAAGTTTGAACCTGATCAGGTTGAGTTCTTGGGGACAGGGGGCCATTCCAGTGCAGATCTTGGCCAGGAGCATCTGAACTACCCCTCTCTTGAGCCCCTCCGACAGCAAGCTGCTGCTGAGGATGCTGTGAGTGCCAGTGGATCCCATAGGATCTATTAGGATGATGGACTCTTATACTCAGAGAGTAGAGACCCCCAAGCTTGGTGCTACCAAGAATGGGTATACCTCTGAAGTTTAGGGGCTTCCTATTGACACTGGCACATAATATCCCATTAGAAGGTCACTTAGGCCAAAACAAGACTTGGGACAGGCTTGTCCCTCACTTTCATTGGTACGGTACCATATGTCAGGAGACACAAAGGAGTTTTGTCACTCCTGTGTCACTTGCCAAGCCAGTGGTATGGAAGGTGGTACTACAAAGGCCCCCCTGATACCACTACCTGTGGTGGGGGTTTCCTTTGAGAGGGTTGGGATTGACATTGTTGGTCCCATGGATCCTCAAACTGCACCCGGGCACAGATTTATACTAGTAGTGGTGGGCCATGCCACTAGGTATCCAGAGGCAATCCCTCTTAGGACAACCACAGCTCCTGTTGTGGCTAGACCCCTCCTGGGAATCGTTTTCCTAAAGAGGTAGTATCAGACAGAGATGAAAACATTAAGTCTGGTTACTTGACTGCTATGTGGAAGGAGTGTGAAGTAAATCACAAATGTACCACCCCTTATCACCCACAATGCAATGGTTTAGCTGAGAGATTCAACAAAACCCTAAAGGGCATGATTCGAGGTCTCCTTGAAAAGTTCAGGCGCACATGGGACATAATTTTGCCCGGCCTTCTTTTTTCCTACAGAGAGGTTCCTCAGAAGGGGGATGTTTACAGCTCTTTTGAACTTGTTTGGACATCCAGTTAGGGATCCTTTATATCTAGTGAAGGAGGGATGGGAAATACCTCTCAAACCCTCTAAACGTGATATTGTGGATTATGTACTTGGTCTCCGCTCCAGGATGGCTGAGTACATGAAGAAGGCATCCAAAAACCTTGAGACTAGCCAGGAATTGCAAAAGGTGTGCATTGACCAAAAGGCTCTGTTGACTGTTTATCAGCCAGGACAGAAAGTATGGGAGTTGGGGCCTGTGGCCCCAGCAGCCTTCCAAGACAAGTGGAGTGGTCCCCAGATAATCATTGAGCAGAAGGGAGAGGTTACCTACCTGGTGGACCTTGGAACTCCCAGGAGCCCCCATAGCGTGCTCCATGTGAACAGGCTCAATCCATATGTTGACAAGGCAGACATGGGCTTGCTCAGGGCTACTCATGAGGGACAGGAGGAAGAGAGCGATCGACTCCCTGACCTGCTCTCACAGAACCCTGATGATGGTTCAGTTGATGGTATAGCCTTGACATAGGCATGTCCATGAATCAGTTTAGATATATGTTCTCATTGACTCCAAGTCAGACTATCTGGTGCACTCATGAAGTGGACACAGGCGACAGTCTGCCTGTTAAAAATAAGATTTACACTCAACCTGACCATGTCCAGTACTGCATCAGGACTGAAGTCCAGACTCTGACCGCTCTGCTTTCAGGTTCTTCTCACCTCGGATCCAGGCTTGGATTCCACCAGGCACATTTCATCTTCCCGGCAGCAGCACTTCTTTGAGTCACGTTATTGAAAATGACGAAGGTTTCCGACATCACTTGACACCTATGCACCCGGCTCCCCTGGGATAGGTAACACGTGTACTTCGGTACTCACAAGGGTGCTGGCCTCAGTACCTTCTATGTTCCAAAGGGTTTGCTTGAAGTCCTCTCCGAAATGTCCTTAATCTTTATTTTTCCAACCGCGACTTTCCCACAGATTTGTACAGAGCTCGCATCTGTGTTCTCACTAGGCGTGGGCGGAATTTGAGTAGTCGCTCCAGGCAAAGCTCCGCGAAAGAGTAACAAATCTCTGCGAGCACGCAGAGTCCCGTGAATATGCAGAATTGCTTGTTCAGCCCGTTCGCAATGCTTTTTTCCTGTTCAGGAACGCTGTTTGTGTGTTTGGGGGGAAATATCTCGCGAACACACATTCTGAAAGTGCGAACAAGCAAAAAATTCTGCGAAGCCGCGGATCACAAAATTTTTGGCAATTCTGCGTTCTCCGCGGAAAGTGAAGCTGGAGTGATTGCATGTCAGAGCCACAGCATCTCTGCTCAGTGTGTCGGCTGTGAAGTCACGGTTCCCACCTGACTACTGATAGCAAGAGATGCTGTATTTATACAGTCTATGTGCGAGTGTTACCTATTGTTCAGTATGAAAATGACATTGAGGATTAAACCTGTTGTGTCGATGGTAGAGGTGAAGTATACCTCATGGAGTGTGTACTCATAAATTATTCATATGTGCTAAGGATGACGTCTTAGCAATATCGATTGGGAGAAACCCATCCTCTGCATGGAACTAGGTGAGAAGTTTAGTCCATAAAAGGCTGCAGTCCTTATAAGGCGTTATGCCCCTATAAGGCATTCTGTCCTTATTTCGAGTTGTGTCCATATAAGGCTCGTTCATATGAACGGGGAGATGATGTAGGGAAAGTGTATGATGTTCCCTGGACCTATATCAGGGTACCGATATGAAATATAACATCCACTCCACCTAATACTTAACATAATAATACACATTTGAGATACACATTTATAAGGGTGTCAGTGCATAAAATATCAAGCATTCATTTAAAATGTTTCTAAAAAAGTTACAAAATCATTTAAAAACAGTTTAAAAAACGAGGAACAATGGTCTTTGTGAAGTTTTACATTGTGGTAAAGTTCTGCAAATCACAGTTCTGAATGAGTTCAATCACACAAGTTGAACTACTGAAAGAGTATTTAGAGGGCCATGCTTTGTTATCGAAAGTGTCACTTTGAAAAAGTTCTTTTGAGGGGAAAGAAAAACTGAATTCGTTCCCAGCACACAGTGAGCCAGATTCAGATTATATGTCCTGTCTGGGAGACTTAATATTGTCGCTGCCTGCTGCCGTAGGGGACAAACATTGTAGTACCTCGCATAGCATGTCAAGAGTCGGCTCCAACTCATCCAGAATGCCTCTGCACGCCTTATCCTCGACATCCCTCGCTGCAGCCACGTCACACCCCACCTGGGAGACCTGCACTGGCTCCCGGTCAACAAGAGGATAACCTTCAAGCTCCTCACCCACGCACACAAGGCACTCCACAACACCGGACCAACGTACCTCAACAGACGACTCAGCTTCTACACCCCCACTCACAGAAACGAGCATGGGACAGCAGTGGTTCCAGCCTGGAGCCTAAGTCTGCTGGCGTCTCTGTTAGAGGTGTCAGACAGATGTCCAACTCACATTCTCCTCTGCAAAACAGGCATCAGAAAACAGGTATGATGCAGTCTTCAAAGACTGGTCTGAATGACAGGAACCAAGAAGCACTTAGTTCTCGAAGGCGAGGTGCACCCAGATGTTGTACCATGTTCTCAAGGTAATATCTTTCCAGGAGAGCTTTTGCAATCTCGCTGGCGGATGGTCCGTCCATTGTCTAACAGGTAAACGACAATCAAGATTCCAGCAATAGCAAGCAGGATCAGAGGAAGACCCCTGAAAATGCTTCCAAATATGGAGTGTATAGTTAGGAAAAACTATGAGGATGGTCTGGAAGATGTTAAGGAATCCTGACCCAATGGTATTAAATAGGTTTACAAACCACTTGCATCTGACATATTAACAATACGACCCATCATTTCTACGACTTTTGGGGGGCAGTGAGTACGCACTAGCGCCTGTATCTCTGTTAAGGTCCTTGCAACTTGAAGCTCAATGGTTTCTCGAGCAATGTTAATGGCACGGTTTGGTGAAAAAGCATGGCTTTCATTCTGCTCAAAGCATCAAACTGTATAAAAGAAACATTCAGTGAAGGCCATACTGGCACTTCCCTGACTGTATTTGTCAGAGGAAACAATACGTGCAGACAGCAAGTAACCCTGGTGTTCACATTGACCAGATTGGCAATGCCCGGGAGCATCACATAACAACCTTGATCACTCAGCATCAAGTAACTCCCATTGGAAAGTAACTTGAACGCTGGCGTGATCACGGCAGCTGGAGTTCCTTTCATGTGACAAGACAGATTTGAAACTGAACCATTACAGGCACCTTGTAAAAAGATTTCTTGCCACATGAGAGAACCGCTTAAAGCGCTCTTGCAGTTGGTACCACTAAGAAACACTTCTTGATCCCCACTCCAGCATCTAAATCTTTATGGCAAATCCCATGATTTTCTAATGTATTCTTTACCCAACTTTTCATATTTGCCTGCCTGCCTTTGTTCAAGGCAATAGTGAAATTGAGAGGTAGTGACCGGGAGAGTGATTTGGCCGTGGATTAGCCACTAAGTGGATAGCAATTCGGCCACTGTGAATGGTAGCCTGTCCAGTTCTTCAATTTGCAGCATTGTATATTTTGCTCCCCTTTGTGGCATTACTATCTGTGTATCAGTTAGATTGTATTCTGAGAACTGAGATGTACTGTTTATAAAACGCCAAGGCACGAAGCCTGCACGCAAAGATTGCAGCGACCAGCTCAATAACATAATTGAACGTAACTGTGATTGGCTGTGTTGTAATATAGCTAAATCCTGTTCCAGTATGCCAATAGCAGAAGAGAAAATGTTTCCCAATGAATATACTTTGGAGGTCAAAATTGTTAACCCATTATCAACCACAGCTAACGCTTTTCTAAGTTTATACGGTCTATTTCTCGTATTCTCTCTGTGGCTTCTTGTTGGGAAATCTTCCAGATTTCATTATAGGCAGCATAAATGCCTGCATATATGAAATGTTTTTGCTGTTGTTTCTTAGGTTCTAGTAAAAAGTCCCTAGGATCCATGTCTTGTGAGAGTAAAGATAAGTGTTGTTTCACTTCTCTGCAAGTGTTGAGGTTTCTAGCCATTCTAGGCACAACTTCCCAACACTGTAGGATGTCACTACCTCTGGATGATCTCTCTGTACATATTGTGGGTCTGTCCTATGCATACTGAATCCCTTGGCGATGTGCAGGAACCGTTCATGACATGTGTTTGTGTCTAAGGGCCAAACCACCCACTCCTTCCAATTTGGGTCTGATCTATTGTACTTTAATACGTCATCAACTGTTGCCCCTACCTTTGTAGAAGAAGTCTGCCACCCCTGTGTCGGTGTAGGAAGCTTTGGAGTGTTCAGGCCCTTTATCTTGGCTATTCCAAGACAGGATATCTGTTGTACAGCATCATTTAAAAAGATCATCTGCTGTGGAATGAGGCATGCTCTAAATAGTGCCTATGTACCCTGGACTTGCCAGTCTCTTGAACCCCAAATTGATTTTGAGTCAATTTCATCTTACCATTGGTTGAAACCCTGTTCAGACAATTGGGCCAAAAAGGAAGCAGAGTAAATCTGTTTAGTGTTTGTCAACATCATTTTCAGTGCTGATGTTGGTACAATCTTATCATAAAATGAGTCTGGGTCTGTGGTGTTAAACCTTGAAAAGTATGTGCATTTCTGTGCAAACGTTTGTGAAGTACTTTTCGATGGTGTTTGGCAATGTTCCCACTGATGGTACTGAAAAACATTCCTAGCCAAAATGGATTTTTGCAGAAAATGATGACCATATTGTTGGTTACAGTTCAATTTGTCATAGTCTGAAAAAAACTTCATTATTAGAAAATGCTGCAGTTTTCTCCCAGACAACATGCTAATTACTGTTTTAGTGTCCCAATCATCAGAAAATGTACTGGAGGTAATAAAATCACTTAATGAGATTTTAAATACATGATTCATTTTTAAAAGTTCGGTCGGGCCGAAAATGTTGAAATCAACCTTGTCCCATACCATACCATCGGATATAAGAACAGCTGTAATGTTCACTGATGACAAGTCTCTTTGTTCACGATGTGATGATGGATGTGGCTTCAGTAGGATGTTGACCTTTTGGACTGTGGAACCTTGTTGTCGATATTGTCTATTTATGAGCATACTAAAAGTCAATACTAAACCTAGCCAGAAAGGAAAAAACAATATCCCAGAAATTACCCAGAGTTCAATCCAAGGTGATACCAGGTATGTCATTGAATGAAGAGAAAAAAGTTATTTAATTCTTGCTTGAATGGTGTTTTGGCTGGCGTCATTTCCGTCTCACTTGGATCGAGAGAAAATGTATCACAGTTAATGAAATAGCCAGAAGCTGTTCGATCAGTTGCAGAGATTGCATCAGGATTAGTTGTAATGTTATTTTCCTCTCAAAGAGGCATGTTGATGTAGACGTCTGTATTTGGTCTAATTGCAACTTGTGAATTGTTCTGATTTTCATTTTTAATTGGAATGTCTTGTTCAAGTGGAACAAGTTCCATAACTTTGTTGCTTAGTCCTTCCTTCCTTACAGGTGGCTCTTCAAACATGATGAGTCTTTCTGTTTGAACTTCTTGGATTGTAACTAGAGGAGGGCATCTGCTACAGCGGAGTCCACTAGGCCTACTGTTTAGTATCGGCCACATAGTGTGGTTTGATTAAGTCAATTGTGACAAATCTTTTCTCCTTTTTTCAGGTAAGAGGCAGGAGCAGCTCAGTTTATGTTCCGTATACTGCAAAGACTGGTACAGGTTTTCTGTAAGAAGGTCCAAATTCCTTTTTGTCCTCAATTTTCTCTCTGACCAGATCCCTGACTTTTAGGAATCCAGACAGGTCTTGCCATGACTACCTTGACTTCCTCAGTGGCGGTCTGCTTTCAATGGACATTGCTTTGTTTTGACCTGGATTCATTAAGATCCTGTAAAACAGCTAAACGATCATGGATATCAAATGGTTTTTCATCCGCCACTGCACCTTCACAATCAAGATCAGGTACACATATTCGTGTCCCAAAGAGGACCTCATATGGAGTGACACCCCCTAGAGAGCTTCTTGGCTAGTTGTTTATAGCCCGATGTACCCCATAAAGGTGTGTGCTGCAACTACCGCCCTTGCCTAATACCCAAGCTGTTAAAGATTGCTTTAAGTCCCATTTTTTTCTCACCTCAACCGAATTTCCCTCAGGATGGTACGGAGATGAGAACTGCAATGCTACGCCCATTTCTTCCATGGCCTCTTTGTAAGCCCAAGAGCTAAACGCAGGACCACGGTCAGAATGTTACGTGCTAACTGCGTACGTGCCGATAAAGGCTTGCAAATCTATTATAACAGTTCAAGCGTCAGCTGAACGCTGAGGCCATACCCATAGGAATCTCGAGCATGAATCCACTGCAACCATGATACATCTGTAAGCCCCGTCCGTTTGAGAGGGGCCGCAGTGGTCCAAATACACACATGCAAGAGGTTTGTCAGATTTTAGTAATGGCGTCTGTGCCGGGTGAGTAACGGTGGAACCTTTCATCTGCTGGCAGATGTCCCATTTCAAAACATGGGGGGTCATTAGGATCTCGGGCGGATCGCCACCGCCCGCATGGCAGTGGCGATCCATCCAAGATCCTTCCCTGCCCGCCACCCATTTCCCCCGCCAAATTACTATGGCGGTGGGACCACGGCAGAAGAAAAGACCGTCCACCATTTTTTCGCCCGCCCGATAAGTCAACCGGGCGGAAAAGAGTTTAATATGGTGGCGGTGTCTGATAGACACCGCCATCCATATTATGATCGGGCGGGAACATGCCTTTCCATGGCAGCAATGTAGTAATCTCTTGCGGGCCCGTTGTGGGCCCCCAGAGACTCTGGGGGGTGCACATGGTGTGTACCTATGGTACCCCCCTGCATTTCAATGTACAACTTGGCAGGCACTGTGCGGTGCCTGTCACGTTGTGCATTGGAAAGCACAACATGCATTTTTGGCATTGCAGTGGGCGGTGCTTTTAGCACCGTCCGTCGCAATGTCAGAAAAGTGAGGATGCACCCGCCAGTGTGGCGGGCGCATCCTAATGGGATCCTCAGGGATCCTCCCTCTCACCTCTACTTTTTAATCTGTATCTTCGCCCACTAATTCAGTCACTTAGCAACTGGAACTGCACTGTCCTCAACTATGCAGATGATATGCAGATCATCTTTCCCTTAGACATCCCGGATGCGATATCCAATTTCCAGGCTGTAATGCTGCACATCCAACAATGGATGATATCTAATCAGCTTAAACTGAATCCGGAAAAAACGGAACTCCTCCTGCCTTGCTCTAGTTCTACTCACTGGGGACCCCAATTCAGGCCAGCTGAACTGGGCATTGCCCCCACTCCCTCGAGTTCAGTAAAAAGTCTGGGCGTCACCATTGATAAAGACCTCTCCTTGAAAACCCACGTTGGAGCCATTATCTCTGCTAGTATGTTCCAGCTTCGCAAAATTCGGAAATATACTCACTTGCTCTCTCACGAGGCCTTGGTGCAAATTGTCATCTCCCTCGTTCTCTCCCGTCTCGACTTCTCTAACTCCCTTTACTGGGGCCTTTCTAGGTCCCTGCTCCACCGCCTCCAGATGGTGCAGAACCAGGCAGCAAGAATTATCTGTAAAGTCCCCAAATGGCAATCTGCTAGACCTCTCCTGGCCAAGCTGCACTGGCTGCCCATTGAGCAAAGGGCTGCCTTCAAAATTGGATGCCTAATCTACAAAGTACAGCATACCAAATGCCCGGCCTTCCTGAAATCCCTCATTAACCCACACCGTCCGACCCGTAACCTCCGCTCGGCCCACCTTCATCTTCTCACCTCCCCAGTGATCAAGTTAAAAAAATTGGGTGGCCGGAGATTCAGCTTCCTGGCACCCAAGCTGTGGAACTCCTTCCCCCTATACATTAAAACCTCTGACTCCTTGCTGAGCTTCAGAAAGGGCTTAAAGACCTGGCTCTTCTCAAACTCTCATTAGCTCTTCCTCCTGCCCCAATTTCAATCTCAGCGCCAGGAAACCTCCGGTGTCAGCGCGCTTTATAAATGCAGCTTAACATTAACATGAGTGGGACCGCCGCACCCTTAGCGGGCGGTCCCATTTCCCACTCGTATGGCGGGCGGACTTTGTCATACTAATGAGCCCCAAATTCTTTAGTTTGCTTAGTTAACCATGGCCACCAATAGCGCTGTTTCAGTAAAGAAATAGTCTCTGTAATGGCTGTATGCGCAGAGCCCAAAGCCTTGTGTGCAGCTAGTATCAAACCTTGCCTACGATCCATATTTGATATTATTCTATCCCCCACTCCAGGAATCTGAGCATATGGAATGTTTTGTGCATCTAACTTGTAGGAGTATTTGAGTGGAAATGTTTTAGGTACTGCTGTGCTGCCTTTGCCTGATGCGATGACAGCTACCATAATATCTCCGTCTATTCTCGTTTTTGAATGAGTCAGCTCAGCTACGGAAGCCGCGTGAACCGCCACTTTTGCGGTTTCATCAGCCAATGAATTCCCTTCAACATGAACGCCATCACGTTGATGACTCATTGTATGTATCATGTGAGTCCTTGGTAGCTCGGCTTTCATTTCTGCTACCTGTTCCCATAGCATTTTTTGCTTAATTGTGCCTCCTTTTGCGTCTTTAAACCTGTTTTGCTCGCAATGCTGTACGTACTCATTGTACGACTGTACACAGTAAAAAAAAATCACACACTATTAGTGTGGGAATTCGTGATCTGTTTTTACAAGTTCCAGTAATAGTGCTTTTAATTTTGCCAACTTAACCGTGCAGTCTGCTAGAGATTGCGTTTTTGTGCAACTAGGATGGAACTTGCCAACACGCATGTGACCTTTAACGATAGCACACACTGAAAAATATTGCTGCTTACTTCTTATGGCCGGATGCGCAGATCCATCAGTGTAAATAATATATTCATATTGTTCTAGAGGCAAGATTTCATTAGGTAGTGGATATTCTTGTTCGTATTGCAGGAATGCTTGTGTTTTTAAACTTGGATCAAATATGTATTCAACATCTATTGCAGTAAGAGAATTAGCCCATTGTATCCATCTTGGATGTAACACTTTCACATTTGTGATGCTGGCCTTTGTACCTGCTTCTAAAGCTGATATGGGAGTTACGACAATAATGCATTTCCCCTGAGCCAGTGCTCTTTCTTTTGCTACAGCAGTCTGAACGGCTGTCAGTATTTTTTCTGTTGAAGTGAAACGCATTTCTGCATTTGTGTACAGGTGAGATGTGTAAGCGATTGGTACTGTTTCTCCTTCATTGAAGGTCAAACAAGTGTACCCGCGAATATTCGGATTACTAAAAGGCGAACATTTATACATGTTTGTAAGTGTTTGGAAGCCAACATGTCTTCCTGGAGTAAACGAAGAATATTAGTATGTTCTTGTGTCCAATCACTGGCTGAAAATTCAGGTTTTATTAAGTCATAGCAAGGTAATCTAAAATGTATGCCCCGCTGAAATTTAGGAATCCTAGTATTGATTGTACATTTTTTAATGATTTTGAAGGCTGGAGCACCGCACACTTTTCTAAAAAGATAGCTGCCAGACTTTTGCCTTCACTTGACAGCTCATATGCCAAAAATAGGACATTGAGGTGGGCTATTTTTGGTTTTTTAAAGTTAGATTTGAAGCCCTCTCTGGTAGATCCCATATTAATGCTGCTTACCCTGGTCAAGTGCCTCTCTAAGTCGTTGTCTGTCAGATAAATATCATCCACATAGGACAACGCTTCTTCATCACATTTTTTAAGTAACTCTGTTACTCTTGCTGAAAATACACTGTGGCTATTTTTATACCCTTGTGCTAGTGGACAAAATTGTCATTGTGACCTTAGCGCACTGATTGCAGTCAGATATCTGCTTTCAGGCACTTTATTTTGGCAGAAAAATCCATTTGAGATATCAAGTGCGGTTTTGTATTTTTTGTGCACAATGTTATTCAATAATGCGTGCATTTTGGACAGCAAATGTCTTTGTGCATGACTTTAAATGTCTGGAATATAAAACTAGGGGTATGTATTGTTGAGTTTAGAGACAGGAAACAAAGGATTGTTCATTGGAGAGGTAAATTTTTTAATGACCCCCTGATATTCAAGTTGATCTGAGATCTCCCTGCCCTGTTTTTTTAGCTTCTTGCTTTATTGGATATTGCCTCTGAGCATTAGGTGAGACTTTTAATGGGATCACATGGTAGACTGAGTTCTTATCCCACCCTGTGTGATTTTTGTACAATGCCGGAGCTTGGGCTACTGCCACTCCTGTGCATATGTATGTTTTGGTGAACAGGAACGTGGTTGGAAAATGCAAGAGAAGTTATACTTTTTCCCCTGGGGCACTCCATTATGAATGCAGGCGGCCAATCTTGTTCTGCTAAAAGGATGTCATAACCCGATGATAAGTTCTTACAAAAAATACCTTTTACTTTCCTGGGCTTGTTCCCCTCCAACCAGAGTGTTATTTCATATAACTTATGTGGGATGCTCACCCTTGTGTCTGGTGTTTCCACCATGATGTAATCATTCAACTCCGCTGTCACCAGACATTTCTTCAGGTTCAGGTGGGCTATTGTTACTTCTGCTGCACTGTCTGATTTTCAGACCAGCAACTTTCTTTTTCTTAAATTGAAGATTTGGATTTTGCTTATCTTCTTTTTTAGAAGTAAAGTCTTGATCGTGTTGCTTTTCTCTGGACTGTGTGCGCTTCTCTCTATTTTTTGACCGTCCTTCTCTTTCTGAGATTTTCTTCGAGCCCTGAAAGGAACGAGAGGAAAGTGTATCAGGATCCTGATATTTTACAGGTTTCCTAATATTATCCCTATTTATAAGGTTGTACCTCTTTTCAGAGGGCTCCTGTGGAGGAGACCTACCTTGGGACTGAGATCTCTTGTCTTTAGAGTTTTCTTTTTTATTATCCCACTTCTTTTTCGAAGATGTCAGAATCTGCTTAGAAGTGTCTTTTTCGGGACTGCCCTGTAGTTGAGGTTTTAAAGCTCTTCCCCCAAACTATCTCTGCCTAATTTTGCATACGCAGTTTCAAATATTTTGGGTAGTTCATTCACCTGTTCTAATAGAGAGAACTCCCGTAGGCATTGGCATTGGTTGTATTATGGCTGATACCTGGTGGTAGTTCATTATTAACTTCATCCCTAAGTTTAGGGCAGGGTCTGCTCTGTACTCATTTTGTATTTGTCTTAATACATCTGGCATTACTGCACATGAAGGAATACCATGAGTTCTGGTATGTATGGCAGCAAAGACTGTATCCATAGAGGTGCAATCCTCTAACTGTGGTGTAATCCCCATGGGCAAACAGATTGTTAACATTCTGTGTTTTTCAAATGGTGATGTATTTGGGAATACTGCTTCTAACTGGGTTATTTTCTGAGCTACCCAGAAAGGAATTTGTTCACGTTTCGTGGGCACTTTGCCTATTACCGCGTGTAATGTTTGTGCAGTACTTTTAGTACCTGCTCTCTGTGTAGGAGCTGCAGTAGGTGTAATTACTGTTGGTTGGACTGCGAGTGTCCTTAATACGAAGTGTGTCATGTTTCTGTAGAGTTCTATCAACTCTTTGTGTTGAACAAGCAGTTCTTCACCTGGCATTGTGTCAATGTGTGGATATGGTGCATAGGTCGATAATATCAGCCATGTTGCTCCTGGTCTTCCTAAAGGACCAAGCCTTGCTCTTGGTCTTGAATGGGGCAAACCAGAAAATATGTTCCTTGTAAGTAAGCGGAATCTCAATCTACTCAAACGGATTGTAGACCCCTGGGACTTCTTCATGTTTATAATATTTAAAAGTTTTTGTCATGATATTCGCTGCTGGGAATGTAATCTATGAGTAGAATCCCTGTTTTGAAATCTTCATGTGCCTCTATCATGAATATTACTACACCTCCTCTGGGTGCTAACCCATTTTTGAGTAGTCTAACTGTCAGAGTATGTCTTACATTGGGTGCAATCTGTATTGCATTGGTATCTTCCTCACCCTCTGAGTGATTATGTACCTGGTCTATTAGGTTTAAACCTCCGTTCTCAATAGGCATCATGTTTAAGAGATGAAATAACTGTCCAAGGAAATTTAGAAAAAGTTTTATGCACAATTTGGGAAAAACTGTCCTTCAAGCTTGATTAACCAACAGCCAATAAATAGGATATCTCACCTACTCAGTAGTAGGGTCTTTGAGAATAAGCACGACTCAGCTACTCAGATTCTACTGTTAAGTAAGTACCAAACCAAACGGTTGGGTGCCATTAGACCACGCTGGGCACCATGTAGTGTAGTTCCTATTGTACCCTTCATGCAGAACCTGCGCTGTTTACCGATAACATATACTGTGGGTCTGGTGGTAAACTGACTCTGTACACCCCCGGTGAATATGTTAGCCTGTGTTTTGCATAATCTAGCTCGCAGTGCCACTAGAATCTCCTATTATCAGAGAGATATGTTTTTGGTAACCTTAGAACACAACTAAGTCTGATTTCTCAGACTTGAGTAAACAATATACTACTTTTCACCCATTCACTCGTGCTTGCTTGTTTTGCACTCAGAGAGATACACAGAAGAAACAGTTGGGCGTGTTTAAAAAAAGGATTTATTTCACTGTTCTTCTCATGTAAAACAAATGTGCTGCTAAAACTGGGACACAGTAGCAGATATATAGACTCAGCAGTACAGTGAATAAAAAGGAATAGTATTGTTCTACCATTTTGCAATAGTCATGAACACATACATGAATATAAAATGCATTTATGAAATAAAGTGCGTACTCCTAAGATGCCTGTCTAGATGTATCTAAATGTACCTAGCATGTGAGTAGGTGCTAAGAGTCTAAGAGCTAAGAATCCTGCTAGGATTTAGTTGAACCCCATTACCTGAATAGTGAGAGTGTGGGACTTCATCCTGGACTTGAGGTGGACATCCGGCAAGGGATAGTCAGACCACTGTCAGCTGGAGATATTGCATGTCAGAGGCACAGCATCTCTGGTCAGTGTGTCGGCCTTGAAGGCTCCATTCCCTCCTGACTACTGATAGCAGGAGGTGCTGTATTTATACAGTCTAGATACGTGTTTTATCATTGTTCAGTATGAGGATGAAGTTGGGGGTTAAACCTTGTGCGGCGATGGGAGAGGTGAAGTATACCTCCTGAAGAGTGTACTCATAAATTATTTATATGTGCTAAGGATGACATCTTAGCAATTTCGATTGGGAAAAACCTACCATCTGCATAGAACTAGGTGAAAGGTTTAGTCCATAAAAGGCTGCAGTCCTTATAAGGCGTTATGTCCCTTTAAGGCATTCTGTCCTTATTTGGAGTTGTGTCCTTATAAGGCTCGTTCATATGAAATGACAGGGAGATGTGCACGATGTTCCCTGGACCTATATCAGGGTACCGTTATGAAATATAACAACACGGGGTACTGGTGAACCCAGGTAGTTTATTGCCAGTCTGCTGAGCACTGGCCATTGGCACCACTTCCCATACCAATACCAAGACCTCTGTTGTGTCATCCAGATATGCTTAGATCGTCCTCTCAACAGTCATTGGTGCTCTACCTTGCTCGACCTCTTTTGCCTTTGCCTCTGCACTAGAGGTAAGCCCTCCTGTTGGACTTGACCCTTTTGGCAGTTTCACCCCTAAACTTTTTGCTTTTAAATGTGACCTGATGTTAGTTGTTTTTGGCTTCTGCACTCTTTGGCACTGTGTCCCAGTGTAAAGTACGTGCGCAATCTGTGTGCCTGGTGTGAGATTGGCCTGCCCTCCCATAGGAATGCATGGGGGATATATGTATCCATGATAATTCCTGGTGTGAGAGGAGTGCAAGGGCGAGTTTGGTATGTGTGAACTCGTGAGAATAAATGCTGCGCAATGGTGTGCGCAGATTTATTGTGACTGGTGGCGTAGTGCCACTTTTAGAAGTTGGCATTTCCATGTACTGTGTGTCTGCCTGCTTGATGTGGAGTGCATGTCTGGCTTGTGATTGACAGGGGCTGGATGTTGTGCCTGGCTCCAGCAGCCAGGATGGGCCTGCCCGGTGGTGAGGGAGTTCTGCATGTAGATGGGAGGGAGGAATGGCACCCGGGACCTGAATAAGACTGTGCCTTCCCTCCCCAATGCTGGCTCCACCCCCTGTGGTGCGTCTGAGCACCTAGCCCCTACCTGACAAAGGGAAGAGGAGCTGAGCACAACACAGTGCTCCAAGGCTCCCCCAAACCAGTTGCATCTGGTTTTCCCCCAGCCCTGTTTTGTGACAAAGGGAAAAGGTGTACAAATGAAGGGGCTGTGACCCCATAAAAAATATATTGTGCTTGTCTTCTTGAGGGGACAGGCTGCCAGGAGGAACTGCCACGGGACCCAGCTGCTGCTTCCTGAGGGTCCCTGTGTGCCGGCCTGCTTGGCTGCGCTTTGCTGGGGTCTCCCCAGCACCAAGGACTCTTCCTTTTTGCATTTGTGGGGACTTGTGGACACCTGGCGCCTGGGAGCGCTTTTGTGCAGACCTGGACTTTTTTTGATTGCAGAATGGAGCTGCACACACTTTAAATAGGGGATTCCCCTGAATTTATGCCTCAATCACGGGAGCCCACCTCGCTTTGTGCATGAAGGAAAGCAGGTGGCCACCCCGCTAATTTATGCTACAGATCCGAGTGGGAGCCCACCCTGCATCGGCACCTTGAGGACGGGTGCCCACCCCGCTTTACTTTAACTCAGGAGCGGGTGCCCACCCCGCTCTCTAATTTTGATTTTGAGAGGGAGCCTACCCCTCGTGTTGACCCTTTTTGGACTGGAGCCGGTGCCCACCCAGCTGGTTCTGGCTCCCGTGGGGGGCCGCAGTCACAGAGAAGCCAGGTGGGAGCCTACCCCGCTCTGGCAGACGCCCCATAAAAGCCGCCGGTGAGGATAGAGAGAGGCAGCGTGACATGGCCGCCCAGTCAGTGGGGACGTCAAGCAAAGTGGACGTGGCCTCGCCGCTAGCAACCAGGAAGACCCACATGGGAGGGGAAGTGCGGCGTGGCCAGCGGGGACTCTGCTGAGAGAATCCCGCAGTGTGGAGAAGCCAGCCGAGAAAAGAAGTCGGCGGGTCTGCCTCGGGCTCTCATGAGTTGAGAGAGCCCTGTCTGACGTCCAAGAGGAGTCCCACGTAACAAGCACCAGCCTGGAGATAAGAGGAGCATCCCCAGCAGCCCATCGAAGAAAAGAAGAGTCTTCCCCCCTCCAGCAGTTAGCCCGGTGAGTGAGGGCTCCTCTCTGATTTGGTGTGCCTTGGTTGCTGAGCGGAGGAGTGGGAGAGCGGGCCGCTCCAACGTTGAGGGGGGGGGGAAGAGGCACCTTGATGACAAGAGCCCCAGAGTAGGGCCCCAGAGCGCTGTTCCACCCCACAGCTGCACCGCCATAGCGGGCAGCGGCAACAGTGCCCCTTGTTTATTTGTAGGGCCCCAGTGAGGGGTCCGGGGCACAGTGGTGCCTGAGTTTGAATTGCTAAGTTAAGCTGCCCTGTGAGAGCACAGGCAGCTGCAACACTTGGGGACCACTCCAGTTTGAGAATCCCAGTGTGGACTCCAAAAGCCCCCGCCGTGCCAGTGCTTATTTTCTATGGGGCACATTGTATTAGAAGTCCCAGAGGGGCTTGGATGGCACAGTGGTGCCTGCTCTAATTTATTTTGGGGGCATATTGTTTCTAAGCCCCAGTGGGGGCCCAAGAGGCACCAGGAGTGCCAGACAATAATTATGAAATTATGCAGCTGCCCTGTGAGAGTGCAGGCAGCTGCGACCTTGGGGGCATTTCCTTTAGAGGGCAGTTGTCACAGGGAGTGCCAGTGGCCACATTTTTGCCTTCCCAGCTGCCCAGAAATTAGTGGGCAGCTGCCATGTTTAGACTTGAGTGTTTGGTGCACCTTTGGAGTTTGCTACACTAGCAGCCCAGCCCTGACTATTTGGACAAAGGGCATTTGAGCCCCATGGAAGGACAGTTGGCCTGGGGTCAGTACCTAATGTGATTCATGCGCAAGGTGATTTGTGCATACTGTGATTTATGTAGGTGCGCAGGACATGTGAGTTATGTGCTGTATTTATGCACCATGATTTATGCCTCGTAATGTGTTTATGCCTAATGTGATAATGCTGAGGTCATTATGGCGCCAGTAATTACTGGTTGTGCTCTACAATTATTATTTTGTGCTACAGTTAGTATATGTTCTGCATTTGATAATTTCCTTTGTGATTGTTCTAACAGTGGCCCAATTGGCCCTGTCATGTGTATATAATCCCCGGTAGATACTGCCCAGTGCCAGTTGGCATAATGTACATTGTGTGATTATGATCTAATGTGTTTATGGTAATACAAAGGCTATTTTTATACATAACCTTGTGCGGAGTTCCGTTTTGTGGTGTGCCTAGTGTGTTGCTGCTGTGTGTATATTGCGTAAACGCTTTACACATTGCCTCCTGGATAAGCCTGACTGCTTGTGCCAAGCTACCATGGGGGTGAGCAGGGTTATCTTTGGCATGTAACTCCCTTGCCCTGACTATAGTGGTGGTTTCTGCCTGGCTTTGGCGCAAGCCTTAGCCAACCAGTAAACCGATTTCTAACTCCTCCCTTTAGAAACTAATCATCTGCAGAATTTGGATGTGACGCTCCTGTTCCTGTTGTTGCTGGTGTTCTTGTTGGTTTTGGCTGCTGTGAGCCAATAGCCCTGCCGTTAGGCTCTGAAGTTCAAAGGCTGCACCACATAACTTGTGCCCTGGAGGAGTGGGCCTCTAATTCCCAGCCATTCTTTTCTATGCTACTGGCTTGCTCAGCAATTCGCGTTTTGTAGTTTGAAACATCCCAGTTTGAAAAAGGTATGATAGTGTTGAGTAATTTTATCGTGGGTCAAGAATTGTGGCACAGATGTAATGTCTGGATGACACAAAGTCTCTTTGCATCCTTGTATTAACAGAAAAGCAAACGATTAAGCTTCCCATCAACTCATGCACATTTTTTTTGTGTACATTTCCTACACCTCCTTTAGCTGTTCCTCGAGCACATGTAACAACAGAGTAGCTTGTCTCAGGGTAGTGTCTACTTGGTGACTTCCCGTGTGAAAACCTCAAAAGGAAGCAGCATCTCTGTCAGGCATTTGATGAGGCCCCATTGGTCCATCTCAATGATCGTGCTTTTCACAGTTGCATCCCTTCTTTGCATGATTTAATCATTGATCGGTCTGAACTGCTCAAACAGATGTTGCAACATGTCATGAGTCGAATTCCAGAGTGCTTTATCTGGCATTCTATTATCATGCTGAATGGCCCTCAGCTGCTTCCGGGCTTTAAAACAATGGCTGAAGTGAGTGCAGATTCTTCTGCAAGTGGACAGTAAGTTGCTGACTCTGTCTTCTTTTTTTAGAAAGTCCTGTTACTATTATGTTGATGCAGAACGCCAAACACAGGTCCCAGAAATAGCCACCATCTGCAGTGGCCTTAACTATATTGCTGCCATTGTCTGTGGAAACAAATCTAATGTTAAGACCTCTTAGTCGCACCCATTCAAAGACCTTGTTGTTAAAGTCTTCACAAATGTTTGGGATTTTTCTATTAAAAATCTCAGCAGTCTCAACACCTGTAGATATAATTTCTGTAACCTCCACCAAAGAGATCCAGTGTGCAGTTATGCACATGTAATCAGTGACTTGGCAACTGGTCCACTTGTCTGTCATCCGGAGGATAGTGTGAACAGTATTCTGCTGAAAAGTTTGTCCAAGCAATTCCAGCACATCACGATATAGGGCTGGAAAAGCAACTCTGGCAAAATAGGACATGCTGGGATCCTACCATTTTAGGCAGATGGCTGGCACACATTCTAGAAACCCCACCCCTTCCACAAAAGAAAAAGGGAGGTTCAGCTCTAACATTTTAGCTAGCTTTACATTGTACAAATGTGCTGCTGAGTGGTTGTATTCATACTGCCCCATCTGCCTAAACATGCCAGGAATAGTAGCCTGGATTTTTCTTTTTTGGTGCCACTGATGAAGGTCACTTCTTGAGAGCAGACAGTGGCAGGCTCAATGTGTGTCTCAGGGGAGCAGTAACTGTACGCTCTTTCCTTGGTGTTCGACCTGAGTTCTGTGCCATTCCGATGTTGCTGATGTGGATGATACTACTGCATTGCTGGGGACAGCGCTCTTCCACCGCGATCGGATAGTATTCCGTGCTCAGCCTTTCACCCCCTTTACCAACTCCACTTGCAGTTTTCTGGCTGCTAAGGTGCTCCTCCTACTGGATTGTGTGGTGTTTTCTCAAATGAAATGTTTGGCCACCGGTACCATAGTTTGTACCAAGCTAACCCCGAATAACACTTGCTATGCAATGTGCAGCTCCTTTTTGCCAACTATAAAGAAGTCCTAAACTGGTGAGTTCTACTTTCTGATGGGGTGCTGCTGCCAGTGTTGGATGAACTGGTGGTAGGGGGCTGTTTTTAAGCTCGCCTCTTGCAGTACCTACTTCTACTATGGTGGGTGTGGATTTACGTTGTCATCCTTTGCTTCTATATCCATAAGTTTAAGGCTTTCAGGACCCCTCCTTTTTCCTAGCCTCTCATACTGAGGTGGGGTCCAAGTGGAGTCTTGATCATCAGAAGGGGAGCTTGGAGAAGATGTTGGACTAACCCTCCTTATTCTTGCTAGAGATCTGGAATACAATGGTATTGTGCAGTTCCTACCAATCTATAAGACCAGCACATTGTTTGGACAACATAAACTAAGGCCTAGGTGTCAAGACCGATTCCGAACACCCCAGCAGGATATGTTGGCCTATAGACAGTGCCACCGTAAGCCCCTCAGCCCACCAGGGAGCGAATGGTTTCTGGCAACCACTGAACATGACAACCCTGATTCCTCAAGGATATTGTACAGAACCTTTCGCTCAGTCAGTCGTGCTCTCTTACTCTCAGAGAAATATCCCGGGAATACACATTGCAATATTTTCAATAATGTTTACTGAACCAACGTTATTCTTCCATAAAATACAATGCTATAATGATTAGGAGACAGAAGCAGATAAACATGATTACAAGCACCAAAAGCCTAAATAATAAATATAGTTATATACCATGCTGCTAAACAATTGAATATATACAGGCATATAAAAACGGCAGTAACCTAGCGTACTCGTACTATGCAACCCCAAATCTAAGTGTACCTAGAGTGTGTGTGGGTGTAGAGCCAAGGATCCCCCCAAGAGATAATAAAACCCCATTACCAGATGGAATAGACTGAAGGACACCATCCTGGTCATGAACTGGACACCCCTGGCAAGATGCCAGGTTGCCACGTGGTGATTTCTCCGCATGCAAGGACCCTCGGTGTCAGCAGAAGTACCATATCTACTAATCTATTGGGATGCTAATCTTTCATAATAAAAGCAGTCTTGCGATGTACGCAATGATTAGTGATGTTATAGTAATGAAGATAGCCCTGTCACCCCATGGATGATGATAATGATGACATTTGTACGTAGCTTAAAAACGAGACCTTGTATATTATGTTCAGGGTGTTGTGATATTGTTGTGCAAAGCTAGATGTAAAAACAGGTTTAGTTTCAGAGAAACTAATCCAACATTGTTGTGCGTGCAAATGTGTGCAAAAGGGACAGCTGGAAATGTTATTTGTGAGGACAATGTAAGAAATAAGCTGCTTCGCTACATGGGCCTAACTCGTAAATACTACAATGGATCTTCTGAAAAAGTGGCTTTTTCTACTTCCTCACCATGAAGCTAAATGTCCAGAACTGCTCCTACTTTGGGAGGAACTATTTTTGCTGTCTGTGGCTGTTGTTGTCAACTTATCTGAGTTTCCTGCAACAATTGGATATTACGTTGGGAAAGAGATGCATTCATTCCAACATCACTGCTCGTCAGCATTGCTGTGATTAGACTGGCTGCCTCTGTGACAGTTATGGGATTGGGCCTGGGTTGGGGTAAGGTGGGTTGGTGATGTGGCAGTGCTGCCCCCACCTTGCTCCGTGGAGGCCAATGCGACTGGCACAGTTTTTGTTGCCTGAAAAAGGTCTGGGGCCAAATACCAGTGGTAGTAAGCTTCTTCTTATCACTGGCCACTTTCTTGGTAGCACCTTTCTTTGGGGCCATTTTGAGCCTGTCAGTTGGCAGTGGCACCTAGCTTCTCAAGCTTAAGAGATGTCCGTGATGCGTGGTCATGCGTCACGTCGAAAACAAGCCTTCTGTCTCGCAGTACTGTGGGTGATGTTGTCTTTTGTGCATCTAAAAGCAAGCAAGCAAGAAGGACATCAATGAAACATGGCATTGTTACAGTTTAATTAGTAGTACAAACAAACAATATCATTTAGTGTAGTCACTGGTCACTTAAATTATTATAAATAATTAACAAGACAGTGTATCCATTCGTAAGACCACACCAACATAAACTTTCATAGTGTACACTCAGGATGGATAAGAAAAACAAACAGATGTCATTGTTTGCTTTATGTGCATCACATGGGATGTGGCACTCAGGAAGGTGCAGCTGACAAATGACATTGGAATAATCCTTGTACAATGAATGCTGTTGTACACCTATAGATGATATGGAGTTGATTGATGCCAGATGTTATGAAAATGGGAGAAAAACAATTAAAATGAAAAAATATATATACAAAATGTAAATAATACAATAAAAACAAAATACATTAAAATAAAAAATAAAATGTTTAATTTTTAAAAATGTAAATAAAAAACAAAACAAAAAATTAAAATTCAAAAACAAAAATTAAAAAAACAAAAAGATTATAATTAAGTGAAATTATCCTGCTATCATTTCTCAACCATCCATGCAAGACTAAAGCAAAGGGCCACACTGGCTGGATGCACAAAATGGCTGCCCACCAGTGTCAATTGGTCATTAACAACAACAACACTGAGCAAGAAGGCATTGGAAACAAAGAGAAGACATGCAATCCTATGGTATAAGCTTACTGGCTGCCTACACGAAATGTCCACCGACCACATGGTGAAACAGCAAGTAAGGAGGCATGGCCACAACACAATGATAGAAGAACAAGACCAATGCATGCAGGTCTATGGCAAAAGCACAGTGGCTGGCTACATAAAATGACCACTAGCCACATGGTTGCAATAACAAGCACACATGCAGGCCTATGGACTCTGACTATGCAAAATGTCCCATGGCCACATGGCATGGGGAACAAAGACAATTGGTGGCCTATGGCAAACACACACACACACTGGCCATACAAAGGAGGCATGGTAATGGAGACAACACAGCATTAATTCAGCATTGCCAAAACCGAAAATGAACAGGCTAAAAATGTTTACAACAACACACATTCTCCAAAGGCATTACCCCACCTATACACTGTTTGCAGGAGAAAACAATCATAAAATACCTAAAAAAACACATTTTGAATTATATTCCAATGCCATCCATGGCTTAAATGATGTTTCTATTCAACATACACCACAGAAACAGTACTTTCATGCACCCTTGACTAGTTCTAGCCCTACTGATTGCAGAGACCATTGGCAGACTATGCCACATAGTAGATTAAAATATTACTGCAATTCTTTTAGAAAACATGGAGAAAATGTACTAAATTACGCTACATTTTTCCTTTACAAATTAAGAAGAAATTGCATGCAAAAATATCTATGCCTCCAATGAAATTGCAGGCATCCCCACCACAAACAACTTTAAAAATGTAATAAAAAATAAATACATCCTGGTGCATGCCCCCTATCAAACAACCAAAACCCTTATACACATTTTTTAAACTTACCTGTGAAATCCAAATACAAAGTCCTTAAATTAAATGGTATCAATGCAGCAGACACAAAGAGAGGTCCTTCCAGCTTCAAATCCAAATGAAAAGTACTCAGGAGATGGACTAAGCACTGGGAGGAGCCTGTTGGGCAGAAACAAGAAATTGGAGTTCCTTCCTATGGAACAAAAAATTAAAAAATAAGCACGCTTTGCACAAACAAAAATACCAATGGGCCATTTGAGGAGGGTTTTTTCTCGAAATCATAATTTTGGGAAGATTTAGATGCTTCTCGAGGAGAGAATCTTCCCCAGATTGCAGCCACTGTAGAACATGCACATTTGGGTACATCCCAAAATATCAGCCAGAAGTCGCTGGCTGGCATGGTTGAAAGATGCATAAGCAGCCACAAAATCTCACAGGAGTTTGCGGGTGGCTAGCAAATCTTGTGGCGCACCCAAACAGCTATGAAATCTCGTGGACAATCGTGAGTGCCCAGCAAATCTCACCTGCATGTACAAAAGGACATTTGAGCACGCCAATAAAAAAAAACCTTTTCCTTTGCTGAGTGCGGAGTTTATCGGTAACCATGTGTACTCCGCAGAATGTATAGTTGCCGAATTCCACAAAATTCATTAACGGAGCAGAGTTTTATGCCCAGGCTACTGAGGACTCACGCGTTATTAAATTACTCACACAAGCTATAGTATATCAATGTGCAATATATATATATATATGTCTCTAATGTTGACCTTTAGGAAATTTAAAGCAACACACCTCTATCTCTACATTGTGTTCATAAATCAGGAGCCAGCTGCCTTAAAAAGATGGACACTTGACCAAAAAAAGATTTCAAAATAAAAATCTCACCTTAAACATGTGTGGAAATAAAGTACAAAAATTGTCACATGAAACGCATATGCTTCACTCATCATTGGAATAAGCACATTGTAACCTCATGTGGAAATTGCACCAGACAATCTGTAACCCTCACGTCAATGATTACCGGGAAAGTCAGTGGCAGTCCCAAATCTTAAGCATGTAACATTTCCCCTTGTCTAGTGCAAGTCCTGTATTGTATACATATTAATTGTGCACATCATATCATAAGGTGAAATGTGCACTCACTTATCAATAATCAAGGTGAAACTAACACACCTGTAGTAAAATATCCTTATATAATGTCAAATCATTTATATGAAGGTGTTAGTGTCCGCTACTATGTTGAACGGCTGCACCTAGTTTCAAATCACTACACATACCATGTGAACCAGTGTATGCACTTTACAAAGTAAAAAATGAAAAAGTATGAAGTAGTCCCTGCTCTCATGCTAAAGATAAATAGGTACAACACATTGTACACTGAAACATTGATAGGAATCTAACATTTTTAAAGGAAAAATAATGCCAGAACAAACTTGTTGAAAAGGAAAATTGTGATTTAATCACTATGAGATATGACTCTCACATAGTTTGGAAGAAGCCAAATGCCAGTCCAAATGGTGCCTCAATTTGCCTCCAGTTGCACTGCCAGGGTGTTAGAAATGGGATCTCTGGTTGGCTAAGGCTTGCGCCAAAGCCATGCAGACACCACCACTCTAGTCAGGGCAAGGGAGTTACACGCCAAAGATAACCCCTGCTCACCCCCTAGGTAGCTTGGCACGAGCAGTCAGGCTTAACCCGGAGGCAGTGTGTAAAGCTTTTGCGCAACACACACAGCAGCAACACACTAGGCACACCACAAAAGGGACTTCACACAACGTTATATCAAAAATAGCCTTTGTATTATCATAAAACACATTAGATGGTAATCACACAATATACACTGTGCTAAGTGGAACTGGGCAGTATTTACAGGGGTCTATATACACATGACAGGGCCAATTGGGCCCCTGTCAGAACCATCACAAAGTAAAAATAGTCAGTCAGTCAGTCAAAACACTTTTATTCGGCAATTGCTGCCATAAAAGCACAATAATATAACATTTTACATGCAACATCTTAAAATAACATTCTAAAAGATAAAAAGAAAATAGAAAAAAAATCAATTACAATAGTTAGTATTTGACATTTAAACCCCAGATGACAAGAAAGTGACAATAGAGAGGGTCGGGCCCCTTCATGTAATTAACCCATGAAGAGCGTTAGGCATAGTCAGATAATAATAGTAGATGTAGAACATATAATAAATGTAGAACACAACCAGTAATTACTGGCAAATACTGTACTCAGTATTATATTCTGCAACATAAAACATATTATGCAATCAGCATCACATCAGGCGCAAACCACATTATGCGCCATCCTCATGAGCCTAAACATAATAAACAATAACCTCACAATCATGAATCCCGCTAGGGGCAGAAATCACAGTGGAAAGTAACCTCATAACATCAACTATTATAGAGGTATAAATCAGGGTGCATCAATCACATTATACCTACACCATAAGCATAAACCGATTGTGCGCCGTATTAGAGCTCTGCGCCCTACCAAATAACTGACCCCCAGGCCTGTCCAGCAAAGTCAGGGCTGCCTGCAAATGCAGCCAAGCCCAGGGGTGCAAAGCTCTGGGCCAAGGAGTGTATTTCACTCCTAAACCATATTGTCTCCAAAGAAATAAAAACTCTGGCACTACCAGTGCCTCTGGGGTCCCCACTGGGACTCTTCAAACAAATGTGCCTGAATGTTGCAGCTACCCACTGTCAGGTGGGGCAGCTGTGGCAATAAATGTAGGCTCGATATTCACTGCGACCTGTGGGCCCCACTGAGGCTTTCTACACAATGGCCTCTCCACGTTGCAGCTGGCTGCCACGGCAGTACAGCTGTGAATAAATCAGCCGAGGCTCTGGCACTTCTGTGCCTCGGGGGAGCAACTATGGGGACGGCACAGACAATGTGCCTCAACACACCCCCCTCCTCCAGGTCCTCCACTTGGCCCCACTCACCGGGCTCTCTGCTCTCCTGGTAAGATCAGCAGTCTGGGGCAGTGTCTGTGGAGGAGATCTCTCTCTCTGAACCCCTCGAGGCTCCTTGCTCATGACCCTTTGCCTCTAGGTCGCAGGCAATGGCTGCGTCCGTCCTTCCCCTCTGCTAAAACGCCACCACTAGAGCCCGCAAGGCTCCTTCGCCTCTCACCAGGGCTTCCTCTGGGCAGTACCGCGGGGCTCTCCTACACTCATGGGAGCCCCTCGCCGCGATTGAGCCTCGCTTCACCCGGTCCCTCTCCTCGGGACCGGGACTTCGTTCTGGAGCCTGCAAGACTCCGGACCACTTTCGTCTCGCGGCCCCGCCCAAAACTAGGCAGGGCCCCCTGGCTCCCGGGTCGCATTGGCAGCGGCCCGGCAACGTTCCTGTATTTCGGAGCTTTGCAGGGTGGGCACCCACTCAAGGAAATAAAAACAAAGGCGGGGTGGACTCTCATTTCCCACAGTGAGGTGCAGCTCAGCGCTGCAAATTATAAATAGAAGAGCTCTCTAAGCGCTAAAGCAAAGTCAGCGAGCACTAACCCCAGGACAATGGAAGTGCTGCCAATCGGACACAGACGAGCTTCCAGGGATGAAAGCCCAAGGCAAGAATGAAGGATCCCTGCTGCCAGGTAGACTCCAGCAAAGTGCTTCTCCAAAATGCAAAATAAAGCTCACAGGCGCTGTAGTCCAAAGCAAGCCCTTTAGGATGAAAGGTGAGGCAAAGGGCTGGACCCAGGCAGGCCAGCTCACAGGGCCCTCCAGCAGGGAGGCAGTCCCTAGTGGCGGTTCCTTCTGGAGCCCAGCAGCAGCAGCAGGCTCCACTCAAGTCAGGAACAGCACAACAGAGCACACTTTCATGGGGCCTCAGCCCCTATATTTATACTTCATTTCACTTTGTGTCACAGCACAGGGTTTAGGGGTACCAGTTAGAACTAGTATAGGAAGCTTTGCAGCACTTTGTTTTGCTCAGATTCTACCTCCTTTGTCAGGTGGGGCTCTGGATTAGACTCACCACAAGGAGCAGAGCCGGCATTGTGGAGGGAAGGCACAGCCCTATTCAGGTCCCAGGTGCAACTCCTCGCTCCCATCTAGATGCAGATCTCTCTATACACCACTGGTCTGACTTATCCTGGCTCCTGGAGCCATCAACACCAACCAGCATCTGTCAATCACAAGCCATACATGCTATTCACATCAAGCAGGCAGACATACAGCACACAGAAATGCCAACTTCTAAAAGTGTCATTTCTCCACCAGTCACCATAAATCTGAGCACACCATTGCACATCATTTATTCTCACGAGTCCGCAGATACTAAACTCGACCCTACACTCCTCTCACACCAAGAATTACCATGGACACACAAATCCTCCATGCATTCCTATGGGAGGGCAGGCCAATCTCACCACACGCACTCAGAGCGTGCACGCACTTTACACTGGGCCACAGTGCTAAAGTGCGCAGAGGCCAAAAACTACTAATATCAGGTCACAGAAAAGGCAAAAAAGTTTAGGGCGGAACCTGCCAAAAGGGCAAAGTTCAACACAGGGGAACCTCCCCGGGAAGGGGCATAAAGTGGGCAGAGCAGGGACTTCAAAGAGGTTTCTTGGGAAGTGTGGGTTTAGGTTTGGGAGGGGTGTCCTTGGGTTTCTGAGGGAGTGCCTTTAGGAGGGGTGTTTTTTGGGAGGGGTGAGAAGTGCCTCCCTGATCAGGAACAGGTAGGTAAGTGCTGGAAGTGCTACCTGCAACAGCAACTATGAGGACAATTCCAGCTGACAAACTTCAACTGGATTTTACTTGGATTGAACAGCTGCATTGCTCCCACTTAAAGAGAAATGAAAGAGGAAAGGAAAGGTAAGCCACTCTTAAAGAGAATTCCAGTGGGAAAAAGGTCTTCCTTCCCAGTGAGGAAGAAATCCAAGTTTGGCTCTGGTGAGGCTTCACCTGATCACAAGGAAGTTCTGATCAGTCAGGCAGCTGTCAAACAGCAGGGTGCCACACATGAACTGACAGAAGGTAGAAGGGAAGAAGTATGTCTGCCACTGGATGAGGTAACCCCACACGCTCTGAACATCATAAGGTGTTCCATGAACCCACAGTTGCCCCTAAAACACCTCAGCCACCTGTCAGTGGCAAGCTTAGGGTGTGGTTCTGGATTCTGGCAGCTGTCAGTAGCCTTGGCTGGGTGCTGGCCTTCATGGCAGTACTGTACTAAGCATAGGAGGCAGACCTTTTTCCCCGTTGGTCATAGTGGGGTTGCTGATATTGTAGGCAGTCCTTCCAGAACTGTTCTACCTGTTGCTGCTCAGGGAGTCCACTCCTTATCCTTTAAGACAGGCAAAGTCCTTTTGTTGTGAAGCCTTTTGAGTGCAGTAGGTGCAGTCCTTAACCCATTGGCTGCTGCCGTTGGCCAACGGTCGTCGCAAGCACTACCTTGGTAGTGCTGCGCATGTCCGTTGGCCGACGCTGCCCCACCCGTTTTTCAAACGTTCAGCATTGGAGATGAATGTTCCACCCAGCCAACGGGTTAATAGTAATGTCCTCTATTATGCAGTCCAAGGGTACAGCAGGGCAGTCCTCCTTCTCCAGATGTTTCTTTAGGGACTTTGAGGGTCCACAACACCAATTGAACGTCCCAGAATCTCTTAGTTGCTCCTTTGGAAGATGGGAGCACAAGACCCACAATGCACCTTGCCAAATCCATAAACCTCCACTGAATGCTGTTCAGCTGGACTCTACTTGGTGGAGATGAAGAAGGTGGAGCTCTTAACCTGTTGCTGTCAGGGATGATGTCTGAGATCTTTTTCATTATTGCAAGGCTATGCCACAAAATAGAAATAAAAAGCATTCTGCCTAAATGCTGCTCTATATTCGATCAATAGCAAATGTAAACTAAAAACATTATGTGATCTCCCCAATTGGCAAGTGTCCTTAGAAGAGGTATAGCAACCCATTGCAGTTTTAATGTATGTCACATCCAAATATGATTCGTATTTGCACAAAGTAAAGTTGCTATTGGTTTTTAATTACTATAAACACACAAAAGCTGATGAGGGATGTTTGCAAAAAATGTAACTATTTGCAATTGCTCAAGACGCATTACCCCATTTTTTTTTACCCACTATGCCATGTGAGATTAGACCAAGCTACATATAAAACAGCCTTAATTCTGCTCAAAGATGAACAGTCCAGACCGAACTGTCAAGCTAGTTCCTCACCGAACCTGAACACAAGTAACTCATGACCGCTTTTGCCGTATCAGGGCCTCTTCAGTTTGGTGCAGCTTGGTTCCAGTAGCATCGGGAACACAGGATTTACCTTTGATCAAACCCATTGCACTTGTCATAAGGAAGAATACAAAAGAGTGATGGGTGGAATGTTTGTATTAATCTCACCTAATTACTCAGGACCACAACCCAATTCATCATTTGTTAGCCTGTGATACCAACCCAGTTTAGAACCTACCATGTGCAAATCAGCCCTCGACCAGTTGCAATAGGAACAGTCCAGCACAAGCTTCCAAGCCAATGCCTCTATGAACCAGAAATTAATCAACCCAAGACGTATTTAAGCCTATTCGGGCCTTTTCATTTGGATGCAGCTTGGTTACAGTGGCACACTGAGCTCAGGATCTATGGGTGAGAATGTCTTTGTACACTTATAGTGCAACATCAAACACTCAAAAAGGTGTTGGGAGAAATGCTTAATTTGTCTGTCCAGTGGCATCAAGTAATCACAAGACATAGTTTAAACACGGAATAAACACTAAAAAATAAAAAGGAATACAGAAGTGAAAGAAAAAAGCATTGGAAAAGTAAATTGTTGACTTACTAGTCCTGCACTGAACACCACTTTTAGATATCTGTGCATATGTTGACATGCTAAATGTTAACACTCGCAAGGCAGCCTAAGGATGACGTGAGCTAACCCTTTGCTCCAAGTTTTACTATGCAGAGAGTGGAAGCAAAATGTGAATGACTGTTGTAAAGACCAATTATGTCAAAAGCTGACCCAAAGCTCCTCTGTGTATGTATACATTTGCCCTTTTCTATTTGTGAGTTTTTTATTGCACAAGGGTGGAGAAATGTCTCAAACTGATTCTAGGCCTCATCTAATGAGCAGCTTGAACAAAATAGTAACTTCTATGCATCTCAGGTGCAATAGTCTTTTACCATTGACCATAAAAAATTTCTCTTGTTTTGTGAGTGATGACTAAATTTTCTCTTGAATTATACACTAAGCTTCAGGGACGGTTCCATGTTTAGATATCAACAACAAAACATATAGTTAACAAAAATATAGATGTAAAAATATCGACTACAAAAATATCAAATCCCTATACTTAAACAGGTAAGTGCAACAATATCGACTCCAAAATATAGATGTAAAAAATATAGATGTAAAAAATATTGACTTTAAAAAATAATATAACTTAAATTAAATAATTAAATAATATTAATATAATTAACAAAATAAATTAAATTACATTTATATTTTAACTAATTATAACAAATAAACTTAATTTAATGAATATAAACACAATAAAATTGTACATATACATATATTTTCTTAATTACATTTTATTATTATCTTTATTTAATTTATAAACTTTAATAATTATATAAAAATAAAATAAAAACATATAAAACATTTTGAATAAAAATAATATTCTATATTTAATTAACACATTAAAGTATTAAAAAATAATAACATAGATTTAATAACAAAATACAAACATTAGTAGTGAAAACATTTGATAGCGAAGGGGTAAAAATTACTATTCCCACTCCAGTAAGTGCAACAGTACGGAAAGCGTTGGATAGCGTAGGAGGAAAAATTACTATTCCCACTCCAGAGAGTGCAACAGTAGGGAAAACGTTGGATTGCGTAGGGGTAAAAATTACTATTCCCACTCCAAAGAGTGCAACAGTAGTGAAAGCATTGGATAGCGTAGGGGTTAAAATTACTATTCCCACTCCAAAGGGTGCAACAGTAGGGAAAGCGCTGAATAGCGTAGGGGTAAAAATTACTATTCCCACTCCAGACAGTGCAACAGTAGGGAAAGCGTTGGATAGCGTAGGAGTAAAAATTACTATTCCCACTCCAGAGAGTGCAACAGTAGGGAAAATGTTGGATTGCGTAGGGGTAAAAATTACTATTCCCACTCCAAAGAGTGCAACAGTAGTGAAAGCATTGGATAGCGTAGGGGTTAAAATTACTATTCCAACTCCAGAGGGTGCAACAGTAGGGAAAGCGTTGGATAGCGTAGGGGTAAAAATTACTATTCCCCCTCCAGAGGGTGCAACAGTAGAGAAAGCGTTGGATAGCGTAGGGTTTAAAAATTACTATTCCCACTCCAAAGGGTGCAACAGTAGGGAAAGCGTTAGATAGCGTAGGGGTAACAATTGCTATTCCCACTCCAGTGAGTGCAACAGTAGGGAAAGCGTTGGATAGCGTAGGAGTAAAAATTACTATTCCCACTCCAGAGAGTGCAAAAGTAGGGAAAATGTTGGATAGCGTAGGGGTAAAAATTACTATTCCCACTCCAGAGAGTACAACAGTAGGGAAAGCGTTGGATAGCGTATGGGTAAAAATTACTATTCCCACTCCAGAGGGTGCAACAGTAGGGAAAGTGTTGGATAGCGTAGGGGTAAAAATTACTATTCCCACTCCAAAGGGTGCAACAGTAGGGAAAGCGCTGGATAGAGTAGGGGTAAAAATTACTATTCCCACTGCAGACAGTGCAACAGTAGGGAAAGCGTTGGATAGCGTAGGAGTAAAAATTACTATTCCAACTCCAGAGAGTGCAACAGTAGAGAAAGCGTTGGATAGCGTAGGGGTAAAAATTACTATTCCCACTCCAGACAGTGCAACAGTAGGGAAAGCGTTAGATAGCGTAGGGGTAACAATTGCTATACCCACTCCAGTGAGTGCAACAGTAGGGAAAGCGTTGGATAGCGTAGGAGTAAAAATTACTATTCCCACTCCAGAGAGTGCAAAAGTAGGGGAAATGTTGGATAGCGTAGGGGTAAAAATTACTATTCCCACTCCAGAGAGTGCAACAGTAGGGAAAGCGTTGGATAGCGTATGGGTAAAAATTACTATTCCCACTCCAGAGGGTGCAACAGTAGGGAAAGCGTTGGATAGCATAGGGGTAAAAATTACTATTCCCACTCCAAAGGGTGCAACAGTAGGGAAAGCGCTGGATAGCGTAGGGGTAAAAATTACTATTCCCACTCCAGACAGTGCAATAGTAGGAAAAGTGCTGGATAGCGTAGGAGTAAAAATTACTATTCCCACTCCAGAGAGTGTAACAGTAGGGAAAACGTTGGATAGCGTAGGGGTAAAAATGACTATTCCCTCTCCAGAGAGTGCAACAGTAGGGAAAGCGTTGGATAGCGTAGGGGTAAAAATAACTATTCCCACTCCAGAGAGTGCAACAGTAGGGGAAGCGTTGCATACCGTAGGGGTGAAAATTACTATTCCCACTCCAGAGAGTGCAACAGTAGGGAAAGCGTTGGATAGCGTAGGGGTGAAAATTACTATTCCCACTCCAAAGAGTGCAACAGTAGGGAAAGCGTTGGATAGCGTAGGGGTGAAAATTACTATTCCCACTCCAGAGAGTGCAACAGTAGGGAAAGCGTTGGATAGCGTAGGGGTAAAACTGACTATTCCCACTCCAGTGAGTACAATAGTAAGGAAAGCGCTGGAACACAAAACAATAAAAAAACTAACTTGCAAATTAAAAAAAAAAATTTATTTCCAATATAAACTTTAATAATATATACATTTAAATATATTATTATTAACAAAGATAATACAAATTAATTAATTACACATTATTTAAAACTATATTATCCACCACACACACCTAAAATTAATTACACAATTACATTTAATATTTATTAATTAATTAATGAAAATTAATGTACTTTTTAATTAATTAATTAATTAATTACCAGATTTCACACCATATACACTTAAAAACACCACAACACACACCTAAAATTAATTACACATTTACAATTAATAATTACTAATTAGTTAATGGTACTTAATTTAAAAATTATTTATTAATTAATCAATAATTAATTAATTAATTATCACCCTTCACACCATTTACACGTATGAACTCCCGAACCCTCATCTAAAATTAATTAAACAATTAACATAATTAATTATTAATTGACTAATTGAAATTAATTAACAACTAATTATTAAACTATTAATAATTAATTAACACATTATTTAATCAATTAATTTGATATAATTAAATTACTTCCCACCCTATTGCCCCTATAAACCCACAACCCGCTACGGAAGTAATAACACAAAATTAAACATAAAAAACATTAATAACTAATACAATTCCAAAACATATAATAAAATAACAAACAATTCTCATTTAAAACACTAAAATACATAACATTATTAATAAATCGATATTTTTGTAAACTATATTTTTGTAAACGATATTCATTACAACTATATTATTGTTATCGATATTACTTACCTGTCAGTCGATATTCTTGTCAAACTATATTTTTGTTGTCGATATTTGTTCCACTTGATATTTCTGCGGAGATATTAATGTCAGACGATATTTCTACGTCGATATTACTACTCAGCACCTCAGTGACAATGGTTATTGTGCTGTCAACAGAATCAAGGTCATACAGCCTCACTGCCTGGGATTCAGTGGACAGGTGGACAGTTGACACTGGTTTCAACAAGGATAGCTAGGAATATAGAACCCCTAGAATTTAAGTGCAATTGGGCACTAGGAAGTAGGGTTCTGACATTAAATAATAATGTAAGTGGGGGAGGCTTTTGCATTATAAATGTGTATATCCAGAAAGGGAGAATAAATGAGTATAAAGCGGACCTTGAATGATTAAAAAAGGACTTGGAGGGTTTACAAGATATTTACCCTAGAGATGTTCTATTGCTTTTGGGCGATTTTAATCATAGACTAAACCCTCAAAAAACCGACTCCTGGCAGAGGGAGTTGTTAAGTGTGTATAACATCGAGTTTGCAAAATTCCCTAGGTGTGACAGCTCAACCCAAGACGTGGAACTTGGTAAGTTGTTGGGGGCCATGGGCCTGGTCTGTGCTAATGGAAGAAATGACGCAGATCGACCAGCAAAGCGCACATTTAAAATAGGACAACAAAATTGCCCTATAGATTATGTATTTATCCAGGCATGGAACTTTCACTTAATTAAATACTTTGAAATAGGCAGGGTAGATGGCAGTGACCATTACCCACTACACATAGAATTAGAGGTAAATAGCGCCCCGCAGAGACAAAAAGTTCTGCAAGTAGAGGTCGATTACCCCAAGCGTCTCACAACCAGGATTAGCGAAGAACATATAAAGAAACTGAGTGCACTCCAGCTAATAGTGGGGTTAGAAAAGCTACCACCAGGAGCCAATATAGCCTGATTTGAGGATATAATAAAGCAACTGGTAGAATGCCTCAGGATTAAAATTAAAGGGGGTAATCAAGGCCCACATTGTAAAGCTAAGGTAAATCCTATTAATAAACCATGGTTTGATGATGATTGCCGGAAACTAAAGGCCATGATAAGATGACAGGAAAGAGGCCTAAGATGTAGTTACAACGAGGTATGGCTATGTGAACTTAAAAAATTAAGGATAAAATATAAAGCAACTATCAGAGATAAAAAGAAATGTTATAAAGATAAATGTTGGATGAATTTACTGGAGGTAATTGAAGATAAAAATGTTAAAGGCTTCTGGAAATTAATACAAGAATGCACGGGGAAAGTTGTAGGGACCCTGCAGTGCTCAGTTGTGGAAGATAAGTGGGTAGTTTATCTAGAAGAAATCTATGGTAAATGGCCATGGAGGGGCGAAACCGTATTAAATAACTGGCAAGGTGTCAGGGAGGAGGTGAAACAGTATTTCTCCCCAACTCACATTAGAGGTATCATAGCGGGGTTAAACCTTACACGAGCGGCAGGGCCAGATAATCTGCCAGCAGTAGTAATAAAAACGAATTTAGATTGGTGGGCCGAATTTTTCTCGAATATGTTTCAGAGGGTATTAAATACAGGAACTCTGCCAGATAGTTGGAGAGGGGCGATCATTAGGCCAATACACAAAAAAGGCGACGTGAACTCCCCTAAAAATTACCGCTTAATAAATCTCCTGGACATAGGTGAAAATGTTTTCTCCAAGGTAATCCTGGGCTTACTAAAGGATTGGGCTAACGATAACCAGATAGTACCCCCAGAACAGGGTGGCTTTAAAGAAGGGCACTCAACGGTGGATCACTGCTTTGCTCTCTGGTCCATTGCGCGGAAGTCGATTGAACAGAGGGGTAATTTATTCTGCTGTTTCGTGGACTTCATGATTCAGAAAAGGGGGTGGTGATGAACAGAGTGCCTGAATTAAGCAGACCACTCTTACCCAGTCCAAAGATCAGGGCTTGATCCATCACCGTTTTTTAGCTCACTGCACCATCCCAGCTCAGAACTTGGCTATATGCAAATTAGTCTGTTCCTGTCCCAGTGCATGATGGGAACAGGGCAAACCAAACTACCAAGCCAATTCTTATACTGGGAAGGAAACAAGCTTCCGGGGACCGGTTTCTGCCATTTCAGGCATCGTCGGCCCGGCTTGCTTGAATCCTGATGGTGCAATGAGCAAGGGACTCACATCTGAGTGTACCCTTAGACGCTTATGGTGGACAAAATGATTCAGAAAAGGGGGTGGTGATGAACAGAGTGCCTGAATTAAGCAGACCACTCTTACCCAGTCCAAAGATCAGGGCTTGATCCATCACCGTTTTTTTAGCTCACTGCACCATCCCAGCTCAGAACTTGGCTATATGCAAATTAGTCTGTTCCTGTCCCAGTGCATGATGGGAACAGGGCAAACCAAACTACCAAGCCAATTCTTATACTGGGAAGGAAACAAGCTTCCGGGGACCGGTTTCTGCCATTTCAGGCGTCGTCGGCCCGGCTTGCTTGAATCCTGATGGTGCAATGAGCAAGGGACTCACATCTGAGTGTACCCTTCCACGCTTATGGTGGACAAAATGATTCAGAAAAGGGGGTGGTGATGAACAGAGTGCCTGAATTAAGCAGACCACTCTTACCCAGTCCAAAGATCAGGGCTTGATCCATCACCGTTTTTTAGCTCACTGCACCATCCCAGCTCAGAACTTGGCTATATGCAAATTAGTCTGGTCCTGTCCCCCCCCTTTTTGTAATTGTTTCGTGGACTTCAGCGCAGCATTTGACCTTGTGGACAGAGAGCAGCTGTGGGCAACCCTGGTAGAGTATAAAATACAGGATGATCTTTTGTCCCTGATCCAGGCCTTACACACTGAAAACTGGGCCCAGATAATCTTGGATAAGGAGGGAGGTTTGACTGAGAGGATCCAGATCGGAAATGGTTTGAGGCAGGGGTGCGTACTGGCCCCTTTACTCTTTTCTCTGTTCATAGCCGACCTACCTCAGGAACTGAGGGAGGTTAGAGGAGCTAGCCGAAAATGGAAGGAAACCCTGTACCATGGTTACTATATGCGGATGATCTGGTGATTATGGACCAGACGGAGATAGGTCTCCAGAGAAAACTAAATAAATTCAAAGAATATTGCTTAAATAAAAAATTAGTAGTAAACATGGAAAAGACCAAAATTCTATGTTTCGGGAGAAGTAAAACTAAGTTTCGATGGTATCTTGGTTCAGATATTCTGGAGAGGGTAATAGAATACAGATACCTTGGAATGTGGTTCACGAGGAACTTAAAATGGTACACCCATCTGGAAAGCTTGAAAATGAGGGCAGAGACCTCTGTGAAGGGTTTAAAAAGATTCAATAGTATTTATGGAGATATGTCGGACAGGCCGGTTATAAAGGCCTATCTAGCAATGGTCCCTACTCAATTCCTGTATGGGGTAGAAGTAATCTACTTAAGTGGCAAAACCTGTTGGGATAAAGTAGAGGGTAAAATTCAAAAAAGCTTGTTCTCGCTACCAAAATCATCCATGGTACAAGCAGCAAGACTAGAGCTGGGTATTACCTCGTGGGCCATAACAGCTTGCATGGCCTTAGTACGCTTTTGGCAGCGCCTAGGAGCAGAAGAGCCCCATAAAATTCCCCATAAAATTTCCCAGTTGTGCAAAGCTGAAATTGCCATTAGTGAGCGTGCCTGGGCAAAAGAGATAAGAGCCTCAGTAAGGGAAGCATATGGAGTATTAGACTTAAGACTTGGCCCGCAGTTAGGACATCCACAATTGGGTAAGAAGGAACTCCGGGCACTGGGTCGGGATGTGTCCCGTATACACGATAGGGAGTACCTTTCGCGGAAAAATTCAGTGTCACATATGATCCTGGCTTGGGAAAAGGATCAACATTATCCTTACGTTGATAGGTTACCTAGCTACCGCTTACGAAGTGAGGTATTAAAAGCACGAATTGTGATAAATCCCTGCTACATGAATAATGGGGTCAAAAACTTTATGATTGGTTATAATGGGAAATGCACTTGCACTTTGGGCACCCCATGTGATATTTTACATGTCTTCCTTGATTGTATGGAATTTTTAGATATCCGAAAGGAGATTTTATGTCCAATTTTTAAAATATATAGGATTATAAATAGGATGCAAGCTGTTGACCTACTAGTAGGAATGGAGAACTTAGACATAGCCTGTGCCATGGGGAAATTTATGTGTAAGGTCAAAGTGTTTCTCAAGTTCACTGAGTAAATAACGTATGTGTTCACTGAGGTTATTACAAGGCTGTGCATCTAAAGGATGAGCAGACCTAAAGGAAATATTTTATGTCACGTATGAATTATTTGGTTTTTACCTTTTAACAATAATATGTATCTTGGATTTAAAGGAAACAGGTGTTTTTATGCATATTGAAAATGTGTCATATTGTTTATGAATCGCTTGCGTATGTTTTAACCGGAGGATAACATGTAAAGTGTACACTTTTATGGTTGTAACTAACCAAATAAAGTTTTATTGACTGAACTGGGATTCAGTGTTAAAGGTCGTTTGATGGCATCTCCTTTAATGTCTTTGAAGTCAAATAATGTGTGATGTCCTTCAACTACTCTGGGAATTTTGATAAATTGACATTCATGGTTTACATGACCACTTATGTCATTCTAATTACTACAAAAATTACCTGCTCTTTGAAACAGAACAAGCCATTGTTGACCTCCATAGGAAGCCTTTGGACACAAGATGTCTTGGCATAAAGGAGGCACTGAAATATGTTAATCTGTGCATTCATTGAGAAAAGTAATTTCAGAGTTGTATGTACTGCTATATGCATGACTTTCCTACTGAGCAATGTAAATTCATTCAAGATTCACTTTGTTTGTTAGACTCTTCCAGCTTACACTGGCAATTTCCCACCATGTGGAGAAAAGTGGGACTTAGTACCAATTCAATGCCAATAAAGCTCTATTCAGTTTAAAAACAAACCATAAAATCACATCATAAGATATTAACCATAAAAAGAAAAAGAAATTACATACAAAATCAGAATCTATCAAGAAAAAGCTGATCATCTCATAATGATATAACTTGATATTTAAAAATGTAACATTAGGTAGAAAAGATTAAAACAAAAACAATTAAAAATAAATGTAATTGAATTAAAAACAATGTAAAATATTTTATGGAGCAAGCAAAATCCTGCAACCTAATATTCTATGTCCCTACTATTCTTCTACACTTGACTACACTTGCAATAAATCTATAGTAAGCAATGCATACTTCAACTGTTTGAAGCAACTGTAAATATTCCATGGTCTCTTTACATTTCCTGATATCTCAGAGCCTCAATAGGGGTTTTAATATCTGGGCTCTCTGATCCTCATACAGATCACAATAAACGTCATGTGAATTTGTGATTGCTGGGTAGTTTGGGTCACAAGGGCACAGAGTCAAGTATTTATCAACATATCCACTTGAGTGATAGGACACCAGCAAATTAGAAAAACCAAGACTAAATCTTATAAGATAACATTTTTGATGGCTTGTGATAATTAACAAATATGATTCAATTGTGACCAGGTGCTGCACATAGATGGGGGTACAACATCACCATCATCTTCCTCATTTCGCCATCTTGCCTTCAGGCTGCCATAGATCCTAGAAGTTCATTTTTTACTACTGTTCTCAGTGATTGAGCAATGCCAACTGGATTTGTAAATAAATCAATTGATGTATGTCAGCAATTTGATTTTGTTTGCTCCTTCAAATTCATGCAGTCTGTAATGACTTCTTGTGTTAACACTGCTTCCGGTCTAGACCAGACTGAAAGCCATAACTTCGTAGGGCCCACTTATAGTGTCTCCCAAATAGCGTAACCCTAGTTCCTCATGTGATGCATGGTAAGGATCCCAAAATGTTGGATAGACTACAAATTAAAACATACAACTGGTCTTTGGTCTCCTATATAATACTTCCCCTGCTCAAATTTGTTTGGAATTTGGATTGACTCAGCAAAATATAGAAGAAGAAATCATTTTACTAAATCCATGCATAAAATACAAAACAATCAGTCTAGCCCTTTAATCAGCGCTTTTTGGGAATCTCTGAATAACAATGTGAATTCAACTTACAATAAATATTTGTTATCATCTTTACAAATATCTAATATGGGTGACTTATGGAAACTTGAATCTGATACATTCTACTTTTTGTCACGCCATGAATAAAGCAGCAAAAATGAATCCGCTAGTTGATGATAAAAGCATATTCTCGCTGCAATCCCACACCTGGATGACAATTCAAATGTATGTCACATTGCAATCGGCGACATATCTACATCTAACCTATCCGGCTTATCTCAAGAAAAAGCTATTGGCCATACGCTTAGGTGAACTGCCATCTTTGGCAATTATACCACTAGGGCAATACAAAGGACGAAAAATGTGCAGATTATGTGATGCCCCAAAAGAGGACTTTGTGCATTTGTTCTGCATATGTCCAATACAAAATAATGTACACTGTACACTTTTAAAGTGCCTAGTAAATGAGAGGGGGATTCACACATGTAGAACAGCTATCAGGAGAAGCCTGGACCCCACAGACCCTCAGTTAAACTGCAAACTCTTTAAGTTTTTAAAATTTCACGATAAACCAGTCAAACAGCAGCAGTATAAGGAATTGCCCCACATTGTGAGCATAAGACATTGATATGATATTGACACAATTGTGGGATGTTGACATTTGGAGCTGCGGATACTTTCATAAACAAAACAAAACACTGATGCACATGCCACTTTATAATAACGGAGAAGATTATCAACTGGTATGAATTAAAGGAACTGAAGGAATTTTATAGTGATAGGCTTCAAAGAAGACCTATATATATATATATATATATATATATATATATATATATATATATATATATATATATATATATATATATATATATATATATATATTAATGAACTTAATGCATATCCTGCTTGTAGGAGAGTAGGGTCTCCTATCCTATGGTCACCCCAAATTTTTGCTTTTTGCTTCACTGGTTTATGACTTAATGTGGCTGTGGGCCTGCTAATCAGACCCACAGCCTGCTGTTCTCTCTCTAAATTAATGCCAATGCACTCTAGGTGCATTATGAATTAAATGGAACTGGTTCACCTTATAGGCCCCTGTAACAGTGTACCCAGGGTACCCAGGGTACCCAGGGCATAGGTGTTACCAAGGCCTACCAGGGGCTGCAGCACGTATTGTGCCACCCCTGGCCTGGCCTCCCTATTTGACACAACTGGCTGATCACTCAGCTGGGGTAAGTCGGTGTAATCACCCCTTACTTAGGTATAGTATGCCTGTACCTAACCTAAAATGGACACATACGTTCCTATCAGCCACTCCTATGGAAGGCCTCATCAATTCTGGAGGCAGAGTGCTTGGAAATATGTGAGATGGTGCTCTAGCATGAGCTGAGCCTGTCTGCAGCTTTCGGTACCACTTCCTGTAGCTGTTCCATGATACTGCCATACCATATACTCTTAAGTGCATTATGAACCTTGCGGTTAAATGCTATCTTTGGTTTGGCTTTATCAAAACATGTCGAGTAAGGTGTCATACGAATTGGAATACTACCCCCTCGCCAGTTATGGCGACGGGGGTAGCATTCCACCCTTCTAGAGGGACAGGACATGTACATAACCTGAACACCGGTTAAAGTTAAACTAGAGCCTCAGCATCACAAAATGGATGCTGCCACCACAGACACAAGTCTGACCTCCTGCTGCTGGGAGTCCTTCCAGCGAGGGAGGCTTGGACAAAGGGTTTCCTGCCTTGGGAGGTGCTAGCACCACCCCAGACAGGATTTTGTGTATTGGGTAGGACAGGGCTGAATAGAATGAGACATGCCTGGGACACACAAGGTGTCCCTGTGCATAGGCCAGTTCAAACCGGTCCTGGGGCTCTCCAGCCCCATTCCTGGCGTGAAACTCGACAAAGGAAAGGGGGTGTAACCACCCCCCTTCCTGGACCCACCCAGAGGAGGGACCTAGCAGGTAATCCGGCCCCTAGATTTGGAATAAGAGTAGGAGCTGTGTCCCAAGACTTCAGAGCATCCTGAACTCGACTTGAAACTAAGAAAAAAACTGGACTTCGACATTCTGCTGCACAGAAGACTGAAGAGAATCTCCCTTGTGGCCAAGGAGTGACCACCCTGTGAATACAGGCACCAACCAGCAACTCGACGTCTGCTTTGCCGCCACCTCCCGCCGGAGCCTGAGCCCAGAGCCTGACAAGACCTGGATTCCCAGACATCTCATAGCCCGATCCACAGTCCCTGAAAAGAAGAGACCTGTGGAGGCATCGAGAGACGTGGGACCGGCCATCTTGAAAGACCCCCGAGAAGCTGACTGCGCAGCACCCAAGGCACCCTGGATGCTGTGCTTTGGGGTTTGAGAAGCCCCATTATCAAGCAGCATTTGCACCGAAGATCAGCCCCCCAGCCTCTCCACGATCTGCGTGGGGCCCTTTTGCACTTTGCCACTTGACGCGTCATCCCGGTCACTTGCCACGCAGCTAGTGGCCATCTTGGCGACGAAATCTACGATCTAAACAGCTGGTCTGGTTGCTCCAGACTGGCCCTCGCTCCTGTAAAAAGGAGCAGCACCTCTGACCTTGCTGGTCCGAGAGTTAAACTTTCTTCACTTCCTGCGTGGCTTGCATTAGCTAAGGCCTGTTTGCCTCAATCAAGTTGCCGACACCGCCATCAGCCAGAGCCTTCGTGGGACAGCTCGTGATTGACTCCTTGACGTCCTAGATCTCTTCGTGTCCACGTGGCTGCGGAGACAAGCTGCACCTCATCGCCTGTTTGCACCCAACATTGCCTGGTTCCATCCTGGTTCCTCGACAGTCACTGGCTAGTGACTTCTGAACATTGTCCCCTCTGCTTTCAGGTCTTCATATCTTCGATCCACCCTTGGATCACACCGGACACTTCTCGCCTGGACGCCTGCAGCATCTTCATCCTCAGGCACCATCAGACTGCGTGACAAAACCCGACACACTTTGGCACCTGTGCACCCGCTTTCTGTGGGTGAGGTAACTTACTAACGCCGGTGTTCATACACTGGTACACACCTCTAGTGCCTAACTCTAAAGTTTGGTAGTCCTAGTCCAGTCGGAATACTCCTTTTGCAGTAACTTTGTAACTTTTACGCACCATTGACTTTGCATTGGTGCATGTGTGCACTTTAAGCACTGCACCCGAGTCCCGCGGGCCTTTCCCGACTTCTTCACTGTTAGTCCCGAACAGCTCCAGCGATTCCCCAGGCCCTAGTTCTACTTCCTTTCCCATTGGTGGTTCTTATACCACTATTTTAGTATATGGTTTAAGTGGCCCCTAGGGCTCATCCATATTGTGCAACTTTTGTGTATTTAAACTGTGTTTTGTTTTAACGCATTTGCTTCTGTGCTCATAAAGAGTATAGGGGATATTTGTAGTAAATAAATATATATATATTTTCAATATATATCTGTATGGTGTCCTTTCATTTGGTATTCAAGGGGATTGTGTATGGTAAAACAGCATGCTTCACATGCCTTTACAGAGTTTAGCCTAAGACTGCTTTGTCCATGCTACTAGGATAGCTGGTCTATAAGGTTGACTTACCACCAATCATCATAAGGGTTGCTTTGCATGGTACAAGGTGATCACTAGAACTAGTGAGCATCATATACCAGGCCAACTTCTCACATTGGTGAGCAGCGGTTGGGATTTGAGCTTGCTGTTGTTTTACCATTACAATCTTTGGAGAGTATGATTTGAAAGATTATACAGGTACCTGTTAGGTACATATAAAACACGACTAGTATACTTAAGTTCTACTGAACATAGTTGTTGTAGAGGATAGGGAGTAGCACACCCTGATTACAACTACTAGATAGGTTTAGTAGGTAAACACCAGTGTAGGTAGATTGCAACATATCCACCCACACTAGAGCAATGTCTAGAGCAGAGGGGTCCACTGGACCTGTCCCTGTAGAGAGTGACCCTCCAAGGGCACCATCCAAATTTGCTATGCTTAATTTTAAAGAAATGAGGCAGCTGTGTACCTTAAGAGGTCTCAAGACGGGTCCAGCCCCTACCACAGCACACCTCAGAGAGCTTTTAGACCAGTCTGAAGCTCTAAAGACCTCCAAACCAGCCCCCTCAGGGAATGGAGATGGAGGCTCTCCCACTGAAGATGATAACACTGACACCCCTGTCCCTGTCATCCAGATAGATGAGGAAAACCAGAACACTGGAGATACTCAGCCTGAGGATGAGGAAGAAGAGGAAGAGGAGGAGGAAGGAAGTGATTCTGATGATGGTAGAAATAGCCAGGTGTTAGTCAGCAGGCTTAACCAGGCTAACTTAAGCCTGAAAGTGGGGCCAACCCATTCAGACCCCCAAGTGGACTTAACCAGGAGCAAAGGAGGAGGAGGAATCACTCAGGTGAGTCCAATACCTCCCAAGCTTCTAGAGGTTCTCATGGTCACTCCAGAAGGGGGTTGACTAGCCCTCAGAGAAGGGAGCATGAGGCCAAAATGAGAGAGGCTGAGCTTAGGATCCAGAAGCAAGAATTAGAAGTTGCCCTGGCCAAAGAGAAACTTGCTAGAGCAAGACAGCCTAGAGAGGGTGGATTAGGATCCCCTGGTGGCAGCAATATCCAAAAGGATAAAGACAGGTCCTATGACAATAGAAACCTGAGTAAGATTGTGCCCCCCTACAAAGCTGGGGATGATATCCACAAATGGATGACTGCACTTGAGAGGGCCTGCAGAGTACAGCAGATCCATCAGGAGCAGTGGGCAGCAATCTTGTGGCTCTCCTTTGAAGGTAGAGGCAGAGACTGACTCCTCACAGTTAGTGATGGGGATTCTAGAAACTACCTGGTCCTGAAGAGTGCTCTGATTGATGGGTTAGGCTTAACCACTGAACAGTACAGGTTAATGTTCAGAGACACCCAGTAGACACAGACTCAGGACTGGTCTGAATTTGTTGAATGTGCCACTAAGGCTCTGGAGGGATGGTTGCTGGGAAGTAAGGTTACAAACTATGAAGGATTGTACAATTTGCTTATGAGAGAACACATTTTAAATAATTGTCAGAACCAGCAGTTGCATCAACATTTGGTTGACTCAGATCTGGCCTCTCCCCAAGAATTGGGAAAGAGGGCAGACAAATGGGTTAGAACCAGAGTTAAGTAAAAGAACCAGAACCAGGGTGGTGACCAAAAGAAATCAGACCAGAAGGGTGGGGAGCAGAAAGCTAAAGACCAGAAGTCTTCAACAGGGCCCCAAACTAATACTGAGGGTGGGTCCCAAACTTCCAAGAAGAAGAAGAAAGAAGGTCAAAGAAAACCCTTGTGTAGTACATGTAAAAACACCTCTCACTGGACAAGTGAGTGTAAAAAGGGTGGAGCCCCCAACACTGCAGCCCCTAAGGCACCTGCACCCAACAGTACAGTCAGCAGTGTTGGTCTACAAACTAAGGGGGTAGTAGGTATCACCTTGGGAACTGAGGGAGATTCTGGCCTAGTCAGAACCCCTACACAGACTGTTCTGATTTGTGATGTGGAAATAGATTTTTCCACTACTGTCAGCCCCAGTAATCTGGGCAAGTACAGGCAGACGCCTTTGATTAATGAAAAAGTGGCTCAAGCATACAGGGAAACATGTGCCAGTGTCACTATGGTGACACCTAGCTTTGTGGACCCTGGACAATACCTACCAGGTGATAATTACCTGGTGACCAATGCCAGCAATGTCACTACTACACATAGTGTGGCACTTGTTAACTTTTCCTGGGGAGGGGTAACTTGCCTAAAAAGAGTTGTGGTTAGTGCTGATCTCCCAGTAGAATGTTTGTTGGGCAATGACCTGGAGAACTCTCTATGGTCAGAAGTTGAGTACAGGACTCATGCAGAGTTTTGTTGCTCCTGTGTAACCTGCCAAGCCAGTGGCAAAGCAGGTGGTACCACAAAGGCCCCCCTGATACCACTACCTGTGGTGGGGGTGCCCTTTGAAAGAGTGGGGATTGATATTGTAGGTCCAATTGATCCCCCTACAGCATCTGGGCACAGATTCATACTGGTGGTGGTAGACCATGCCACCAGGTACCCAGAGGCAATTCCACTTAGGACCACAACAGCTCCTGTTGTGGCCAGGGCCTTACTTGGAGTTTTTTACAGAATGGGGTTTCCTAAGGAGGTAGTATCTGATAGAGATGCCAACTTCATGTCAGGATACTTAACAGCTATGTGGAAGGAATGTGGTGTCAACTACAAGTTCACCACTTCCTATTATCCACAATGCAATGGGCTTGTTGAAAGATTTAACAAGACCCTAAAGGGTATGATCAAAGGATTACGGGAAAAGCTCAGGCGAAGATGGGACATCCTTCTGCCCTGCCTTCTGTTTGCTTACACAGAGGTCCCACAAAAGGGGGTTGGCTTCAGCCCCTTTGAATTGTTGTTTGGGCACCCTGTAAGAGGACCACTGTGTTTGGTGAGGGAAGGATGGGAGTTACCTCTCAAAAAACCCAAGCAAGACATAGTGGACTATGTACTTGGTCTCCGCTCCAGAATGGCTGAGTACATGGAGAAGGCATCAAAAAACCTTGAGGCTAGCCAAGAATTACAGAAAGCTTGGCATGACCAAAAGGCTGTCTTGACTGAGTACCAGCCTGGACAGAAAGTATGGGTGTTGGAGCCAGTGGCCCCAGTAGCACTCCAAGACAAATGGTCTGGACCCCATATTATCATTGAAAAGAAGGGAGAGGTTACCTACTAGGTGTACCTAGGAACTCCCAGGAGCCCCCACAGGGTGCTCCATGTTAACAGGCTGAAAGCATATGTTGACAGGGCAGACATGGGCTTGCTCATGGCTACAGATGAGGGGCAGGAGAAAGAGAGTGACCCTCTCCCAGACCTGCTGACTCAGAACCCTGAGGATGGCTCAGTTGATGGTGTGGCCTTAGATGCAGCCTCACTGAACATCAGCAAAATGACTGTAGACAAGCTTTGCAGTCATAGAGACATATGTTCTCCCTGAAACCCAGTCAGACTAACTGGTGTACCCATGTGGTGGACACTGGTGACAGTCTTCCTGTGAAAAACAAGATTTACAGGCAACCTGACCATGTCAGAGATTGTATCAAGACTGAGGTGCAAAAGATGCTGGAATTAGGTGTTATTGAGCCTTCAGAGAGCCCCTGGGCTAGCCCAGTGGTTCTGGTCCCCAAACCTCACACCAAAGATGGAAAGAGAGAGATGAGGTTCTGTGTGGATTACAGAGGACTCAATGCTGTCACCAGGACAGATGCACACCCTATTCCAAGGGCAGATGAGCTCATAGACAAATTGGCTTCTGCCAAGTATTTGAGCACATTTGACTTGACAGCTGGCTACTGGCAAATCAGGTTAGCTGAGGAGTCTAAAGCCAAGACAGCATTTTCTACCCCAGGTGGGCATTACCAATTTGTGGTGATGCCCTTTGGTTTGAAAAATGCACCTGCCACTTTCCAAAGGTTGGTGAATCAAGTCCTTACTGGGTTGGATGACTTTTGTGCAGCATATCTGGATGATATTGCTGTCTTCAGCTCCACCTGGGAGGATCACCTGGTCCACCTGAAGGAAGTGCTAGAGGCTCTGCAAAAGGCAGGCCTCACTATCAAGGCCACCAAGTGCCAGATAGGGCAGAGTAAAAGTGTATACTTGGGCCACCTTGTAGGTGGAGGGCACGTTCAACCACTGGAGAGTAAGATCCAGACCATAAAGGACTGGTCCCCTTCAACTACCCAGACTCAGGTCAGAGCTTTCTTAGGCCTGACTGGGTACTACAGGAAGTTTGTTAAGAACTATGGGTCCATTGTGACTCCTCTTAATGATCTGACATCCAAGAAGATGCCCAAAAAGGTTCAGTGGACAGTAAACTGTCAAAAGGCATTTGACGACCTGAAGAAGGTCATGTGCTCTGCACCTATCCTGAAGAGTCCTGACTACTCAAGAGAGTTCATTGTCCAAACAGATGCTTCTGAGTTGGGAGTGGGAGCTGTGCTTTCACAACTTAATGTAGATGGTCAAGACCAGCCCATTGCTTTTATTAGCAGAAGGCTGACCCCCAGAGAGAAACGTTGGTCAGCCATTGAGAGGGAGGCCTTTGCTGTGGTGTGGGCCCTGAAGAAGTTAAGACCATACTTGTTTGGCACTCACTTCAAGATTCAGACCGACCATAAGCCCCTCTAATGGCTTAATCAGATGAAGGGTGAAAACCCCAAACTGCTCAGGTGGTCCATTTCCCTACAGGGGATGGATTTTACAGTGGAGCACCGCCCAGGGACTGACCATGGTAATGCAGATGGTCTCTCCAGGTACTTCCACTTAGAACATGAAGACACAATTGGTCAAGGTTAGTCTAATGTCCCTGCGTTTGGGGGGGGGGGGGGTGTAGGAGAGTAGGGTCTGCTATCCTATGGTCACCCAAATTTTTGCTTTTTGCTTTTTGCTTCACTGGTTTATGACTTAATGTGGCTGTGGGCCTGCTAATCAGACCCACAGCCTGCTGTTCTCTCTCTAAATTAATGCCAATGCACTCTAGGTGCATTACGAATTGGAACTGATTCACCTTATAGGGCCCTGTAACAGTGTACCCAGGGTACCCAGGGCATAGGTGTTACCAAGGCCTACCAGGGGCTGCAGCACGTATTGTGCCACCCCTGGCCTGGCCTCCCTATTTGACACAACTTGCTGATCAATCAGCTGGGGTAAGTCGGTGTAATCACCCCTTACTTAGGTATAGTATGCCTGTACCTAACCTAAAATGGACACATATGTTCCTATCAGCCACTCCTATGGAAGGCCTCATCAATCCTGGAGGCAGAGTGCTTGGAAATATGTGAGATGGTGCTCTAGCATGAGTTGAGCCTGTCTGCAGCTTTCGGAACCACTTCCTGTAGCTGTTCCATGATACTGCTATACCATATACTGTTAAGTGCATTATGAACCTCGCGGTTAAATGCTATCTTTGGTTTGGCTTTATCAAAACATGTTGAGTAAGGTGTCATACGAATTGGAATACTACCCCCTCGCCAGTTCTGGCGACGGGGGTAGCATTCCACCCTTCTACGGGGACACGACATGTACATAACCTGAACCCCGGTTAAAGTTAAACTAGAGCCTCAGCATCACAAAATGGATGCTGCCACCACAGACACAAGTCTGACCTCCTGCTGCTGGGAGTCCTTCCAGCGAGGGAGGCTTGGACAAAGGGTTTCCTGCCTTGGGAGATGCTAGCACCACCCCAGACAGGATTTTGTGTATTGGGTAGGACAGGGCTGAATAGAATGAGACATGCCTGGGGCACACAAGGTTTCCCTGTGCATAGACCAGTTCAAACCGGTCCTGGGGCTCTCCAGCCCCAGTCCTGGCACGAAACTGGACAAAGGAAAGGGGGTGTAACCACCCCCCTTCCTGGTCCCACCCAGAGGAGGTACCTAGCAGGTAATCCGGCCCCTAGATTTGGAATAAGAGTAGGAGCTGTGTCCCAAGACTTCAGATAATCCTGAACTCGACTTGAAACTAAGAAGAAAACTGGACTTCGACATTCTGCTGCACAGAAGACTGAAGAGAATCTCCCTTGTGGCCAAGGAGTGACCACCCTGTGAATACAGGCACCAACCAGCAACTCAACGTCTGCTTTGCCGCCGCCTCCCACTGGAGCCCGAGCCCAGAGCCTGACAAGACCTGAATTCCCAGACATCTCACAGCCCGATCCACAGTCCCTGAAAAGAAGTGACCCGTGGAGGCATCGAGAGACGTGGGACCGGCCATCTTGAAAGACCCCCGAGAAGCTGACTGCGCAGCACCCTAGGCACCCTCAACACTGTGCTTTGGGGTTTGAGAAGCCCTACTACCGAGCAGCATTTGCACTGAAGATCAGCCCCCCAGCATCTCCACGATCTGCGTGGGGCCCTTTTGCACTTTGCCACTCGATGCGTCATCCCGGTCACTTGCCACGCGGCTAGTGGCCATCTTGGTGACAAAATTTACAATCTAAACAGCTGATCTGGTTGCTCCAGACTGGCCCTCGCTTCTGTAAAAAGGAGCAGCACCTCTGACCTTGCTGGTCCGAGAGTTAAGCTTTCATCACTTCCTGCGTGGCTTGCATTAGCCAAGGCCTGTTTGCTCCAATCAAGTTGCCGACACCGCCATCAGCTAGAACCTTTGTGGGACAGCTCGTGATCGACTCCTCGACGTCCTAGACCTCTTCGTGTCCATGTGGCTGCAGAGACAAGCTGCACCTCATCGCCTGTTTGCACCCGACATTGCCTGGTTCCATCCTGGTTCCTCGCCAGTCACTGGCTAGTGAATTCTGAACATTGTCCCCTCTGCTTTCAGGTCTTCACATCTTCGATCCACCCTTGGATCACACCGGACACTTCTCGCCTGGACGCCTGCAGCATCTTCATCCTCAGGCACCATCAGACTGCGTGACGAAACCCGACACACTTTGGCACCTGTGCACCCGCTTCCTGTGGGTGAGGTAACTTACTAAAGCCGGTGTTCTTACACTGGTACACACTTCTAGTACCTAACCCTAAAGTTTGGTAGTCCTAGTCCAGTTGGAAGACTCCTTTTGCAGTAACTTTGTAACTTTTACGAACCATTGACTTTGCATTAGTGCATGCGTGCACTTTAAGCACTGTACTCGAGTCCCGCGGGCCTTTCCCGACTTCTTCACTGTTAGTCCCGAACAGCTCCAACGATTCCCCAGGCCCTAGGCCTATTTCCTTTCCCATTGGTGGTTCTTATACCACTATTTTAGTATATGGTTTAAGTGGCCCCTAGGGCTCATCCATATTGTGCAACTTTTGTGTATTTAAACTGTGTTTTGTTTTAACGCATTTGCTTCTGTGCTCATAAAGAGTATAGGGAATATTTGTAGTAAATAAATATATATATATTTTCAATATATATCTGTATGGTGTCCTTTCATTTGGTATTCAAGGGGATTGTGTATGGTAAAACAGCTTGCTTCACATGCCTTTACAGAGTTTAGCCTAAGACTGCTTTGTCCACGCTACTAGGATAGCTGGTCTATAAGCTTGACTTACAACCAATCATCATAAGGGTTGCTTGGCATGGTACAAGGTGATCACTAGAACTAGTGAGCATCATATACCAGGCCAACTTCTCACACTGGTGAAATACGCTGAAATTGACAAACATGAGCTAATGGAAGAGATAGCTCAAATCAATGAGGCATTAGCAAAGTTGGAACCGAGTGAGTCTATTATTAAAACCAAGAAAGACATCCAGGATAGAGTGGCCAAACAGGAAGAAAATACCAAAGCACGCAAAGCACATAAGTTCCTTAGAGATAAATGCGACTATGAAAAAGGCCGCATTTTTACCTTCGCACAAAAGTATGAAAACTTGAAGAAAGACAGATTTGAAAAGGATACCCACAATGCAAAATTGCCTGAAACATCAGAAACCAGGGCAATTGAGAATGTGGTACAAGATAGTGATTCCCTTACCAGTGCGACTTCGTCAGACAGTGAAAGCACAACTGGCAAGAGTCTAAGGGGTCAGAAAAAGGTTCTGAATTTGGGAGAGGAGGTGGATTTTTTTATTCTTTGACCGCCGGCAAACGTTAAGACTTCGGAACCAAAACAACAAGATGACCGAGCAAGGAAAAACACACAAAGAAGGGAATGCCGGAAAAAACACAAAAGTGCCATTAGGGAAACCATTTTGGCGCAAAAAGTAAAGGCAAAGAACAATACCATCATCAACCCTTCCCCCTTAATTTTGACACAAGCAGCGGAACAACTATTAAGCTTGAGACTTACATTCTGTCCGGTAAGCGATTTTAATTATCCTCAAACCAGGGTGGATGTGTTCTGCTTCATTAGAAATCTGAAATTAAAGAAATTTGTCACTACTAAGGAGGGATTGAAAGAGATGCAATGTGACCAAGGGGCAAGTGTAACTGGTGAAAGAAGGCCTGCTATGGAGTTGGATGCCTCAGATGCTACACTGTTACGAGATATGCAACATCTGAGTAAAGGGGATAACTTAGAGATGGAATTGGATGGGGACCTGTGTTCCACGCAGGAAGGGCTACGTGCTGAAAACATAAAATAAGTGGGAGAAGGTATTAGCCCTTTTAAACTGAAGTCCAAATTTGTACCCCTTATTCCAAAGGACGCTATTGACATTTATCATGAGGTAATAACTGAAGACATAAAAAAATTCTACCATCACACTAGACATAAAAAGCGTTACAAAAGTAAGAATGAAATATAATACGCCAAGTTGATTAAAAAATTGGGTAAAAAACATGAGATAATTGTGACTAAATCTGATAAAGGAGGCAACATGGTGATCTGGCCCCAAAAAGATTATATTCAGGAGGCAAATTGACACTTACAAGATGCAGAGTGTCATGGGAAGTCTTCACATACTAAATATGATATGGCAAGACAAAATCTGAGGAAGAAATTATTATTGTGGAAACGGGAAGGGGTGATTTTGATGGAAGAATTCAAATTTTTAAACATTGAACATCCTGTTTTAGCAAAATCCTATTTTATCCCGAAAGTCCACAAAAAGACTACACCAGTCCCAGGAAGGCTAATTATATCGGCTATTAATAGTGTAGGGGAGAATGGTACACAGTATGTGGACTTTTTCCTTCAGGATTTTGTCAAGAAATTGCCTAGTTATGTGAAAGACACTGGGGATTTTTTAAGAAAGATTCAAGACATAGAATGGTCCTCGGATTTACTTTTTATTGCATTAGACATTGAATCCTTGTATACCAGTATCGAACACTCTACAGGATAGTCAGCCATAAAGCATTTTTTAGATATGAGACCTATCGAGTTTTATCAACATAATAAGATGCTTTTAATTTGATCTCATGGTGTTTAGATAACAATTATTTTTTATTTGGCAATGATGTGTACTTACAGAAGAGAGGGGTTGCAATGGGGGCTTGCTTCTCCCTAGCTATGCATGTTTTCATGTTGGCTGGTGGGAGGAGCGGTCCTCAAAGTAACACATGCTAACATTTTTAATGAGAATGTCTTACATTGGATGCAATACATTGATTATGTTTTTATTGTGTGGCGAGGCAGTGAATTGAGTGCATCTGATTTTATTAGTCAGATCAATGCGAATACTGTTAACCTTAAGTTTACCTCTAACATCAGCAAGAAGAGTATTGCGTTTTTAGACGTTAGGGTCTATCAAAGTGATGGCCAATTGGGCACTACTTTACATAGAAAGGAGACTGCTGGAAACCTAAAATTACACGCAAGCAGTGCTCACCCCAAACATATGATTGATAATATTCCATTTGGGGAATTCCTGCATCTGAAAAGAATTTGCAACAATGAGGATAATATGAATAAATGTACAGAGGAGGCTTATCAAAGATTCGAACAAAGAGGTTGTAGTGACAGTATTCTTAAAAAGGCCATGAATAAAACAAATGAAAGATCTAGAGAATCACTGCTTACCGACAAGAATGAGAAACCTACAGATGACAATTCTGTTCCTAGGTTGATTACCGCCTTTAGTAAACAAGAAAGGAAGGTGCGGGCAATTGTCAAACGTCACTGGCCAATTGTGTTAACAGATGGGGTGTTGTCCACTTGATTACCAGCACAACCTACTGTCACGTACAGGAAGGGCATCTCCATGTGCACACAAATTGGAAAAGCGTGCCCAGAGTTGGCAGATGCCAAAACTTGGCTACAACCCAGGAATGGTTTTACCAAATGCTCTACTTGTAGAGCTTGTAAATTTGGGCAAAATACAACACACTATTTGTCACCATTCAGCCCAAATGAAATTGCCATTTGGGGAACTTTTACATGCAGGACGGAGTATGCTGTTTACATCCTTATGTGCACCTGTGGTCTTAGGTACGTGGGTAGTACTAAGCTGCAGGGGCATGTCAGGATCTTGCAGCATCTTCGTGCCATAGTCAGCAACCACTCCTCATATCCAGTAGCTCGCCACTTCAAGCTCATGCACAATAACGACTTAAATTGTTTGAATTATTTTGTGGCAGCAGCCATTCCTAAACAGCGGCGGGGAGGAGATCAGGAAAGAGATTTGAGACAACTGGAGACAAAATTAATTCTAGAGCTTAACACTAAGTTTCCGCATGGCCTGAATAACGCCGAAAACCTGCAGAATTTTCTTTAAAATGGAGCTCAGCTTCCTCTAGTGATATTCCCTTTCATTTTTTAGAAATGCAGGGTTTTGATTCAATTTATTTTATTTCTCATCAGTTCATGTGTATTGAAACAGTCTAATGAGCAGCGACTTATGGTAGGGTAATGTATTCGGGAGTGGATGTTATTCATTTCTTGATGCATACCAAGGACTCTATATATATATTTTTTTGTACTAATGTTTTTAATAAGAATGAGAAATCAGTTAGGTAGAACACTTTTAGTATTAGCACTTTATGAATATTGCGGATTTGCACATTTGAATAGATTGTAAATATGGGTCTTATCTCAGGTATATTCAGAGTAAGAAGTTACTTGTGGTGTCCAGAGGTAGATATGAAATAAGTGTTGCAGAAATGAATGTAAGTGCATTTAAACAGAGATGGTCAATTAGTTATGAAAGACCGAAGGGGACAAGATATGATACAAATGGTAATAATTTGCGCATTTTGCACATATATATATATAATATATGTATGAATATATGTGTGAATTTATATATATATATATATATATATAAATTCAACAAATTGCCCTGTAGCATTCTGAGAGCACACAACAGCGTTTCTGCTCTCCAGCATATATTTTTTTCCCATCTTGCCTTCATGCTCTGCATTTTATCAATGTGCTGACGCATTTCAGGGCCACCTGGCCCCTTCTTCATGGGCTGCACAAACAACACTGGATGAGCACACTAATTAGTATATCCGGTTTATTAAATGCAAATCCCTCAGTGGGCGTTCCCTATTTACAAGCCTCCTGATGCTTCATGAGATTTGAAGTCCTTACTGCGCTGAAAGTCATGTACTTTAAGTAAGTTCCAATGTTTGTTTGTAATTCATGCATGTCTTCAATTAAATACCTTAAGTAGGCTGCTTTCACAGTTCTGGCAGGATGATTAAAATGGAAACGCTGTGCCTCGAAGTTCCACAATAGTTGTGATCTTCAGCCTCTGCCTGCAGGAAGTTTTGTTCTGCCTCACACAGGTGGTGGTGCCTCTCAGCACGGCCAGGCTGCCGTGTGGAAAAACAAATTCAACACAATGCCCTGTAGCATTCTGAGAGCACACAACAGCGTTTCTGCTCCCAGGCATATATTTTTTTCCCATCCTGCCTTCATGCTCTGTATTTTATCAATGTGCCGACGCGTTTCAGGGCCACCTGGCCCCTTCTTCATGGGCTGCACAAACAACACTGGATGAGCACACTAATTAGTATATCCGGTTTATTAAATGCAAATCCCTCAGTGGGCGTTCCCTATTTACAAGCCTCCTGATGCTTCATGGGATTTGAAGTCCTTAGTGCGCTGAAAGTCATGTACTTTAAGTAAGTTCCAATGTTTGTTTGTAATTCATGCATGTCTTCAATTAAATACCTTAAGTAGGCTGCTTTTACAGTTCTGGCAGGATGATTAAAATGGAAACGCTGTGCCTCGAAGTTCCACAATAGTTGTGATCTTCAGCCTCTGCCTGCAGGAAGTTTTGTTCTGCCTCACACAGGTGGTGGTGCCTCTCAGCACGGCCAGGCTGCCGTGTGGAAAAACAAATTCAACAAATTGCCCTGTAGCATTCCGAGAGCACACAACAGCGTTTCTGCTCTCCAGCATATATTTTTTTCCCATCTTGCCTTCATGCTCTGCATTTTATCAATGTGCCGACGCGTTTCAGGGCCAACTGGCCCCTTCTTCATGGGCATTGCAAAAAACACAGTTGATGGACAGAATGTAGATTAATGTCATACATTCACCCCAGTACAAGGATCTGGGCCTAAATCCATCGTTTTTTTGCACTCCACACCACCCTGGGTTAGACACTGGCTATATGCAAATCAGCTCTGATCCTGTGCCTCATGGGAACAGTCCAGTCCGAACTACCAAGCCATGTCTTTCCCAGACCGGAATCAAGCATCCAAGGACCGGTTTCTGGCTATCAGCCTTCATCAGCCTGGATAGCTTGACTCCAGTGGTGTGGAGAGCCTGGGACTCACGTCTGAGCATACATATATATAAATTCAACAAATTGCCCTGTAGCATTCTGAGAGCACACAACAGCGTTTCTGCTCTCCAGCATATATTTTTTCCCATCTTACCTTCATGCTCTGCATTTTATCAATGTGCTGACGCGTTTCAGGGCCACCTGGCCCCTTCTTCATGGGCTGCACAAACAAAATAGTTGTGATCTTCAGCCTCTGCCTGCAGGAAGTTTTGTTCTGCCTCACACAGGTGGTGGTGCCTCTCAGCACAGCCAGGCTGCCGTGTGGAAAAACAAATTCAACAAATTGCCCTGTAGCATTCTGAGAGCACACAACAGCGTTTCTGCTCTCCAGCATATATTTTTTTCCCATCTTGCCTTCATGCTCTGCATTTTATCAATGTGCCGACGCGTTTCAGGGCCACCTGGCCCCTTCTTCATGGGCTGCACAAACAACACTGGATGAGCACACTAATTAGTATATCCGGTTTATTAAATGCAAATCCCTCAGTGGGCGTTCCCTATTTACAAACCTCCTGATGCTTCATGGGATTTGAAGTCCTTAGTGCGCTGAAAGTCAAGTACTTTAAGTAAGTTCCAATGTTTGTTTGTAATTCATGCAGCCCATGAAGAAGGGGCCAGGTGGCCCTGAAACGCGTCGGCACATTGATAAAATGCAGAGCATGAAGGCAAGATGGAAAAAAATATATGCTGGAGAGCAGAAACGCTGTTGTGTGCTCTCAGAATGCTACAGGGCAATCTGTTGAATATATATATATATATATATATATATATATACATATATATATATATATATATATATATATGTATATATATATATATATATATATATATATTAGCCGCAATATTTCAAAAAATGATGATGGCACTCCACTCAGTAACTTTTCAAAGTTTTATTTCAAACTGTGGTCGCCTACGCGTTTCGAACAAACGTTCTTGATCACGGCAGTTGTCAGACAGTTTGTCCCTTTTCTCTTTCAATATATATACACACTTGGTCCATGCATGGCATTATGGAACATGTAGTTTGGTACAAAAACATTCAAAAAACTTTATATACATGTTAATTGATTTACGAAGTGCGTTTTCTCCAGTCATCTTTGTATGAGTGTATCTTTCTTAGTACACTTGGAGGGGGGCTTTTGGTATTTAATACACAGTATGATTTTCTGGATGAATGTTATTGGCGGTGCGGTTTGGTTTTTACATCCACTATTGCTTAAGGCGTTCTTAACCGTGGCTGTACCATTACGCGCTGCCACCGCCTTGCATGTCTTGTGCAGTTTGTTGTTTCTAGGGCTGAGTGCCCTTGTCACCACTTAGCTCTCTCCCCAATATTCCGACATGTCTCACTTCAGAGTACCGCACACAGAGGTTTTAGTTCCGTTCAGCCCTTCATTTGTGTATGTGCATATGTATGATCTCTCATACCCTTCTCTAACCCTATGTGGATGTAAAAACCAAACCGCACCGCCAATAACATTCATCCAGAAAATCATACTGTGTATTAAACACCAAAAGCCCCCCTCCAAGTGTACTAAGAAAGATACACTCATACAAAGATGACCGGAGAAAACGCACTTCGTAAATCAATTAACATGTATATAAAGTTTGTCGAATGTTTTTGTACCAAACTACATGTTCCATAATGCAATGCATGGACTAAGTGTGTATATCTATTGAAAGAGAAAAAGGACAAACTGTCTGACAACTGCCGTGATCAAGAACGTTTGTTCGAAACGCATAGGCGACCACAGTTTGAAATAAAACTTTGAAAAGTTACTGAGTGGAGTGCCATCATCATTTTTTTCAATATTGCGGCTAATATTTAACGGGACACTGCCCTGGTCCCGACGGTGGCACCAGCTAATAAGAGTTCCCCCTGCGACAGGAGTTGTGGAGAAATATATATATATATATATATATATATATATATAAATATATTTTATTGCGATGTATTTATAAACCCATATCGTAATATATATATATTTATATATTTTATATTTATATTTTATTTGTGTCATATTTCCCTCTGTGTTATTTAACATTGTAGATAAACATGAACTCATCAACTGGATTCCGGAACTGAAACAGTCTAAATATTTATTACGGACCGATTACCTACCCTAAAGAAATTAATTGAATTATATCTATCCCTAGGATAGTGAAGGGTCACCACATCGAGTGAAAAAGAAACAGGGCAAAAGAAACTATAAACGTGTACAACCTAATGCCGGTGATACGACGGCCTCTGATTTTAGCTCGGAACCGGGAAGTGAAAATGAATCCGAGTCCAGGGATACCAATGCCACAAGTAGCAGTAAAAAAGCATCTGCAGGCGAAGAGATCATTTTTTTATGCGAGGAACGCCTCCGATCCCTAAGACTGGGAACGAGAAAGAACTACAAAGAAAATGGAAAAACTACGCCCGCAGAAGAAGGAGGAAGGCGAGGGCAAAGTCAAGGGAACACAGGTCAACAGAAGAGAAGAGGCAGGGGTCAGTGGTACAAGAAATAGGCAGTCACGCGGAGCAAACGATAATAAATCTTACACCTATGCAATTGACCACTAGGGAGGAGAATATCCTTAGATTGGGTTTATCGTATGCACCAAAGACCAACTTAAATTATGCAGCCACTCGTGTGGATTTCTACAAAGCGACCCGCAAGTTGAAATTAAAAAAGTACCATGCAATGTGACAAAGTGGGACAACCAGTGAAACCTTTGAGGTTGAACAAAATCCCTCATTAACCCAGGAACTGGACACTCTGTGGTTAAATGAGGGGGACAATACCATCAGTCACAATACCAATGACAATATCGGATCGGGTAATATGCCTCGAAAAACATCAATATCCAGTATGACGAATTTGTCTAAGCCACTCACCCCATTTAAACCTCCATCGACATTTTGCCCTATTATGCCCCGGGATGTAATTGACGTGTTCCAGGAGAATCTGGTGAGTGACCTGAAGGAACTACATGGGAGGATAAGTAAAACAAAATATAGACATGATCAAGCAACATCTGATTTTGAATTATTGGTGGATAGGTTTAAGAAGGACAATAAGGTGATCGTCCGCCCCAGTGATAAAGGGGGCAATATTGTACTTCTAACAAAATCTGACTATGATAAGGAGGCATTCAATCAACTCAGTAATCGGGACCATTATGAGAGACTCAAGGGGGATGAAGTTAAAAACATGCAGGGCGAATATCATCTTTTGTTGCAAAAATGGTAGACAAAGAAACTTTTGAGTGAATCGGAATATAAATATCTAAAAACGGATCACCCTGTGATACCCTCGTTATACTTCATCCCGAAAGTTCATAAGGACAGGAACAATCCCCCTGGTAGACCTATCATCTCGGCCAGGGGAGGTCTATTGGAAAGGACATCTATATACATAGACTATTTCCTCCAGAGTCATGTGAAAGGATTAGACTCTTCTATCAAGGACACAGGGGATTTCCTGTCGAAAATCAGCGGTATACAGGTACGAGAGAGAGATTGGCTAATAGCCCTCGATGTTACTTCCCTCTACACGAGTATCCGCCACTCGGATGGTGTGGCAGCAGTACAGCATTACTTGGGGAGGAGGGATAGGGAGTTTCACCAACGCAATGACATGCTGATTTTAATGTTGAATTTTTGCCTCGAACATAATATATTTATGTTCAACAGTCTGATATACAGGCGGCTGCAAGGTGTAGTTATGGGGGCCAGTTTCTCCCCAAGCTTCGCGTGTCTCCACATGGGAGCTTGGGAGGAACTGGGCCCCCATACACGTTACCAACATGAAATGAAGAACGATGTCATTAGTTTGCATAGGTTCATTGATGATTTGTTCGTGGTATGGAGTGGAGAGAAGGAAGACGCATTGGAATTTATCGATCGCCTCAATGATAATGAACTCAACATTCATTTTACAGCAGAGTTGAGCCAGCATCAAGTCCCTTTTCTAGATATATTAGTATACATACAGAACAATAATCTTGAGACTAAAGTATACTGAAAACGTACAGCTGGAAACACCACACTCTATGCGGGTAGTACACAACCACGCCACCTCATTATGAGCATACCGTATGGCGAGATGCTCCGCCTCCGTAGGTTATGTAGCAATGAGCAGGACTTAATGGAAGCTCAAGCCGCTAGCGCTATGAGATTTCGAGAGCGCGGATATATCCAGAAAACGATTGATGAGGCTATAAATAAATCTAAAAACCTCAATCGCCAGTCCCTACTTACCAAAGGTAATATTTCCGCCAACACAGTTACTGAGGAAATAATCACTGACTCCAAGCCCAATCAAGGTAAGGGAACCTTTAGGATTATAACAGGCTACAGCTCCCACCACAAGGAGGTGAGGAAAAGTATTAACAAAAGCTGGCCTATAGTACTACAGGACCCAATTATTGGGCACAGTCTTCCTAAACGGGTTAGCATTACATATAGCAGAGCTCCCAACATGAGGGACAAACTGGTAGAAACAGGACGGGAAGTACTTGCTAAGACAGTGTGGTTTCAAAACAAAGGAGGCTTCCATAAGTGCAAATCTTGCAAGGCCTGCACACATGGGGTCAATCGTACAGGATATCGGGATGGTTTTGGTAATAAAGAACATAAAATCACCAAGACCCTTACGTGCAAAACAGATTTTGCCGTATATATCCTGGAATGCCCATGCCCACTACAATATGTGGGCAGTACGAAGCTCCCTGTCCACAAGTGAGTGCTCCAACATTTACGTGCTATTACAACACAGGATAATACATACCCTGTCGCACGTCATTTTAAAACCCACCACAATAGTAATAATAAAGATCTCAGATACTTTGTGGTGGACTCTGTGTTGGCAAATAGGAGGGGTGGTAACAGAGAGGCGAAATTGAGAAAACTTGAAACCAGATATATATTACAACTTAACAGTAAACACCCAGGAGGCTTGCATGTAATGGAAGATCTTTACACTTGTTTACATTAAGGGAATAGGGTCTCGAACTGCAACAAGCCAACAACTTTGCTAAGTTATGATTATGTTAAACAACTCTGGTAATTGGATATACAACAGTAGGATTAATAACAACTCTTTACTGTTTTATTCCACAGTGCCCACTGTACATCTAGGATATAACTACTGGCACAAGAACAATCTATAACTGAAAATAACAACAAAAACCAATTCAGTGACTCTTGAATTGATTGTATGAAATGGAAAAACGCGTGAAATCTCATACTCATACCGATTTGGAACTGTTGAACACAGAAATGTTTATTTATTTATGTATTTGTTTATTTGGTTACTTTTCTTCTTCAAACTTTGTAACTTTGTTTTTTTTGGAGCAATATATATATGTATTCCATTGCGATAAGATCGAATTGATGAATTGGCTCCAAAATAGGTGGATAGTGATGCACAATGATATACAACTCATTTAAGACATAATATATAAATTCAGTATAAGCTTAAAGTATTAGGTCGTATTCATGTGTATATGTCTAGAGAAACCAGATATGTCTCTCCTCGGTCTACAATTTAACTGGGCTCAGTTAACTAGTGTAATAATATATGTCTGAAGAGTCATGAGTAGTGGATATATGAATTTTGAATTGCTAAAAGCACTTTTTTTATTATGGTTTTGCACAAACAAAATATGTCATAATAGACAGTATTTTGATAGTTTGGTGGGATATAAGGCACAATTGCACATGAAACATTGTAATGTTAGACCGGGTAAGGGCTTTTACCTATGCAAAGGATGGGTAAATACTTAAACTCCCAATTGTGTATAATGGAAGAACTGTGTGAGAATGGTTTTATACATCACATATCTTTTATCGACATTCTCACTTGCAACTTTTATGAATTTTTTGTGATACTGTGTTTTTGTGAAGTGTATTTAACTACGTGGGAATTCTTTTTGATACATGAATTTTGCGATATTTTGCACTAAGTTTTTAACCATATAGATGTTTTTTTAATATCTGCTATTCAAATGAATTAACTTGGTGACCATTTGACACGGCACTGTATTGCACATAGATTGTTTCTTTTACAAGTCCGCTTTATAGATCTATGTACTACCATATTTAGGATAATTAACTATGTGAGAATTCTTGTTGATACATGAACTTTACGATATTTTGCACAAAGTATTTAACAGTATAGATGTTTTCAATATCTGTTATACAAATGAATTAATTCGGTGACCATTTTTAAATGGCACTGTATTACACATTGATTGTTCCGTTTACAAGCCCGCTCTCTAGGTCTATGGATTACCATCCAATCAAAACTAAGCACTGTCACTTTAAATACTTCACCCTCACTCAATGTCGCTGTCATGTGAGCAAGTCACTGGGATGCCGAAACGTCATGGAACCGACAAGCGAATAAAATATTCATCACCGTAAAAATTCGGTCCGTGCTTTGTGTTCCTGCGCATGCTAAGGGAAAGGTGCAACACGCAGGAGACTTTGGTCGTCAATATATATATATATACATATATATATATACATATATATATATATATATATATATATATATATATATATATAAATAACTGTATGGTGGTAATATCAATCTCTTTTATTTGCACATCTAATTTGTATTGAGACGTTTTTATTAACTAATAACAATAAAAGTATTATTATATGTGCTATCATAGCTGGGACATTAGAAGGGTGTGGTAACAAAAACGTATTTTTGGTAGTCTGAAGGGAAGTGTTATCAATATATCCCCACACCCCTGCCCCATAAGCAAGTGCATGCTTACAAACATTGCACATGTCTAAATAGAGCACTTCAACATAGAACTTAATTCCACAACATAATTAATCAGCAAATGGACATTTTCCTTGTGCAGTAACAAGGTTTTGAAAGGTACACAAGAAGTTTCCAGAAAGCAACAACAAGCATGGAAAATACATACAACTATTCAAGTACGATTGAACAAAGGTGAGAATTTTGATAAAGTAAAAAACTTTTGGGTACTTGGACAGCTAATGTGTATTGTTAATTGCTAAATTAGAATTCATGTTTGAACAGTCTTTTACTTTTTGCAGTGACCTAAGTTGAGTCAGTCAGAATGAGGTGCTGCTCCTCAACACAAGAGCTGACTCACATATCCATACCTTATTCCCTTTCCCCCCCAGCTCTCCTTTTGGGACAGAGCGCATCATGAGCATCCTTCTCTAGGAATGCAGTTGGGCATTGGAGGCATCTCTTCACTACATCGCTCTTGCTAGACAATGGATGACAAGTTTGTGCTTCTGTATTTATTCATTTTAAGGTTTTATAGAGCGCTAACTTGACCCGTGACGGTATCAGAGCACTTTACGGGTTCATAGAGTAATACAGAAAAGACGGTTATCCCATGAGAGTAATACATCGGAGGGCTATACAGAATCAAGGGGCATATGGTAGGCTGGGTGTCAAAGGGAACTGTGCAATGAAGGGAGGGGGTGAAAAACTGTACATAGGAACATTTTACAGAATAGAGGGTCATACAATAGGGAGGATATTGCAGGGGTGCTTAACATTAGGAGACGGAAAAAGAAAAGAAAACTATACAACAGGGTAATTTACAGAGTCGAGGATTATACAATTGACATGATATCACACGGGTACTAAGTCTCTCGGGGCTGTGGAGCGGATTTAGCCAAGGAATTTACCCATGAGGAAGGATTTAGCCTCTTTTTTGAAGCGTGTCAGGGAGTGGATTCTTCTGATGTCAGGAGGGAAAGAGTTCCATATTCTTGGAGCAGTCCCGGTGAAAGCCCGATTGTTGTATTTTTTTTCTTAAAACGTGCAGGAAGGAGTAGGAAGGTATTTGCAGATCTTGAGTTTCTGCTTCCTCCGGATATCACAAGCTTCTGTGCTAGATACGCCAGGGAGTTGGAGTGTAAGGCCTTGTGCGTGATGCATGCCAGCTTGAGGTGAATCCTAGCCTCGAGGGGAAGCCAGTTCAACGCTTTCAGGTGAGGAGTGATGTGATCAAATTTTTCAGAGCCTGTAAGTAGTCTGGCGGCTGCGTTGAGGCAGGCTTTTAAGGGAGCCAGAGAGACCTTGGGTAAACCGGAGAGGGTGGAGCAACCATATTCCAGCCAAGAGATAACTAATGACTGGACTGCAACTTTTAGGTTGGGAGCAGCTAGAAAGGGTTTCAGTTTCCATAGGTATCTCAGGTGGAATCTGGCAGATTTGGCCATTGAGTTGATGTAGTCTCGCATGTTTAGGTTGTAATCCAAGGTAATTCCCAGTGATTTGGCCGAGTCCACAATGGTTGGGGACAGTTTAAAGCTGTGATAGCTTTGATCCATGTCTGGATCTCGGAGTTGCTCTTGAGCGGGGAGATTAGAAGGAACTCAGTTTTATTAGCATTGAGTTTGAGTTGGTTTGAGGTGAGCCATCGGACGGTCAGCTTCAGGGCCTCATTCAGGGTGAGGATCCTCGCAAAAAATGAGATTTTTATGTAGATCTGAGTGTCATACGCGTATATATGGAAGGAGATATTTGCAGTGCGAAGGAATTCGGCAAGGGGTTCTAAATAGAGATTAAAAACGGTGGGGGACAACGTGGATCCTTGAGGGACTCCCACCATGACCACGGAGGGGGTGGAAAGTTCGCCATTGATTAGGAATCTCTGAGATCGGTTTTGGAGGTAGGAACTAAACCAATTGAGTACTGTGCCATCTAAACCCATCCTAAGTTTGAGGCATTCGAGTAGCATCTCGTGGTTGACAGTATCGAAGGCTGAGGATAGATCAAGGAGGATTAGGAGACAGGTTTTGTCTTAGTCAAGGGCTTGAAGAGCATCATCGACAATGTGGAGCATGGTGGTTTCAATGGTATGTCCCGGTCGGAAGCCGGATTGGCAGTCATCGAGTAGATGGAAGTTGTTGATGTGGTGACTTAGCTGTATTTGAACACACTTTTCCAGCACTTTCGCCAAGAGGGGGATGTTGGAAATTGGTCTAAAGTTATCTGGGGAGGCTGGGTCCAGCAATGGCTTTATCAGAATGGGGAGGACTTGGCCTGCTTTCAGTGAGGTCAGGATTGATCCCTGCCGGAGAGAGGCGTTGATTATCGCAGTCCAGCAAGGAATAATGGATTTGGCAGCAGTCGCAAGACAGTTAGAGGGGAGCGGGTCGTTGAAATAGTTATTCGGGTTCAAGGAGGAAAAAATATTTGCGACGGAGTCTTCATCGTAGGGTGAGAATTCGGACCAGTGCGCTGGATTCTTGGGTGAGGTCAGTGTCGGTAGGGATGGAGGAGGCGGAAGGTCAAGGTTCAGTGGTGGGAGTGAGGCGGCCTTGAGTTTGGTACCTAAGGTTTTGATTTTGTTTGCGAAAAACAAGGAGAAATCCTCGGAGGAGATGAGAGACTTGGGGTTTTCTTTCGCTGTTTTGAACAGTTTGTTCGAATGGAGTTTGATCATCTTAAAGAGTTTGCGAGGCCTGTTCTGGGCATTTCCTAGTTCCGCTCTGAAAAACTATTTTTTTGAATTGAGGATGTTTTTGTTGTAAGCATTTCTGGCCTGGCGAAGAAGTTTAAGGTGATCTGCCGATGGGTGCTGTCTCCAGATTCTTTCGGCTTGTCGGAGGGATCTCCTCTTGTCGTTGAGGGAACCAGTGAACCAGGGGTTTCTATCTTTGACTTGAGTCCTTTTTAGTTTAAGAGGGGCTAGGTCATCCAAAATGTTCAACATCGTAGCAGAGTAGTGATCATTGAGGTCACTGACCAAGGTGATGTGGGGAGGGGGGGAGGTCGGATTTGCAACGGGTCTCGAGTTCATTTAGGTCTAGGTTTTTGGTGTCTCTGACCCAGCGTTTTGGGAGCACTGGTTGAGGAGCCCATGTTTTGAGGGTGCCGGGTAGAAGGAAGGCGATGGCATGGTGGTCTGACCAGTCGCAGGGGTCGGTGGATATGAGCTTGACGGTTTTCTCATTAGAGATAATCCAGTCTAGAGTAGCCCCTTTCGAGTGGTTTGGAGTGGGCAAGCTTGGGTCAGGGCTAGATCGGTCATGAGGTCTTTAATGGTGTTGACATGAGGAGCCTTAAGGTCGTTCCAGTGCAGGTTGAAGTCATGAGGAAGATGTCTTTGGTGTTGGGAGAGTTCTTAGCCGTGATAATTTCCATGAGGTAGTCAGTGAATTGATCGTTATTGCCTGGGGGGTGGTAAAAAGTGTGCAGGTTGCAAAGATGTGTGGTGTTACTCCAGACTGAGAGGGCTAGATATTCGCAGGAATCAGTGATATCCGTTAGAAGATCTGAGACCAGGAGGTTAGAGCGAATTGGTGGTAACAAGGCAAAAGTTGTAGGAGCGGGCGAGGTCAAGGATTTCCTCCTCAGATAGACAGCTAGTGTGCTTGCGAGGGCAAAGATGCCTTAAGGCTGTTGGTAGCGGGCGTTTGTGAAGTTCTGGGATGGGAGGGGGAGACAGCTGAGGCATGAGGTTTGCGAAGGATAATTCGGCGAGGTGGAGGAGGTTTGTTAGGTCGAGGATAGAGGAGTGGAAGCTCCGAATTATTTTGGAGGCTCTGGAGTGCAGAGAGCGGATATATGTGGAGGGGGGTAAGAGGGTTAGGGTGGATTGTGCTAGGAGTCATGGTGGATTGGGTGGTGGGGTGGACTGTGCTAGGAGTCATGGCATGGGGGGTGTGAGTGTTAGCGGGGCTAGCTTGACCTGCTGCAGAGGACGTCACTAAGGAGGGGGGTTTGGATGACAAGGGTGAACAGTGTTAGGAGTCATGAGGACGTGGTGGTCTTAGAGTCAGAATGGGAAGCGTGGGGGGAGGGGACCGAGGGTCCAGGGTTTATTTCGATCGGGGGGGTTGTAGGAAGATTGAAGGGGTTGAGGTGTGCTGTGAGGGAAACAGTGGGTTCCGGGGGAGGAGCGTGGAGGGGGAAATCAAGGGTCTCTGGTCCATGGCGATAGGGGGGTTGATAGGAGTAGTGAGGGGATAAGTGTGCTCTATATTGGGCAGGGGGGACGGGTTGCTGTCAGGCCGGGTGTTGGTCGGCGTCCCAGTGTCATGCACATGTTTTCGGAGAGTGACATAAAGATCTGAAAATTTGTCGAGGTTTTTTGTTGAGGCTTGGATCAGTACAATGCCGCTTTTGTAGAGGGTGATGGTGAGGTCAGCTTGTAGTGTTGCTGAAGGCCCTATTGAGAGCTTAGAGCCATAGGGGATGTTCCTGGAGAAGCGAACATTGAGGAATAGAGAGAAGGTATTGCGCCAGGCGGAAATTCTTCTGGAGTAGAAAATGAGGTCCTTAATTATGTTGCCTTTGTCCGCACAGAAACTAAGGTCTTCAATGAGGTTAGTGTAGATAACCAGGTTTTAAAGTGAGCAATAATAAGTCTAGAATGCCACTCTCAACAATAAGTCTGGGAAGTCTCTTAACATATCAGGAGAGGATAATCAAGGTGCAGTCGATAGGATTTAGTAGCACCAACATTTTAAAGTCAGGCACTGTAAGGCAACCAAAAATGTCTTCAACTATCGCCATTTTGGAGTCAGGCACTGCTCGGCAACAGATTCAATAAAGAACTGTGAGCATACCCAGCTAAACAACACACTCTCCAGGGCTGCAATGTAAATCAAGCCAAAGCGCTTGTAAAACGTCTCGTTTTTATGGCTGCTCAAGTATGAGGGACTGTGAGAAGTGCCTCTCATTGTTTAGGGCGCCGCCATTTTGGGTGCTAGAGACTTCAGCCCACGATCCTCTAAATAGTTAACATTTAGCATAAACAAAGTAAATACCTGGCGCGCCTGATCGAGCTTAGGTGGAGGGGATTCAGAGTACATTCAGGCTGTGTAAACAGAAGGAAGTTGGGCCTCCGGCCGGGGATCGTCGCCGAAGGCAAAAGTTTGCAGGGAAGACGAAATGCGGGTCCTGGTGTCAGGGGTTGCAAGGCACTGGCAATCCAGGCTCCAGGCAGGACTGAATAGGCAGCAAAGGGAGATTAGCGCTGGCAGTCAGAGCAACTGCTTTGGAATCGTTTGCCCGTGGGGGCGGCTCAGCTCAGCTATCAGCGCTGCTTGGTCAGTGCGTTTCTTTTAAAATTATCCATTTTTGTATTTTTGTTTGTGCATAACTTCTTTTCCTTATTCCCTGTTTTTATTAGGAAGTGCCCCCTTACCTGCACATAATAGTTCTACACCGCTGTTTTAGCGGGTCCGGGTCTGGGGCTGTAGGGGTTCTGGAGTGCTACCACTTTGGGCGCCATCTTGGGTGGGTCAGCGACGCTTTGGCGCCGCCATATTGAGCGTCCTCGTGGGGCGGTCTCTATTTCACCGGGAGGCCCTACTTAAACCTGTCCTCTTAGCGCAGCGGGATTGCGCAGCGGGGTTGCCTTCGCTGTGCCTGAGTCTTGCCAGAGTACTGCCCGTCTGCGCCCGTCTGCGCCCGTCAGCGTCCCGGAGGAGGCGGTGCGGCGGGAGGGCCTGGCTGTACAGAGTCCCCTCTCTATGGGGAAGATGGTCTGCTATTCCTCGAGGGAACTTCGCTCTTTGCAAAAAATTTCTTGCGCTTGTCGATCTGTTTTTCCGGGTCGTTATAGGCGGAAAAGGTTCTGTCCTGGGTGTGGTTGGTCGCCTGGCTATGCCCCTGCCGCTTCATCGCGGAGAGGAGAGGACCGTGTGAAACATCTCTACCTATTGCTCAACACGAGATCAGTAGGTAGGCATGCCCTGGAGATCTTTGACCTGCTTGTTAGGGAACAACCATTATGTCTCCTGCTGACCGAAACTTGGCTGGGTGAGGTGTCTAATCCGGACATTATGGCGGCCATTCCACCGGACTATAACATCTTTCGACAAGATAGAGCCAAGGGAAGGGGAGGTGGGGTGGATGTGGTCATGAAGAAGACAGCCTCATGCTCCATTCTCCCTGTGGAAACAATTGCAGGATCTGATTCCCTCGCCTTTACTATTATGCTGACCCCTCAACAAGCTTTGAAAGGGCTGCTGGTATATAGACCCCCTGGACCAGTGGGTTCTTTTTTTGATGACCTCCAGGCTGTCATCTCTCGTCTAGCTTTGAGTGCGCAACACTGTCTGCTGGCTGGAGATTTCAACTTTCACATGGAGGTGGATGGGGACTCGGACGCGAACAAATTGTTCGATATTACGGCTCCTCTTGGCCTCGTCCCTTTTCTTGTGGGCCCCACACACGACAAGGGACATACCTTGGATCAGTTTTTCTCTTCGGTCCCTTTAGTGGACATTGAGCTTCTCCCGGTGCTCTGGACCGACCATAGGTTGGCCAGGTTTTCGGTACTGGGCAGCGAGAAATTACCCAGTAGTGCCCCGAAACAGTATGGTTCTGCCATGAGGGCTTTGCACAGAGTGACTCATGAGCTGTTAGCTCAGGCTTCTATGGACCATCCGTGCCCCTTCTCAGGAGACTTAGAGCAGGACGTAGAGTCCATGCAGGTGTGGCTGCTGGAGAGGCTTAATGACCTAGCCCCGGCAATGGCCCCACGGGCCAAGACTAAGCGGGTTTCTGCACCGTGGTTCACTGAGGCATTGTGCGCCACTCGTCGCCAGTGCAAGGTGGCTGAGAGGGCGTGGCGCCTCCAGTATGACCAGGAGGCCAGACTTGCTTACAGGATAGTGGTTAAAGCTTATCACCGCGACATTCTCCGTGAGAAAAGGGACTATCTCGCCAGGAGGATAGAGGCCGCCTCCAACTCATGCAAAGAGATCTTTACGGTGGTGAGGGAGTTTACGGCTCCTACATCCAACTTGCCCCAAAAATCGCCTTCCGAGTCGTGGGTTTACGATCTTGCCAAGTTTTTCACGGACAAGATCAAATCAATCCAGGACTCTTTTACAGAGAGGTCTGTTGAAGTGTCTCCCAGTATGGTGGCCGGATTAGTTCCGTTGGCCACTCGGGACGCGGTTTTGGTGGAGTTTCCCTCTGTCTCCACCGATGCCTCGTTTACACTTCTGACCAATCTTAAATCAGGATTGCCATTAGACACCTGTCCGGCCAAATTTTTGGCCAAGATGGTGGCTGTGGTTAACCCATTGGTCAACCCTCTCCTGAACTTGTCCCTGAGTGAGGGGAGGGTCCCGTTGTCCTGGAAAAGGGCAATGGTGATTCCCCTCCTCAAGAAGCCTGGGTTGGACTTAGAAGTTCTGGCCAACTATAGGCCGATTTCCCTCCTCCCGGCACTGGCTAAAATCACGGAGAAACATGTGCATGGCGTTCTTTCTAGCTTTCTTGAATCCAATGACCTGCTGCACCCCTCGCAATCCGGTTTCTGCCCTAATTTAAGTACTGAGACAGCACTCCTGGAGGTGTCAGAGGTCATTAGGGAGACACTGGATTCAGGAGGCAAGGCCATGCTTGTCATGCTTGATCTGTCGGCGGCCTTTGTCACCGTCCCCCGTGAGGCACTCCTCGCCAGACTTTATGACATCGGTCTGAGGGGGACGGTGTTTAACTGGTTTACATCTTTTCTCGAGGGTCGCCGACAAACGGTCTGGGCCTCTCCTAGCTCCGCGGAGATGCCGCCTTTGGGAGTCGGAGTTCCGCAGGGATCTGTGTTGAGCCCGACCCTTTTTAACATCTTTATGACCCCTCTGGCGGCACTGGTGGAGTCCTTTGGGGCCCAGATCGTTTCCTACGCTGATGATACTCAACTGCTTTTCACGTGTAGGAAAGATCAGGTTTTTGATGGAGAGAGCATTTGGGGCTGTTTAGAGACGGTTTTTAACTGGTTTCAGCAGAACAGCCTAAAAGCTAACTCTAACAAATCGGAGGTGCTGTTCTTCGGTTGCTCCTTAGACCCTGACTGGCTGGCCTGGTGGCCAATGGATATGTGCCCCCCTGCTCAGGCATCCCAGGTGGCAAAAAATCTGGGAGTTAAGATTGATAATAATCTGACGCTGAGATCACATATTCTTGGTTTGACGGGCACTTGCTTTGGCATTCTTAAGATGCTCAGGAAGTTCCTGCCTTTGCTCACAGAAGAGCATAGAAAGATCAATGTGCAAGCCTTAATTGGCTCCAGATTGGACTATGCCAACGTCCTCTATTTAGGTCTTCCAGACTATCTTGTTCAGCGGCTGCAGGTTGTGCAGAACTCTGCGGCTCGCGCCATCTTCGGCCTCCATAGGCGAGTTAGAGCGCCCGGTTTGGTGCAGTTGCTTCATTGGCTGCCCATCCGGAAGCGGATTATGTTTAAAGCATTGACCCTGGCTCATAAAACTCTCTTTGGTTCTGGAGCAAAGTATTTACAGCGCAGGCTTGTCTTTTATCCCCCGGTTCGATCTCTGCGGTCGGAATCTTTGTTTTTGGCCGTGGTCCCCCGAGTAAGGAAGGCCCGTACCGGGGGGCGCTCCTTTAGTTTGAGGGCCCCTCAGCTGTGGAACACCTTGCCTCTGGCCTTGCGGCGCACATCTAATTTGCTCCTGTTCAGGAAGGGCCTAAAGACCTGGCTTTTTACTCTGTAGGACGTCTTTTCTTTTCCCTGTTTGTGTCTGTTTTTTTATGGTGTTATGTTCTTTTTACTGAGCTGCCTAATAAAGCGCCGGGACACTCTTATTGAGTAGCCGTGCGCTATAGAAATAAAACTATAACATAACATAACGGTGCCCACTGCCAGGCAGCAGGGCTCAGAAAAGGTCCAAGGGGAGGCAGCATTCGCGGCTTCAGCATGGATCCGGAAGCAAATGGGACCAGTCACGACAGCCCCATAGTAGTAATTAGAGGAAGTCATACGAGAGATGACGGATTCGGTGTCCAGGTGCGGGTGCCGGGCGACGGCCAGGACTACATGAATGGGGATCAACGGCTGCAAGCGGGGGCTCGACTTCAGCTCACTTTGGCATCGGGAGAGACCATGCGAGATGGCACCTGACTAGAGGGTCATGTGGTATCTCCCTCTTTCTGCCCCCCGGCGGCTCTGCGTGTGATGGTGCTGCCCGCGGTGACATCACTTAGAATGTCACCGCGACCAGCGTTCCAAGGCGAGCGCCGGGGACACTCTGAGGCGACAGCAGTTCGAGAGGCTGTGGCTGGGGTCACGGGAGTTTGTACTTCGGAATAAAGACTTCCTTGTTATTCACCACCCTGTGTACTGGCCATCTTTTGGTGAATTCCACACTGGCGACGAGGGTTAAAGCCTCTCGTGACCTCAACACGCCCAGAAGAGCGCAGCTGTCAGAAGGGAAGAAGATGAACAACAGCTGACTCGAGTAACCCAGCCGGACGAAGGGATAGGCATTTGAGTCAAAGTGAAACTGACTGCGACGCGAAGAGCTGACTGGAGTGAGAAGCGGCTCAAGGAGAGAACGTGTTGTCGACTCGAAGGAAGGCAGAGGGATCGTAGGTGCCTGGGGAGTAACGAGTGAAGTCTCCTTCTAACACACACCCTGGAGGTGAGGTACACCTGTTTGTGACCCTGGGCGCTGACCCCAGACCTTCCGCCCACGTTGTGTGTGTGGTGAGCTGTGATATCAGCAGCTGACAAGGTGAAGTAATCTCCCGGTTCTTGTCGGAGACTGCCAGCGGCCAGTAATAGTGCCATAGAGCTGAAACTGTGAGCCAGGCGCGTAGCTTCCAGTCCTTCATCTGAGACTTTTACCACGCGCCCCTTTTCTTTTATCAGCATCAGGGCAGCGTTGTGTGTTGACGCCGCAGAGGCGTTTGAATACTGGCCTCCCTTGGTGGATCCTCCTCCTCTCAGACCTCTATGTCATTTGGCACACAGTTGTGGAAAGTACAAACAGGGCAGCGCGTGAAGAGAGATTTGGCAGAGGAGAAGTGCAGGATTTCCTACCGCATTTCATGAGAATCATAGCGCTTTGGGCTGCCATTTGAAGTTAACTTGCCAGCGCTGCGAGGAAGTATGGGGCGTTTAGGCGACACCGCAGTTCGTGTGTGAAACACCTGGAGGACTCTGAGAGTGCGACGTGGGAGGAGAAAGGAGCCTAGGAGCGCAGTGGGACTGTGTTTTCTATTCAGAAAGTGCTCATTTTTACGCGCTGTAGGATGCTGGTTTTGGGTTTTGCATCCCCTGTGGCCTAACAGTGAATTGTCTTGCACTCTTGAAAGATTGGTGACGATTTTGACCTCCAGGGAGCAGTTGTAGAAGAATATGCGCATTGGGAAAATTTAATCCGCCTGGGAGTGCTGCCCTCACAGACTGCACCAAGGAAGCATATCTATCTTGAAACATTTAGAGCACAGCATTGAACTTTCTAGGGGCAGGCTGTGCGCCTTGCACATTCAGCCCCAGAGTGTATGACTGTACAAAGGAAAAAAAAAGGGGAAAGCTTTCACGCTGTATTTTGTAACCCCACCTTCCCCTGAGGGTTCTTTAGTATATTTACATATTTCTGTGTTATCATTAGCAGGTTCCATCTTCTGCGTGTATGTGTTAGGAAGGAGAGCTGCGCAGAGGTGGTTAGGCATTTCCCTCCCATTATAGTTGTCTTCACCGGTAGTTCCTCCTTCCCCGAGACACATCTATTTGGCGCAGACTTCAGGTTCCCACTTAACGCAGCTAGTTACAAGGTAGACAGGTGCATGTTTGAAGGGTAAAGTTGTTTTGTCTTTTGTGAAGTAAGCATGCAAAGTGTGACCCCTCCCCCCTTTTTCTTAACCAACCCAGGTGATCCCACCATCCTGTGGAAAAAATGGAAAAAGGTGTTCCTAAATTACGCCACTGTGTGTGGGCCCAACCTAGGACTAGAAAGAAAGGTTGCATTACTGGCCTATTACTTGGGCGCTGAGGGAGAGGAAGTCCTAGACCATCTCCCAGATTTAGGAGCGCAGGAGGCAAGGGGTCTGAATGAATTTGAAGTTAGTCTAAAGAAGTTAGATTTACACTACCTCCCCAAGACCAGCACTATCATGGAGAGGTACCATTTTGGTAAGAGAGCACAGAAGGAAGGGGAGTCTATAGAAGACTTTGTGTCTGAATTGAGGAAGTTAGCTGCAACGTGCAAGTTTGGGGGAGCGAGCGAGGAGAGAATTAGGGATCAGTTTGTCTTGACCTGCAGGACGGAACGGGTGCGTGAGGAGCTATGGCTTAAAGATGACCCGCCGTTGAGAGAAGTTCTCATCATAGCCAAGCAGGTAGAGCACATGTTGCAGTGCGTCAAGGAGATTAAGCAGGATGCAGGGGAGAAGAAGAACGATGACAAGACCAGTATCAGTGAAGTGGTGTCCGAATGTGAGGCTGTGTCTGTAGTTAAAGGTCAGAAGGCAGTAGGCAAGGAACAGAAGGAAGGCAGGCCAGGAGGATCGTTCAAAGGTACCTGCTACAGGTGTGGCAAACAAGGGCACCTAGCCAACGACAGGGAGTGTCCCGCCCTCAGATTCACATGCAACAGGTGTGGTAAGAAAGGCCATTTTAAGCAATTTTGCAAGAGTGGGCAGGGGGCCAGTCGACAGAGTAGAGACAGGACGAATGTGGTGTGCGACGAGTTTGTTGTGCAAGTACAAGAGTTGAAGGCGCCTGGTCTCAGAAACACCATGTGTGCAGAGGTTACAGTACAAGTTGGTGAAGATCAAGTCGATAGTCCAAAAGACACCATAAAAGTAGGAGAGGTTGACCTAGAGGCGTTGTTTGACTCCTGTTCTAGAATAACAATTATCAATGCCAAGGAGTTCTCACGTGTGTCTAAAGGAAAGATACCCTTGAAGAGGTTAGACCTCAGGCCAGGAGGGTATGCGGGGCGCCCCATCTCCATGAAGGGATACTTTCTGAGTAAAATTGAATACAAGAACAGGACCACTGTGTCTAAAGTATATGTATCTACTGTAGGAGACAACATTTTGGGGTGGCGAGCTCAGAAGGGTTTGGGTGTGTATCTCAATCCCAACAGCAATCCCCAGATTTTGATACAGGAGATACAAGAATGTGGGTCTGACATCACAAAAGGATTTGAAGAGGTGTTTAGGGAAGGGCTTGGGTGTTTGAAGAACTACTGTCACAAAATAAAACTGAAGGTGAATGCCAAGCCCGTTGTGGCAAAAGTTAGAAGACTCCCCATAGCCATTCAGGAGGAGGTCAGATCTGAATTGGAGAAGCTGTGTAAGGCAGGAGTCATCGAACCTGTGGAAGCAACTGAATGGTTGGCGCCCATCGTGGCAGCGAAGAAGAGGGATGGGTCAGTCCAGCTCTGCATTGATTTGAGGGCACTCAATAAAGAGGTCGTCGTTGACCGTTACCCCTTGCCGAACATCACCCAGATGATGAGCATGCTAGAGGGTGCCAAGGTGTTTTCCACCCTCGATCTCACCTCGGCCTATTTCCAGATAAAACTTCATGAGGAGTCTCAGGAACTCACTGCTTTTGTGACACCCATGGGCGCTTACAAGTTCAAAAGGATGCCTTTCGGCCTAGTCTCGGCGGCTGCCGTGTTCCAAAGAATCATGAGCAACATCCTGAAAGGCATCCCAGGCGTCATGTGTTACCAGGATGATGTACTTGTTTTTGCTAAGAACCAAGTTGAGCATGATGAGAGACTGAGATGTGTGCTGAGGAGGTTCTTGTCCCAAGGCCTTACCGTAAAGAAGAACAAATGTGTCTTTAGCTGTGCGGAGTTGGATTTCCTGGGTCACAAGATAACGACAGAAGGCATACGTCCAAAGGCCGAACTACAAAACACCATCGTGAATCTGTCACCCCCCAAAAGTAAAGATGAGATCAAATCTTTCATGGGGATGTTGGAGTTCTATGGAAAGTTCATAAGAAACTTGGCAGGCAGGACTTACGCCATCAGGCTGTTGCTGAAAAAAGAAAACGAATTCAAATGGAGCCAGGAATGCCAGAGCGAGTTCGAGGATGTTAGGAGAGCCCTTGCAGAAGCCCCTAGTTTGAAGTCATACCTGCCCGGCCGGGCAACTATCCTCACCACTGATGCTAGTGCAAAAGGGTTGGGAGCTGTCCTCACCCAGAAAGGCGTGGAAGGAGAAGAAACCGTAGCCTTTGCATCAAGGTCACTCCAGAAGTCTGAGAACAACTACTCAGTCATTGAAAAGGAAGCATTGGCGGTATCTTGGGCTGTTGGAAAATTCAGAGACTTCCTGTGGGGTACGCAGTTCACCCTCCGTACCGACCACAAACCGTTGGTGGAAGTATTCAGCAAAAAAGGTTTGGATGCCATCTCCAGCAGGATAAGGCGGTGGGTAGTCAGCCTCCAGGAGTACACGTTCAATGTCGAATATGTTCCAGGAACGCAAAACCTCGCAGCTGACTGCCTGTCCAGACTTGTTGGTGGTGTAGAAGCAAGTGGAATGCGAGAAGAACCAGATGAAGAAGAAGAGGGATACATGGTTGAGAATGTCTGCGCCATCCAGAAGGCGTTGGGCGAAGAAACGTGGAGAAAGGCACAAGAAGAGGACAGGATTATGGAGGAAATTTGCAGAAGAGTGAGGGATGGGTGGAAGCACGGTGACAAACGAGATGAAGAACTACGGCCCTTCCTGGCCGTTAAGGACGAGTTAACCATTGTCGACGGATGCCTGTTCAGGGGAACAAGGCTCGTGCCGCCAGCAGCTGTGAGAGACAACCTGGTCGAGATAGCACACGAAGGGCACTTGGGCATCACCAAGACCAAGCAAAGACTCAGGGAGAGCTATTGGTGGCCGAACATGGACCTGGTCACCGAAAGGAGAATCAGGGAATGCATCCCGTGCTGCAATAGTGACAAGGTCTTGAAGCAACTAACACCACCCATGGTGTGTAGGCCGCTCCCGTCAGGACCTTGGGATGAGTTGGCTTTAGACATCGTGGGCCCGTTGTCTGGGGAGCTGCGGACACCTTACATCTTAGTGCTCGTGGATTTATATTCTCGGTGGCCAGAGATAAAGCTCGTCAGTGAGGTCACGACAAAGACTGTCATAGGGTTTCTACAGGAGGTATTTATCCGAGAAGGGCTCCCCAGCAACATCCTCACTGACAACGGAGTGCAACTATGCTCGAAAGAGATGGAAGACTTCCTAGAAGAAAGGGGCATTAGACACAAGCGATGTGCATTATACCACCCAGAAACCAATGGCATGGTCGAACGCTTTAACAAAACAATCAAGGAGAGCATCCAGCTGGCCAAAGCCAGTGGCATAAGTTGGAAAGAAGAGGTGTGGAGGCGTCTGGAAGCATACAGGTTCACGCCGCATCAGACGACGGGCGTCACCCCGTTCCAGTTGCTCCGCGCAAGGACACCCAACACTAAGCTTACCCCGGGGTGGATGGAATGGCACAAGGGGTGGTCGGACCGAACCAAAGAAAAGGAGAGCCTGAGGAAACAGGAGCAGGCCATGAAGGTGAGGAAAGAAGGATACGACCAACGCAAGGCCACACGGGAGGTCGAGTTCAAAGTAGGTGACAATATCAAAATCAAAGCTCCCACAGGGAAGGCAAGCTGGTCAGAGTACAGCAGTCCCACCAAAATCACTAAGCTTTTCAAGAATGCAGTCAAAACTCAAGAAGGGAAAATATGGAATCTAGGGAGAGTGGTCAGGTACCACCCTCCAGTAGAAGTCACTGAAGGTGCAAGAGAGGGGGAAAGTGGTCCCAGACTAGATTGTGGTCTCGCATCAGGAGGCCGTCGAGTGTCTCTCACCCAGGCCACAGGCCCAACAGGAGAGTGACCAGACCTCCCAGACACTTTGACCAATATGTAATGATGTAACTATTGCCATTCTGCCTAATGCAAGTTTTTCCTATATTCTGTTTCCTGCTCATTGTTCTAGCTAATGTTTTCAATTTCTGCAGGGAAGGGGGATGTGTGGTATCTCCCTCTTTCTGCCCCCCGGCGGCTCTGCGTGTGATGGTGCTGCCCGCGGTGACATCACTTAGAATGTCACCGCGACCAGCGTTCCAAGGCGAGCGCCGGGGACACTCTGAGGCGACAGCAGTTCGAGAGGCTGTGGCTGGGGTCACGGGAGTTTGTACTTCGGAATAAAGACTTCCTTGTTATTCACCACCCTGTGTACTGGCCATCTTTTGGTGAATTCCACAGGTCATCTTCGGGCATCAGGAGAAATCATGTCCCTCAGGCAGGGTGCGTGGTGTCGGAGAGTCAGCAGTGGCAGAAACTGAGGGCCGCGTTCCGGAGTAGCTCTGTCCTGAGCTGCGGCATGAGCTGGGAGTAGGAGATGCGATGAGCAGTGTAGGGATCCAAGCAACTGCAATGACCAAACCGGCAGGTAAGATTACGGTCCGATTCCGCTTCCACAGTCAGATTCGGTAGCCGATCGCATTCCGGTCCAGAAGGCAGGTGGGGCGAGGGCCGGTAAGCGGGTTTAGACGGGGATAGCAACCAACTTTGTAATCCCCAAACTCAGTATTCTGACAAATTGCCCACCCCTAATAAACTACCCGGCCTCAGCAATGAATACCAACTGGGTTTCAACAACTATATTGGATACAATCACATGTTTGCAACTTGAGGCTCAAACCTCTAAATATGAAAATCAAAAACTGTGGAAAGAATTGATTACAATGCATAGAGAATTAGCAAGTGTGTCTCGTGCCTCAACCACTCCCTGGACTAGGGAGCGCTTCCACTCTGACACCAAGTTCCGGGCCCGCTTCATGGGTTATTTCACTCATCTGCAGCTATACTGCAGCTCTGCAAGGTGCATTTGATTTTGTTTCCTTGTAGGCCTTGTCGGTCATATTGGGAGATGCCTGGCTCCCGCTAGTCTTTTGAAGTCGCCGCAGATAGGCGCATGCTGCCTTTTTATTATGCGTATGTGTTTTAACTGTTTCTCACCTATCTTTTAATTACTCTTACTTTTTCAAGTATTCTGGCAGCACAGGGGGGCCTGTACCCTCCTTAGTTTTTCATTTTTTCCTTCACTGTTTTTAGTGAAGACGCTTTACTTCCAAGTGTGGCAACTTTCCTTGACAAGCCTCCACATCATGGCCCTCTTAAGGGGCTCCGATGTGTGTCGGCGCCGCTGGCATCCAATCCCATCTGCACCCGCCTGAGGCCGGACAGTGGTGAATGCCAGGACCCCTGGCCTTTTTTCCCACCAAATCTACTTCAGAACTGAACTTCTATATATTGGAAACAGGGGTAAGTCTCTTTCCTGTACTCCCATTAACCTCCGCCCAGACACTGTGTGCAACAAATGTAGGTTCTCCATGATACCCATGCTGTGTAGTCCTCAAGCTGAGGCTCACGGTCAAACAACCTCATGCTTACACTATACAGTCTTGGATGCAAAGACAGACCTCAAGTGCCTACTTTTAAATACTCAATCATTTATGAAGCATCAAATCGAGTTTGCTGATTTAATGAAATCAGAAAAATCTGATATTTCCTTCTTGATGGAGACCAGGTCTGATGCTGCACCTGGCCCAGAGTTTTAGGCAGGAATCGCAGAGGGATATTCTGTAGTCAGGCTCAATATACCTCTTAAAAGTAGTGCTGGGATCTCCATTGTCCATCACACTTATATAAAAAGTAGTAATCAACAACTTGTACACCTAAACTGTGCAGCTATTTTTTTTAATCTAAAACTGCAAAATACTTTCACTTTTAATGGTCTTCTTCTAAGCAATGCTTTATGCAGCTTGAGACCCTCGTTAGTTAGCTACAATGAGCTTGTGGCTAATGGCTACGAAGCCTGTTTAGGGGCAGATCATTACTATGCTCCCTGGTATTCACACGAGCTTAGGTAATTTAAAAAGAAGTGTAGGAATAAAGAACAGATCTGGAGAAAATCCTACAGCTCGGAAGAAAAAATAAATTCTAAATCCATGATAAAAAACTATAAACTCTTGACTCTGACAGCTAAAACTAATTTCTTCACTGATAACATTGGAACAGCTGGAAATTCATACAATGAACTGCTCAAAACAGTTATAAATCTTTCTACTTGGGGTAACATGGAGGCAGTAACCCCCAGTCAAAAGCTCTGTAATGAAATGGCAGAATTATTTTTTCCAAAGTAAATAATATCTTTGAGGACTTTAAAACAACTCCTAATATTCCTGACATAAATATAGGATCTGCCTTGGTTGAATACTCCGTAGCCTCGAGGTCGACAGTACTCTTCCCCTTTGTTATTGCAATCGACACAGAGGAGACTGTCTCTAACTTGATCACTTTTACTAAGTCGGGAGCCTCCCAGGGTTTACACCCAGTTGCAACAGCCATTGCCACTCATCTTATGCCTTTGTTTAATATGGCATTTGAGTTGGGCATTTTTAAAGAAGTTTATAAGAAATTGTCCATCACCTTTACTAAAAAAAAAACTCTCTTGACCCTACCGATGTAAAAAAAACACTACATTCCTATCTCATGGCTCTCATTCCCAGACAAAACTTTGGAAAAGACTATGAACCAAGAATTCTCCCTCTTTCTTGAAGAGTCTAATTTGCTTGACACTTCTCAACATGGGTTTAGGTAATTTTATTCCACAGAATATGTCCTACTAGCTGCATCAAAATCCATAAAAACTATAGTGGAAAGAGGTGACAGTGCTGCCTTGATCCTTTTGGATCTCTCAGCCGCGTATGACACAGTGGGCCACTCCTCTCTGGTAAATTGTCTAGAAGAGATGGGTATTGAAGGCCCAACCCTCAGACCGCTAAAATTGTTTTTGTCTAACCGAGCTTTTGTAACATTCATAGTAAAAACTGCTCACAGTCACCCCAGTGAGTCTTGGTCACATCTTTCGTCGCAATCCTCAAAAGAGACCTACTCAATTGAATGCCAATAGTTAAAACAACAATACTTGATGAGTTCTCTTTGAGTTCTCTTCACAAGTTCAAAGCACTGGATGCCTGGGTACATAAAGTATCTTGTGCAATCGAAAGTTTGAGACTTTCTACATTTCAATACACTAAGGGGGTCATTAGGATCTCGAGCGGATCACCACCGCAATGCCCGCCACTCATTTCGCCCCACTATATTACTATGGCGGGGGACCGCGGTAGACGGAAAGACCGTCCGCTGCTTTTCGTCCCGGTCAACAAGTCGACGGGGTGGAAAATAGTTTAATATGGTGGCGGTGTCTGTTAGACACGGCCAGCCATATTACTATGGAGGCAGAAACATCCCTTGCCGCCATGGAAAGGCAGGCGGGAATTGCTTGTGGGGGCCTTTTGCGGGCCAACAGGGACTCTGGGGGGTGGGAGGTGCACATGGGGGGTACCTATAGTAACCCCCTGCATTTCAAAAGACAAAGTGACAGGCACCAGGCGGTGCCTGTCACGTTGTACATTGGTGCAGGGATTCTGCTCCTACACAGAACTGTGCACAGAGACCCAGGACCTCAGTGAATTGTGGTGGACCAAAAAACTCATCTCAGTACCTAGAAACCCTAACCAGCTAGCATCAGTGTCACATTAGCTCTTCGTCCTATAGCAAAGGAACCAATGATTAGACAACCCAGAACATGCGACTTAGGTTATACTCAGGAATGGTGGGAAGCAACAACACTCTTTCGTTATACTCTCATACCAGTCCACAACAGGAGTAAAAAAGAGACACAGGAACGGTTAAAATATTTATTTTAACGATGTGCTCTAAGATGCAGTATTTTTGCTAAATAATAAATAATATGATCAGCATTGTTACAACTCCATGAAACACAAAAGGAGAAATCGTATTACAATGATGGTGAAAACAGGTATTATAGCGCCTAGTAACTCACCCTCCCATGCCAGGAACCATGTTTTATAAAATATAGAAGGTCTCTTAGGCTTGTTTGGGGGACCCCATACCTCTAAGATCAGCAGGAATGAATCGCATCAGGATCTGCAAAAGCTCTTTCTTACTGGAAACGGAATTCTTCCAAGTGCCTGAAATCATGCTTACACTGCAATATTAAAAGCGCCATAATCACGTTGGCTGCAGCTGCATGTATGTTATGGCTAAAACGTGAGCCGATCAGCCCGAACAACAGCTACCTTGTTATGATAACCTTGGAGGCTTTAGCACTCACTGTGCAGACTAGGGTCGCGATGTAAATCAAGGGATGCCAAAAACAAGCCTTTCCCATGTGAAGCAATTCACGCAGTCTAACTTACAACAACAGTTTTATGCAGTGTTGTGTGGAAAAGCAGCAAAAAGTAAAATGACGCTTAAATTTCTAATAGGCCTATGCTAAAATAGTAATGTACGCAACCAGGCTCAGCCCTCACTACAGCATTGGAATGCGTGACATGCATTTTAAGCATTGCGACAGGCGGTGCTTTCAGCACCGCCCACCGCAATGTTAAATATGTAGGATGCGCACGCCACTGTGGCGTGCGTATCCTAATGCCCCCTTATGGCGGGGGGTCCCTCTTCACGTTGGGATTCTAATGACCCCCTAAGTCTCTTTTTGGTTACACTGAAAATGGGCCAGATGTACGAACATTCACATTTGCGAGTTGCAAATTGCGATTTGCAAAAGTGAATGTACAAGAGTGTCTCAGACACTGTTTGCGATTCCCAATGGGGTCACAAATTGCATGTGTCATTAATATTCATGAGGCAGTCTCAATTTACGACCCTATTGGGAATGGAGAGCACTCACAGGGATGGTGGCCTGCTGGGGTCAGCAGACCACCATGTCTGTGACTGCTTTTTTAATAAAGCAGGTTTTTTTAAATGCAGGGATGCCTTTAAAAAAGAAAAATGTAACTTTTCAGTTTAATTTTTGAAGGGCAGGCTGTGGTCCCTGGGAACACTGCCTTCTCCTAAAAAATATTTCTGCACACATTCACAAAGGGAAAAGGGTCCCCTTCCCGTTTGCAGGTGGATTACCACCCTTTTGAAAAGGATGGTAAACTGTGAGTGTTTTGCGACGGCAAATGCTGTCACAAAACAATCATACATTGCAGTCAGACTCGCGATTAGGATGGGATGCCTTTGGCCCACCCCTTCCTATTAGCGAGTCGCAAACCATATTCTGTGAGTCGCTAATAGGTTAGCGAGTCGCAAAATATGGTTTGTACATGGAGCTGACCAATTTTTGAGGTTGCAAACGGGCCGATTTCCTGTTTGCGACTGCAAAAAATGGTCGTACATGTACCCAAATGATTTTTATTCCAATGGCCAATGGTTTGTATTGCTACTTACCACGAGGCTTTTTCTCAAAGTATAAATGTTCTTAGTGTTAATTTAAAGTTCATAGCCAGGTCTCAAGTCTTAAAATAAGAAGTGAGGGGTTTAGCAAGTTAGGCAGAATGGGTGTGGCATCTTCAACATGTGACATCACTGCATGTAACATCACCACATGTGACATCACAGGAAATGACAAACACAATAAGAGACATCACATCATGTGATATCGCATGTGGCATCACAACTGATGACCTTACAGGAAGTGACATCAGATCTGAAGACCTCAAATACCTTTGAGGGCATTACAATATTTAACAAATTAGATTTTGTATTGGTGTGGAAAAGTAAATTTTGCCATGTTCTGTGTCCCTACGCCTCATCCATCATATGTTATGTGTGCATGACCAACATGCATATGTTATTTCCCATGTCCGATTAATGACGCAATTCCAGTTGTGTCCACCTTTAGTATGTTAGTTTCCAGTCCTCGTGAATACTACGAATATCAGGCCTAGGTAAAGTTATGTTGCCACGTTTCTTAGTGTGCACGTTATTCCATTATAAAGTCCCCGTTTCCAGGCCTCGAAAGGGCCCGGACCACAGATTCAGCTTCTGTTTCCTGAAAGCCTCGCTGAGGAGCGATACAGCCCCCACCTGTATCCTCGACCCTTCACTTACTTCCTGCCTCGCAGTGCCCGGTGCAGCTTGGCTCTGCCTCTGAGTCTGCCAAAAGTATGTTATAGTTCCAGTTATCAGTTCAGTACTCCTCCTCTGCATTCCTAAGCTACTGAACTGCATCAATAGTTTCCGTCATTGTCTAGCCTTCTCGTCCCCATGTTAGAGAAATACTGTATTTAATGGTCATTTAGTATTCCTCATCACGCACTACATGTAGAATAATGCATGGTCCAGTCTTAGAATCAAGTTAGCTTTTCCCCTCATGACTTCTAGTTCATATCAACATGTTCCCTAAACATCAGATACTAGATAGGGTTTAGGTACATGTCGCTCCGACCCTCCAGACTCTAGTCTCTGCTCCTAGCACAGAGTTCGTAGCCCCCAGCTTCTCCTAGTAATACGTCATTGCCAGTTTTCGCGCACCATTAGGTTAGAGGTCTCGGCTCCTTAGGTAGCCCCCTCCAATGATTCCGCCCATTCATGACATATTCTGTTACGTTTGCATCACATGTCTATGTATACGCCCAGTTACACCTCTTTTTACTGTTATCTTTCGCGACTGCTACGCGTCACGCCTTCTGCTCCACCCACTGCTACGCCTACTGCAATGTAATGCTATGTGTTCGCGCTATGTATATATGCCTGTGTTTTGTTATTGAATGTTAGCGCGCTCATCCCAGACCTAGCCCCAGCAGCTGCTGGGCCTCTTTTTCCCCTGTTGGGCCCCAGTTGTCCTGCTGGGCCCTGTCACCTCTGTTCTATGCAGGTTGTCCTGATCCTGTCCTTATGCTGTAATAAACCTGCAGAAACTCCTACTACCTCGAATCTTGACTCTTATTTATTGAGCTATCTGTTATACTATATGCTTAGTCAAAAATAGGGTATTATTTATTTATTTACCACATAATGGCGCCCGAACAGGGACTTGCCCTTTCCCCACGCGTCGGTGAAGCCACGCCGACCCCCTGACCCTCTGCAGTCGTGACGGAACCATACCGTGCACTGGCAGATATTTCTGCTCCAAGTATCCCTCAGGCCCACGGAGGAGACGGAGGAGGCGGTCCAGCATCCGAACGAGACGGTGGAGGAACGCGGCGAGTCCCGACCAGAGCCCAAGCCGAGAGTCCAAGGTCCGAGGTATCCGGAGGCCCACCCGTAACTGAAGTCCGAAGTCCGAAGTCCGTCGTAGTCCAGTCCCGTCCGAGGCTTTCCGTTCCGTGCTGCCCGGTGAGTACCATTGCTGGGGTAGTATCTAGACAGGGTCAGTCTAAATTGACTCCTGGTCCGTGGGTTGGTGGTACCCAAGCCCACAAACGAAGTGTTCACCTAGGTGGATACGGGTCTTGATGCGTCCCTTTATGGGACCGGTATGTTCCGTACTGTTACAGCAGTGCATCCAGTAACTCTAGTCTGTTCCGTTCTCGAGAAAATCTGTTCTATTTCTGTTCTCAGTATTTCAGGTAATATTCTGTTCGAACTGTTATTTATAAATGTTCTTCATGTATTTTCCTGTTGTGGTATGAGTGCGATGTGATTTCGTGTTTTTATTGTGTATTGTATTGTGTCCAGATTTCAGTTCAGTCATGCCGCTCTTTTCCAAGTTACGTCAGTTAAAAACTAGAAAGGGTCTGTTAGAGGAAGCGGTTCCTGTCCCGCCTAGGGACAGTCCAGGTCACTTTATGTATCAGAAACATGGCATAAGCGCCATAATGTATCTAGATTTATGGGTAGAGTATACCAAACAGTTAGAAGAAAAGTATAGATGGCCCGTATCGGGTACATGGGATGCCGAATGTATCATGCGAGTAGAAGAAGCATTATGGAAAAAGAAAGCCAGACAGTCACAGAAAGATGCCATCGAGTTATGGCGTAAAGAAGCGCATAGAAGAACGGAAAAGGAAGTCAGAAAGTCAGAGTTAAGTAGAGAATCCCAGGAACGAGCCCAAGAAAGAGAATTAATCGAGATAGGTGAACAAGTCAAAGCCGAACAGTCAGACAGACAGAGGCATGCCCTTATTAAGGGTATGTATCCTCTTCTTGCCGAAGGAGTGCCAAAAGCGACCCCAGAGGCATCCAGTAATTTCCCGCCACCATTAGTTCCGACCAAGCTACGTCACAAACCGACCGCAGCTGATATTTTTATTTCGTCCTATTTGGACGACACAGTCCCCGAATATGCAAATCCTGTTCGCGCTCCGCCAGTCCCTGTAAATCAGGCACTTCCCGCTCCTCCAGACACCGGAGTACCTGTTACGGTACCCCCGGTCCAGCCTACAGTTCCATTTCCCACTCTGCCAGGACGTAGAGCCTCAGTAGACGACTCCAGTCTAGGGGCCGCAGGAGGAGGTACTCCTCAAACCCCACCGCCACACAAACGTTTATCAGCACTCGAATTACATGCTCAAGCATCACAGCGTACTCCTAAAAGTAATAAGTCTGTCACAGAAATCAGGCAAGCCCTTAACGAATGTGTCTATGATCCAGTTCCAGGCGAATATACTATGGTTTTATATTCCTTACGTGTAAGGAGAGTGACCGAGTATCTAGTCACCTTGCCGAATATGAAAGAAGATCTAGACAGAATATATCGTTTCATCCGTACAGGGGATGATCCAGAAAGTATTGGCGAGATTATATCTCAAAGGAAAGCCGAGATTCAGCTCATGATACTAAAGTTCCTGATCAATTGTTTAATAAGAGAACAAGATTACCCGTCTAAAGATCCCGCCGAAATGAGAATCCTGACAAGGTGGAGTGATAATATAGCCGAGGGTAAGCACAAGACCGTCAGTGCCATGGAGAGTATGTACAAGAAAATTCGTAAAGAAATAGTAAGGTTACACGAACAGCGTAAAGCAGCACAAGTAAGCGAGAAAGAAAGTATCTCTGATCCTGAAGAGGAAGAGAACGAGAATCCCGCCAGAATAGCGTATGTAGGAAAATCTAGATTTCCAGATCACCATTTACGCCTAGAACACAAGTCTATTTTTCATCATCCAGCACCAGAACAAGGTTCTCTAGAACAAGTATTTCAAGCTACCGATCACATTCTGAAATCACGAATCGGTTATAGCGAATTAAGTACTATGCATGAACAAGAACTAGCCCGATCAGCAGTCCGATGGATTACTGATTCTACCACTTTTCCAGACGAAATAGTGGCACAAATGTTTCTGAAACTGCCCCCAGCCGAGCAACGACTGGTGGGTATGTATATGATCCAGCACCTCATCACTCTGTATGAGGGTCAACATTCTGATCCAGGTCCGTTGCACGATGTACTGAACGAGTTACTCCAGTATAGATGGAGAGGTCTAGGTACCGATTTAATTAGTGTCATTCTAGAACAGCGCCACAAATATAGAACGTTCCTGAACCCGCATTTTGTTCATGTCTCACCCCCAGAAAGTAAGCCATTCTACATAGACAGACAGAATCCGTTACGAGAAGTCCACCCAGTCCAAGGGGCGGGTGGCGAAATGCAACGAGTGTTTGTATACACTCCAATATCAAAGATGGAACTTCTTGAAATGAAGAAATTAATTCCCTGTCATGACAAAGATCCAGCAGGGTTCCATAGAGAATTAAAAGACATGCTCCGTATGGGAGAATACACTTACCCAGATATCATTAAAATGTTAAAGGTCCTGTTACCCGCAGGGGTGTATGAAAAGTTAAAAGAAAAAGAATGGGAGGTGGGAGAGAAAAAGATCGATTGGACAGCTCTAGAAGCTGAAGACAAGGCACGAGTACCAGGTACCGGTCTTGGAGATAAATGTAAAGAATTACCAGAATTATTGATTCAAGTTTTACCCAGATTATTGACAACTAGGAAAGAAGACTGGGATGCAATCTCAGCCTGTAAACAGAAACAAGATGAAGATATTAGTGATTTTTATTCTAGATTCGAAAAATGTTTCAGTATTAACAGTGGTCTCAAGACAAGTAGTGAGTCATACCCTCATCTTTTCGTTACCAAATTAGTCGAGAATTCAAGTCCACAAATTAAAAATCGAGTTTTGAAAGTCGAAAGCACCTGGCAAGCAAATACTCCGTCCCAGATGCTCCAGATGCTCCAGTACCACCAGAATAGAATCAGAGAAGAGCAAGAACACGAGAGAAAACGTATGAAAGACACGAAAATGAAAGTGCTAGTTGCACAATCTATTCCTCAAGACAGTCAGAAGAGGGGTCCGAATCAAGCCAGTCATCCTGCAGCTCCCGTTAAAGGGAACTGCAATTATTGTAAACAGCCAGGTCATTTTATAAACGAGTGTGCAGTTCTGAAACATAACATAGCTACTGGTAAGACTAAAGAAAGACCACGTCCGCCGAGACAAGAACAAGTTTCACAGACTCCTCAGTCACAGAATGCACAACAGACAGTTCCCGCACCGCAGCCTATTGCTGCAACACAGCACGTTACATCGCAGATGTACCAGTATGCACAGTCTGAGTATCCAGAGTACCAGTCATATTCATGAAATAGCCTAGAGAGGGAGGTAGGCTTGCCTCTCATCGAGATACCTGTAGATCAAGAAGGTCCTTATGTTCACAGTCAAGTATTAGGGAAAGACAGAAAGTTCTTGATCGATACAGGGGCAAGTAGGACCACAATTAGTCATGCCGAAGTTCCAGGGGCTCCGCTCTCAGGCTCAAGAAATGTTTCCCTTGGATTTTCAGGAAAACCCATCGTTAACGAGATATCAAAGCCAGTCACTCTAGAAGTAGGTCCATTGTCCCGCACTACTGATCTGTTACTTACTAAATCATGTCCAGAAAACCTATTAGGCATTAGGACACTGAAAGAGTTAGGTGCAGTTATTTGCTGTTCCCCAGAGGGAATACGACTGTTCCTACGTGACTTTAAGGGTCACTATGTATTACGAGATTTTGATTCAAGATTGTCTAATGTTCCACAGCATTTATGGGCGCAAGGTCCAACTGATGTAGGTTATATGCAAATCACACCCTATCGTGTGACTCTCAAGCCAGGTGTAGTGTTACCCCGAATCAGACAGTACAGATTGCCACCTGAGGCTGTAGCAGCCTTATCCAAAATTATTGACGAGCTCATGGCTCAAGGAGTAGTTGTAGAAATTGACTCCAATGTATGCAATTCTCCGATCATTCCAGTCATGAAACGTACTGATCCGAATGCACCCCCAGTATATCGATTAGTGATTGATTTACGAGAGCTTAATAAATGTATTATTCCTCAGTACCCAGTTGTTCCAGACATTTCTTCCCTGTTAACAGCCATTGATTCCGAAGCCATGTTCTTCACTGTTATTGACCTCAAGAATGCATTTTTTAGTGTTCCGATTCATCCAGACAGCCAGTTTCTTTTCGGATTTTGTTTAAATGGAAGGAGCTATATGTTTACACGCGCTCCTCAAGGTTTCACAGAAAGTCCTAGTATTTACAGTCAAGCACTCAAGAGACAACTAGACAATATTCACATGCCAACTGACACTGCCCTACTCCAGTATGTCGATGATCTCCTGATCACAGCCCGTTCTGAACGTGCTTGCGAGCGAGCATCCCTTACAGTTCTGTATTTTCTAGCCGAGATGGGGCACAAGGTGTCACCTTCGAAGCTTCAATTCTGTGTCCAGCAAGTGGTATACTTAGGACACTTGCTGTCCAAGAGGGGTAGGCAGTTGACACCCGACCGTATCCAGTTAATAGCGAGTCTTCCCCAGCCCAGAACCCAGAAGGAGGTACGTGCCTTTATCGGCCTTACTTCTTATTGTAGACAATGGATTCCCCAGTATGCCTTTCTAGCCAAGCCACTGATACAGTTAACAACACAGGAGGCAGCCGTATCGACTGTCCTCCCTTGGACATCTGACCATACACTTAGTTTCAATGAGTTAAAGAAAGCCCTATGTCAAGCTCCAGTTCTAGCTACACCGAACTACAGTAAGCCTTTTACACTTTTCGTTACTGAACGCGAAGGTACAGCATTATCTGTTCTCACACAAGATCAAGCAGGACAATACAAGCCCTGTGCTTATTTTTCGAGCACATTAGATCCAGTCGCCCAGGCGTTGCCTGCGTGCCTCAAGTCGGTTGCAGCCACAGCACTAGCTATCAGACAAAGTGATTCCATAGTTTTAGGGCATTCCCTGACAGTACAAGTCCCGCATTCAGTAGAAGTTCTTCTAAACCGAACACAAACTCAGCACTTGACAATTGCACGTTTAACAGGTTATGAATTGACACTGTTCCAGCCACACATAGAAATTAGACGCTGCAACGTCCTGAATCCTGTTACACTGTTACCATCAGTTAGTTCGAATCCAGACACACATGACTGTGTGGAAGTAGTTAACATTACGACAAAGCCAAGACAAGACCTGACAGACATTCCGTTATCAGATCCCGACCTGACACTTTATGTAGATGGTTCATGTATGAGAACTAGTACAGGAGAACTAGTCGCCGCGTATGCAGTGACTACTGACACTGAAGTTATTGAGACACACCGTATTGACACCCTGTCCGCTCAAGCAGCAGAGCTAGTCGCTCTGACACAAGCCTGTATACACGCCAAGAACCTGAAAGTTAATGTTTACACAGATTCACGTTACGCATTCGGAGTTGTACACGACTTCGGAGTGCTCTGGCAGGAGAGAGGTTTCATGACTTCTCATGGAACCAAGATTCAGCATGGTCTCCTTATTCAAGCCCTGTTAGATGCCATACATTTACCGACATCCATTGCTATCATGAAATGCAAAGCACATACGAAAGTTACAGACATTATTTCTCAAGGTAATGATCTAGCAGACCGCACAGCCAAGCTTACAGCACAGACTCCAGCCATTCCAGTTAACCTGACACATACTCCAGATCCGATTATATGCATGACAGTTAAGGACCCTACTCAAGATGTCATAGATATCCAGTTACATGCTACTCCCGATGAAATCAAGAAATGGTCCGAACAAGGAGGGGTCCAGACAGATCAAGGATGGTTAACGAAGGGTAGAGCCACATGGTTTCTCCCCGATTCTATGGTTCAAGTCATTATCAATACCGCACATAGTCCAGCACATTTAGGAGAAAAAGCTATGTTAGACAGTATCCAGAACATTTGGTTCAACAAGCATTTACGAGCTGCAGCCAAACAGAAAGTCCGTACCTGTATGATATGTTGTCAGTTTAACCCAGGTAAAAGTGTCCCGGTGGAACAAGGTGGTTTCCAGCCCCCTGACCACCCTTTTGAGGTCCTCCAGATGGATTATATTCAGATGGAGCGATGTCGAGGTTTCAAGTATGTCCTTGTAGTTGTATGCGCTTTGTCCAGGTGGACAGAAGCATATCCAGTCCCAGATTACACAGCCGCGACCACTGCCAAACAGTTGGTTCGTGAATTCTTCCCTAGATATGGACTCCCTAGAGTCGTATATTCTGATAACGGTCAGCCATTCTCCTCAGAGTTAATGAAGCACGTTTCCCTTTTGTTAGGGTACCAGTGGAAGTTTCATTGTGTACGCCATCCTGAAGCAGCCGGTCTCGTAGAGAGACATAATCAGACTCTGAAAATCCGTATTGCAAAAGTCTGTAAAGACAAAGGTGTGGACTGGTTAATAGCTCTGCCAGTCGCTTTATTTTATATGCGCATGGTCGCACATTCCAGATCAGGTCTGTCCCCGTACGAGGTCGTATTCGGCCGCCCCCCTAACATGTGGGGTACTCCTAGACCCCGAAGTATTACCGATGTTTCATGTAATATGCTGACAGATTACCTAGCTTCCTTGATGTCTGCCCTCAACTCATGTCGTTCACAGGTTGCCGCCGCATTTCCAGACAATACCGAGGTGGCACCGCACGAGATCGTTCCAGGCTCCCTTGTGATGGTCCGGAATTTCGACAGATCAAGTCCGCTGGAACCACGTTGGAAGGAGCCACGTCAGGTCCTCTTGACCACCCGAACTGCCGTCAAGTTGGAAGGCAGGAAGGGGTGGGTCCATCTTTCTCATGTAAAACTTTTCAATGGATTGAAATCCGTCTCCAGAAACATTTCCAAGGATTTCCAGGATTCGAAAGATTGCCAGAACATTGTTTTAAAGGACTGTCCCGCACAAGACATTATTACAACCCCTCCCTTGTTAGAGAAAACTCCGCAACAGGAGTATAAGTTAAAGCTCAGGTCTAGTAAAATAAGTCAGTCAGTTTGATTGTATAAGTCCTCCCCTAGGTGAAACGGTTAAATTGTTTCTGACATGTATAAGATAGACCCCCATAGTGAGAGAGTCAGTCAAAGTTCAATCAAATGTATCGTTTTTCTGAGTTTCATATTATTTCTCAGCATAATGATTTCCTGCACCAGCTATGCGTTCTATCTGTATTTACCAGTTCCTCATGTAAATATGTCTACTAATGCTACAGTAGAGCACACGTTTAGTGATCTGCCTCCTCACGAATATTCTTACCGCCTCGCTATGCGCAACAACACATTTATCCGTATGTTACATTATTCACACCAGACCAGCAATGCCACTAATTGTTGGGTGTGTGGTCGACTCCCCCCTTTTCAGACACCGAAGGGAGTTCTGCCACTGTTTCCTTATCCATTCTCACACAATGGTTCGTGTGGAGCATGGTCCACGTTAACGTCATCCTCAACAGATATGTCTTTTCTTAACAGTACATGTTTTCCAGACAAGCAAGGTCTCCCCCACAGAACAGGTTTAGATCTAGAAAATGAAGTATATAATTTAGGTAATTATTCGTCGAATTTCATGGTCCTGAATGTTCAGTCTGATACTACTCCAGACTTACCTGCTATTTCAGTACTACCAGTCAAAGGCGAATTATGTGTCCGTAATTATGGTTCTGTACATGTAGGACATAGTGAATGTACTACTGTTATTCAGTATAGTGACAGTGGGAAATCTGTTTTCAAAGCTTCACGTCATTCGTATTTTATTTGTGGTCAAACTGCATATGTCCGTCTGCCCCTCGATTGGGAGGGAACCTGTTACATTGCTTTCCTACTGCCACCTGTTTTTCTAGCCCCATCTGATTATCACAGAAACACACATCTAGTACACATTAGACATAGAAGGGAGTCCCCAATTGTCGATTATACTGAAACTACTCTAGAACAGTATACAGATTTCAATAAAGGCTTCTTCTTCTTTGTAGGACCTGTCCAGAATAGTAAACTGATCCGTAGGTTAACAAGAACCCTTGAAGCTGTAGTAAACGAGACTGCCTCTGCTCTAGGTAACCTAACCGAAGAACAATCTGCTATGAGATTTGTCGTTTTGCAAAATCGTCTCGTCCTTGACGTCATACTGGCCGATAGGGGCGGGGCCTGTAGAGTCATCGGATCTAGTTGCTGCATTTTCATTCCAAATAACGCGCCGTCTGTTTATTCAGCTATAACCAGACTCCATAAAATTGCCCATCTGTTACATCAAGATCCAGGCACCTGGACATGGTCAGGTTGGTTCTGGAATATAATTTCCGCATGGGGATGGAAAGTCCTGTCCTTTCTAGGTATAGCAGTAGCGATCATATTTAGCTGCTGCCTCTGTATACAATGTGGCCCTGCGATTTGCAGCATGTGTGCTACCTCTTGTATTCCTAGTCCCAAGCCCCGTTCTAAATCCCGTTCCAAGACAATTCGAGACGAGCAAATGGTACTGTATGAAATGATAGACGGTATCATGAATATTGATGTTTCCTGATGGAAACGTAGTGACAAGGAGGGAATGTGGAAAAGTAAATTTTGCCATGTTCTGTGTCCCTACGCCTCATCCATCATATGTTATGTGTGCATGACCAATATGCATATGTTATTTCCCATGTCCGATTAATGACGCAATTCCAGTTGTGTCCACCTTTAGTATGTTAGTTTCCAGTCCTCGTGAATACTACGAATATCAGGCCTAGGTAAAGTTATGTTGCCACGTTTCTTAGTGTGCACGTTATTCCATTATAAAGTCCCCGTTTCCAGGCCTCGAAAGGGCCCGGACCACAGATTCAGCTTCTGTTTCCTGAAAGCCTCGCTGAGGAGCGATACAGCCCCCACCTGTATCCTCGACCCTTCACTTACTTCCTGCCTCGCAGTGCCCGGTGCAGCTTGGCTCTGCCTCTGAGTCTGCCAAAAGTATGTTATAGTTCCAGTTATCAGTTCAGTACTCCTCCTCTGCATTCCTAAGCTACTGAACTGCATCAATAGTTTCCGTCATTGTCTAGCCTTCTCGTCCCCATGTTAGAGAAATACTGTATTTAATGGTCATTTAGTATTCCTCATCACGCACTACATGTAGAATAATGCATGGTCCAGTCTTAGAATCAAGTTAGCTTTTCCCCTCATGACTTCTAGTTCATATCAACATGTTCCCTAAACATCAGATACTAGATAGGGTTTAGGTACATGTCGCTCCGACCCTCCAGACTCTAGTCTCTGCTCCTAGCACAGAGTTCGTAGCCCCCAGCTTCTCCTAGTAATACGTCATTGCCAGTTTTCGCGCACCATTAGGTTAGAGGTCTCGGCTCCTTAGGTAGCCCCCTCCAATGATTCCGCCCATTCATGACATATTCTGTTACGTTTGCATCACATGTCTATGTATACGCCCAGTTACACCTCTTTTTACTGTTATCTTTCGCGACTGCTACGCGTCACGCCTTCTGCTCCACCCACTGCTACGCCTACTGCAATGTAATGCTATGTGTTCGCGCTATGTATATATGCCTGTGTTTTGTTATTGAATGTTAGCGCGCTCATCCCAGACCTAGCCCCAGCAGCTGCTGGGCCTCTTTTTCCCCTGTTGGGCCCCAGTTGTCCTGCTGGGCCCTGTCACCTCTGTTCTATGCAGGTTGTCCTGATCCTGTCCTTATGCTGTAATAAACCTGCAGAAACTCCTACTACCTCGAATCTTGACTCTTATTTATTGAGCTATCTGTTATACTATATGCTTAGTCAAAAATAGGGTATTATTTATTTATTTACCACATTGGGGATGTGCCAAATTGACGCAAACCCGACAAAGAATCTGGGCCTCAATTTATACATTTATTTTTTTAAGCCCTGCCACAAAGAAATTGGCAACAAGGAGAAGAAGCATAACAGTACTTCTCTTCTGCTTAATTGGTTGCAATGCCTGTATTTTAAAATATCTTATAGGGTTGAAGCACCTGCTGCAGAGATCTTTGTATGCCAGCTAAATCTCAGGGAATAATAAGTATAATAGTAAAATAACTCTGGAGGATAAGATATTTGCTGTAGAGATCTGTGTTTTGCCTAGTACTAGTTTTGAATCAAAATAGCATTGCCAGTTAATATGTCTCCCGCAGTGCATATTATGCAACACGTAGATTACAGATTGTTTATTTTATGTAAATCGGTAATGGGCTTCTGCTTTTATCACAGAGATCCTTTTGTTACTTGCAGTTCACAAACTGCAATCCATCTAATAAAGTACCATGAAGTATGAAGTACATGTGGCTCCTACACCCTGTAGCCCTCACAGTCTTATGTAACACATCCTGTACAATGATTTACACAAATGTGCTTTATTGTCAATGTATGATGTGTACATGTGATATTAGGACGTCTGACACCCTGCATTGGGATGAGTAGTGCTAAAACGCTATTAAATAAATAAAACAAAATAGCAGTATTTAAATTGTTATTTGTGTAAATACAGAGGCGACCAACACATCTGACAATATTACAGTGCATGCTTATCTTTTATATTCACTGACTGAGCAAAGTCAAAGGCAGTTCTCTCTTTAGTACATGTGCAGTGATAACAAGCTGTGAGCCTCTGTTCCCCATCCATTGCATCTAGGTGTGTGGCTCCCAATAGCTCCCAGCCAGGACATTCCAGCAAATAGAGGCCTAATGGCCCCTTAATGCTGCTTTTGTTATGAGCGAAGCTGGAATCTAGCACGCCCCTTCCCCACCGGCATGTTGCTGCTTGGAACAAAAGCAGGTAGCGTGCAAGTATGTCTGAAAGTGTCCAGTGTCAGAAAACTGCACTGGGACATGTTCAGCATATTTCTGTGAATTCTGGGTGCAGTAGGAAAGTAACATGGCACTCAGCTGAAAGGGGCCAGCTTTGAAGCAGTGCAGATCGTCTCTACCATCTGAAAGTAGTGGGTATACTGCATCAACTTAAGCCCTGTTCATAGTGTTGAAACCAACCTTCTGGTTCAGTGCACTGACTTATGAGTTGGTGTGTAACCGTGGGGCTCGAAATCACTGTTGGATTAATATTTGTCTTTTCTTTTTTTAAGTTGGTGATGCAAGAGCCAGAAAGTGACTCCTCACTCAGCTCCAGGATGAGGAAAGGATCCAAGGACTAGAGAGAACAGGAACCTCTTTTCCAGGAGAAAACTCATACAAAGGGCCAAAGATGGCCTCTAGTACTCAAAAGACACCAGAATCAAGCAAGATTTCAACATTTGGTACTGGGAGATAACGCAAACACGTGAGAGGTTGGGGATGGTCTAGGAAGCCTTGTTGAATTTTGTGTTTTGGACATACTTTTGGCTTTGAGGGACCTGATGGGGGTGGAATTGGGAAAGGTCTGGGGGGGGTCAGATGTCTGAGGGGTCAGATGCTCCACAAACCTGTCATCCAGGTCCCATAAAGGGGGCAGGTGGAGCTGGCAGAACACTCTCATGAAGAATTCTCTTGAACTGCTTCTTAGCATAGACAGTTCACCGAATAACATAGATGTCTATCTGATGGCATGGAGTTTCACCATCAGTAATACAGATAGCCAGAATTATGTCAAGAATGCACATGATATGTCAGGGATGACCAATTACACTACAGACTCACAGTCCCATTGTAAGAAATCTATGTCGGTGTGTCCCAGAGAAGACAGGGGTAATCGCCCCATTTTTGGGTCGGTCTTCCAGCACTTCTGTGCTGGGTCCCCATACTACAGACACTCAACAGGAAAACTAAGTTCCAGAGAGGTATAACTTATCAATGAAACAAGCAGCACTTACTATTAAATTAACAAATCAGGGCTTGTCTTATTGAAAGGAAAAACCCCTTAGTACAAACACTTCTAAATTATATGTACAAATAGCAAATATTTAAAAAATGACAGATGGCAAAGCCTATGTTGACACCCTTTAAAGAGCCTCACAAGTAAGGGGTCCATTAGGATGGCGGACGGATCGCCACTGCCATGCAGGTGGTGGCGATCTGTCCCCCATCCTTGCCCGTCCGTCCGCCACCTTTTTTCCCCCGCCATTTTACAATGGCGTGGGGGACCATGGCGGACGGGAAGACCGTGCGCCGCTTTTCCGCCGTGGTCGGCTTGCGACCGTGGCGGAAAAGCTCTAATATGGTGGCGGTGTCTATCAGACACCGCCAGCCATATTAGGATGGCCTGAGGGGAATGCCTTTCCGTGGCGGCAATGCCGCCACGAAAAGGCATACGGTTCCTGCTTTGGGGGCCCATTGCGGGCCCCCAGGGTGAAGGGGGGTGCACACATGGGTACCCCCGGCGTTTCACAGCACAACATGGCAAGCACCGCGCAGTGTCTGTCATGTTGTGCTGTGAAACACACAACATGCATTTTTCACATAGCAGCGGCCGGTGCTTTGTGCACCGTCCGCCGCAATGTTAAAAATGCGGGATGCCCCCGCCACTGTGGCGGGTGCATCCTAATTGGGGGCACAGTTCCTCCGCCCTTGTGGCGGACGGTACTTGCCCCAGACAGGATGGCGGGCGGACTGTGTCCGTCCGCCATCCTAATCACCCCTGTGTAAGGTCCCAAGGATCAGATTACCCCTCAAATTTACATTGAACGTCCTGTGCTGGAGGCATCCCTATTGGCCTGCAGTAAGCATTGAACCATAAAAATAAACCCCCAAAGTGCCAACACAAAATGGGAAGTGCATGCATTAAAAGTTAGCCCGTTTGGATTTTTCAGTGTCACCACATCAATTAAATACAAAATATGTAATCGAACATACAGTTCAAATTAATATGTGAAGCTACTAAAAAAAACTATCATAAACAAAACACAAATTTGCAGTGATTTACTGTAAACTAAGTACATGTCAATACAATTTTCAATATTAAAAATAACTGAGAGATTTTATTTAATCTCGTCCAGGGATGCAAACCAATTGCAGCCACTAATTAAAAAATGTCATGCTCTTTAGAGCCTCCAGACAAAGTGCCAGTAAGGGAACCCTCACTCCGGCCAATACATCCTCTCTGTGGTGCCACAGTCATTTGCACTCTGCTCTCCCTGATCTCCTTAACACAGTTAACAGAGCATGGGGTACAGGTGTGCAGTACAGCTCCTGGTTCACTGTCCTTCCCCATGTCAGTTGGAATGAGGCAGTGCTCATTTTAGTAGATACGTTCCTGGGGACTGGCTCTCCTCAGGAGTAATGAGGGGAAATGAAGAAAGGGCACACTATAACCCCCCCCCCCCTTACTGGACAGTTCTCCAGGGATTATGGTTGCATTGCAGGGCGATTCTACCATCCTTCAGAGGAAGCGTGTAGGCCGGTACAAGCAGTTTAGGATTTAAGGATAAAATATGAACCTCAAGAAGAGATTAGCCGTGTCAGCACTGTCATCCTTAGGGTGGTCTTCCCCAAACCTTTTTGCCTTTTGCCTTCTGTTTTTGCTGATTCTTTTGTTTGCCTTTGGACTTTGAGCACTTTGTCACTACTATCCAGTGCTAAAGTGCAGGTCCTTCTCCCTTAAACATGATGACATTAGTGCATACTTGATTTCCATTTTTGATTTACAATAAATCCCTTTTAAAGTGGTATAACATTTACCCAGGGCCTGTAAGTTAAAGACTTCTAGTGGGCCTACAGCATTGATTTTACCACCCATAGAAATAGCCTTTCAAACCTGTCTCAGGCAAGACCTGGGTGTGCAGTTTACTGCGACTTCAACTTGTCATTTAAAACTATTTGCCAATCCTCAAACACACCTTTTATTACATTTAAGTCACCACTAAGTTAGGCCAATGTAACCTTAAGGGCAGGGGGCTATGTAAGTAACAGGGATGACATGTACCTTTAAGTTTTACATTTCCTGGTAGTGACAAACATCCTATTTCGCTTTTCACTACTGTGAGGTCTACTTCTCTCATAAGCTAGCATTGGGACTAGGCAATAAAAGTTCTACTCCTCTCATACGCTAGCCTTGGGAATTTTGTAATACAAATTCAAGCTGTCATTCCTGTTAAAACTAAAGTGTTTGAATATGGCTCTGTTAAACAAAAACTCAATTTCTTTTCAAATTATAATTCTAGCAATGTCATATACTGTATTCGCTGTAGTTGTAAACTCTTGTACAGTGGCCAAACAACTCAAAAAGTTTAGTCTGGGATATGCCAACATAAGAGCAGAATACGCTATAAAGTCATCACAGCACCTCTGGTGGAACATTTCATGGAAAAAGGACACACAGAATTGGACTTTACGTGGCAAGTCATCGACGTCTAGTGCCGTCAGAGCAGAGAAGGTGACAGCCAACAAACACTGAACAGGCTTGAATGTAAATGGATATTCAACTGTAGATCCATTGAACATGGGCAAAATACTTTGGAAGAATGAAACCCACACTCTGGATCTTTGATCGTGCTGCAATTTTTAAACCCCTGTTAATTATGTATATTTCTCTTACTGCACAATCTCTTTCTAATCATTGTACATACAACTTGAGTGATCGCTTTTCACTGTACGCAATTTCTTGATTTCCTGCACTTTACTCTCACAGAGTACTTTTCTGTGGTGTACATAACAGTCTCTCCCTATTCGCTTTCTGATTACACAATAGCAATGACTATGCTCCTCGCCCCCTCCCAACATGGATCTGGGCCCTCCATTTCTTGCCTCACGCATGCGTGACCCCAGCGCGTTCTAGTCTTCCGTTAGCACGGGAAGCCGGTCTACTATAACTTCCGCCCTGTGGCTGCGCACTCTAGCGGTTTAATGACTTCAGACGGAGCGGCTGCCCGTCGTGCTTGATTGGCTGACTGACTGCTGTCTTGAAAAAGTAAGTGTTTGACCCATCTGGTCAATATGCCACTGCCCCCCCCCCCCTTCTGCACCCCACCCTAACTTGGTGTTTTTTCTTCTCTGTAGGTATAATTCGTGCACACACCGACTTGTAGTGTTGCGCTTGATTATTCTACAGACTAATGGAAAGGTTGCAGAGGGTTCATGTTTGACATATGCCTTCCCACTCCCTGCTACACTGGCCGAGTACTAGTGGTCCGTTCATCCACTTGTACCTTGCCTAATACGTAAGTGCCCTGTCTCCTTTCGGGTCCATGGTTTCTCTGTCCACCTTGGCCCGCGTTCAATAATCCTCCTACTTTTTCTAGAACACTGTGAAGGCTCGACTCTACTCTGTGCCTTCTTGACCTACCCTCTCGTGCTTCAAATAACGGCTTCGTTCGGTTCACCCTTCTCTGAGCTCATGTATTTCTTACGCTTGGGTAGGACTTGCCCCTTACTCACTTGAACTTCTCGACTTAGCGCTCACACCTTCACTCTCTTTTTTTATGTGTCCACAACGTGACGCATGCAAATAAACAATCTCTTGTTCATTTTTAATGGATTGGGCACTCTTCACCACTAGAATTATCGCCATGCATGAATGCTTCCTATCCTTATCACGTTTGAATTCATATGAGTACTGGATTCTTGTCTCACTCACGCTGTAATTTAAAAGACTGTATCTACTTTCACGAACAGCTAAATCAACCACCAGTCTTGCTGTATACCTGCACCGTTTTTAGTAATATCATTCAGATGTGTGATTGTTTCACTCACGCTGTATTCCCTCTACACACTCTGAATTGTTTTGCAGTCATATGTGTGATTGCTCTCAATTATGCTCTATTCCTGAAATATTGAATATACTCCCTCTCCACGCATGGAATGTCTAATGCTGAACTTCAATTTGCTGTGGTTTTTCCATAAATTGCTTAATTGTCGCTGTTCTTTGCATGTACATTGATATGCAATTTAAATATATATCGAGGGATCCCTATTCGTACTGTTTTTTCCTCATCAATAGATTCTTTCTACTCACAAATATCGTCCTGATGATGATCTCAATTTGTTGAGATCGAAACGCCGTCAACCTTTACACAACAAAAAATTGCTTCAATGTTTAAAAGTTTTATGGAGTTTTTTTTACCAATGTTGTCAATGCAATGTATTTTTATTGTCACATTCACCCATTCACCTTGTCCAGGCTTGTAAGTTAGTTAGTCCGTGCATCTCCCTCTTCAATGAGAAGTCTAGTCCACTCAAAATTGGTGTATTGCCTTCCCACTAATTTTGTGAGCTCTTGAACTATACTCTTTACAAGTTAAACATTTTTTTGATACTATTTATGAAATAAATAAGTACTATGTCAATTTCTGTATGTGTCCCTACTTGCATTGCGGAGCTGTCTTATACCATTGATTCTGGAAAATAATGTTCTCCAGTTGTCACTTGGTTAATGATTAATACTCTCTTTGAGACCTTTGTGGCCATATATGTACCAATGTTTTCTGACAATACTGAGAATAATATTGGCCTTTCGTTAACAAGGTATTCCCCATTAATCCTGAAACATTAGCATGGACACCAGTTAAACAGAATCCTTAGAAGTGAAATCCTTGGTTTCTTTCCAGGAAGGAGTTCGTCAGCAAACTGGTTTGTCATCCTTCCTCTGTAATTCCCAGAACTTCCCAGAGTTCTTCCTTGCTCCACAGGTTCAAAAGTAGAGAGTAAGAATTCTAGAAGGTGGGGATCTCTGTCCAATCTGAAAATGTCACATCATCCTTCCACATAGTATTCTGGGATTGTCAACGATGACATCATCAAACTTTGGTCCTCACAGCTATCTCAGAACATGTAACCCTACCCCCTAACTAACACTGTAAGGTGGTCCCTTCCATCCACAACCTTCAAGATGCAGCCCCAGAGGTCCCTCTCCCCTATTTATCTCTGTGAGCAAAGGCTTGTCCAGGCTTGTAAGTTAGTTAGTCCATTTATCTCCCTCTTCAAGGAGAAGTCTAGTCCACTCAAAATTGGTGTATTGCCTTGGGGAGGCTGTGGTCCTTCTGTTGACTAAGCAAGTAATTACAGTGGCTCAGCAGGTTAGTTCAAAGCATCAATCACATTAACAACTGACCGTGGAAAATACTGCATAACCCAAAATATATTAGTACACATATAACAAAATGAATGCTACTTTGACACTCACTATTTTCTCCATCATAGAAAAATAAACTTGTGGGTCTCATTTAGAGTTTGAGGGATGGAATGTCACACCAAAACATGATGAATATTCTGTCCAACATATTACAAGTAGCAAAGGCTATAATGCAATACAAAGCTGTGACTGAGTATCCCGTTCTCCTAAATGCTAATAAAGTCCCTTAGGGCCATATGTATGAACACATTTACCCATAGACACAGTAGGGGTAAAAACCTTTGATACATCTGCCCTTATTCTTTTATCTGTGTTGAGCCAGCTCAAAGTTAATATTTTGGTGCAACTTTCACCTAACGGATTAATACAGTTAATCACTACCAGCTTACAGTTAAGCACTGTAGTCAAAAAGAAATGTGGATATTTATTTTTAAATATCCAATTACAATATGAAGTCTGCATAGACAATATCCAATTTACTCAAAGTCCTATTTGCCTTAGGCTACCTGTGCACAGAAACCAGATTGAGTTAGACATTAGATTTACTTGTTCACTCCCCACATGTGCCCATACGTATAAATGCAACCAGAGCAGAACGTCTTGCCCCAACTAAACAGAAGTAAAGCATATTTTAAAAGGTGGCCACTGGCCATTACCACTCTAGTCCTTTTCACCAGATTTTACATTGTATGATACTTATTTAGTGACAATTGCAGCAGAGGTCTAAGAATCTGATGTCCAAAATAAAAAAAATATAAGGAGTTTAAAGAAGGTCACATCCCACGTTCTCACACTCATTCTATGATGATGGCCACAATTATGTTAAGAACCCCTACATTATATCTTGGAAGGGTACCATTAGTTCAGGGGCACTATTATCCCCTGGATAGACACAATTATATATCTACTTTTAGTATGCATTCGCAAAGAAACCTTTAATTAGGCTGATAGCACAAATGCATGCCATGAGCTTAGCTAAAGACACCTGGGAAATGGTGGGCCTTCCTTACCAAGCTATAAAGGGCCATACACCAATGGCTTACACTTCAAATGAATCTGAGCATCAGATGGACAGAGTGGTCCCAGTGACTGATGTCCCATTCCGAATGTGTCATTTTTGTGGCAATATAAATCTTTCCTTTGAATTGACAGGTTAGAAATGCTGCACATTGTGAACTTAAGATCTGATATCAAGGATTCTGCCACCTTCAGGCCTCCTTTTTAGTAGTCACTATTGTGTGTGATGAGAAATAAAGCTATCTTCTGGTCACTTACTATATATGAGTGGGGCATTTGCATTTTGCTGCACGCACAAATGTTTAGGAGAGAAAGGGTTAATGAATCATTTGCTCTGTAAAAGCTGAGCCTGCTCCCAGCACAATAGAGGCCATTGTGCTGAAAGCATTCTCATCAGTAATCTGACCTCAGATGGCTTAAAAAGTCAACATGACATATCGGATCTGAATGAATAATGTTAGAAGCAAAATGGCGCTGAAGGCCTTTAGTATCACAACGAACCTTTGAATAGCACAGACTTTCAACGATCAAGGGCTACATTACATACGCATCAAACCATTCGAGATTGGTTGTGTCAAACCATTGAGAACAAAAATATTTTGTGGCATAAACGTTATTGTCAAAAATTGTTTCTAAAGCTATTGATAGCTAGTTTTGCAAACTATATTTAGGACACAATATTTTTGTCAGGCAATATTTAGGCCACGATATCTTGGTACACTATGTAAGATCTCTTACTCCCTGTTTGCCAAGTCTCTGAAAAGTATGTTGGTATTTCTAATTTGGTAGCTGTGCTACTGTTGAGTATTTGTACCTCCTCTATTGTGCAATTTCCATTAAAATGTGATTTTAGCAAGGCAGCTTGTGAATTTTGAAACTGGTGTGGAGTACTCCCAAACCAAAAATGTGAGAATGTTCCTGACAGAACACAGTCATTGAGCACAACTGTCCCAAGAAAGGGGCAGATTTTCTTTCTATCAATAGGGTAACATTTTCATTGCATTTTCAACATGATTTTTCAAAAATAAAATTACCAGCCAGCAATAGTTTTTACAAGCATTTCTGAAGGAATGCATCAAATATTTGAGAATCAATGAGAGTTTGGTACTTCATGCTACTCAACCTGGCAGACTAGTGTGGGGGTTTTGATGAGTCATAGTAGAAATATAATGTAGCTATTGTTTGTGCTTTTATCAAAGGGGAAAATGTACTGCTGTGAGACTATGAGTGTTAGGACCTTTGAGGTTCTGGGCGGACCTAATAGAGTAAGTAGGTAACTTGCTGAGAGATGTTTAGGTGTGGTTAATAACGGTTATGACAGAATCAGAATAACGTCAAGACAAACAATCTTTATTTCAGCCAAAAGGCCAAAAAAGAACATGGATAGATACATAAAAAACTATGTAAAAAAGATCAAGATAAAAATGTACACAACATGTACATGATCCGGCAAACATATATTGTAACAAAAAGACAAGAATGAAATATATAAAAATAAAATAACATGCACAACAAGCATCATGTAGACACCATTTTCTGTCTTAGCATCAGGTACCTTAAAAAGGCAAAAACAATACAATGCCTTGTGTTATTTCTAAGAATTCTGAAAACAGTATTTTAATTCCTGAGACCCAAATTGTGACAAACTGGCAATATCCACTTCCTCCTATGTCCATGGTAGGCAGGGCATAATAGAACAACAGTTTCGGCCACTTCAAACATAATGGGGCAAAATGGTCAAGTTCTTTCAGAGTCAGAGTTCCCATACCTCCAGACGCAGGTAAAGGCACGGATTGGTAAAGTCCCTAGACAGAATCTAATATACCAGGTCATAGAATGGGATGGCTCCACTTCATACAAGAATGCTTCCAAGCAATAGTCAATTTTAAACTCCCAAAAAAGCAGAGAGGGAACCCTCCCTAGAGGAACTTAAAAAGTTTTGATCTACATCATGCCTGTTTAGATACCAATACAGAATTTGCTAGTGTGGACCAAGGTTACCAGAACTAATCTGCCTTAGACGATCCCTGACCACCCTAAACCAAGAAATCCTATCAGTCCACTACTGTCCCATTACCTCTTCTAGAGCCTTCGAGGAATATGAGTTCAGGAGCTGGCCACATCTCTGCCAATACATAGCGGTTTCAATCCCACTATATCATTGATTTTCCCTAGCTCATAGTCTAGCCATAATGGGCATAGGGGAGAACTTGCTGGGAGGTTATTTAAACCTCTCATGAGACAATTTTCTACAACTTCAAGGGGCCTAACATCAGAGATGCCGCACAATTTAGCACTATACAGTGAGGCCCCCAGTGCCTGTCACTTATAGTAGCAGTATGAGTAATACTTTAGTGTTGATTGATTAAAATATTACAATATTTGAAAGAATAAAAGCATCATGAGGGAAATCAATTTATCCATAATTATAAAATCACAAAACATGGTTACACTAAACGTTGTAAACAAAGAATTGTTGGCACTTATGGATTTCCAGGGCTGGGATGATTGGATGGTATGTAGATGTACGCTGGGCCATCATGTTGTAATATCGCTCCAGCTTAATTTTACACTTCTGGACATGGAATGACCAGTCAAAATATTCAGAAAAAGTCACTCCCAAGTAATCAAACACTCAAACATGCTCCAGACTTTCACAATTGATAGTGGGATTCAGACAGGCTGTTACGCTAGGACTGAAGACCATATATTTGGTCTTACCAATGTTGATCTCCATCCCCCGCTGCTTGCAGAAGGCCTCAAAGCCATCCAAGAGCTTTTGTATGACCATAGGAGATTTGGATAGTTAGAGGATGCCATCTGCTAACCGTACGGCTGAGGCCTTAGCTCCTGCAAGAGAGAGAACATCACCCTCACAATTCTCCAGATGTAAGATAAAATTGTTGATGTAAAGGAAAAAGTGGGTTGGGCCAACACACAACTCTGCCTCAATCCCCAGTTTAATCAGAAAACAGAACTTGATTGTATTTGGAGTAATGAAGATGTACACTCCAGAGTTCTGTGTGTGGCGTATTCATGTGCATGCTCCTGGGCTGGGGAGGATGCTACAACAACCGAAACATTTGTCATATCCGTATGACTTTGAAAGATCCCACCATCCTCAGAGATTCCCACACCATCATGCTTGTAGGGTGAATATTCACTCAATGGACATCCTGCAGACACTGGAGCTCCAATGTCTATGGTCAAACGTACAACTGAAGTCAAGAGCTGAACATGAGTGCTAAAAGACAATGTATTTGGCAACCATGTTTTATACAAAAACTGCATAACATAACACAGCATACTTCAGGGAAAGCATGGTTTCTTCACTTCATCATATCCACTGTGCCATTTTATCATTTGAGCTGGAGATCTCTCGGTGGTAGGGCAGTGGGATTCAATTTAAGGTAGCAATCAACAGGCATTCATCATGGGAATAATATGGAGATGCCTAGATAGTTGTGAGCAAGACATGTGCAACCCGAATAAGATAAATTGTTATGTTAAGTTATTTTATGTTATAGTTGATTTGTAAAGAGCTCGTACACCAGATTGGTTTCTTGGCGCTACTGGGAAAGGTGAAGGTGGAGCAATTTATTCTAGAATTACTTGTATGCCTGTTAAGCCATGTTTTTTGAAGTTTGCAGAATGTCATGAGGTCAGTGCAGGATCTAATCTCTAACCGCATGGAATTCCAGTATCTTGGGGCCAGGGTGGAGAATTCCATTAAACACAGTTGTACCGGGTTGATTCCCAAACCCTTTCAAATTATCTGCTGTCTCTTTCTCCAGATTCAAGGGGGAGTAACCCCCAAAATTGTAAGCCTGATTAAAAAAAAAAACATTTCCTCTGTGTTGCACCATGATCTTAGGTGTGGCTTGTTAAAATAATAGTTGTTTCGAAGCCTATTCAGTGTGATTCAAAGGCAGAGTTCATTGAACATCCAATCAGACTTCTGGTGACTTTTTAAATTCATTTATTTAATTTGTTCTTCTTTTTCTAAAACACAAATGACCAAATGTGTATTTTGGAAGAGGAAGAACCAATAAAATAATAAACCCATTACTCATCTGCCTGGCTATGCCCAAAGGTCTCCGACTATAGGCGTGGGGTCTGTACTGCAATCTCCGAGATCACCTCCCCACCGGTTCAGCCTGACCCTCCGCTTTGCCTTCTAGGCTTCGTGAAGTATTTCCTGGACGTTTCCCTCCGCTTGATTTCCATGGTGCTTGTGCTCACACGGCATAGGGTATCCATGTGCTGGGTCGCAAACCTGCACCTAAGTTTACCCAATGGCTCGAGGATGCATCGCGATGCCAGACTCTATTATCTGAATTGTGGGACCTTATGCCAGCCAGTTCTCGCCTATTCGACATATGGCGCCCCCTAGTGACATACCCCCCAAAGCCAGACTGCCTCTCCCATGCTCCCTGCCGGCAATCCGCCCACGGCCGCCGCCGGTGAAGGTCAGTAGCCGCCCTTAACCATATCCTTATTCTATTCCGGTCAGGCCTGTTCCTTCTCCTGCAGTTTGTATGATTTATACCTACCATTGCTCACTGTCAAGCTGTGCCTAAGTAGTGTCTGTCTAAGTCGTTGCTCTCTGCCGGTCTGCATTATTGGCCATCCTCTATATCCGCAATTTTATTTATGTATACTTTGCTCTGATTTGATGCAAGTTTGTAACATATCTATGCAATTCTGTCAATAAAGGTTTTTGAAAAAAATAATAATAATAAACCCATTAAAAACAATCAAAAGTCTGATTATTCATGTGCTTTCAGGCGTTAGGCATTCACATGTGTGGAAGATAAGAAAGCTGTGAAAATGTGTTCCATGGGGAAGCAAACTATGTCCAACCCTACACCAAGACACAACTATTCATTGTAAAAGGGCTGCAGCAAGACACAACTACTGAAGGAAAAGCTGTTAAATTCAAGTAAACCTCGTAGTCAGGTCATGTAGAAACAAGTAGTAGGTTTATCCTTAAGGTAACAGATTCAGGTAAAAGTAACTGGAAGATGGTAGAATCCATGTAATGCCCCACCAGGAGCAGCCTCCTTGATGCTCAGCCCATCTGCTCTAACTGACATCTCCTCAACTTAAACACACTCAGCATTCCAAATAACATCACACAGACTGAGCAGCAAGGCAAAGCACAAGAATAGGGAAGATGCACCAACCAACAATAATTAGGTTATAGCACATCTCCCTTCCTTAGGGAAACTAAACACAAATGATGCCAGAAAATGGACATTCAAATGCATTAAGGCACAAGGAACAAAATTACATTGCTAGCGTAAACAAGAATAAACATCCTGAAAGAATTAGGTAGGAAATACATTAAGCAATTGAAAGTAAATAAGGCAATCAAATCAGAAAATACTTGAATCCAGAAAATACATTAAATAAATGAATGCATGAAAATACCATAAGCAAATGCATGAAAATATCTTAAGCAAATGAATGCAAGAAAATATCTTAAGCAAATGAAAGAATGAGCCCAATCCCGCTCCCTTAGGGAAACTCATTAGTTGGGTACTCACCACCAAAGAACTAACAGTAATAGGGGAAACACACCTCCCCACATGGGGAATACACCTCCCTAAGAAACTAAAATACCGTAATAGGGGAAACACACCTCCCTATAGGGGAATACACCTCCCAAAGAAACTAAACATTGTAATAGGGGAACACACCTCCCTATGAAACTCAATACACCGTAATAGGGGAAACACACCTCCCTATAGGGGAAGACACCTCCCAAAGACACTGAACATAGTAATAGGGAAAACAGACCTCCCTATAAAAACTCATACCACCGTAATAGGGAAAACACAGCTCCCTATAGGGGAATACACCTCCCTACGCTTAACTCCAGTAAGCGTAAACAGAACCAAGTACAAGCATGTAGCGGGATACACCTCCCTAAGAAAAAGAATATCAACATCCACACTGTAATAGTGGAAAACACCTCACTATAGGGGAATGCACCTCCTAAAAAAACCACTGAACTAAACACCTCCCAGCACACAGTAATAGGGTAACACACCTCCCTATAGGGGCAATACCTACCTTAAAAACAGAAAACATAGGCTCAGCTCCAGAAAACGTAAACAGAATGGTAATCTGCTCACACAGTAAAAATATACGCTACAACATCAGCATTTGTAATTTAGAATGCAGTAAAATTTGTAATTCCAGCACAAGCAATAACAAAAACAAGTCCAAGCTAGGAAAGATAAAGAGAATTAAGCATTGATGGTGCACTTAAAAAGAAAATTGTGGCATCACATACCTTTACTACAGAATCTACTTAAAGACAAGGATACTCTTTTCCATTGACTATTGCATCCACAGCTGCTTCTATATGAGCACGAACGCACAAGAACAGTCTTACCGTAGAGTTGTTGCAATATGCCCCCATAAATATCCTTTTGGTTGTGAAGCCAAGCTTGGACCCAGACGTCGCTCTGCATGAAAGCAATTACACTGAAAAACCCTTGCTCACAATCCTTCCTACAGCCCTTAGAGCGCAAAGCATGCCTGCATCAAACAAAAACGGGATCTTGAAAAAACGGTTGCGGAAGGATCCCATGACGTGAAGAAAGATCATTACCACACACGGTTGGCCGCAGACGGTTGCATGAGGATCCTACAATGTGAAGAAAGTTCATTACCACATACGGTTGGCCGCAGACGGTTGCACAAGGATCCCACCACGTGAAGAAAATTAATTACCAAACGCGGTTGGCCGCATGCAAACAGGAAGCATCTATAGAATGCGTGGAAGTCGTAGCCAGCCCTAAGATGGCGGTGCGTAAGTGACGCTGGGCCAGATGGCTCACAGCGCGTCCGTGCATGCAGGTGTCCAGAAGCAGGTACACACCGCGAGCAGCTTGGAGCGTCAGAGGGAATCCTTGAAAACATCACAGGACAATCAAGTTCAGGTAAGACTGCACGTGCTGTTTGTAACTCGCGCCTCACTTTTTTAAACTGCAACACGGCGTTTGGCTAACGCCCAAAGTCTGAATGTCCAACTTTTTTTCCCTTTAGACTCACAATTCATTTCTCGCTGACTCAGCCAAGACCAAAACGATCCAGTATGTGCACTCACTCATAACAGAGCATTCGACAATAAGATACTGTGCGCAGGCCCAGACACATAAGACTTCAAAGAGCCCAACTGCCACAATATGTAATCAGATCTGGTACTTGTCGTGACAATCACAGTAATCTGCTGCGCAAGTAAGCCATTGACTACTGGAAATACAACGTAATTCAGAAACAGATGGCGGCAGGCTCCACAGTAAACTGTTTGAAGACCAGTAATAGTACAAAGATAGAGGGAAAATCCTTTCATTCACAGTATGAGCAAAGCAAGCAGGAGCATTTAACTCTGTAAGTCACGTAGGCCTTCTACAAGTTGAGACCAAACAAGGTCCTCCTTAGCAAATCACACTAGGAATCATGGTTGGAGACAACTCACAGCAGGAACAGGCAGGTAGCAAAGCAGGCAAGCAGCAGGAACTTGCACTTACATGGTAGGGCAACCAGTTGAGTGGTCACTGGTGGGGCTCATTGGTGCCAGCTCCCTAAAATTCACAGCTCGTAAGTTCTCTTGAAGTTCCATATACTTGAAAATCCATTAAGTTTCATAATCCATTATCAATTGAAGTATCACACGCGTTGGTTCTTCCAAATCGTCGCCAGTGTTAAATTCAAGTAAACCTCGTAGTCAGGTCGTGTAGAAACAAGTGGTCGGTTTATTCATAAGGTAACAGCTTCAGATAAAAGTAACTGGAAGATGATAGAATCCATGTAATGCCCCACCAGGAGCATCCTCCTTGCTGCTCAGCCCATCTGCTCCAACTGACATCTCCTCAAACGAAACACACTCAGCATTCCAAATGACATCACAAAGACTGAGCAGCAAGGCAAAGCACAAGAATGGGGACAATGCACCAACCAACAATAATTAGGTTATAGCACTACTCATTGGAAAAGAGCTGCAGCAAGACACAACTACTGAAGGAAAAGCCTATTTTGGTAAGGACTGGAAAATTAAGAACAATGTACACGTAAAGCAGGAGTAATCATTAGACCCACTAATAGAAATGGCATTGTGACCCTTTCCCACCAGCTATTTGGTGTCAATTGAAATAAGCATGTTGGAGATTGAGTGGTATCTGAGTGGCCATACTTATGCAACTTTAACATATGTGATCTTAGTCCAACTCTTTTCAAATTGGGATCAGACTTGCCCAGAGGGTAATCCGGCAGTGCCTGATGGGCTGGTCAAACAGGTTAATGTTTGCGCCAGTTTTATGACTGTTTGTGGGCCTGTTTAAAGGTCTGGTCAGTCACTTTTTACAGTTGATTTCCTTGATATTGCCCCAAATAATTCCTGGTTTAAGCTCAAATGGACTAATTTTCTTCTACCTTACAAACCATTGATAAAGCGTATCTTTATAAGATAAAACTACCCCAATTTGCAAAGGGGTGTCACTTTTTTAGCTTTTTGATTCACTGATGGGGGTGACTTTTATTTTGTTGACTTAACCGATGTTCTCCCATAGTCCTGTTTGGGGTTTATTTCCTTCGACCATGAGTTCTAAAAAATCTTTCTATTTTATTGATGTCTGCAACTGTGAAAACTAAAGAACTGCAGAATATCTGTCAAAAACGAATCTGTCCAAGAGATCACACCTTTCTTGGACTGCCATTTTGATAACAACCTCAGTATCAAACCCAACATTGCACACAAAGAAGAGACATTCTAGCAGCAGATAACCCTGCTCTCAAACGTGAAGTCTTAGGTACTGTCTCATCTTGGCAGGAATGGTGTGGCAACCACCGCCCCAGAGACCATCATAGCATTTTTTAATACACCAGCCCTTCTCTTCATGTTTCAGAAGTTCATTTATTTAACAAAGTTAGTTTTAAGATTATAGCATTTTTAAAAAAAAAAATTTATTTTATTTTTAGAGTTTTATATAGCGCGAACTAGAACCGAATCAGTTTAAAAAACATGTTATGTATTATAAATACCAATATAGTGCAGACCTAGCTACAACTCTTTAGAGGGCTTTACACATTTATTCTGTATGGTTCACACATTAGATATCAAAAAGAATTCAGGGGCTCCATTTGCAAACAGGAAAGGTACACCAGTGTCCTTGTAATAGAAAACTATATTATCGTTATGAAGATGCTCATAGACAATAAGGCACATTTTAGAAGTTGCACAACACTTTGTGAAATGCACAGTGACTCGTCCCGGGAGGAATAATGCAACATCATACTGGCAAAGTGCACAAGGAGTGGCAATTGACCCAGCTTCTTTCTGGTTATTTTCATTATTACAAGTCCAAGTCTTCCTTGCCACAGTCTGAAACTGAATGATCCCTGCACCCACAACGGACGGAATTTTTGTCATAAAATGATGATAACTGAAGTCGATTATCATTTTATATTTCCTTTACTTTAAACTGCACAAAAGCCTTGGGGCGATGCTCCTCCGCCATAGCGGAGGAGCTGCCACTAAACCAATTTCACTTCCCAAGCACTTCTTGATGTTAACAAGCTGCTCCATCCTCCACAGAAAGATTCTATGAAAACCAACAGTGCAGGGTAGGTGTGAACTTTGGGACTGTGGCGAGGAAGACTTGGGTTTGGAGTGATGAAGATTACAGATAATCTGCTTAGGGTAGAAGAGGAACCACATTTTAGCTGTTCTGATGCTCCAAAAGTCACAATAAATGTGTTTTTTTGAAGAAAAAAGCACATATTTCTACGTAAATAGATACGCCTAGAATAGGCAAGGCTCTCCCCATCCCAGAAGATGGTCTGAGGTAAAAAGCATGAAAAGCAAGACCTTGGAAAGAAGTGAAACACTTAAGAAACTTTGAAAAGAAAGAGGGGGGGCAGATGAATCTATCTGGGATAAACCTCCAAAATTGGATCTAAAAACTATAAGGCCCCCAATTCACTAACTCTCCAACCTGAACAGATGGCAACTAAAAAAAAAAACGTCTTTGTTAAATTTGACGTTTATCATATGAAGATGTTCGGAATGAGGTTCCTGTGAGGTCTGGAGGACTTCAAATGTGTCCCAATAAGGTACAAAGGAGTGAACCACTGAATGTCTGGTTTACTGGGCTGGTCTGGAGTCTTATTATTAAATACCATGCACTTTGCCCTACAGGCATTTCGGGCCTACCGTAGGTGTGGCATATTATTATTTAAAAAACAAACATTTAAACCTGGACAAAGGTTTATTCGACGGTTGAATTTGGAGTTCTAATATCACACACTCAGGCTGGAATGTCTGACAAGATATTGATAGACAAAAATAGACCTACAAAAATAACGACACAGAAATATTGAAGACAAAAATATCGAAGTCCTATCTACATAAGGGTAAGTACAAAAATATTTAAAAAAATATATTGTCAAAGATATCGATGTTAAAAATATTGTTTTTTTAAATATTTTAATAATAATGTAAAAATAAGTAAATAATACATATAATTAAAAAAATATAGATATAAATATTAAAACATGTTTCATAAATAATAACTAATACATATAATGTTAACATTAATTAAACATCTACATATAAATTAATATATATACTTACTCCACATATTGCAACATTAGGGAAAGCGTTCGATAGCGTAGGGATAAAATTACTATTCCCACTCCAGTGAGTGCAACAGTAGAGAAAGTGTTGGATAGCGGAGGGGTTAAAATTAATATTCCCACTCCAGGGAGTGCAACAGTAGGGAAAGTGTTGGATAGCGGAGGGGTAAAAATTACTATTCCCACTCCAGTGAGTGCAACAGTTGGGAAAGCGTTGGATAGCGTAGGAGTAAAAATGACTCTTCCAACTCCAGAGAGTGCAAAAGTAGGGAAAAGCGCTGGATAGTGTAAAGGTAAAAATTACTATTCCCACTCCAGTGAGTGCAACAGTAGGGAAAGCGTTGGATAGCGTAGGGGTAAAAATTACTATTTCAACTTCAGAGAGTGCAACAGTAGGTAAAGTGTTGGATAGCGTAGGGGTTAAAATTACTATTCCCACTCCAGTGAATGCAACAGTAGGGAAAACTTGGATAGCGTAGGGGTAAACATACATATAAAATACATACTAAATACATAACACTAAAAAAAAAATCTGATAATATTTACAACTACATTTTTGCTAACGATATTATTTACTTCGATATTACTTACTTAGATATTAAATAAATCGGTATTACTTACCTTGCAGTCGATATTCTGGTCAACGATATTCTTGACTTCGATATTCTGCCCCTACCATATTAAAAACTCGATATTAGTGTAGGTCGATATTAAAATTTCGATATTTTGATTGCTCACCCTCAGGCTGAAGGGCAGGCCTGAAGACATGCTTTGTATTGTCATTTTATTGGTAACACAATAGGTGCTGCAGTCCACTAGTGATATTACAGGTTCTGGGCACACTGTGTATTGGTAATTTAAATGAGCAAATTATTGTTTTTAACCAATTCAATAACGTTTTAGGGGGCTGGATAGCAGGATCCTAGTGTCAAGAGTTTAACAATCAACAGCATCAGTGCTAACATGGGGGTATCAAACAAAAAGAGGCACTGTCTTAAATACAGCTTCCAGCGATTTTGGAAAATGTATGTCTATGAACTTCAATTATTTTTCAGTTCAGTACAGTTCAGTACAGAGAAGCCACCCTCCGACCACATTAACCTTTATAGTGGGATTTTGGGGAGTGACAAGTACAACAGAGTAGAAACCAGTAAAAGTAGTTATAAGAAACATTTGGTGTTATCAGAGAAACACTCACATTATTATTACCTTGCAGCTCCAGTTTAGCAAAAGCTAAGTCCAGAATACAACAAATCAACAGAAAATCGGGACACATCCCTAGGGCTCACGGAAGAGATCAAAAGATTTTCTGGGGCACCGCCAAAAAATTTCTTTTTATACAGAATTTCATAATAGAAATAAATGAAAATCACACAGACTGCATAGGGTGAGGAAATGTGTCAGCACATTATCAAATCATAATACATCACAATAAAAAAGTCACATAATAACACTATCCTAGCACTAGGCCCCTAAATGAAGAGCAATAAGTCTCCTCTGACCTGATGTCATTGTATGTGTTAGCACAAATCTGGTTAAGTAAACTATAAAAGTATTGTGAATGACTGGACCTACAGTGAACAAAACAAGAAGAGACCTTGGAGAGCAATAATTTATCTAAAGAGTTTCCTCTGAGGCTCTCTATGAACAATGTGTCATCACAAAGGATCAGTTCAAATTTTTATGTGTGTGGTGTCAATGAGAAATGAAAACATGACTTTTTCTAATCCCAAGATGGGATTCAGGCCTAAATAATGCCTAGCTCAGCCTTTGTCAAAAAACACAGGTCTGTACATATCAGCATTGTTGTTTCAATTGCAACATGTTCATACAACTTAGTAAATATTAATTAAAATAAAAGAATAACTTCAACACTGGTGCTGGGAGGATCACAGGAGTGGGAGAAGTGCATCTCAGAGGCTCTACATCCCATCTGTATGAAATTAAATTATTGACTGACTGGGGTGGGAACCTGGGTCAAACAACAGCCACAATCCCTTTCAGGGTGAACCACAAAAAATCACCAAATTAACCTGTGCTTAATCCTGGGTAGCTTGGCACAAAAAACAATCAGACTTAACTTGAAGGTAATGTGTAATGTATTTATCTGGCATGCAAACAGTAATAAAGTGATTTGACATCAAAACAGCAACAATCCAATCAGTAATATCGGTGTTATGAATTTTTTAAATTTTTTGTGAAATCTAGTTGCTAAAAGATCAAACCGTGACCCTCCGTAATCTGGTCGCGCTAGACCAGGTCAAAGTCAAAACTTAAGGCTGACCATAAAGGAGCGCGGTTCAGGTACAAGAAGTGGATTGTGTCCGGTCAGCGCTTACCTTCGCAAATAAAACAATTTTGAAGAAAAAATTTCTGAAAACGTAGAAGTTCAGTATGGCAAGGCTGCAGGATTGTCCAAGGAGGGAGTGTCATTGTCTGAAACCTACATAGTGAAGGCGCAATGAAGATTTTTACACAGGAATTAGCCGCCAAGATGGATGTTGAAAATCTCCAGTGGGATGAAGCAGAAGGCTATAGTCGAAGACAATTCCATGAAGCTAGGTATCTCTTTGGCAAACGTCTGATGAAATGGATATGCTGCTACAGAGAAGAACATAGCGGGAGAAGCCGCAAAATAAATCAGACACCCTATGCACCTCGGGTAGATAGGCAAGCAGGTTAGTTCCGCTCTCCTCCTAGTACTCAGGGCACGTTTTGTAAAAGTTTTGTCTAAGTCCTCACTTCTGGAAAATGGCCAGCTGAGCATATTTAGCACCACAACCAAGTGGTTCAGGACTCACTCAGGCTGGGTCCAGATGAGGGTTTAAGATGGTGAGAGCCTGCTATCTCCCTGTGGCTCTGAACAGGAGGACAATAAACTAGCCCTTGGAGTCACTTCTGACAAACATGTTGGCATGTGCAGAAGCAAGGCTCAATAGCAGGGCTGGCCTCTGAGGGTTGCAGGTAGATTCCAGACAGCAAAATAGTCCTTCCAAGTACAGCAGCAGTCTGGCAGAGTGCACAGCAGGTCACAGTGGCAGGCAGTCCTTTGAGAATCCTTTTGCAGTTCCAGTAGTGAACAGACGAGTGGGTCTGAAGGTCCATTTTATAATCTGGTGGACTGCTGGTTCTTTGAAGTGCACAGAATCCCTGCATCCTTTGCCCTTGCTCCAAATTGGCTGAAGTGACAATACAGTGCCATTAAGCCTATTCTTAGGAGACAAGGCACATCCTATTCAGGTTCAAGTGGGCTGTGCTCAGCTGCACCCCCAATCCTGTCAGTGATGGCCCCCTAAGGCACAGCTAATCCCACTATTGTATGACTGTGTGGGAGGAATTCACAAAGCCTAACTGTCAGTGACATCCAGTCATGTGACCCAGGACAGGCTGTAGGCACAAAGGACTAAGGGCATGAAACTTTCTAAAGTGTTTTCAAAATTGTAATGAACAATCCAACTCTAACTTTAAAAAGGGCTTAATATTACAATTCCATAGGTACCAAACATGAACTATAGACCTCCTTTTAGTTAGGAATGACTACATAATAAATATAATAAGGAATCCCCAATATTATCCGATAAGAGGGGCATGCCTGACAGTAGTGAAAAACAAATTTGGGAATTTTTCACTATCAGGGCATATAAAACATAACATTACATGTCCTACCTTTAAATTGCACACCACCCTGCAATATGGGATACATATATGTAATAAAAGGAGAGTTTAGGGATTGTCAAGGGATTTTAAATGTCAAGTCAACATTGCATTGTGACACTGCAACCAGGCTGCAATAGCAGGCCTGGTCCAAGTTTCAGAGTGCTGCTCAGGTAGGTGGAACAATAAGTGCTGCAGGCCAACTAGTACCATTTAATTTACAGGCCCGAAGTATATGGTCCCCACATATGACTTACAGGTACATTGTGTTTGTATTTATTTTATATAGCGCACTTCTACCCAGAGGTCTCGTAGCGCTGTATTCATACCGCTGTGGAACCCTTCCTGGCTTTCCTGTAAGATGTCCACTCCTGGGCACCCCCAAGGTGAAGCCAGGCATCCAAGCGCTGCTGGGGCCGTTGTGGAGATTAAGCAAGCTATTGCCCAGAGTCACAGAGTGGGACCCATGATTAGACTAGGCACTGAGGCGAGAATTATCAGGTCCAGGGAGATTGAGTCCAAGAGCCGCCGAGGCGGGAATTGAACCCTTGTCCCGGGCCAGACCCCTGCATCAGGGTCTGCCACTCTAACCATTGAGCCATTGAGCCACGCTTCTCCAATATGCCATCTAGTTAAATGCCAATCAAACCAAGATAAGGGGAGTGTGCACAAGCACTTTAGCACTGGTAAGCAGTGGCAAAGGGCACAGAGCTCTAAAACCAACAGACGCAAAAATCCAGAAAAATTGAAGACAAGCAGGCAAAACGTTGGGGAGATGACCACCCTAAGGCTGACAGTTCTAACAGTTTCTACAGGATGCAATGGCACATCAGTGTAGAGTTTTGGGATCGTGACAGAATGACAAACCCTCGGTCATACCTGTCTGAGCAATATAGATCCACAGAAAGTTTCCCTTCAATGGGTTAATCAGCATATTTGGATTTGGTTAGTACAGATGTGGGAAAACTCAAACCTTGAGAAGCATGTATACAAATGTTAATATCACTGAAGTAAGTAATAAATCATGAAGAAGAGAAAATAAAAATAAGAAATAAAGAAGAACAAAAACGTTTGAAATTGTATTTGTTGAATGTATTGAATTAGTAACCAGAGTGTGATCAGGAGACACTCCCCCATCAGGGGATAGTGCACAGCATTCATCGATTCATCCTCACACGTCCCTCAAGGCTCCTCGCTCAGCCCCACCCTCTTCAATGTCTACATGAGCCCCCTTGCGGCCATCGCACGCCAACACAACCTCAACATCATCTCCTACGCCGCCGACACCCAGCTGAGCCTCTCCCTCACCAACGACCCCGCCACCGCCAGAGCCAACCTACACGAAGGGATGAAAGACGTAGCCATGTGGATGATGACCAGCCGCCTGAAACTGAACTCAGACAAGACGGAAGTTCTCATCCTGGGCTCCTCTCCCTCCGCCTGGGACGACTCCTGGCGGCCCCCCGCCCTGGGCAGCGCACCCAAACCAACAGACCACGCACGCAACTTGGGCTTCATCTGCTTCAACATCCTGCGCATGCTACGTAAGATCTTCCGGTGGATCCCCACCGAGACCAGGAAGACGGTCACCCAGGCCCTCGTCACCAGCCGACTGGACTACGGCAACGCCCTCTACGCCAGAACCACCGCCAAGCTCCAGAAGAGACTCCAGCGGATCCAGAACGCCTCGGCAAGACTCATCCTCGACATCCCCTGACACAGCCACATCTCCGGACACCTGAGAGACCTGCCCTGGCTCCCGGTCAACAAGAGAATCACCTTCCGTCTCCTCACCCACGCACACAAAGCCCTATACAACCAAGGCCCAAGATACCTCAACAGCCGCCTCAACTTCTACACTCCCACCCGCCAGCTTTAATCGACCAGCCACGCCCTCGCTGCCGTCCCCCGCATCCGAAGAGCCACCACAGGAGGAAGGTCCTTCTCCTACCTGGCCGCCAAGACCTGGAACTCCCTCCCGACCCACCTCCGCCTGACCCAAGACCACCTCGCCTTCAGGAAGCAGCTCAAGACCTGGCTGTTCGAGCAGTAGCGGACTCCGCCTCCCCAAGCGCCTTGAGACCCTCCGGATGAGTAGTGCGCTATATAAATGTTGTGATTGATTGATTGACACTCAGGAGGATTCACCTAATCAGCACCAACAAAAATTTCCAATTTGAGGTTTACATTATTACCTAGGACACTTCGAGGAGTGGCAAGTTCATTTTCCATTGGGAAAAATCTAAAACTCAAATACTAACACAATGATTAAATACTTTATAGTTATTTGAGTGGATCTGGGTTCAATCTGAGGAGTTGGCCTTCTCTGAGTCCTTAGCCTTGGTCAATGCCAGCAATTTTGTCTGGACCACCCACAAATCTGCCGGAAGAATCCCAGACTCAAAATTCAGTTTTCCATGTTATCATACTTCCTGCAGTACCAAATGCTGATGTAACTTTTCATTTGTGCAATTACTTAAAATGTGTTCCTTCATTAACAAATTATACAGTCCAGTAAAGTCATGCACATTGTGTCCAGTTAACCAACCATCCAGTGTCTTTACTGAGTAGTCTACAAAATCTATCCAGGATTGGGTCTGGGTTTTGTGAGCCCCCCTGAACCTAATTCTGTACTCCTCAGTGGTGAGTCCAAATCCCTCAATCAGAGTCTTCTTCATGAGATCATAGGACCCTGCATCTGGCCCAGAGAGGGTCAGAAGTCTGTCTCTGCAGTTACCAGAGAACAGTTCCCACAGGAGTGCCCCCCCCAGAGAGGTTTATTTAGCTGTCTGATATCACAAGCCCTCTCAAAGGCTGTGAACCACTTGGTGATGTCATCACCTTCCTCAAATTTGGGGACAATCCCTTTGCGGATTTTAGGGTCATAAGATTGCTCTCTACCCTTGTCATGGGTATTGCTGCCACCAGAAATGGGGACTAGGCCCATCTCTTTTCTTCCTTTTTCTAGAGCCAGGAGCCTGGTCTCTAGGTCTAACCTCTTGGCCAGCTTTGCTAGGAAGCTGTCCTCTTCACTGGGGCTTTCCCCAATGTGTTCCATAGGGTCTCAGAGGTTGATTATTGGAGTCAGGGGTACAGAGACCCCCTCCTCCCTAGGAATGATGGGGGGAGTATCAGTGTCCTCCACCTCATCCACTCCTTCTTCCTCTAGCTGGGTGTCACCCTGCTCAGAGGGGTGGTCTTTTGCATACTCAGCCAGGAGCTCTTGGAGCTTTTGTTTGGTTGGATGCAGACCGACAGTTATTTTCTTTACTTTGCATAGGGCCCTCAATTCCTTGAAGTCCAGGTGCAAGTAGGGTGTGAGGTCGAGTTCCTCCACTATGTTTGTATTATCTTCACTAACAGCTGGGTTCTGTTGAGACATTCTAACCTGATAGTTCTAACCATCTACCCTAGATTATAGTGACTTTTATTTTCACAAAATTCTAATGGGACTAAAGCAAGACCCTATCAGATTTTTAGTATTTTTGGAAAAGACCAATTTCAGAATTCTAAAGGCAATTTATGAGTTCTGTCGTGTGATCAGATGGTAACCAAGTAGTCCAACAAATGCAAGTATGTATCTCACCGTTGATCCACCAATGTGAGAAGGTGGCTCTATATATACTGGACAATAAGGCAGTACAATGTGGATAGGATCCACAAACCCCCAAGGTTTAACGGATGTTAAAGTCAGAACTGACCTTACTCTCCAAAGTGGTAGCTTGGTCGAGCAGTAAGGCAGTACCAGAGGACAGTGTAAAGCATTTGTTGTACACACCCAGTCAGCAAAAGGTTTCACACACTCAAGAACTGAACTCCAGGCCAATTGTTATTATATCCTTAGATATAGTTGTTTTATTTTTAGAACCAACAGTTATAAAAATATACTTTTCGAGATACGAGTACTCTCAGGTAAATACTTTGCAGAGGAGCAATAAGTTGGTATACACAATAATCACGGGTTAGCTAATAGCAATACAGTTCTGAATCACACTCTAGCGTTGAGCTCAATGGTTTTTCATAAGAAAGTACAGTTGATTACTCTATGGATTACTCTGGTAGTTCCAGGACTAGATCTTGGATTCAGTCCTGGGGTCTAAGCTGAAACCAGATTAGCAAAAACGTTTTATTTACAGTGATGATTTTTCCTGAATATAAAGCTGTTTAAAAAGTTCACACTTAGAAACTTTTCGAGGTGATTCTCACAATGTTATCCAATGGGAGGAAATTCAGGTTACAGGTAAAGTACGATTGCGTTACTTTTGTAACCCAGCACTAGTCTCCTAGAGCTAGCACTGGGGGCTTAACTCAAAACAGGTAGTTAATTGCGTTTCAGTATGTCGTACGAGTCTTAAAGAATATTTGCAGTTTTCAAAAGTAGACAGAAGACATTTCATGGAAAAGCAGACAATGGGTTCCTATGGAGAAAATACAGGTTAATAGTAACCCCGCTAGGGATTACTTTTGCGGTTCAGTACTGGGCTGAAAGGTACAGTACTGGCTTCTCTCCTGATCACAGGTGAGTATTTTCGAATTCAGACTTTGGAGAAGCGTGGCTCAGTGGTTAGAGGCGGCAGACCGGGAAGCTGAGATCGGCCGTGGACCAGGGTTCGTTTCCCCGCCTCGGCGGGTCTCGGGCTAAAAAAAAGTCCACGAACTCGACAATTCACGCTCCGGTGCATACTCAACTCACCGGGTCACACTCTGCGACTCTGGGCAATAGCTTCCTTAATCTCCACTACGGCTCCTCGCGGCGGGATGCCTGGCTTTCACCTTGTGGATACCCTGCCGGGGTGTTTCACAGGGGAATACCAGGACGGGTTCCCTAAGCAAGCGCTTAGATACCGTGTCGGTGATTTGCGCTATATAAATACATTTACATTTACTTTGGCTGATTATATAGGAATATTTTCAGTTTTCAAAACTTCACACTTAGAAAATTTTTGAGTCAAAAATGGGTCAATGTTATCCAATGGCAGGTAAGTGAATTACCGGTGTCCAGGTGAGTACTTGGTTGGTGAAGTTAGGGTTCTGGGCCTAGACTCAGGGGTCCCCCAGGGTCAGGTGAGTAGAGTTAGTTCAGTCCCAGCGGCGCAGGGGCGGCCGGGTGCAGAGGTAGGTAGGTCCAATGTTATCCAATGAGGGAAAGGGGGCCTTCGGTTGGTGGCTGCTGGCTAGCAGGCCAAGCGGCTCTGGGAGCTGGGCTCCTGGTCACTTGCTCTGGGCAAGGGGGGAAGTAGGATAGGGCAAAGAGGTCACAGCCAGCGGCACACGGACGGCTGGGTGCAGGGTGCTTTGAGCCATCGTGCGCTCAATGTTATCCAATGAGGATCTTGAAAAAGGAACAAAGCCTGCAGGCTCGGGGACGGTGACTCTCCAGGGGCGACCAGCACTTCGAGAGGAAAGTTGGGATGTTGGAGCACAGGTAGGTACCCCAAAGGGAGGCACAGGGGGCTGTAGGGCGCCGGGTGCAGGGGTGTCTTTGGGTGTCGGAAAAGCTTACCCTCGGCTGGTCACGGTTGGGGTGGCCCCTGGTTCTGAGTCTGCAGGCGTCAGCTGGTTCATCGAGGAAGGTCTTTGGGCACTGTACTTTGGGTCCCAGTCGCCGGGGGGACCTCCTCTTGGTCTTGGTTCGGGTTGGCCCGGCCTGGGCTCGGCTGGTGCCAAGTGGGCTGGTCCAGAGCTTCCTGGGGGGGGCACCAGGTGGGTTGTTGCAGCAGAGCCTCTGCTGATGGGAGTCCCAATCATCGAGAGGGTCAAGGCAGGCAGGTCCTCTGGGTGTCCCAAGGTTGATGTCCATGGAGGTCGCCGGGTTTAGGCAGCAGCAGGTTGCAGGATCAACAGGCCGGTAGGGCTGGGGCCAAGTCAGTTGGTGTTGTCCTGTTGTTAGCAGCTGCATGGCGGGTATTCTTCTTCTTGATCTTCTTTCTTCCTTTTGATATTGGGATCTAAGGAAGGAATGTTCAGGGAGCCCCTAAATACTGAATTTAGGGGCGTTACAGGTAGGGCAAGGGCAGGGACCAATGGGTCCCTGTCCTGGGGTGAGTACACCCCCTAGCCTGCTCCTCTTCCATGGGAGGGGGCAGGAGCCTAGCTGGGATTGGGCAGGACTCCCCATCTACAAGATGGCCGGGGTCCGGGGTCGTGCTTCACCTCGCCTCTTCCACCTGAGTGGTGGAGTTGGCACAGGTTGGCACACCTTCCTTCCTGACGTTTTTCCCGCCAATCTTCCCGCCAGGGTGGGGGTAGGCCTGGTGGGGGGCTTGTTGCTGGGTGCAGCAAATGGTCTAGAGAAGCTCTCAGAGGCGGTATGCCTTTGAACCTTCCCCCTGTCCATCCTGGGGGAGGAGACATATCACCTCGCCCAGGATGTGCATTGTTGCAGGTCCAGGAGAGCGGGGGCTCCCCACCCAGGGGTCCAGCAACATGTCTGCTGTGTGGCAGCCTCTGCAGCCACTCAGCTTAATGTAAAATGCATGAGAGGGTATCTTAGAGATGCCCTCCAAAACCCAAACCTACAATCCACGTCTGGGCTGAGTGGCTGCAGAGGCTGCCACACAGCAGACATGTTGCTGGACCCCTCGTGGAGAGCCCCCCGCTCTCCTGGACCAGCAACAATGCACATCCTGGGCGAGGTGATATGTCTCCTCCCCCAAGATAGACAGGGGGAAGCTTCAAAGGCATACCGCCTCTGAGAGCTTCTCCAGACCATTTGCTGTACCCATCAACCAGCCCCCCACCAGGCCTACCCCAACCCTGGCGGGAAGACTGGTGGGAAAAACTACGTCAGGAAGGGGGGAGTGCCAACCTGTGCCAACTCCGCCCCTCAGGTGGAGGAGGCGACGTGAAGCACGACACCGGCCATCTTGTAGATGGGGAGTCCTGCCCAATCCCAGCTAGGGATTGGGCAGGCATTGTGCTTTATGCCTATGCTAGGATAGCATGACACAAACCAGAACATGTGAAAACACACCGGATATCAAATACTTGCAGTTGGCCATACAGGGAACATGACTGTACATCTTGCAGGAGATATTCTCATTCCAACATGTTGTTCACAGTCTGCGCCTCTCTGTGAAAGATCAACATCATTTCCACATCAGTTTTTCAGAGGTCCAACCTGGATTAGGGGAACCCAATAGGAAAGCAATAGGCATTATAAGTGCGTACTGTTCATACAGTGCATTTGTAGGTCGAGCGTGAGCCAGCGCAAAGGCGCTGCTCTGCGAAGAGCTGTGGTAGTTCAGTACGGAGAGAAGCCACGCCCACTCCCCTGCCCTTATTTTTCTTTGGCTTGTGTGTTTGTCCTTTGTAAATGCTGTCATCTGATTCATTATGAGGATTGTTAGTTTCTCCTTATTACGGCCATGTCGTCATTTGTATCCTCCCATGGCTACTGACCTCTTTACTTCGAGAGTTACACGGTACATGTTATTTAGATTGTGAGCACTACTTTCTTTAATGAGGTTCTCCTACTGCCTTCTCTACTCTCCCCTCCCTCCCATTGTCTGTGCCTTCTCACACCCTCTACCCGCCCACACTCCAGTTGCCTGTGCCTTCTCGCCCCCTTCTTCCCCCTCTCCCAAACGCACTCCCATTGTCAATGCCTTCTGTTCGTGTGTGACACCGTATGTGTGTGAGCTGGAATAATCCATATCTGGAGGTCTGTGGTTAAGCCCAGGGGTGCAATGCAAGCCCCTGCAGCACAGGGGATAGGGGCCCACATCACCGGGGGCCCCTAATCAGGTCAATGTCAATAAATGTCTGTGAGTTATGGGTGACTCGGGCCCCTCATCACATTTTGCGGGAGGGGCCCATCATTCATCATTGGCTAGACCTCACACAGGCTCTGCACTGCTCAATGGGTTTGATTGAGTCACATTTGTTAACTCGCCTAGATTACGGTAATCAGTGATATATAATCTCATGCCAGCTTCAAGTTATGTGATCAGATCCTGGTAATGTTTAGCGAGAAGGTATGGCTTCATATACCTCTCAAGCTTATAATGCCGGGGGCAGTGGGGGCCCTCAATGTTTTGAACAGGTGCAGCACTGAGGGTGGGATTGCACAGTGTCTAGTGTGCATCTATGTGCCTGCCTAGAGCATAGTTATTTTTGCTGTGCCTGGTCTGCTTCAAATAACAATGACCCATGAGGTAAAGGCTATCTCCCAGAAAATGGAAAATCAAAGAATCAACACAAACTACAGGTGTCCGAGTGACAGCAGCAGGACCATCAGGATGCTGAGATGGAATATCACCTAGGGGGGAATCGCATCAGGTCTTGAATATTCACTAACTCATCGACCAATACATTCCCCTTAGTGACCTTCATATCACTCATACCTTAGCTGTACATACTCTGTGAGCAATTAAACTAGGGGCTGGTTTAATTCACAGACTTTGATTCAGTGAATCATGCAGAATTACATTAAAATTCTGCTAGATTCCATGGAATTTTGCGACAGGGCAGAGTGGGCTTTTGGTGCTATATTCTTAGTGCAAAATGAATCCTTGTGACAAAAAAATGGATGCGAGCATGCATTTTGCCTAACAAAATATCAAGGCCACAAACCACTTGGAGCACATGCAAACTCTGCAGTGGTATACAGTGGTTTCTAAACTTTAGAAACCACTTGCTTGTTACTTTGATCTTACCCCGTTGTGGACAGAATTAGTCTGAAATTCTTGCACTCAAGTCAGCGCATTACTGTTTTCGGTCCCAAACATAATGGTGAGTCATGGGGAAGTGTGAGCGCATGCTGCATTTTCAACATACATCACCTCCCACCAGATCATAAAAACGTTGCCTTGGTTGTGGCTGCCTTCCTTTGGGCTAATAAAGGTGGATTCTAAAACAAGATAGTCTCTTCTGGGCCAGTTGCACACACATTCTACGGTGAGATAGTTGCAACCCTCCTCTGGGCTAATGGTGCAGGCAGGTTTATTTTTCCCTTCCCAGGTGCACTTTACCCGCAAGAGGGAGCCACTCTTAAGGATTTTGATGCCACCTCGAGTGTGTGCGCTCAAGGTAAAGTGCCATTAGCTCACCCGACAATGCGGGTAAGACACTGACCAACACATTTTCCAAATGGTTAAAATACACACTAGCTGGTTGTATCCTTTTCTAACCACCTACGTAATTTGGTATGTGTGGTTCCTTCACTTTAATCTGCACGTTTTTGTCCTGAAGAAAGCCCCAATACCTTCACAGACGGTATTAAGGCTGAAACATGTTGAACAGGAAGAGTCTATGACAGGTTGAATCCTCCTGCCATAGCCCATTTCTTTTAATCCTGACTTCTGGATGCCCTATTAAAGTCTGTTCTGACATACCAGTGAGTTAGTTTTCGCTCACTTTCACACCTCTTTTTCACTCCCTCCACGCCCGGCTCAACTAAAGGTTTTAGAAAACCTCTTGACCAAATCATACAACATCACTGAGCTCCTCCCTCTCAGTGAGGAGATTGTAGCCCCTCACTGCGACTAGGTTTGCAGTGTGAGGAGGTTATCCAATGATGAACAATGCCGCCTATGGGTGGGTGAGCGAAACAGTCCTTTAAAAGGGACTCCCCCACACTCCTTTATCACTCTAATCCCAAGGGTGCTTTGTTGTGTTGCCTGGTTCAGCCTTTTAAGGCCAATCAGCTCTCCCTCATCAGTGTTCTAGCTTCTCAAGTCATCAATGGTGGTAACGCCAAATCACAGTTCGGGGTGTAGGTCTCTATGGAAACCCCAGAGAGAGTCCCTTGGAAACACCTGAAGTATGGACCACCTTTGGAGAACTCTCTCAGGCAGTTTTCTCTGGGGGTTCACCTTTGCAAATTTGCTTCTCTGCCCAGACAGCCTCTCCTCCTTCTGGACCAGGCACACCTCTTTATCCTCTCAGCAGACATGCAGGCTTCTAGGTACACAGTAGACACTCTGCTTCTTCAGCAAGAAGTACAGATGCCAGGTGGTGTCTCCTCACCTCTGGGAGACTGTTTGACTGCCCTCTTTAAGTACACTGAAGAGTACTTATCTTTTTTGTTTTTGAAGAATTGAGAAATGGAACAAAGGCTGGTGGTTTGAATCTCTCTTGTATTCATATTTTCTAGAACGAGATGTAGATCCACTGCTTCAAACTTTACAACCAGTTTAGAGTGCTTCTCCCTCAAGTGTCCATTTCAGACTGCTCTCTAAATACAGCCTTTGTGAAAAGTGATGCTTATCACAGCAGGTAGCACCAGGACAGTCTCCAAAAAGGAGCACCCACATCATAGACACAAAGAAGTGTTAGGTTTTCCGCAACTGGCTGTGTTCAGCCTTCCTGTAGCAATATTCATTAAAAGGGGATGTCTGATTCAATAACAGAAAATTCAGTCCCTTTCTTCGCCCAACCAAATAGCAGAAGCTATCAGCGCCCCTTACCAGAAAATTCTAGATGGAATTTCTAAAGGTAGACATGTATCCATCCTTGGCACTTCAGTGAATTAATCCCCACAGTACAACCGCAGGAAGGAACAGAATTCCCTCCCCACTTCCACTGAATGGGAAAGCAGCCCTCATCCTCCAATTGAGTCATTCTCAAAGAAGAGCATCCAAAACAGATCCCTATAGCTTCTGTATGCATCCTCACACACAGTGTTGCTACCGCACATGCATTACTCCAATATTGTATATGCACATGACATACTCACAAGAAGCTGGCACAAGGTTCTGGGTTGCACATATCTTTGGAACATTGCACAAGAGAAGTGGTGGCTGGTGCAGTTTGAAAGTGGTGGAGTGTAAGGCTAACAAAAGAACTTTAGCATGTGAGCGAGCGTAACGAGCAGGCTGACAATTTGTCAGGGGGATAAAGTTCTCACTTGAGAAAAAACAAATAAAAATAGGTCTGCATTAAATTGCATGTCACCCGTTTCAACCAAGGCATTTGATCCTTGGGGAATGGATTGGACCAGACTTAGTGCCTTTAGCTGCTCCTAAAATGTTTATCTGAAGCAGGAGACTGATGGCAATTGGGCTTCTTTAGGGTGCAAATGGAGTGCTGTCTTAGAAATACAAAAATAACACTATTAAGTTATGTTGTGGTGGCTCCATTAGGTGACATGCACATTGCATGATGCGTCCATGTCCTGTGAATTCACAGACTGCTACTTGCAAACCCCCCTTCCTCAGTATATTCTGCATTTTGCTGTCTTGAAGAGCGGGAAGTGGTCTGAACACCTTGATGACATGGCCAGCACTGCGTTTGCACCCTAAGGAGCCAATTTACCATCAGAAATCAACATCTACTGCAGACTATAATTTTAGATGCAACTGAAACGCCGAAGCCCGGTGCAATCAAATCACCCCAGATTAGTGTCACTCGGTGGGAGGAGAGGCTGCCAGAAAATATTTAAGATAAAACGAGTGCTTTCAAAATTATATTTTTGGTAAAAGTCAATCTGATTGTCTCGGGTGCACATCTTTTTTCTAAGTATCCTTTATTAGGACACACTTCAAAAATTAACTGGTAGCATCCTTGCATTATCTCTACATCTTTGACTGCTTGAATTTTAAAATGACTTCATCAATTAAAGTCTTACACATATTGGTTCCCAAGCAGCTTTTAGATTTGCTAATTAGCCAACTGCACATGTGGCTTGACTGTTCAGAAGACCCTCTGACCCTTCCTTTCCAGCTAGAGCTCCTTCAAGGTCATCATTAAATGATAATACAATCTAAAAATAATTACTTACATATTAAATCAATCAATCAATCAGGGGAGTTGTAAGTGCGCTACTCACCCGTGAGGGGTCTCAAGGCGCTGAGAGGAGGGTCCCCAAATCTGTTTAGCCGATTAGCCAGGTCTTGAGAGCCTTCCTGAAGGTGTTCAGGGAGGCGCCAAGTTTGATGTCTGCTGGTAGCTCGTTCCAGGTCTTGATTGCAATGTGAGAGAAGGATCTTCCGCCTACTCTGGCCCCGAGGTTGAGGGGGTTTCGGCCAGTGCAAGGTTGGCAGATCAAAGGTTTCTTTTGGGTACTTGGAAGTTTATTTTGTCATTGAGATATTTGGGTCCATTGTTGTGTAGGCATTTGTAGGCGTGGGTGAGGATTTTAAAGGTGACTCTTTTCTCCACTAGGCGCCAGGTGTTGGCTGATGTATTTGTGCCGTGGGATGCCGATGACGAGTCTGGCTGCAGTGTTATGTATAGTCTGGAGTTTGCAGAATAAGGACTTGTTGATTCTGGCATAGAGGGCGTTTCCGTAGTCCAGTCTGCTGGTGATGAGTGCATGGGTGACTGTCTTCCTTGAGTCCGGGGGGGTCCATTTAAAGGTCTTGTGAAGGATAAGGAGGCTGTTGAAGCAGCTGGAGGTGATGGCATTGATCTGTCAATTCGTTGGAGAGTGATGAGTTGAGTACGATGCCGAGGTTTTTGGCGTGGTCTGAGGGGGTAGGTGGGCTTCCGAGGGGGGTCGGCCACCAGATGTTGTCCCATGCAGAAGGGGTGGTTCCAAGTACGAGGACTTCTATCTTCTCAACGTGAAGCTTCATGCAGCTGTTGGTCATCCAGATTGTGACGTCCTGCATTCCTTTCTGGAAGTTGAGTTTGGCTGTGGTGGGGTCTCGGGGGAGGGAGAGGATGAGTTGGGTGTCGTTGGCGTAGGAGACAATTTTGAGACCGTGTTGTCAGACGATGGCTGCGAGGGGAGCCATGTAGATGTTGAAAAGAGTCGAGCTTAGTGATGACCCCTGTGGCACTGCGGTGATTTTCATGGGATAGGAGAGGAAGGGTGGCAATCTGATCCTTTGGCTTCTTATGGTGAGGAACAATCAGATCCAGTCCAGGGCTGTTCCTTGTATGCCAGCGTCGTGTAGTCGGGCTACTAGTGTGCAGTGAGAGACGGTGTCAAATGCCGCTGACAGGTCGAGTAGGATGAGGGCTGCGGAGTGGCCTTGATCTAGGAATGTGCGGATATCATCTGTAGCAGTGAGTAGGGCAGTCTTGGTGCTGTGGTTGCTTCGGAATCTGGATTGGGACGGGTCGAGGATGGCGTTCTCTTCGATAAATCGAGTTAGTTCTCTGTTCACTGTTATCTCTGCAACTTTGGCAGCGAAGGGTAGAAGCGAGATGGGCCGCTAGTTCTTTTGGTCAGTGGGGGTCAGCTGTGGGCTTCTTGAGCAGGGGCCTGACTTTTGCATGCTGCCAGTCAAAGGCGAAGGTGCCTGTTTTGAAGGTGGCGTTGATGGTGCATTGCAGTTCGGCTGCGATGAATTCGCGGCTGTCTGGTAGATGTGAGGGGCAGTGGTTGGTGGGGTCCCGAGTCGATGCCTTCTATGGTCGAGGTGGTGTCTTCGGTCGTGATCGGTGTCCAACTGGAGATGGTGGGCTGACTTGTGCCTTTGGGGTTTGGTGTGCTGGCTGTGGTGTATGGTGTATGGTATTTGTCGTAGAGGGTATTGATCTTGAGGTGGAAGTAGGTCCCAAGCTTGTCACAGAGGTCTTGGGGCGGGGTGATGTCTTTGGCTTCGCTGCATGGGTTGGTGAAATCCTGAATGACTAAAGAGTTCTTTGGAGTTGGTGGAGTTGGCGAGGATTTTGTGGTGGATGAAGTTCCTTTTGCTGGTTCTGATTTTGTTGTGGTAGTCCGTCATGGGGTCCTTGTAGGTGGAGTAGTTTTCAGTTGTTTTGGGGTTTCTCCAGTTCTTCTCCAAGCATCTGCAGGTGTGCCTGGCTTCTTGGAGATCTGTGGTGAACCAGGCGGAAGTTGTTTGTCCGGATTGTGTAGTGTCGCAATTTTGTCTGCAAAGTTGGAGATCCAAGTGTGGAGTTCTCTGGCTGCGATGTGTGCATCAGGTATCCAGGTGTGGTTGGTTTGGATGAGTGTGGAGTTGAGTTGCTCATCAGTAACTTTGCCCCAGTTTCTTTATGGTGGGCGAGGGGCTGGTCTGGGTGCCTTAGCTTAGTCAATGGCGAAATGTACGTAGTGGTGGTCGGTCCATGGTGGTTGATTTGTGTGGCTGAAGTGAACGCTGCTTCTTGCAGCGAAGATGGGGTCGAGGGTGTGTCCTGCTTTGTGGATTGGTGTGGTGACGAGTTGTTTGAGACTGATGTTGAAGAGGTTGTTCCGAAGGATGGTGGAGTTGGAGTCGTTGGGGTTGTCGAGGTGGAAGTTCAGGTCTTCTATGAATATGTATGGTGTGGGGGGCGATGAAGTCAGTGATAGTGGTGGCAAAGGGTGTCCGGGGGCCGAGGGGTCTGTAGACGAGGGTTCTTCAGAGTGTGGCGTTCGGGCTGGTCTGGAGCTGGGAGTGCAGGTGTTCGGCCGAGGGGAAGGTTTCGCTGGAGGTGTGAGGCAGATGGTGCTCTTGTGGACAATGGCGGCCTAATCCCATGTGGTTGGGGCGGTCCTTCCTCTGGATCTTTTGTCCGTACAGGATAGCGGTGTTGATGTTGGAGGCAGAAGAGGCGTTGGCCCAGGTCTCCCTGAAGGAGACAATGTCGGACGAGAGAGAGTAGAGTAGGTTCCATATTTCAATGGCGTGTTTGTGTATGGAGCGCACGTTGAGGAGGATGTGTCTTAGGGTGTCGCCGGTGCTGGTGTTTGTAGTTTTGGAGGTTGGGGTGGTGGTGAGGGTCTGGTGGCAGTGTAGGCAGGAGAAATGGCCACAGGTTGTATTTGGCAAGACCTTTTAGCAGTCTCTGAGTCTTCCTGGGTTGAGTGCGAGGAGGGAGGAGGAGTCCTAGCGCTAGATGGTTGGTGATCCAGGGTTCCTGGTGCTGGTTGTGGTCGGGTCATGGACAGGTGCAGACGGGCTTGCCTTAGGAGCGGCTTTGGTGCCATTAAGTAGGGGAGGAGAGGGACAGTCAGCTGGGAGGTGGGAATTTGCGTGGGCTGGGGGAGGGGCCCCAGGGTCAGTAGCGGTGTGAGGCAGGATAAGGGGCACAGAATATCCGATTACCAGGGGGCACGGTGAGTACAAATAAACAGTCCAAGGGGGCACAAAGAGCACAGAAAAAAAGAATTACCATGGGCAAAAAGAGCATACAAAAAACAATTACCAGGGGTTACAAGAGCACAGAAACAATTAAAGGGTGCATGAAATACCGGTTACACAGTGGGCAACCATGGAGCGTATAGCGGCCTCAAACTCCTCCTGGGAGGAGGTAGGGGCTCAGCGGCGAGGTAGATGGTGCGCAGCTGAAGGGGAAGAGCAGGACAGTGACCAAGGATCAGAGGTCTTCACAGCACTTTTAGCCACGAACTAGGATTTCATAGCCACACATATAAGCATAGCACTATTTATTCCCCACACTAGGCAAAACTGGATTTCATTCTGAAAATGACTGATTATACAGTCATATGGACTGATCACATTAACTGACTGAGCTGCCATAACGTAAGTCTGCAATTCCAAAGAACTTTTTTTTAAGTTGTGTATATTTTTCATTTTAGGTATTTGTTTTACTTGTTTTTACCTAGAAGTAAATGGTTAACAAAACAGCTGCAGAACATTGTGCCCTTTTTTTCATGTATCAGACCACATTCAAGCTTTTCCGGCTTTCTCTGCTGCCACCTGCCGCTACTGGTCCAAGGAGGACCACAGGAACCACACTGCCCTGCTTCCACTGACGCCAGCCAACAGCATCAGAAAACAGTGCCTTGAGCACTATAAAATCAGACGTGGGATCCTGCAGCGTGGGTCCCACATTTCCTGCTTTCTCTGCCGACACATGCAGCTACTGGTCCAAGGAGGACCACAGGAACCACACTCCCCTGCTTCCACTGGCACCCACCAAAAGTGTCAGTAATAACCCTGGGAGAAGTTCGTGTAGTAGCGATACGCGTAGCTATGTGAAGTGCGCTTTGCACTATGCAAGTTCAGCATAGCTACGCAAACTGCGTAGTGCACTGTGCAACATGCTGTTCGCACTGATTGCACAGTGCTGGATGCTTGTCCACACTGTGCAAACCGCATCTTGCACAGTGCAAGCGGTCGTTTTCTGCAGCTCGAGTAGATTTGTACTCAAGCTGCAGCTTTCTCAACGAGGACTGGTAGTTTCTCAACGCGAGCGGTCGCGAGCATGCGCGACCACTCGCAATGAGAAACCTGACCTGCCAGCTTTGAAAATATTGCCAGGAGGTTTATTTTCCATGCTCATGATCGGCAACTTGATGTTGCTGATCGCGAATGAGGAAAAAGTCTCGCTGGGATGTTATTTTGCTCGCTCGCGGTCGCCAACTTGACGTTGAGGACCGTGATCAAGCAAAAAATGCCTGCTACGCATTTTTGCACTGTGCTACATGCAATTTGTGTAGCGCGTAGTTGCGCAAACTATATCATGTCCGAAAAATAAATGTAAGGTATCCCCGACTGAGGTGGAAAACTAATCTACTCTAGTAAAAGATCTTATTGAGTCTGTTAAGCAGCCCATCACTACCCTGAAAGTTAGACTGGAAAACATCGAAGTAGGCATGAAAAATAATCTTGAAAATCAGAGTCTGATCAGACAAAAGGGTGTTATACACAATATGGAGGTCCCTAGTACATCACTGCAGTCAGGGAGTGCAAACTTAAATAATACACCAATAGTAATAAAAGGTTTGTCTGGTGAAGGGGATACAGGAAAGGGAAAATGGATAGGGACACAACTAAAATCCCCAACAATTAGGCACAATACAATTTCGACCAGAGAAGAGGCGATGGGAGAAAAGGCTATAGGAAGAGCAAGAAATTATTTGGGTGATAGTCGGACATGCGACACAACACCAAGGGTACGGGCGATACACAAAGGCCAAAGTAGTACTCAGATTTTAAATCTACTGCCGTCTGCTACACAATTTACTTTAATCTTAGCAAATGTTCCAGCTCCTTCACCGGGGGAAAATGAAACTTGGTTTTCTTGGAGGAACAAAGCCATACACTACCTAGGAAGCAGAACAGGATTAACTACTGCAATGTTTAGAGATTTTAAAATAGTGAGGAAGATTGGGTGGGTTGGAAGCAGTGGGAAAGTTTTAAAAGGAGACTCTGCTGTTATTTCATTTGGAATTCCATCACTGGTAAAGGAGATCTTAGCTGAAGCTTGAGAAGCGAACATTAACTATACAAATAATAATGTTCTCCCTCAGGGGTTCTTTTACCAGCCTAAGCCCCCTGTTCGTTACAATAGAAATCATTCATCCACACAACCCATCGAGTGTCCATGGTATGATTTGGAGGTGTCAAATAGATTTGGCCCTGTTCAAACACTGGATGAGAACGGCTGACTACTTTCCAAATAATACCCAAGCTCAATCACTATGAGCTATGACTCACAGATTGTTTGCGAAGTTAGTTCAACTGATCAAAACGGTTTTATGGAAATTGACTCGAGGGAGTGGGAGTGATGCGGTAAAGAAGATTTTGGTTCAGCCCAACCAACAAGGGGAGAAATAAAACTGGGCGCGACTGGTGCTAATAGCCGAGATATACAACCTAGAAATGAACAAACTTGTCAGGTTGACTCTGCCTCTAGACTATCATCCCCCAAATCTGTTAGTGGTCTTTTTTGGAACATTGCTGGCCTCCGAAGTAAGCTGAATAACATCTCTTGGTTAGACTTTACAGAAAAATTCAACATTGTATATGTGCAAGAGACCTGGGCAATAGATGAAGTACATATAAACGGCTTCAAGACATTTCATACACCAGTGATTCACTTGACACACGGAGGACGGAAGGGGGGAATTTGTGTTTATGTATCCAATCTGATTGGGGCAACAGAGTCCGATATGATATCCGAAATGTATTACCAAATAGTATCAATCTGCATAGACAGTAAATATACTCTTATAGTAATTAATTTTTAGAATAATGTTGAGAAAGAACGGCTGGAAAGAACCAGTGATACTGAAGCGATTACCATATGGGGAGGTGATTACAACACTGGGCTATGTCCGTTAGCAGAAAAGGGGGGTGGTGATGAACAGAGTGCCTGAATTAAGCAGACCACTCTTACCCAGTCCAAAGATCAGGGCTTGATCCATCACCGTTTTTTAGCTCACTGCACCATCCCAGCTCAGAACTTGGCTATATGCAAATTAGTCTGTTCCTGTCCCAGTGCATGATGGGAACAGGGCAAACCAAACTACCAAGCCAATTCTTATACTGGGAAGGAAACAAGCTACCGGGGACCGGTTTCTGGCATTTCAGCCTCGTCGGCCCGGCTTGCTTGAATCCTGATGGTGCAATGAGCAAGGGACTCACATCTGAGTATACCCTTCCACGCTTATGGTGGACAAAATGATTCAGAAAAGGGGGGTGGTGATGAACAGAGTGCCTGAATTAAGCAGACCACTCTTACCCAGTCCAAAGATCAGGGCTTGATCCATCACCGTTTTTTAGCTCACTGCACCATCCCAGCTCAGAACTTGGCTATATGCAAATTAGTCTGTTCCTGTCCCAGTGCATGATGGGAACAGGGCAAACCAAACTACCAAGCCAATTCTTATACTGGGAAGGAAACAAGCTACCGGGGACCGGTTTCTGGCATTTCAGCCTCGTCGGCCCGGCTTGCTTGAATCCTGATGGTGCAATGAGCAAGGGACTCACATCTGAGTATACCCTTCCACGCTTATGGTGGACAAAATGATTCAGAAAAGGGGGGTGGTGATGAACAGAGTGCCTGAATTAAGCAGACCACTCTTACCCAGTCCAAAGATCAGGGCTTGATCCATCACCGTTTTTTAGCTCACTGCACCATCCCAGCTCAGAACTTGGCTATATGCAAATTAGTCTGTTCCTGTCCCAGTGCATGATGGGAACAGGGCAAACCAAACTACCAAGCCAATTCTTATACTGGGAAGGAAACAAGCTACCGGGGACCGGTTTCTGGCATTTCAGCCTCGTCGGCCCGGCTTGCTTGAATCCTGATGGTGCAATGAGCAAGGGACTCACATCTGAGTATACCCTTCCACGCTTATGGTGGACAAAATGATTCAGAAAAGGGGGGTGGTGATGAACAGAGTGCCTGAATTAAGCAGACCACTCTTACCCAGTCCAAAGATCAGGGCTTGATCCATCACCGTTTTTTAGCTCACTGCACCATCCCAGCTCAGAACTTGGCTATATGCAAATTAGTCTGTTCCTGTCCCAGTGCATGATGGGAACAGGGCAAACCAAACTACCAAGCCAATTCTTATACTGGGAAGGAAACAAGCTACCGGGGACCGGTTTCTGGCATTTCAGCCTCGTCGGCCCGGCTTGCTTGAATCCTGATGGTGCAATGAGCAAGGGACTCACATCTGAGTATACCCTTCCACGCTTATGGTGGACAAAATGATTCAGAAAAGGGGGGTGGTGATGAACAGAGTGCCTGAATTAAGCAGACCACTCTTACCCAGTCCAAAGATCAGGGCTTGATCCATCACCGTTTTTTAGCTCACTGCACCATCCCAGCTCAGAACTTGGCTATATGCAAATTAGTCTGTTCCTGTCCCAGTGCATGATGGGAACAGGGCAAACCAAACTACCAAGCCAATTCTTATACTGGGAAGGAAACAAGCTACCGGGGACCGGTTTCTGGCATTTCAGCCTCGTCGGCCCGGCTTGCTTGAATCCTGATGGTGCAATGAGCAAGGGACTCACATCTGAGTATACCCTTCCACGCTTATGGTGGACAAAATGATTCAGAAAAGGGGGGTGGTGATGAACAGAGTGCCTGAATTAAGCAGACCACTCTTACCCAGTCCAAAGATCAGGGCTTGATCCATCACCGTTTTTTAGCTCACTGCACCATCCCAGCTCAGAACTTGGCTATATGCAAATTAGTCTGTTCCTGTCCCAGTGCATGATGGGAACAGGGCAAACCAAACTACCAAGCCAATTCTTATACTGGGAAGGAAACAAGCTACCGGGGACCGGTTTCTGGCATTTCAGCCTCGTCGGCCCGGCTTGCTTGAATCCTGATGGTGCAATGAGCAAGGGACTCACATCTGAGTATACCCTTCCCTTGTTCATCACCACCCCCTTTTCTGAATCGTTTTTGGCCACTATAGGTGTGGCAGGGTATACTCAGACATGAGTCCCTTTCTCACTGCTCCATCAGGATTCAAGCAAGCCGGGCCGAAGAGGCTGAAATGCCAGAAACCGGTCCCCGGTAGTTTGTCTCCTTTCTGGTGAAGAATTGGCTTGGTAGTTTGGTCTGCCCTGTTCCCATGATGCACTGGGCCAGGGACAGACTAATTTGCATATAGCCAGGTTCTGAGCTGGGATGGGGCAGTGAGATAAATAACGGTGATGGATCAAGCCCTGATCTTTGGACTGGGTAAGAGTGGTCTGCTTAATTCAGACACTCTGTTCATCACCACCCCCTTTTCATGTCCGTTAGCAGGGCTTGGAAATTGTGGCCTAACAGTACAAGAGGACGATCCTCCTGATGCATTTTGTTCAATCAGATAGGGGGGAGATGTTTAATGAGTTTTTATGTACACACAATCTTGGTTTTGTGAATTGTTTATGCTCCCCTAAAGTGGATTTTGGGCATACATTCATAGAAGGGGATTAGAATCCACAATAGATTTTATAACCGCCCCAAATCGCTACGCAAGTTATATAAATAGTTAAATCCCTAAACATGTCATAAGTGATCATCTCCCCCTTAGATATTGACATCACATTTCCAACTACTCTTGAAAGGCAACACAATAACCAAGTAGCTTGGACTCAAAATGTACAAGTGGGCAGACTGAATGGATATCCGTTGCACTGGCCTAGCCACGATCCATCTGAGATTAGTAAACAAATAGTAACTGAGGTCTATGATTCCATTGCAATGTGCCTGGAGGAATCCACCTCTCATGAAAATATATTATTAGCATTTTCTCAAATTACTTCAACTGTACAAAACTTGCTTCGGCCTGAAATTAGGGAAAATCGCAATAATAGGAAGGGGTGGTTTGACTCAAATTGCACTAAAGCATATAAAAAGCTTAAAGAGGCCCTACATAAGACAGAAAGAAATTTGGGGGAGATTAGAGAACGTAGGACATTTTGTAATCAAGTTAGAAGATCACGACAGAAGGAACTTAAAGAAAAAGCTTGGGTCACTTTACAAGAAGCATCCCTAAGTAAAGATAGCTCTGCTTTCTGGCAGGTGGTAAATGCACCATTTTTTATAAAAACTAATGCACCAGCGATAGAAGTGGCAATTGAGGAGAAAGTCTGGGTGGAATTCTTCTCAAATGTGTATAAATCATAAGAGGAGACAGAAAGTGCAATAGATAGCGCAAGACAACAGGCGGATGGGTCCTTTGGTTCCTTTCCTATCAATTTTCAGATAACTCAAAAGGATGTTATTGGGTCAATAAAAGTAAGCAACAGTGGTAAAGCACCAGGAACAGATGGGGTGCCAATTGGTCAAATCTATTCCATCTCTATGAACACCAATAATAACACAGGTCGTCCAAGCATGTTGCATGAAAGACTTTATCAGTACCTGGTCATAATCGGTCATTGTACCAATTTTTTAAAAAGGGGAACATGACAATTCGGCATGCTACCGACCGATATCTCTATTAGATTATCTGATGAAGGTAGCAAGAAGGATTGTATTAGATAGGCAGCAAACATGGGCTGAAGAAAATAAAATTTTAAGTGATGTACAATACGGGCCTAGGTGTAAATGAGCAAGTCTTAAATTTTAATATTTTAGTAGGAAAATATACACAGGCTAAACCAGGAACTTTTTATTTAGCATTTGTCAACCTCACAGGCACTTTTGACTGTGTGGTTCAAAGTAAATTATGGAACATTCTGACTGATTTAAAGGTTGACATGGTCCAGGAACAGTTCCTATGACAATTGTATATAGGGGAAACTGCCAAGGTCCTTTATGGAACCAAAGGGGAGTGCACCGCACTGTTTAATTTGGAGAGGGGGGTAAGACAAGGATGCGTCTTGGCCCCTTTCCTCTTCACTCTTTACACAAACGCATTGAAGCAGGAGTTGGTGGCCAAGACGAGGGAGTTGCCATATGTTAATAAACGCCCGATAGTCTCCCTCCTCTACGCAGACGATGCTGTGCTAATGGCACCCACTCAGATAGGACTCCAGAAAGCTCTTGCATCGTATATTGGCTTTATGGAGGGCATAGGGTTAAAGTTAAATGCAAAGAAAACTTTTGTAATGACCTGTTGGCGCAGGAGACAAAAATGTAGGGGTCTCCAAGTCGGGGGAAATAGGATAGAATCCGCACATATGTTTACATATTTGGGAGTCCTTTTCAACCCTACTGGTACCTGAGGATAGGCAGTTCACAGTAGGAGCCTTCTCTTTATAAGGTCAACTGCGGCCCTTATAAACTTTTCAAAGAAAATGGATAGTAGACCCCCAGAAATTCATTAAAAAATATCAAGCAAAGTGTGTGAGTCTGGCTATTTTTGGGTTGGGAGTTTGGGGTTTTCATGATCCCTCCCCTATTCAATGCGTTGAAAATGCTTTTCTCAGATTTATATTTACTGTTCCTGCTAGCTCTCCCATTTTTAACCGTCGTAGTGAGTTAGGGATACCATATATCTCAGACGTAATTCGGGTACAACCAGTGCTTCCTTGACATAGATTTTGGACCTCAAGCAGTACAGGCCTAAATCAAGAGATAATAAAGGACTCTAGGAAGCTGGATCATGCCACAAAGATTACCTGGTTAAAGTACATAAAAAAGTGTAGGTACGACCTGGGGCATTTATAGTATTATACTTCCCCAGAGTCACTGAATATTATTTACCAGAAGGATTTTAAAGCAATCTGCATGACCCACCTTGAAATAAACAGGTTATTATTATTTATTATTATTATTTGACAAACTTATAAAGCGCAGCTGTCACCATTACAGGCATCCTGGCGCTGATAAGATCTGATGAGGCGGAAAGAGGAACACATGGAATGAGGGCTTCAGACAGTTACCTTGGGGAATAGCCAGGTTTTAATCCTTTTTCTAAAAGGCAGGAGTTCAGTGATGTGTCTAATCTCAACGGGAGAGTATTCCAAAGTATGGCGGCTGCCACTTCAAAGGATCTCCCCCCAGCTCGGACCTTCCTGAATCTGGGGACCACTACCAGCCCAGAGTCTGAGGATCGAAGTTGTCTGGTTGGAGAATACCAGGCAAACTTTTATTGCAAAGGGGCAGGGCCAGATCCATGAAGAGCCCTGAAGACTATGCAGAGGGCCTTGAATTGTATCCTCTGTCTGATCGGCAGCCAGTGAAGTTTGCCCAGGGCAGACGGTCCATGAGATCTTTTCGGAAGCCCTTAGGCCAACTTGGCCGCCGCAGATTGGACCCTCTGGAGCCTGTCCAGCAAAAAACCAGGAGAGCCAAGCAGGAGGGCATTACAATAGTCCAACCTGCTGAGGATGGTACACCTAACCACTTGGCCACGAGTATGGATAGGTAGGAGAGGCAAAACTTTCCTCAAGGATCGAAGAATGGCAGAGCAGCAGGTGGACGTCTTTTGCACGTGCGTCTCCATACTAAGCCTTTGGTCCATCATGACCCCAAGATTGCGGACTGATTTCACAGGTCTTACTTTGGACCCACTTTCCGGGGGCCAAAAGTAGTCTGGGAATGGCCGGGAGATCTTAGTTCCGGCGCTAAAGAGCACCTCAGTCTTCCCAGCATTAAATTGGAGGGAGTTGTCCTTTAGCCACCGAGACGTGACACGCAGGAAGTTGTGGAACATCTCCACAGATGTAGATTCCTCCCCTTCTAAGGAGAGGATCAACTGCGTGTCATCAGCATAGTTGACAATCCTGATATTAAAGCTTTTAATCAGAGAGATCAACGGTCTAAGATACAGATTAAAAAGAATCGGGCTAATTGCCGAGCCCTGGGGTACCCCATGTGATATTAATGAAAAGGCTGACTGAAAAGGGGGCATGGATACTGCCTGCTGCCTATCCTGCAGGAATGATTGGAACCATTGCAGCGCTGTTCCTCTCACTCCTGCCTCGGACAGCCGACTAAGCAGAATCTTATGATTCACCGTATCAAAGGCGGCAGACATATCAAGCAGGATCAAAAATGCTGCCCGCCTTTGAAGCTCGTCCATAGGGATGATTAAAGCTGTTTCGGTGCCGTGCGCAGGTCGGAAGCCGAATTGATCCCTATCCAGTAGTTGTTGACATTCCAGGTGTTTAGACAGAGTGTTACTGACCAAACGCTCGACGATCTTAGCCGGGAAGGGTAACAGGGAAATGGGCCCAAAATTTTTCGAGCAGTCTGGGTCCAAGGAGGGCTTTTTTAGCAAGGGAGAGACTAATGCCCGCTTCCATTGAGCTGGGACACTACCAGTCACCAGAGACTGGTTACAAATACGATGGAGTGCGGGGAATAATTCTCCCTCGAATTCCTTCCAAATTTTAGGAGGAACATGATCCAGAGGAGACCCAGAGGAAATCCCTCTGGCTAGCTTTGAAAAGGCCTCATATGTCAGGGGCGGGAACTCACATAAGAAATCTATTGTGGTCATGTCCGGGCCAGACGCCCATGCCGTGAGAGGCCCTGATCCTGTGTCTAAGGACGGAGTACAATCTAGAGTGTTCAGGTCCTTAAGGATAAGGTCAATTTTATCCTTAAAGAATCCAGCAAGATTGTCGCAAAGATCTTGGGAGGGGACAATAGCGTTTCTGGAGCACTCAGGATTAGTAACACTGTTAAGTATATTAAAAATGCTCCTAGAATTGTTGGTGGAATTGCAAATCACAGAAGCGTAGTGCTCTGCCTTAGATTTATTAATCTGACTCTTATAGATCATGACCTTATTTTTCCACATCTCTTTAGAAGTTTCATTGTAGTCCATCTTCTCTCTGCTTGTTTACAACCCAGTTTTAGGTTTCTTAGATTGTCATTAAACCAAGGGGCGGAGTCTTTTCCTTTACAGCTACGGACTTTTAGCGGGGCATGTGCATCAAGGATGGTTATGATGCTACTGCAGAGAGAGGCATAATTGTCTTCTATTTGCTTTTCCCCATTAAAAGACTGGTCAGTGTGGAAAACCCTGCCAGAGGAATGCAAACGTGCAAGAGCCCTCCAGTCTCTGCACTTAAAATCCTTGTTCGTTATATGGCCCTTGTAGAGACCACCGTTCAAATGTAAGAAGAATTTAACCAGTGAGTGGTCTGTCCACTCCATAGGTAAGGTCTCCCCCATCGTCACCAGGTCAGGGGCGGCAAACAGCAAATCTAAGAGATGTCCAGCTTTGTGAGTAGCCCCGGACCCCAGCTGGTGGAGGCCGAAGCTTTCACAAGTTTGGAGTAGGTTACCAAGACCTGAGTCAAGCGCACCGTTGCACCAGAGATTAAAGTCCCCAAGGATGATCAGCTTATGGTGGGAGGAGGCAATGTTGGTGAGGGTAGTCAGCAAGTCTTGTTGCTGTTGAAGGCTAAACGCCCCAGGTGGGCGATAGCAAACTACCCCCGTAACCGCCGTGCCAGATTGGGCAAGAATAGATAAGCCAAGAAGCTCTGTGCCCGCAATATGTAAATGTAAATGTATTTCGATTTATATAGCGCACAAATCACCCAGGGGTCTCAAGGCGCTTGCTTAGGGAACCCGTCCTGGTATTCCCCTGTGAGATACCCCGGCAGGGTATTCACAAGGTGAAAGCCAGGCATCCCGCCGCGAGGGGCCGTAGTGGAGATTAAGCAAGCTATTGCCCAGAGTCGCAGAGTGTGACCCCGTGAGTCGAGTAGGCACCGGAGCAAGAATTGTCGAGTCCGTGGAATTTTTGAGCACGAGACCCGCCGAGGCGGGGAATCGAACCCTGGTCCACGGCTGATCTCAGCTTCCGGGTCCGGGTCTGCCGCCTCTAACCACTGAGCCACGCTTCTCCGGGGTCTATAGGTCAATAGGGTCTAAAATCACAATCTTAATACTGCAGCCTGCACTGAAAATAACGCCTACCCCTCCACCTCTTCCGCTCGGTCTAGGAGTGTGAAGAAATTTAAACCCAGGGGGACAGGCAAATCCCGGGTCCACCGCACAGTCAAGACGAGTCCATGTCTCCGTCATGACGAGAATATCTAGTTCATGTGTTTCGATCAGGAGCTGGATCTCGGTGCTGTGCCTAGGTAAGGACCTCACATTCAAAAGCCCACATTTTAAAAGACCATTACTCAGAAAGTCGACTCGTGGAAGTGCCGTGTGTGACAAAGCAACTGTACCTTTGTCAGCAAAGTGCTCACCAATAAGAAGAAGCGCCTCTCTTGAGGAAGGGGGGCCAGGAGGCAGCTGTACAGGGTCGGATAAACCAAAACAGGCAGTGTAGCTGGCACATGGCGCTACCTTGGCGCGGACGGGCGCAGACGGGCTTGCCTTAGGCGCGCCTTCGGCACGCAAACGGCGCTCCCGCTGCGCTCGTCCGCTGCGCTTCCGAAAGAAGCACATGATTTATAGTTGCGGATGACAAAGGTAGGGAGGTGTGGCCTCAAGAAGGGGGCGTGGCCTCGAAGAACGCCGGAATGGCGGCAGCGCTGAACTCCGCTGCGCAGCCTGACCAGGTGAGACTAATGCCCAGAATCATAGTGCCAGGAGGGGGGTGGGGAAGATAGTACAACAGGCTCTAAGTGACTCTCAAATATTAAAAAGTTACAAAAACACACTCCCGGCTTCCGCCTCAGGAGAACTAACATGCATCAACCGGCGCTTGTATCCATCGTCTTATGTATGCTCGGCGGTGGGCGTGGCCTCAAGAAGGGGGCGTGGTCTCAAGAAGGGGGCGTGGCCTCGAAGATCGCCGGAATGGCGGCAGCGCTGAACTCCGCTGCGCAGCCTGACCAGGTGAGACTAATGCCCAGAATCAAAGTGCCAGGAGGGGGGTGGGGAAGATAGTACAACAGGCTATAAGTGACTCTCAAATATTAAAACGTTACAAAAACACACTCCCGGCTTCCGCCTCAGGAGAACTAACATGCATCAACCGGCGCTTGTATTCAGCGTCTTATGTATGCTTGGCGGCGGGCGTGGCCTCAAGAAGGGGGCGTGGCCTCAAGAAGGGGGCGTGGCCTTGAAGAACGCCGGAATGGCGGCAGTGCTGAAATCCGCTGCGCAGCCTGACCAGGTGAGACTAATGCCCAGAATCAAAGTGCCAGGAGGCGGGTGGGGAAGATAGTACAACAGGCTATAAGTTCTCTCAAATATTAAAAAGTTACAAAAACACACTCCTGGCTTCCGCCTCAGGAGAACTAACATGCATCAACCGGCGCTTGTATTCAGCATCTTATGTATGCTCGGCGGTGGACGTGGCCTCAAGAAGGGGGCGTGGCCTCAAGAAGGGGGCGTGGCCTCGAAGAACGCCGGAAAGGTTAGTACTGGAGATTAATAAACCTGCAGTTGTCCAACATCAATTGACTGTAATCACATATGATATCCAACTGTATCTTCGATGCTGTCCAAGGGGGTATGGCAGGCATGTTTTAATGCATTTTAGGTTTGAGACCTTCCACTGGTTAATTAGTTATCCTGAGATGAATATTTGGTCCAGAGAACTATGTCTTTGTCCTTGTGACGGTCTCTCCTCATAAACAACAATTCATGTGATTTATTCTGCAAATTATATGTCAAGGAAAGAACCAGATGGATCCTGCCTTTGTGAAGAGCAGAGGGATTGAGACAATGTCGACCGGCCTACCTACATTTACAACAATTAGACAATGATTATTGTATTGGAGTCATGGCAGGTTTCTTGAAAAGTATACTGAGAGTAAGGAAAAGGAACAATGTTTAATGCTGCCCAAAAGTAGAAATAGAATCTTTAAAATTCTGTAGGACTATCTCCTTTATTGTATCACACCAATAACAGGCTTTATGTACGTAAGCATTTTAGACAACTCTATGAAATGATGATTTTAATTATAGTAACTGTGTACATCTGTATTTTTTAAGATAATTTCATGAAATGTTTTTATAGGTTTTTACTTTTTTGTGATTTCATAAGACTAAAATCGAATAAAGCTCTTATTGACTTTGACTTTGACTTTGACTGCACTCAAGGATCCTGTCCTTCCTAAGTTGCGCGTGGGGTCACAGTTGCCATACTATTTGAATTTATCTCAATGTGAGCCACTGACAGAGCTTGCAGCTCAGCGCTTACCTGAGAGAATTAAGCAGACACCAGGCAATGTCACCAATACCACAACCACCAATAACACCACCACCACCAATACAAACACCACCAATATCACCATCACCATCAATACCTCCACCACCACCAATACCACCACCAACTCCACCACCACCAATATTACCACTACCAATACCACCACCACCAATACCAACACCACAATCCAATCCCACCACCAATACCACCACCACCAATATCACCACCAATACCAACACCACCAATTCCACCACAGCCACCACCATTACCACCAACACCACCACCAATACCACCACCACCAATACCACCAATACCAATACCACCAATACCACCACCACCACCACCACCACCAATACTACCACCAATACCACCACCACCAATACCATTACCACCAATACTACCACCACCAATACCACTACCATCACCAATACCACCACCACCAATACCACCACCAATACCATCACCAATACCACCACCAATAACATCCCCCACCACCAGTACCACCACCACCAATACTACCACCAATAATGCCACCACCACCAATCCAATATCACCACCTCCAATACCAATACCACCACCAATACCAATACCACCACCAATACCACCATCACCAATACCACCACAAATACCACCACCACTAATACCACCACCACCAATACTACCAAGACCACCACCACCACTAACACCACCAGCAATACAACCACCATCACAACCAACACCACCATTAATACCACCATCAATACCACCACCACTACCAATACCACCACCAATAATACCACCACCACCAATACCACCACCAACAATACCACCACCACTACTAATGCCACCAGCAATACCACCACCATCACCACCAATACCACCATTAATACCATCATCAATACCACCATCACTACCAATACCACCACCAATACCACCACCAACAATACCACCACCACCAATACCCCCACCACCAATACCACCACCACTACCACCACCAACAATACCATCACCGACAATACCACCACCACCAATACCACCATCACCGCCAATACCAATACCACCTCCAATACCACCACCACCAGTACCAATACCAATACCACCACCAATACCCCACTACTACCACCACCACTACCACCACCACCAATATCACCACCACCAATACCACCACCATCACCACCAATACCATCATTAATATCACCATCAATACCAACACTACTACCAATACCACCACCAATACCACCACCAACAATACCACCACCAACAATATCACTGTCACTACCACCACCACTACCGCAACCACCAATACCACCACCACCAATACCATCACCGCAACCACCACCACCAATACCACCACCAATACCACCACCACCGATACCACCACCACCAATATCACCACCAATACCACAATCAATACCACCACGACCACCAATACCACCATCAACAATACCACCACCACCAATACCACCACCACCAATACCATGACCACCAATACCAATACCACCACCACCAATACCACCACCACCAATACCACCACCACCAGTACCAATACCAATACCACCACCAATACCAATACCAACCCAAATACCAATTCCAATACCACCACCAATACCACACCACCAAAACCACCATCATCACCAATACCACTACCACTAATACCACTACCATGACCAATACCCCACCACAAATACCACCAATACCATAACCACCACCACCAATACCAGTACCACCACCAATACCAATTCCACCACCAATACCACTACCAATACCAAAATCACCAATACCACCACAACCAATACCAGTACCACCACCAATACCAATACCACCAGCAATACCACGACCACCAATACCACCATCTCCACCAATACCACCACCACCAATACCAGTATCACCACCAATACTGTAGTGAAGACAGGGCTCTGTGTGCACACATTGATATGTTAGCATAAGAGTATTAGACGTTTGAATGCCATTTTGCCACTTTACAGCTTTTGCACACAACACTACATGTATCTGTTGTAAGTTAAACTGCTTGATTTTCTTCTCATGAGAACGGTCTGTTTTTCTCATCCCTAGACTCACACCGCGACCTTAGTCTGTACACTGTGTGCAGAAGTCTTCAAGGTCATAATAACAATGTATGCTGCTGGTTCAGGTTGAGCGGCCCACGCTCTAGACACAACACGCACACAGCTGCAACCAATTGAAATCTTAGTGTCTTTAATATTGCACTGCATGCATGATTTGGACACTTTGAGAAAAAACCTTTCCAGAGACAGAGAGCTCTGCTGATCCTGAGATGTGATTCACCTCTGCTGATCTTGGAGGTATGGGGTTCCCCATTTATGCCTAAGAGACCTTCTATTATTATAAAACCTAGTTCCTAGCAGGGGAGGGTGGTTCACAAGGTGCTATACTACCTGTTTCCACTATCATTGTAACATGATTTCTCCTTTTGTGTTTTATGGAATTGTAACAATGTAGATTGTTTTATTTCTAATCATATGCCTGCTTATGTTAACCAAAATACTGCATCTTAGAGCACCGCGTTAAAAATAAACATTTTAAACTTTTCTGTGTCTCTGATTACTCATGTTGTGGACTGGTATGAGAATAAAAAGAAAGAGTGTTCTTGATTCCCACCATTCCTGAGAGTACCCTTAGTCGCATGTTCTGGGTTGTCTAATCATTGGTAGCTTCGCTGTAGTATGGAGAGCTAATGAGACAATGATACTAGTCGGATAGGGGTTCTGGGTAATGAGGTGAGTTTTTGGTACACCACAATTCACTGAGCATGAGCAGAATCCCCTAACGTTTGGTCTTATATTCGAGAGACTCGATTATTGCTTATATCTGTCCACAACACCCTCACTACTTTTTCCGGATAACAGGTGTGACGGATTAACCTACCTATACGAATGTGTTATAGGTTCATTCAAGCTTGAGATTTATAAAAAGGTTCATGTTTGAATTACTACCCTTTTTGTGTTACAATTCATATAGATTGTTTTTCCTGTACTGTGCCCTTATGGGTGATATTGATATAGCTCAGCATAGTCAGGTACCACTCAAGAATCAATTGACGCATTTCGGGGTGCCCGCTGATGGTATGGCAGTGCTCTTTATGGTGAGTGCCGATGCAGCGTTCCCATTTGAGCTTTTCTACTCCTGAGTTACATTTCCTGCAGTGAATGCAGATGATGGTGCATTCCATACTTACACCCACTCAGCGGTGTCTGCAATGTATGCATCATATAGGACACAGGAGATTCCAATTTCTGCTTGGCAGCATCATAGTTGGTTTAATGGCGCCCTCCCCCACACCGTAACTCCGGTTCGGTTAGGTCCCTTGTCTATTCTTGGGGCCACTTGGCCAGTCTTGGCTGGGTTCACACCACATCCACGTTATTTAACAGTTGCTATAGTGGAGTTGCAACAACTCTATGCCTCCATTGTTGGGGTACATAGGGCTTTGGTACAATACGTTTCATGCAACATCCAGGTGGGGGCACCTGGGGCTGCGGTGCATCCAGTTGGACCGGCCGGGATAACAATCAGTCCTGTCATGGCTAATTCGGTAATGGGCAAGTGCCACCAGGATAAGGACGAGATGCCTTTTTGGCTTGCCGAGAAATTTGACCAACTGAAAGCAGTATTTCCTAATACGACTCCTGTGGAAAAATAAAGGATTCTGACCATTAGTTTGCAGAAAGTCTTGGTGCCTGAGGCTACCGATTGTGAGAACTGGGGTATAGTATTTGCAGCAGTCTATGCGAAGTGCTTCGGCACACCGTCTAAGACTTTCCTGCCCTCCGTGATCAAGCATGTTCAGGATCAACACGGTCCAGAGGCGGCTGTAGAGTTGGGGATGAGTGTTTGACGTAGTTGCTGATCTCATCTTTGCTAATGTCAAGGGAGATGCAGTTAACTTTCAGGTGTCTAATGCTCTTGCCAAGTCGCCAAAGCCGATAAACCCAGGCAGTTGCTGAAAAATATTGCGGAGGCATATAAACCCTTGGCTGCAATAGTTCGGATGTTAAGACTTTTACTAAAACAGCAGCTCAACCGCAAACTCAGACAGCAAAGTCCAATAAATACGACCATACAAATTTTCCAAAACAGAATTGGAAGAATAAGAAACAGGGGAAGCAGCAACAAAAACAAGGGTCACATCCTGCATCACCAATACCTGTGTCTACTAAGCGCTCATATGGTTTGCACGACTGTGCGAGAATTAGGTCACCTGATAGATTTTAGGCTCCTGATCAACGTTCTCCTCGTTCTTTACAAGAACCATTGTCTCACAAGCCGGTGGAGGAGAACGCGGCAGAGGCCAGGGTGCCCCACAAGGACGTGAGCTGCCCCGCCCGGCTGAAGGTAAAGGCAAGCAGAACTACTTTCCACATCAACGTCCACAGTTTCAGAAAAAGAACGTTGCTGCGTTAACTGCAAGGTATGCCACGGATAGTGAGAACACAGCTTCGGAACCTGACATGTGCGCTAACGCTGCTATACAGCGCAGCGAAGGTTACAGTAGTGCGGCAAGCACTGCGTCCGTATCTGAAGGTGACAGTAACTGACATGTTCATCACAGTAGAGACTGCTGACACTAGAGTGGCTCCCACTGACAGACTACAAGACATAGTCCTTTTAATTGAAGGTGACATACAACTTGTAATAAAAGGGATTTTTGTGGAAAATCTGACCTCTACACAAGACATTTTGTTAGCGGAGGCAGACTGGACCCCACCTTTCGTTTTGGCCGCTCCAAGAGGGGAGGAGGTAATCCTTCCTAGTTTTGCACACACTGTACCAAAGGAGGAGGAGAAGAATTTTGCAGAAAGGGCTCAGGTGCTTGCACCGGCTTTATACCGTACTCAGGTCAGTTGGGATAAACTTTCGCCCGGACATGAGATTCCATTGCGGTCAATGCCTCAGCCACAACCCCAATATCCCTTGTGGCGAGAAGCAAAAGCTCCCGTTGCAGAAATCCTTTAACAATTGGAATATCAAGATGTGATTGAAACATGTGTGTCACCCATGAATAAACCTCTTTTCACTGTAACCAAACCTAATGGGTTGTACCGCCTAGTTTTGGATTATCGGCATTTGAACTCTCATTGTCAGACGTGCGCTGTGCAGAATTCCCACAGTTCAGCCCTGGTTGATAGTCTTGTGAGAAAGACCACACTTGACATTTCCAATGGCTTTTTCAGTCATAACCTGTCCTCTATTAGTAGTTAATGGACAGCTTTTACTTCTGGCGCAAACAAAAACAGTTTAAATGATTAGCTATGGGCTCTAAAAACAGCCCAGGCATCTTTGCCGCACGTGTTGTCTCTCTGTTGGAGAGCATCGACCCTGCAGCGTACTTGTATGTTGATGATATTTATCTCAGAGACGACGAATTATGGCCTCATCTGTGTTGCATTGACCGCATCACTGTCATGTTTGAGGACTTTGGTTACAAATTTAACTTTGCAAAATCACACATTGCAGAGTACACAGTGTTGTTTCTGGGCTATGAACTCAACAACGAAGTTCAAGGGTTAGCTCCTCACTTCCTGGAGAAGTGCTCACTGTTGCGTACTGCAACAACTCTGAAAAAACTACAATGTTTACTGTTTTTTTATTTTCGGGCGTACTTACATTCCCGATTATGCCCAGCGTATCAAGCCGCTATATGCCTTTTGACAACCTACTTTTACCAAATCTGCTGGCTGCCAGAACATTCAGCAACACTACAATCTTTGCAGTCTGATCTTCTTAAATCTAAATAATTACTGACACGTGATAACCACACTAACCTGGTAATAAGAATTGTGCCAGGCGCTGTGGGTTTCATGTACTTGACGTTTAATGAGGGAGACAAAGTCCCTATTGCTTACAAGTCAGACTTGTACACTTCGACTGAAATGCGATTTTCAACTGTCAAGAAAATGTTGACTGCAGTGCAGATGGCGATTCTAAAAGAAAGAGCACTATCATAGGGGAAAAGCATGTTGGTTGTTACACCGTATCCTGCCCTTGAGGTGGTTGACGAGAGCCAGTGTACCAAATTCTAAAGCTTTGCATCCACGTTGGATACAATGGTCCACTTCCTTCATTTCAAACTAAGGAGTACTTACAGTATGAATTTGTTCATCCTGCTCCTTTGTCCTTGCACCCGCTTGAGGATTACCATTGTATCATTTACACTGACGGTTCGGCGCAACCGGCGATGAAATCTAAGCATGCTTATTCAGCAGCCTTTGCAATAGTGGTGGGTACCATAGTGAATGGCGAATTCAAATACGATGTCGTGCACACACAGACATTAGGGGACTGTACCACCCAGTTGGCAGGGCTAGGTGCTCTGGTGCTTGCACTAGAGTTTGCTGATCCTCGTATGCCTACTCTTATTGTAAATGACTCTTACTACTGTGTTCAGTCTTTTATTGAGAATTTATTCTTTTGGACTCAGAATGAATATCATGATTCCAAAGGTAGCAAAATCAAACACAAAATGCTTTGGGTTCGAGTCACAGAACTTAAAGTACGTCTGCCTCTCGTGAATGTAATTCATACTCTTGGTCACCAGCGCGTAGGAGTACACGCTGTTGGTAACAGTCTTGCTGATGAAGCACAAAAAACAGCAGTGGCGACATATTTGGTAGCAGCGGTTACAAGGTCCAAAAGTAAGATTGATGACATCTTGGCAGCCATCGATACAGAGAAGGGAAGTGATTGCCCTAGAGGTTTCCCTTTTAAATACTCTCATCATTAGGTCCTGATAAAGTTCCCTATGTGAGAATTAACGACGTTGGTGACGGATTGATTCTCAACGCGGACCGCAGGCTCCCCTTGATAACAGCAGCTCATGAAGTCATGGCCTCAGCCCATGCAGGCGTCTCAGCGACTGTCGCTATCTTGCAGCAACATTACTGGTGGCATAGATTGTACAAAGAGACTCATGATTATGTCTTTGTATTACTTGTGACATTTGCCAGCAGATTAAACCTTCGACTGCTGCATGTCCACCACAAACACAGCTGTACATATCTAATAAACCACTTGGGTGTGTTTATTACGATCACTGTGGTCCTTTTGCATATAAGTACATCTTAGCTGCAGTGGATTCATGCACACGCTTTCTATGGCTCTGACCACAACGCAGTGCTGATGCTCGAACCATTATCAGCGATTTGCGTGTCTTTGTGGGAATTTTTGCATGTGGCACCCTCCATTCGGACCAGGGTCCGGCGTTCGCCGCTGAGGCGTACAAAGAAGCCATGTGGTCTTTGGGGGTGCAGATCAAATGTCGGCTCCATACCGGCTTGAGGGCAATTCTGTTGTGGAGCGGATGAACCGAGACTTAAAGCAATCCTTAACAGATAGGGTTTTAGGTACTGGCCGAAACTGGTTGGCCCGTCTGTATAGCGTCAACGTGCACTTAATAATCCCCCTAGAAGGTCTCTGGGTGGACAGACCACATATGAGATGCTCTTTGGCATAAAAATGTTTGTCCTGGACCTTGAGGGTCTAGACATGGCGGCGTCTGCTGCACCTTTTGACGTAGATGATCATTCTGCTGTATTACAGAACCTACAAGAGACTCGAGACAGTCTTGCAAAGGAACACTTGCCCTCCACAACTGATGCTGCACTTCAGATTCCGGTAGTTGGCTTGCTACCTCGAATCGGTGACATGGTCCGTGAGAAGGTGGAGAACAAGACGGAGTTCAGCCCCTCTTATCGTGCACCTGTTCCAGTGCTTGGTGTGCAGGGTACAAGACAGACATTTTACCTCCACTTCCTGACTGCAAGGATAACAGGTACATCTCCATTGACAATGTCAAATTTACGAGTTTCCGATTCTTCTTAGTATGACTCCAGAGGTCTCTTGTCTGGCGATGCTGAAAAATTCTGTTTTGTCCTCGGCAAATAACATCAGGAGGGTGGTTCACAAGGTGCTATACTACCTATTTTCCCTATCATTGTAACATGATTTCTCCCTTTGTGTTTTATGGAATTGTAACAAAGCTGATGGTTTTATTTCTAATCATATGCCTGCTTGTGTTAGCCAAAATACTGCATCTTAGAGCGCGTCGTTAAAAATAAACATTTTAAACTTTTCCCTCTCTTCCTCCTGAACCACAACAGTGTGTTCACAGAGCGTAAGGTGTAGGAGCGCTTTGTTAGTGTTTATAGCTTGGATCATATTTAACTCTTGCTTCACACTTTGTGTCTGTGTAATTTACAACTCTTACACACCTTCTTCACTGCACTATTTATCACTATTTTGAAGACTTCGCAGGCCGGTCTCTTCATCTAATATTTACAATCTAACAAGCGGTTGGGATGGCCGTTTATTGCAATGCAATAGGTCTCGCATTTGCGAGAGTTTAAACTATTAGTGCTATAAATGACAATGCCTTTTATTTATGTTTTAAAACCCAAAACATAAATAAAAGGCATTGCCATTTACAGTGTTAAAAGCTCAAACTCGTGTGAATGTGAGACCTATTGTATTGCAAATGTTTGTTTGATTTGACAGCAGGATCTAGGATTGAGGGTCACACATGCTGATTTACAAAATAAGGAATTTAAAATGGTTTCGACTATAAATCACACGTGCTACACAAGAAAATCCACCATTATGCCCACATTTCATACATACCCTCAAATCACAAAGTCAAGTGGAGCGGCAGTCAACCATTGAGAATTGACTTTGAGCATTAGAAAAAGCCACATAGATGTAGGTTTACATTTTACTGTTGCAATTGCACAAAACAAAATAGTTTGAAGATATATGTCCAGTGAGTCCCCTCTCATTTTCGCTCTATTTTACCCCAATTAGTTTAAGTGAAATCACATTTTAATGTAGCATTTTCTATTCCATTGGTAACTTTTCTCTTTTTTAATGATTGTACTTAACTGAGATGATCTCTCTGATCCTTTTCTGTGCAGCATTGATCTAAATTACTTTTCTTTTTAAAATGATTTCGATACTATAAAAGCAATAGAACTCAAGCCCCGATATGTTGGTAATTCTACAGAAAACAAGCAAGACACCATCATAAAACAATGAAAACGACAATGAAATATCAACAATGCATAACATTCGTCGGGCACATATTGCCATAGATACTATCCAGGAGCTGGATGTGCCAGCTGCACTACTGTGGGGAGATATGGACAGGGCTTTCGATTCCCTTAGCTGGAGATATTTATTTGCCATTTTAGATCACTTGAATATAGTTCCACGTGTCTTGTCCCACTTAAAGCTGTTGTATACAGACATTACAGCGTTGTTCCGTGTCGCAGGGTCAGTCTCCTTCACCTTCCCTATTGGATGAGGTACCCGGCAGGGGTGCCCATTGTTGCCTTTTCCCTTTGCCTTGGTGATGGAGCCTTTGGTGGCATGGGTGAGATTGATGCACAGGTGACCAGCTTTGAGTGGGCCCAGGGATTATTAGATCGTACTGTGTTATACGAGGACGATATCCTGTTTTTCCTGATGGATGTTAGCAAGGTTGCTTCGTATTATGGAATTCTTTGGGGAATCATAAGGGTTGTTTATGAATCCTTGTAAATCCACTTTGTGGACACTTGGAAAACAGGTGGAATTGGGTGCATGGGCATGTGCGGTACATGTAACTACAGTGTGCGTAAAGTACTTGGGGGATTTTCTATCAGACTCATTAGCGGTGTCCTGGGAGCGTAACATTCTACCGGTTTGGGTGCTGGTGCACGACGAGCTGAGGGCCTTGTCTCATATGCCCCTTTCTCTACCCGGTCGATCAGCCATATTTATGATGGTTTCACTACCCCGCATATGCAGTGGAGCGGAGGTGTATGGGAACCAATACTCTCCACACTATTCTATACTCGGCCCCAATCCGTAAGGCCCTGTCATCTGCTTCTAGGGTGGTGTTTCAGGTGTGGTGGCAGGCGCTACGAAAGATGGGATGGTGGGGCAGGTTGACAAAGGAGACTCCACTTTGGTTCAATGGGACTATATTGGGATTCCTACCCTTGGAGACGTAATGCGAGGTACGGTCCTAAAGTCTTTTGAAGATCTCCAGCACGAATTTCAGGCGGCAAAACCCATTTCTATAAATACCTTCAGCTTAGGCATGCCCCTTCCCAGTGTTACAGATTTGGAGGCCTTCCCGATTTTAGTCCCATTGAAGCAAAACTGTTTATGGGCGATCTACAAGATCATAAAATGTTCAAGATCTACCAGTCACTGGTGTCGAACAGCCCCACCACGCTGGATAAACTTAGGGCTGCATGGGAGGAGGGCCTTGGCCGCTTTGAAGGGGATCCTTGGACGGAAGCACTGGCCTCCACTTGGGAGGCGGCGATAGTAATGCTCCTCCGATTGATCCATTTCAACTACCTACACCGGGTTTACTATACTCGTGTCAGACTATAGAAGGCGGGCTGGGTGGTGGCCCCGATCTGCCTGCGATGTGGTCAGGAGAATGGTACACTGTTTCACACTGTCTGGCAGTGTATGGCGATTGCGAAGTTCTGGCGGGGGGTGCTGGCCTGCCTTGAGGAAGTTTTGGAGTGGGAGCTTCCTTTCTCGCCTAAATTGGTGCTGCTGTATATCATGGAGGAGGTGGGGGGAAATATCTATAAGCGCCATCAGATGACTTTGGGATTTACATTAGCCAAGCGAGACATTGCAGAGGCCTTCGTTGTGCGCATGGAAAAATGGTCTTGATTTTAGTAAGGGTCTAGAGGTTCCTATTTTTAAAGCCTGTGGATGTCCGCAAAAACACCCTAAGATCTTTTAGAGATGGGCGGATTATAGAGGCCTTCACCTGGAGCCTGTCTCTGCGGGAGATGTTGCACTGCTGGGTTAACTGGGTAGGACTGTGGTACAGGGGCCAAATTGTACAGTGGGACTTGTCAAAAAATGTGCCACTAACAATGAAAGCACAAAGAGTTCAATTTAACATGCATATTTCCATTCAAGTTGGATTACATTGCCTTCATATTTTTCTTACACGAAATCATGACAAGCTTCGTGTCAAGAAAATAGCAATGGCGATAACCTATTTCTGTATGAATAGTTTATGTGGAAAATATGTCGTCTATTTTAAATGAGCGTTTATGTGAAATAGGGCTGTAAGCGTAAACTAGTAAGCGTTTATCTTTGGGAGAACAAAAAAAGAACGTACGTCGAAGCTACTTTACATTTTAGGAAGCATTTGTGTGAGAAGATAGGTGGACTAGAATGAAAAACAGTGGCAGAAGCAGAGTGAACATTCTGCCAGAAACACAAATTTATGGAAGATTGTATCAAAAGGTATGTTTTGCAGGTGCACACCAAAGCATTAGTACTGAGTGGAGAACGCAATTTAAATGCTGAGAGTTCAGCTCTTAAATGTAACTTTAATGTGGAATCCTGGCTTGTGGCGTGGATCAGACATTGCACGCTGAAGAATCTGACAGGCAGTACAAACGCAAGCTACACAGAGCTAAATTACCATGGTTACCACATTAAACTCCTTCTAAAATGTATTAGGAAGCCTCTGCTTTGCTCGAAGAGTGGGTGGGTGGTGTGTACTCCTAAATCCTACTTTTTCAGTTGTCTGTTATAAATAGAATGCAAAGTACTATGCCTGAAGTCTGGCCCTTGACAGAATTATTGCAAATAATTTAAAACACCACTTTATATCACGGCTAGAACATCAGAATTTGTAGAAAAACGTTTCTTCTTTTGGTAGCTAGGCATTTTACTTGTCTGTTTATTGCCATTTTCGGGAAAGCCAGGAGTCGGGCTACTTGAGTTGCCTCTGCAGTGTACACATTCTGTGGAGGTGCATGCGACCTTTCTCATCTGGACATGCCCAGGATTACATATTGCACGATGGTAGGGTCGGACTATGCAAAATATAGACCGTGGGCACTCTGGTGGTGTGCCCGGCGGGGACACCTGACAAAACAGTACAGACACCAAGTTACTGAGCAGTGAACTGACCACGACTGGAGCATAGGCAGTGAAGCAGATTTACAAAAAAGTCACCCATCTGTAGAGATGCGTCACTTTCCATGCACCACCCTGAGAAACCCTTGTGCCACCATGGATGAGCTGTATTTACAATACAGCGCACCATGGCCCAAGAGCTGACAGATGCGTCAGTAATTCTGACGCATCTGTTGGGGTAAAAGTCACACATTGCTGAAATTGTGACGCAAGCACGACGCAACTCCAGCAATGCATTTTGAGTCCTATTCCCACTACACTGCATCACTCCTTACACCTGCTTCAAGCACGGGTAAGGTTTTCACGCAGTGGCACCCTAGAAGTGACACAATGAAATCTTGTAGATTTCACTGCGTCACTTTTACAAGGCTTTCCTGCGTGGGAACGCCCACCATGCATACATTATACCTGACACAGGTATTAATGTAACGCAGGACTTTACAACATGACACATCTCTCTAGATACATCATCATGTAAATTGGCTGCATTTGTTACGCCACCGCTGCATCACAAAAGTGACACAACAGTGGCGCAAAAGTGTCGCAAGGGGCTTATAAATCTGCCCCAGTGTATTTATTAGGATTTCAACGTAAGGACACCAGATACTAATGTCTGGACACCCGCAGGCTGTATGTCAACAGGACAAACTCTAACCCACTCCTGCATGGTATGTCCCACATAGGCAAACCCAGGCAACCTCAGAATACTACAACCCTCACTTATTTTGGAAACAAACAAAAAAAATAACACCACAAACAAACTTCAAGCTACATGTGGTCATAAAAAAAAGAGTTCAGTCTTCATGGATAACCTTGTGGCTAGTCACTAGCCTGACACAAAGTCTCAGAACCTTGGTAAGTGCGCAATATTGGCCCAACGATGGTATTGCCTATCCCTTGCTTGCTGGGTTTGACAGGGGGGGGGGGCTCTGCCATGTGCACCTGGTAGTTCGGCTTCAGATTCAGAGCCCACATTAGGAGAAAACAGATCCACCCTGGGCCTGGTGGGAGCTGGGATACCCATAAGGCTCTGATCCAGCAGCGGCTCCTCCACTATTGTCAAGGAGCGTCGCCACCCCCCACCAGCCTCAACATTTGAAAAATAAAACAATAATAAAATGTGTTTATTATGGTTTTATTTTACTTCCATTGAATGAGGTTTGGGTTGGGGCAAGACAGGAGGGAGAGTGGTGAGCACTGTGATTCAGTGCACATGACTGTTTGGCCAGCTGCTTCAGACTGGCCAAAGCGTTATGCACAGTGAAGCTCTCTCCAACCCCAGCTGCATTGCTGGGTTGGAGACAGCAGTCACAGGCTCCCAGTCTCCCTGGGAGTGCAAATCGAGGGCTCCCAGGCATATCATGACACTGCTCTCATGCATGAGAGCAGCAACAGGATTGGCCACAGGGAAGGCTGGGAACCTGTGTTGCAGCAAAGAAAAAACAAAAGAGCAGTATTTCGGCAGGCGCGATGTAACAGGTAAGGTATATTTTATAAATGTGACTGTTTTCCTTCTGTCGTCCTCCCCCCTTACCCCCACCCGCCACTCTAACGGGACACAAGTCGCTACTGCTCTGATCTATGGCCGTCATGTCTGACACTAAATCATCATCCTCTGCTTGGTTGTCTCTTTGACAAACTGGATGTGACAGTTGGAGATGTTCCTGTTGACAGACTAATTCTCTTTGCTAGAAGTGACCATGGTCCCTTTACTGCTGTGACTATCCGCGGGGATGGCTCAAAAGGCAGAGGGAACTTCTCAGCTTGGTGTCTGTCTATCTCTTACTAGTACAAAATATCCTAGTTTGATGTTGTGTTGTTTTGCCCGCATCCTCTTTGAGACATATATTGTTGACATCTGATTGATTTGGGGAGGGGTCACAGTGTTCGATCCACGCTAGGTGGTGTGGAATCTGTCTTTGTGTCCCAGATATAGCTTGCTGGGAGCTATCCCAGTCGTGGAGTTTGGGGTCACTTGATATTCTTGCAAGAAGGAGTAGATGGCTCACTATCCATTCCTACCTTCCACTGTCACTGTCACTAGTTGCGTAACTTTTGTCATAGTTCGTACAAATCTTTCCACCTCTCCATTGACCTGGGGCCACCATGGGGTAATGCTACAGTGTTTGGTGGTGTGAGAGGGAATATATGTAGCCCACTCACAGCTGTTGAACGGAGGCCCATTGCCTAAGCAGAGTTCTCCAATCAGACCATGGGTAGCTATCACCATTTTCCATTTTCAGCATCACCTCAAATATAGAGGTCGAGGCTACAATTTCTACCTCCAAAATAACAAGAGAAGTCACCAATCATGATGAGCATGTGTTCACCATGGGGAAGACTCCCAAAATATGCACTCAACCACTGCCATGGGGCCGGCCGTGGGCCCATCTTTTTTAATGACTGGAGCAGGGGTGTCCAGTGGATTACTTGCCTGGCAGGCATTAAAACCCCTCACAGCTGCTTCATCACTCTGGTCCAGCCCCAAGATCCCGTCTGTGCTCCGGAGTCTGCTCTTTGTTTTTACTGTTCCATGGTGTGCCCCATGAGCCAGCTAAACCACTTGTTGTTGTAGACTCCAGGGTAAGACTAGCCTTTAGACCCCATATCAGGCAGCCATCAATGGTTATGGAGAGTTCCAGTCTTGGTTGGTACAAAGCTAATAATTATGATCTCGTTTCCTTGACACTTCTGGTTGAGTGGGTGTGCAGTGTCTTCCAGTCACTGACTTGTTCTGCAGTGAGTGCCAACTGGCGGAAGTCATCTTGCTTGGTGTCGGCACCTACATCTGCCAGGGACATCGGCAATGAATTGGACTTCCCAACCACCAAACAAACATATTCTTCCATGTTCTGTGCTTCTGTGGTATATGTTGACGTGGAGGGCCTGGCATGCTGTGACAAAAAATCTGCAGGGTTTCGGGTGCCTGGTCTGTACACCACAGTAAAATTGAATTCTTGCATTTGGGGAACAGCGTTTACAACGCAACTTTTACAACGCAGTACCTTTACCACGCAACTTTTACAACGCAAGTCGTTACAACGACTTGCGCTGGGGGGCGCTCTAGGATAGGGAATAGTTAATTTACTATCCAAAACCTTCCATACTATCCACGGGGACTGGAGTTGGAATAGTAAATTAAACTATTCACTATCCAGCACCCCCCAACGCAAGTCGTTGTAACGACTTGCGTTGTGAAAGTTGCGTGGTAAAGGCATGCGTTGTAAAAGCATGCGTGGTAATGACATACATCCCTTGCAATTGCAGGATCCATTTATCTATCAGTGGGGGTGGTTTGGGCACCGATCCTTTAAAGAGTGGGATCGGAGTCTTCTGGTCTATGTAGACAACAAATGGATGCTCACTTAGGTAGACAGAGAAAGACAAAACTTCTAGTGGATCTCAGTGGCCTCTCTCTTTATTTGACAGCTTCACTGTTCAGTAGGTCTCAGGGTCAAGCTTGGGTAAAGGACTGCGGCCCATTGCCAGTAGCTCTGAAGTTTTGATAGTGCAGCTCCAAAACCAGTGGGGCTCGCATCAACTGCCAGTTTGAATTCTGTCTTTGGATCGAAGTAGGCTAGCGCTGTGTTGGAGGACAGGGCGTCTTTGGTGGTTCAGAAAGCTTGGTCTTGCTCCTCGCCCCACACCCATGTACTAGAAGTCTTTGTGAGCTCACCAAGAGGCCCAGTGAAATCAGACAGGATTAGCAAAAACCGGCCATATTATATCACCATTCCTAAGAAACTCCGGACTCCGGACACTGAAGTAGGGGCAGGCGCATCCTGAATATCCTGCACCATGGCCAGGTCCGGCCTGATGCTTTTCCATGAAAACTGGTAGCCAAAGTAACTGATGTCGCATTGCAGGAATGCACATTTCTCCTGATGTAGTGTCAGGTCTTTGTCACGGAGCCTGTGGAATATGGCGAGAAGGTGTGTAAGGTGGCTATGTATGTATGTATGCATTCCACATTTATAGAGCGCACTGCAACCCTACGGGCATCCTGGTGCTAAGACACAGTGAAGTTGGAATTATCTGCAAATGCTGACTGCCGGTTACACTTTGGGGAACAGCCAGGTCTTAACTTTCTTCCGAAACAACAGCATCTCCTGTGTTTGCCTCTGTTCCAAGGGGAGGCTATTCCACAGACGACCAGCTGCCAATCCAAACGTTCTCCTACCCATTGTGGTTCACTTGAACCTTGGGATGGTTGCCAGGCTAGTTGCTGAGGATCGCAAGCTTCGTGCAGGGGCATACCAACCAAATCTACCCTAAAGTGGCTTGGGACCGGTACCGTAAAATGCCTTAAAGGTAATACACAATGAATTGAACAATATCCTTTGGCTCACCGGGAGCCAGTGTAGCTCTGCTATTGCTTGGGATGTTGATGAGCACGCAATCTCCTTAAGACTAGCTTTGCTGCTGCCGCCTGGATACTCTGGAGCCGCGATATCAGGTACCTTGGGGATTCCAGCAGCAAAGCATTACAGTAAACCTGGCGGCTAGGGATGACACTCCTGACCACTGTCTCTCTGGTCTGAGGAGTGGTAGTACCTTCCAGAGTCCTTTTAAGAGCATATAACAGTTCGTGACTACTTTATTGCCATGCGATTCCAGGTTAAGCTTGTCATTAAAGCTGACCCCCAGATTACGCACCATGCTCACAGGTACCAGAGGGCCATCCATGGGGAAAGGCCAGAAGTCCGATTGCAGAACTGATGGCACTGCCCACCCCACAGTGCAGAATCTCTGTTTTGTCGCTGTTAAAGTGCAATGCATTGTCTCTTAACCACAGCACCATTTCCAGCATACACTTGTGAAAAATATCTTGGGGGTCCGCCTGATCACCATCCAGGGACACTATCAATTGAGTGTCATCAGCATAGTTAACCACACTAATATTGTGGGCTTAGATGACGTCCATAAGCGGACACATATACACAATAAATACAATCGGCTGATTGATGACCCCTGCGGTACCCCATCGCTGTTGTTAATAAAGTCTGACTGAAAGGGGGGTAGGGCAACGGCTTGCCGTCTATCTGCTAAGTAAGACTGGAACCATCGCAGAGCCGTATTAGTCACCCCCGCCTCCTCCACTCTCGTCAACAGGATGACGTGGTTTACCATGTCGAATGCGGCAGACAGGTCTAACAGGATCAAAGTCGCGGATTGTCCCCTGTCCGCCCGCATCTGAAGATTATCCAACACTGTAACCAGTGCTGTCTCGGTCCCATGTCCTGGTCGGAAACCAGACTGTTCATCCTCCAGCTTATTATTGCCTTCCAGAAATTCGAGAGTGCTCGGCTGACCATATCTTCACTCGATATGGCAGTTGGGAGATTGTTTTTAAAAATAGAGAGGGGTCCCTTAGACCCAAAGGGATAGGGCACTGTAAAGTAGGTTAAACTGAACTCCCTTTAGATAAATGGATTTCTCATGAATCAGCACTCAATCGTTCTGATAAGCACACATCCCATTACTTAGCCACTCTCAATTGCCCCCCTTATACACAACTGAACCATATAAACCAAGGAATAACACAAGTCAGAGTAAAAATCAATACATTCATTTATTTATCTTTAAAAAAATATGTATTTTTTTGTAATATGAATTTCTGTGTAAGACACCTACCAAATACAGTATGTCTAATTTATACTACAAAAACAGATTAAAAATCAATCAATAGCACATAATAAAAAAAGAGAGGTGGAGAGTAAAAACAAAAAAGACAAATACACTATGTCTTCAGATCATACACATTCGTCAAGTGGCAATATTCATAGCTCGGAATCAGTAATTCAATGATAAGTACTCTTGACCATGCTTTTTTGCTGACGGATTGCGTATATATGTTGAGGCGTTGAAGCGTTTCGATGGTCAAAATAATATATCCATCTTTATCAAGACAATATTGTGTACTCTCTACCATGAATTAAAATGATTTGTGGGGTCACCTTCAATCAGAGGGGAGACACCTTCCGTTTTATAATTTCTAAATGGTGCCGGTAGTCTGGTTAAAATATTTTTAATCCCAGATCAATCACAATATGTTTAGTTTATGTAGGCAATCCATTTCTGATATATGCTTCTTCAAAAACCACCTTAAACAAGGGCACCACACATGTCCGGTTCCGCGTGCATTTTTCCTTGTCAAAAACCGCCAATTTTGACAAGGAAAGACGCACGCGGAACCGAACATCATTTTAAAAGAGTTCTACCCTTAAAAAGATGCGGGAGGACAAAAATACACGACCTGCAATTTAACATAAAGGACGTGTGAAATGGGCAGAAACCCAGCGTACCCAATAACACTTAATCAGTGGTGCCCTTGTTTAAGGTGGTTTTTGATGAAGCATATATGAAGACCACTGCCACCTTCCAACAGGGAGGAACCACTCCACTGCTAAGTGATTGATTACATAGCTGTTGATGCAGTGGAAAAACCTCGGGACCCAGCTCTTTCCAGAGTTTTTGGGGGATTGGGTCCAGCGGTGAGCCAGAGGAGAGCCCCATTACCACCTTAACAAACTCTTCTTCCAAAGGCAGTTCCCAGTGGTCAAGGGTTATTTCCTGCCTCCGTGACTCAGCCCCCATATCCCCAATTTCATTTGGGTTTAGTGTTCATGATTCGTCCCTTTCGGTGGTGACCAAAGGAAAATCAAGTTTTATGCCTTCAAAGATCCTATCTATCTTTTCCTGAAAGAAAGTTGCAAATCCGTTACATAGCTCCTGTGAGGGTGTGAGGGCATGATCCTATTACTTGTGCACTCAGGGTTGGTCAGCTCTCTCAGTATGTTGAAGACACATTTGGTACTGTTGGAGAATAAGGTCTGCAAAATATGCAGCCTTGGTCGTGACTATTGCTTTTTTGTACTCAGCTAAGTGTTCCCTCCATCTGGCTTTAGCCTCGCCGGCGTACAGACTTCTCCATTGCCTTTCGGCAAGTTTACATTTCAGCTTGAGCATCCTCAGTTCGTTAGTATACCACGGGGCGGATAGTTTTTCCCGCAACCTGATATTCTTCAGAGGAGCAAACCGATCAATCATTCTAGTTAAATGATCGCAAAAAGCAGAATAGTTCTCAGTTACTGGCTTCCCAGGGTCAAAAAGGGAACCTAACTGAAGTACCTGAGCCGATTTGGTCCTCCTTAGAAGGGTCTTCCAATCCCTGCCTAGGAAGCACCTTTCCTCAATAGATGTGGGTCTGGTCCTTATAGCGTGGGTAACTCCTAAATTCAACCTGATGGTGATTTGACCATCCCACTATTCAGGGTTGGTGCACTAAGATATCATCACTCACATTTAGGATACCAGATAGACCTGCTAGCACATTCCTGATGATGTTCTGGAAAACTTCAGCAGCACTTGAGATGCCGAACTTCAGTCAAGGGTACTGCTGGGGGTCAACATAGGTTGGAAGTTTAGATGGAGAGGGATCTGGTGATACCTTGACATCAGGTCCATCTTGAAAAATGGTGGGAGTGAGCTGGCATTCCTGCTTGAAGGATACATTCGGCACTCTGATACCTGCGCAGATTTGCACTGTGTCTCCCTGCTTTGGCTTTTTGGTGAATACAGTTGGGAAAACCCATGGGGAAGAGCCAGTGACTCTTAAGGTGATACCGGCACCTTCCACCTGCCATAGTTCTTGTTCCACCTTGGGAAAGAGGTAGAATGCTACCCACCAGTGGTGCACTGCTATGGGTTTCTTTGATTTGTTGATATGGATTGGACACATATACTTTAGCTTATCTGACCCCGGGGGCTACTCCATCGCCAACATCGTGGCCCCCTAGTGATGCGGTTTTGGCCTGGCGTAATCTGAAGATGAGAAGCCACCCGCAGCCATAAGTAATATCGTTAACCCCATACCTAGAGGGTTATCCTGCTGCAAAATAACTGTCCCTATTGGCCTGGCACAGGTGAAGAGGAGCGAGAACTGCCACTGTGGACACTACAGCGATATGGCCGCCAGTTTTAACTTTTTTTCCCCCAGCTGAAATCTTCCTAATAATCCTACCAGAACTGTGCCAGACCTCAAGATGGCGTCTGGAATTCATTCAGTCCATGGTTTCTCCCCCACCCCCCAAATCTAACAATCTCAAAGTACTCCTGATCTCCCTCCTGACAGCAGAGTCCAAACACTATGTCCGACGCCCGATGGAGCTGCTCTGTTCAGTTATTGAGGTGATCGGCCTTGGTTCATCTCCTGACCGTCACCTACCCATCCTGACTTTGGGCACAGTTTTTCTCCCCATCTCCCTGTCTCGTCCACCCACCCCCATCGTACTTATGTAACTCTGCTTTTTTCCTTGTCTCCTATCTATCTGTTCCCATTTATCACTCTTTCTTTGTCCTACTTCCTTTACTCCTATCCCCTCTCACCTAAATCTTTCCCCTTGCCCGCTACACCGCCTAGCTCCCTGTCCATTTGTGCCCTTTGACTAAGCACTCCTTCTCCCTTGTTGGGGAAAGATCCAATATTTCTACACTGGAGTCTCAGCGAACCCTCTGAGAGAGTCCACAGTGTCTAGGGAGCCACTCACAGTTGAGGTATGGTATGGCACCCCTTGCCAAAGCACTCCCTCTCCCCTTTTTGGGGAAGGATCCAGTATGTAGGACTTGGAGTCTCAGGGACCCCTCTGAGAGAGTCCACTGCGTATAGTGAGCCTCTCGCAACAGAGAATGGGATATTATACCACTCCCCCTGGGATCACAGCTTACTGGACTTTGGCCGCAGCTCTGACTCATCTACCGGTTTGTGTACCCGTCACCTTTCCCTCCTCTTTCCATGCTGTCTCTCTCACCCTCCCCTCCTCCATTCTCTGTCTACCTCCCCTGCTCTTACCCCCTCCTCCCCTGAATCTCTCCCCTTGCCTACTTTTAAAATGTCCTTTTTGTTTGTCTCGACCTTACTAGTCACTATATTGCCAGGCTGTAATAACTGTGTAACCTTTGTAACAATGTAACCTGCAATTATGGTCTGATACTCATGTAAAGCGCTCTGATACCTCTGGGTCTAGCCAGCGCTATATAAAACCTTTAAAATAAAAATAAATAAAATAAAGTAGCTGTGTCATGTTGAATAATGGTGGTGTTTAAGTCTCCTGCTAGACTTGGTGATGTTCAATTGCAAAATGCGTAGACTCTGACTCCGGTCAGGTTCAGTGTGGGCGGCGAGGGTAGTTTGTGATAGAATTTGCCAGTCATGCATGAGATAGATGGAGGCTTCTGTATCAATCAGTGTCATTGCTGCTTGGTGTTGTGTGTTGATGTCGCATATGGTGGGGGGGGACTGTATCCCCATGAGGCTGTATTGTTTATATCACATAGAATGTCTCTTGTCCATCATCATCCATTTCACTTCCCTCCGCAGATTCGTAGTGTCAACAGTGCATAAAGTTCATGTAGCTTGGAACTCGATGACTTTGCGGTCGACCAGAAGACTTTAGCAAAGTGATTCAACTTGTTGCAGGCGTCACACTTTTTACCTCTCACTGGGCATTCACTCTGATGGGGTCATGGCCCTCCGCACAAACTGCAATGTCGACTGGGTTGCTTGGGCATCGGTGCTTTGGTTTTCATACTACAAGGCTTTGTGCTGATTGCATTCACGGGCTCTGCCTTGCTCGAAAGTTGCAAAACCACATCCATGTGCACTGGCATGCCTTGGATATATCCTTGGATTGCCCCAGGTGACAACTTCCCTCATCGACATGTTGGCCACTTGCAAGACCTGCTCCTGCAGTATTACTGAAATGCACCTTTGAATGAATGGCGCCTGGACTTTGTCATCCTCTTCGGGTAGGGTACAGGTGCTGGTGAGTTCCTGCATCCTGGCTAAGAAGGCATCCATGTATTCATAGGGTTTCTGGCATGCCTGCCATAGGAGAAACCATTCTTAGTCAAGATTTGCAAATGGTTCAAATCGGCAGTGTTGGCATTCTTGAGTATCGTGTAGGTGCGGTACGGACCTTGCTCTACTATAGTTTTAGCAATCTATCAGCCCCTCCCAGGTGGGAAGCAGTGGAGCTTTCCTCTCATCTGCTGTGCCCACTGCCAGCAAGTACATCTCCAGGCGTTAGACCCACACTTTCCACCTGGCAGCCTTCATCTGAGGAGGCCTGTTAAGTCAAAGGGTTCATGAGCTGGGATGAATGCCATGGTCAGCGAGTTACTGTAATCTGGTGGGGTTGGAGTACTGGGACTGTAAAGTGGCTGGCACCAGCCTTGGGATCGGTGTGGGTCACCACATAGTGTCACAGCTGCTGTTCACCTGTATGCTTCACAGGGGTGCACTTTCCTACAGTCACTCTCCACACATGTGGAGGCAACAGTGGTGTAGTCTTCCTCAGCCTGATCCCACGGGGCCACAGCAGGCCTTCAGCCTCGAGAGGAGGAACTAGGTAGAGTCAGAGACCAACTAGAGACAGTGAAGATTATTGGAGTTGTCGGGCTGATTTCACCAGGTGGGTGGGGTTCGAGTCTGGTTATTGTCATGGGATCCAAAATAAATCAACAGGAGAGAAAGGGCGCGAGTAACCACTCCTATGCCCCAAACAAGTATATCATAAACAACTAAGGAGTGACTCAGTGTACAAATAAATACTCCATGAAACAGAAAAGAAGTGTAAAGGTGTCAGGTTTATCAGAAGGCCCCCATCCGGTTCAGGCAGCTGCAAGATTATGCAAACCAAAAATCTTATTACCCAGGAGGTTGCAACCCAGTAGACGTGGGGTATTCACACCCAACTGGGAAGGGCAAGTAAACCTCTGTGTTAAAAGGACCCACACTCACCACTAGTTGGTGACATGCTTCATCATTGGGTCCCCGCTGGGGTAGCCGAATGCCCCCCCAGCGTGCTACAACGCCTGATTTACAGCGGAGCGGGTTGGTGGTGAGTGTAACAGTGGTATAACTCAAAAAAGTGCAAAATATGTGTGTGCAGAATTAAAAAATACAAGGTTGAGACCCGACCAAAATATTTAATGTGGGCCAACCTGTATTAAGGTTAAAAACGTGGAAAGCGGACACCAAAAGGTTCTAGATTATGAGACCTGTGTCCTTAAATGGTATATAAGGTCAACATGTTTCTGCTGCTAAAACGCAAGATCGCACAGCATTCGTCAGGACCACAGAAATATTTGCTCTCCGGTGGTATGTGCGCGCTAAGGCACACCCTCCCGTGAGGCACTAAGTGTGAAAAAATGAATGAAATGATGAAAAAAATTATATTCACATCAGGTGCAATTACTCACGGATATTGCCCGTGCCGGCTTGCTGTGGAACACAGCAGCCAAGGATACCTGTAGAGGAGAGAAACAAAGAACAAACTGGCACCCAAAACACAGAACAGACCAGCATGTAATCCAATGCTTCAGTATATGACTGGGCATGCATGTACAAAAAGCGATTTGCCATCGTGTCCTTCCCACCTTAAACAAAGTGGCCGGATGTAGTCCCCCTTAATAGATAGATTTTCAATATAGAGGGATGAACCATTGTGAAATCTACAATAGAACAGTGCATGTTGAAATCATGGAACCGAAGATACAAGGTTCCCGGTTTAGAAGATTTGCTCATATCTTCTGAGCCCAGGCTTATCAATAGCGAGAGGCTGTGACTCCCTTCCCCACCACATATTGTAATGGAGCCGGGTATTTTAAAACCAAGGTATTGCGCAGAGACTTAGGAACCATAAAAGAGACCTAAATAGGAGGATCTTAAAAAGAGAGCACACTCTCCGGAAGGTTTAGCGTTACCATAGAGTATATTTACACTTACAAACAGAAGGAAGGAAATTCACTTCCTGGGACAGGACGGCGCGGGCATTGTTCACGCGGTGTCCAGTCCTAGTATGGAGGAAAACGAAGAGTTAAAAGTCCCTCCAAAGTATTCAGACAACGAGAGAAATGAGAAAAGCCGCATGTTAGTAAAGCGGTTCAAGAACTTACTGTCACACTCGCGACTCCCCGCCTTCGACCTACTCATCGGGAAAGCCGTCCGCCCGGAGGTGAAGAGACACGACCGGCGAGCTTCTTTTAGCAACAGAGTTCTTCCGGCCCCGTGACCAGCAAGCCCGTACGTATTCGGACGTGGCCGGGTGCGAGATTGAGTTCTTAAAGAAACAGAGTCCTTACTGTGAATCACACGGGGCGCCGGTTCGAGACCCCAGTCTGTTTTTTTCCGTTTTTTTTCATGGGATCTCAGGTAGCCCTAGTATGGTTGATGAAGAGGCACTAGATGGCAGTGGAGGGGCAGCCTCACTCAGCACACCACTTGGTGGTCAGGACTCAGTTCCATAGAGGCCAGCAGAGGGGGCCAGGTTGATTCTGATCAGGTCCAAAAGGGTCTGAGGAGAGGTTTGAGTAGTCCACTTTAATGCCCAATGGCAGCTTGTGAGTGGAAGGCTCGTTGTCCACTGTTAGACCTGTCGCCAAAGGGTGGTGTTCCCCCAGACTTCTTTCCATCATCCTCCTATTTTTCTGTGTACATTTGTGTTAGCCTTAGGACTCTGTGCACTTCAGCACGGCTATCCAGTGCTAAAGTACTTGTGCTCACTCCCTAAAGCATGGTAAAATTGGCTTTCCCCTGATTGATATATTTAATTTACTTATACGGCCTTAATAAAGTGTTATATCAGATACCTGGGTCCTGTAAATTAAACACTACTAATGGATGCTGCAGCACTTATTGTGCATTCACTTAGGTAGCCCCTTAAAAAACTGCCCCTGGTCTGCCATTTCAGCCTAAATGCAGTTTCAAACTGCCAAGATGACTTTCCAAATAAACCCATTGCCAAGGCTTAGACCTCCAATTTTATCACATACAGGTCATCTCTATTGTAGGCTCCAAGTATGGGTATGGTGCATTGTAATCAAAAGGTCAGACAGGTGTTTTTTAAGTTTTATATGTCCTAGCAGTGAAAAAAGTTGACATTCTTTTTTTACTACTGTGAGGCCTACCTCTCCCAAAGGATAGCATTGGGTTGCCTTTTTACATTTAATAAGTGTTAACATTTCATTAGGAGCAGGTAGGAAATTCATGTTCTGTGTAGTCCTGGGTAGAATGTGTAATTCTGCCAGCAGAATTTAAGACATTTCGTAGTTCTGTAATACTCTTGTAACTTGAAATTACTGATGCATTTTGCCTCTCCGCCAGCTGAATTAATCTGCAGTGAATAGTTTATGAATTGAGTTGAAAGTGGGAGCAGTCCCTCTGTGTTTAAAAAACACTGCAGTATATGTTTAATCTGCAGTTATTATTTATACATAAAGGGACTGCTTTATCTTCCAGCCATGTTTAGAAACCACTGCACAGAAAAGCATACCCCTGGGTGCCCTTACATACTCTGCAGTAACTACTGCAGAGTATTTAATGGCGCCCAGGGGTATGCAGTGCAGGGATTTCTTGACTGGGCAGGAAGAGGAAACCGTCCCCCTATGTTTAAAAGCCACTGCAGATAACATATTAACCTGCAGTGGTTGTTAAACAGAACAGAGGGGACTGCTCCCTCTTCCAGGTGCTTAGAAACCAGTGCACAACAGTGCATACCCCTCAGCACCTGTACTTACTTTATAGTGATTACTGCAGTGTATGTAAGGGCGCCAAAGGGTATGTACTGCAGAGTGATACGCGGTGGGTTTCGAAACAATTGCATACTACTCGAAGAGTATGCAGGCCAACGATTGGTATTTGGCTGCAGTATTTTCTTAGTAGAAAATGCATCCTCACATCCATTTTTGTTCACAAGGGTACATTTTGCACAATAAAAATAGCCCCAAATGCCCACTGATCCCGTCATGAAATTCCACTGACTCTCCCAGAATGTTAATGTAATTCCTTAGAATTTACTCCTCCATTTCCGCCGACCTCTTGTTTGGAATCTAAGAAATTGCAATTTAAAATCCTCTTTAATGATAAACTTGGATTTTAAAATGTCACTTCCACACTATTTCTTTCAAGTCTGAATGTCAGCACAGACCAGGCCCAATCCACTTCTTGTATCTGACCCAGGCTCTATCACAGTTGGCTGTATTTTTGAACTTTGACCTGGTCTCGCCTAATTAGATGTCATATTTTGGCGCTTTAATCTTTTAGGTGCAAGTTTTTTCCCATAAATTTTAAAAATGTATAACTTTGATTCTACTGATTTAATCTTTCTTGTTTTGGTGTCAAACAATTTGCGGTTCACTTGGGATTTTAGGAAAGGACTCGAGATCTGGCTGTTCGAATGAATGAGAGCACCACGTAGCAGCTAGCAAAACCAGTGCCTTGAGACCCTTACAGATGATTTTCCGCACTTTATAAATCCTTGATTGAGTAGTTGCTGCTTGAGTAGGGTTTCAACTACCTCAACCAGTAACCAAATTTCCTACAGGAGCCATTAGCAGTCACGACAGAGAAAGAGACATATTGGGAGGCCTTAAGGAAATATCACACCTTGTCCGAGACTGCCAAAAAGGCCTTTTTTGAAAGCAAGCTTGAAATGGCTTGAAACAAGGCATGAGAGGTTTTCAAGGTAGGTCATAAATTCATGCCCCCTATCCCTGCTTCACCAGAGGCATAACACCCTCCTTAGAATGGTGCAAAAAAGTGGCCTACTTTTTTCCAAGACAAGATTCTAAAAATTCAATTGAGTTTGACAGCTTCCTCTTTGGAAGCTAGTAGCCTTCTTCTTTCGAATGAGTGACCAAGGTGGTGGAATGCTCCCTCTCCGCTTTCACCTCCGTATCATTAGAAGAATCTCTAGCAGCCATTCAGAGCCGTAAATATGGCTGACCAGTGGATCCTTGTCCCACTAGCTTGTTAATTATGGCTGCAGAGGCAATTAATCCACTGGCAAACAAAATTGCTCAATGACTCTCTTGCTATGGCCCCTACAGGTTTGAAACATGCCAGAATTCTAAGTGTGGGCTGAAAATCCGTTCCCGTTCGCTAAATTTGCAGATTTTTGGCAATTTCGCGGTCTGCGAATCGCGCAAATTTGTCCAAAAATCTGCAATTTGGTGGATTTTTTTGCTTGGTTGCGCTTCAAAAATACAATCTCGCGTGCGCGTCATTGACTTACCCTGATTCTGAGTTCGCCGAGTTGATTTTCCTCCCGGTTTGCGTGTGCTCTGCGCCATTTTGGATCTTGCTGCGTGATCGCGTGAGAGTTTTTCGACCGCGAGTACGTCATCGCGGCCCGTCATCTTGCACAGCGAGAGTTTGACAACGCAAGTAGGTCATAAGGGCCCGCGATCACACATCGCGGGAGTAAACAATTGCGAACACGTAGATGCGGCACGCATCTGACTTACGGCGGGAGATTTGAACAGCTCGCTTTCCCGAACTTGCAAATAGTGCAATTCTGTACAAGAAATCCACTGCAGGCAGCATAAACCTTCTGAAAATAATGGTTTTGATCCGAATAACTCCTCTGGTTGACATTTGGCTGCACTTTTTTGTGCAAGGAGTGCACTTTGGGGGGGGGGGTGGGAGGAAGGAAGTGCCCCAGTGTCTCCAACTTACTGTTCCTGTCCAGCAGGCTCCTCCCAGTGCTTTGTCCATGTCCTGGTCACTTTTCATTTGGATCTGGAGCTGAAAGGATTACTTTTTGTGGCTGCTGCTGGATATTTGTATTTGAGGACTTTTTGGACTTTGGATCACTTTTGGATTTGAGATTTTACAACTAAGTTGGTGTTTTTTGTTTGGGGCATTGCAGTTGCTGCAACTACAATTTTAAAACTTTTTCACTACTTTAAAAAAATATATTGTGGGTAGCCACAGTATCCAGTAGGCCCAGGGTTAGTCAGGGGTGCATGATACAACTGTTTCTGAGAGTTTTGTTGAACTTAAATCTCATTTATGTCATGGAATTTTAGCTCACTGTTATATGTGGATTTGTTTTTTAATTTTGGGGTGCCTGTAAAGCCACACTAGCCAGTAGGCCCAGGGGTAGTGGGTGGTGCATGGACCAAGTCTTTCTATGAGGTGTCTTGAATTTAAACATCATGGATGGCATTGGATTGTGGTGATTTTTGTGTGTTTTTTTACTTTTTGGGGTGTTGTTGGGGCCCGGCCATGTGGGTGGGGGCCATTTTGAGGCCTGGTCCAGGCAGGGCATGGCCATGTGGGTGGGGGTCAAGGGGCCATTTTGAAGCCAGGCAGTGTGCTGCTCAGGCCAGCACCGAGGTTGCCTTGCTTTCATCCATTATGCCCAGGGGTACTCAGTGGTGCATGGACCAAGTCTTTCTGTGGGGTGTCTTGAATTTAAACATCATTGAGGGCATGGATGGCATTGAATGTGGTGATTTTTGTGTGGTTTTCGACTTTTTGGGGTGTTGTTGGTGCCTGGCCATGTGGGTGGGGGCCATTTTGAGGCCTGGTACAGGCAGGGCCTGGCCATGTGGGTGGGGGTCAAGGGGCCATTTTGAAGCCAGGCAGTGTGCTGCACAGGCCTGCACCCAGTGTGCCTTGCATTCATCCATTATGCCCAGGTCTACTCAGTGGTGCATGGACCAAGTCTTTCTGTGGGGTGTCTTGAATTTAAACATCATGGATGGCATTCGCTTGTGGTGATTTTTGTTTGTTTTTTGACTTTTTAGGGTGTTGTTGGGGCCTGACCATGTGGGTGGGGGTCATTTTGAGGCCTAATACAGGCAGGGCCTGGCCATGTAGGTGGGGGTCAAGGGGCCATTTTGAAGCCAGGCAGTGTGCTGCTCAGGCCTGCACCCAGTTTGCCTTGCTTTCATCCATTATGCCCAGGGGTACTCAGTGGTGCATGGACCAAGTCTTTCTGTGGGGTGTCTTGAAATTAAAAATCATTGAGGACATTGATGGCATTGGACTGTGGTGATTTTTGTGTGTTTTTTTACTTTTTGGGGTGTTGTTGGGGCCTGGCCATGTGGGTGGGGGCCATTTTGAGGCCCGGTACAGGCAGGGCCTTTCCATGTGGATGGAGGTCAAAGGGCCATTTTGAAGCCAGGCAGTGTGCTGCACAGGCCTGCACCCAGTTTGCCTTGCTTTCATCCATTATACCCAGTGGTAATCAGTGGTGCATGGACCAAGTCTTTCAGTGGGGTGTCTTGAATTTAAACATCATTGAGGACATGGATGGCATTGGACTGTGGTGATTTGTGTGTGTTTTTTTACTTTTTGGGGTGTTGTTGGGGCCTTGCCAGGTGGGTGGGGGCCATTTTGAGGCCTGGTACAGGCAGGGCCTGGCCATGTGGGTGAGGGTCAAAGGGCCATTTTGAAGCCAGGCAGTGTGCTGCTCAGGCCTGCACCCAGTTTGCCTTGCTTTCATCGATTATGCCCAGGGGTACTCAGTGGTGCATGGACCAAGTCTTGCTGTGGGGTGTCTTGAATTTAAACATCATTGAGGGCATGGATGGCATTGGATTGTGGTGATTATCTGTGCGTTTTTTTACTTTGTGGGGTGTTTTTGGGGCCTGGCCATGTGGGTGGGGGCCATTTTGAGGCCTGGTTCAGTCAGGGCCTGGCCATGTGGGTGGGAGTCAAGGGGCCATTTTGAAGCCAGGAAGTGTGCTGCTCATGTCTTCACCCAGTTTGCCTTGCTTTCCGCCATTATGCCCAGGGGTACTCAATGGTGCATGGACGAAGTCTTTCTGTGGGGTGCCTTGAATTTAAACATCATGGATGGCATTGGATTGTGGTGATTTTTGTGTGTTTTTTGACTTATTGGGTTGTTGTTGGGGCCTGGCCACGTGGGTGGGGACCATGTTGAGGCCTGGTACAGGCAGGGCCTGGACATGTGGGTGGGGGTCAAGGGGCCATTTTGAAGCCAGGCAGTGTGCTGCTCAGGCCTGCACCCAGTTTGCCTTGCTTCCATCCATTATGCCCAGGGGTACTCAGTGGTGCATGGACCAAGTCTTTCTATGGGGTGTCTTGAATTTAAACATCATTGAGGACATGAATGGCATTGGACTGTGGTGATTTTTGTGTGTTTTGGGACTTTTTGGGGTGTTGTTGGGGCCTGGCCATGTGGGTGGAGGCCATTTTGAGGCCTGGCCATGTGGGTAGGGGTCAAGGGGCCATTTTGAAGCCAGGCACTGTGCTGCTCAGGCCTGCACCCAGTTTACCTTGCTTTCATCCATTATGCCCTGGGGTACTCAGTGGTGCATGGACCAAGTCTTTCTGTGGGGTGTCTTGAATTTAAACATCATTGAGGGCATGGATGGCATTGGATTGTGGTCATTTTTGTGTGTTTTTTGACTTTTTGAGGTGTTGTTGGGGCCTGGCCATGTGGGTAGCGGCCATTTTGAGGCCTGGTAAAGGCAGGGCCTGGCCATGTGGGTGGGAGTCAAGGGGCCATTTTGAAGCCAGGCAGTGTCCTGCTCAGGCCTGCACCCAGTTTGCCTTGCTTTCATCCATTATGCCCAGGGGTACTCAGTGGTGCATGGACCAAGTCTTTCTGTGGGGTGTCTTGAATTTAAACATCATTGAGGGCAATGGATGGCATTGGATTGTGGTGATTTTTGTGTGTTTTTTTTACTTTTTGGGGTGTTGTTGGGGCCTGGCCATGTGGGTGGGGGCCATTTTGAGGCCTGGTACAGGCAGGGCCTGGCCATGTGGGTTGGGGTCAAGGGGCCATTTTGAAGCCAGGCAGAGTGCTGCCCAGGCCTGCACCCAGTTTGCCTTGCTTTCATCCATTATGCCCAGGGGTACTCAGTGGTGCATGGACCAAGTCTTTCGGCAGGGTGTCTTAAATTTAAATATCAATGAGAGCATGGATGGCATTGGATTGTGGTGATTTTTGTGTGTTTTTGACTTTTTGGGGTGTTGTTGGGGCCTGGCCACATGGGTGGGGGCCATTTTGTGGCCTGGTACAGGCAGGGCCTGGCCATGTGGGTGGGGGTCAAGGGGCCATTTTGAAGCCAGACAGTGTGCTGCTCAGGCCTGCACCCAGTTTGCCTTGCTTTCATCCATTATGTCCAGGGGTACTCAGTGGTGCATGGACAAAGTCTTTCTGTGGGGTGCCATGAATTTAAACATCATGGATGGCATTGGGTTGTGGTGATTTTTGTGTGTTTTTCAACTTTTTGGGGTGTTGTTGGGGCCTGGCTATGTGGGTGGGGGCCATTTTGAGGCCTGGTACAGGCAGGGCCTGGCCATGTCGGTTGGGGTCAAGGGGCCATTATGAAGCCAGGGAGTGTGCTGCTCAGGCCGGCACCCAGTTTGCCTTGCTTTCATCCTATATGCCCAGGGGTACTCAGTGGTGCATGGACCAAGTCTTTCTGTGGGGTGTCTTGAATTTAAACATCATTGAGGGCATGGATGGCATTGGATTGTGGTGATTTTTGTGCGTTTTTTTACTTTTTGGGGTGTTTTTGGGGCCTGGCCATGTGGGTGGGGGTCATTTTGAGGCCTGGTACAGGCAGGGCCTGGCCATGTGGGTTGGGTCAAGGGGCCATTTTGAAGCCAGGCAGAGTGCTGCCCAGGCCTGCACCCAGTTTGCCTTGCTTTCATCCATTATGCCCAGGGGTACTCAGTGGTGCATGGACCAAGTCTTTTGGTAGGGTGTCTTAAATTTAAATATCAATGAGAGCATGGATGGCATTGGGTTGTGGTGATTTTTGTGTGTTTTTCAACTTTTTGGGGTGTTGTTGGGGCCTGGCTATGTGGGTGGGGGCCATTTTGAGGCCTGGTACAGGCAGGGCATGGCCATGTGGGTGGAGGTCAAGGGGACATTTTGAAGCCAGGCAGTGTGTTGCTCAGGCCTGCACCCAGTTTGCCTTGCTTTCATCCATTATGCCCAGGGTTACTCAGTGGTGCATGGACCAAGTATTTATGTGGGGTGTCTTGAATTTAAACATCATTGAGGGCATGGATGGCATTGGACTGTGGTGATTTGTGTGTGTTGTCTTTACTTTTTGGGGTATTGGTAGGGCCTGGCCATGTGGGTGGGGGCCATTTTGAGGGCTGGTACAGGCAGGGCCTGACCATGTGGGTGGGGTCAAGTGGCCATTTTGAAGCCAGGCAGTGTGTTGCTCAGGCCTGCACCCAGTTTGCCTTGCTTTCATCCATTATGCCCATGGGTACTCAGTGGTGCATGGACCAAGTATTTCTGTGGGGTGTCTTGAATTTAAACATCATTGAGGGCATGGATGGCATTGGATTGTGGTGATTTGTGTGTGTTTTTTGACATTTTGGGGTGATGTTGGGGCCTGGCCATGTGTGTGGGGCCACTTTGAGGCCTGGTACAGGCAGGGCCTTGCCATGTGGGTGGGAGTCAAGGGGCCATTTTGAAGCCAGGCAGTGTGCTGCTCAGGCCTGCACCCAGTTTGCCTTGCTTTCATCCATTATGCCCAGGGCTACTCAGTGGTGCATGGAACAAGTCTTTCTGTGGGGTGTCTTGAATTTAAACATCATTGAGGGCATGGATGGCATTGGATTGTGGTGATTTTTTTTGTGTTTTTCGACTTTTTGGGGTGTTGTTGGGCCTGGCCATGTGGGTGGGGGCCATTTTGTGGCCTGGTACAGGCAGGGCCTGGCCATGTGGGTGGGGGTTAAGGGGCCATTTTAAAGCAAGGCAGTGTGCTGCTCAAGCCTGCACCCAGTTTGCCTTGCTTTCATCCATTATGCCCAGGGGTACTCAGTGGTGCATGGGCCAAGTCTTTCTGTGGGGTGTCTTGAATTTAAACATCATTGAGGGCATGGATGGCATTGGATTGTGGTGATTTCTGTGTGTTTTTTGACTTTTTGGGGTGTTGTTGGGGCCTGGCCACGTGGGTGGGGGCCATTTTGAGGCCTGGTACCGGCAGGGCCTGGCCATGTAGGTGGGGTTCAAGAGGCCATTTTGGAGCCAGGCAGTGTGCTGCTCAGGCATGCACCCAGTTTGCCTTGCTTTCATCCATTATGCCCAGGGGTACTCAGTGGTGCATGGATCAAGTCTTTCTGTGGGGTGTCTTGAATTTAAACATCATGGATGGTATTGGATTGTGGTGATTTATGTGAATTTTTTTTACTTTTTGGGGTGCTGTTGGGGCCTGGCCATGTGGGTGGGGCCCATTTTGTGGCCTGGTACAGGCAGGGCCTGGCCATGTGGGTGGGGGTTAAGGGGCCATTTTGAAGCAAGGCAGTGTGCTGCTCAAGCCTGCACCCAGTTTGCCTTGCTTTCATCCATTATGCCCAGGGGTACTCAGTGGTGCATGGGCCAAGTCTTTCTGTGGGGTGTCTTGAATTTAAACATCATTGAGGGCATGGATGGCATTGGATTGTGGTGATTTTTGTGTGTTTTTTGACTTTTTGGGGTGTTGTTGGGGCCTGGCCACGTGGGTGGGGGCCATTTTGAGGCCTGGTACCGGCAGGGCCTGGCCATGTAGGTGGGGTTCAAGAGGCCATTTTGGAGCCAGGCAGTGTGCTGCTCAGGCATGCACCCAGTTTGCCTTGCTTTCATCCATTATGCCCAGGGGTACTCAGTGGTGCATGGATCAAGTCTTTCTGTGGGGTGTCTTGAATTTAAACATCATGGATGGTATTGGATTGTGGTGATTTATGTGAGGTTTTTTTACTTTTTGGGGTGCTGTTGGGGCCTGGCCATGTGGGTGGGGGCCATTTTGAGGCCTGGTACAGGCAGGGCGTGGCCATGTGGGTGAGGGTCAAGGGGCCATTTTGGAGCCAGGCAGTTTGCTGCTCAGACCTGCACCCAGTTTGCCTTGCTTACATTCATTATGCCCAGGGGTACTCAGTGGTGCATGAAACAACTCTCTCTGTGTGGTCTCTCTTCTATTAATGTAAACATCCATTTTTGATTAGAATTGCAATTTTTATTTTGGGTCTTTCCGTTTTTGGGTGTGTTGTAAAAATAAATGCCTAGTTGCAAATATTAATTGAAGCACGACATATGCAACATTTATTTAACTGATGTTCCTCTGGCTTCCTTTGCTTTTAGGTGCACAAGAGAACCACAAATCAGTCATCGTTCATCATCAGTGCCAGGAAGAAGTCCTGCTGCGGTGTGTGCAACACAACGTCACGTGACGTCACGTGTGGCCACAGACAACTCTGCAACTCGTGCAACTGCAGCCTGCTGTTCTGACATCTGAAGAAGATGGGCCCAAAGAAAGGTGGCCGTAGCTCCTCCACCAAGAAAGTTCCCAGTGCCACTGCCAGTAAGAAGGAGAAGAAGAAGCAAGTGGCGCCACTTACCAAGGAGACTGGTGTGCCCACAGACACTTTTTTTGGGGAAAAAAACTATGCCTGCATAAGCGGGGTCCGCCGGGGACCAAGCTGGGAGCAGCACCTCCGCTTCATTGGGCTCAGTGCCACCACGCCAAGTTAGGTCCAAGGCCATGAGTGTTGCAGAGGCAGCCACTTTAATTGCTCAATCACCATCGACCAGTGATGTTGGCTCATCGCAAGAAAGTAACATCCAATCTACGCAGGGTGTAACTCATCTGATGAGTGTTCAACAACCACAGCTGCAACGACAACCACAGGTGCAACTAGTACAAGCACAAGTACATGCGCAAGGAGAGGCGCACGGAGAGGCGCATGGAGAGGTGCGAGGAGAGGCGCATGGAGAGGCGCAACTAGAGGCGCATGGAGCGGCACAACTGCCCACAATGCTTGTTCCTCCAGAAGTAGGGGCATATCAGGATATCGAGATTCAAGCAGAGGTATCATCCGAGGAAGCCACCCCTCCTGATGACCATCCATTGTCTTCCAGATCCCCAGCAAGAAAAAGGTCAAGGAGGGCTCCTTCAAGTTCTTCTTCAAGCCCCCTTCCTTTGATGATCTTGATGTTGATTGGAACCCACCAATGCAGTCTGAGAGTGAGGCACGCCATGAGCCGACCAAGGTAGCTAAGCCTAAAAGGAAGGTTCCCGCAAGGCTTTCGCTTATGGGTGATACTGATGACTACGAACAATAAGTGTATTCTGCTGCTGATGAACAGTCTGACGACGACCCAGTCATCGCAGTCGTCACTCCAGCCCCAACGGGCATGCAGCAGACAGACATTTTGACCCTATCCCGAATTGCTGCTGAGCGGGATGTGGGCAGCGTGGCACTGGTACCACCACCAACACAGGTAACTACTTCACCAACATGACCTACAGCTGCCATATTTTCTCTTCAGAAGGGCCGGCAGGGACCCCCACCCAGCTCGACCTCCGTTACCTCAAGTAGTGGTGCTGTAACTGTAAGTGTACAACAGGATCAAATTCGGCCACGCCCATCCTCCACTTCATCTGGCATTGAAAGTAACACCTCCACCACCACCAGAAATCTCAACTCCCCAATTTTGGACTAGTGTTAGCAGAAAGGCGGAAAACCTGGTCATTTGTTCGATTTGTAAAGCTGTAGTTAGTCGGGGTAAGCTTGGTACCAACTATGGTACCGGAGGCCAGAGAGGTCATCTCCAAAAACACCACACTGTCCCTTGGGAGGTGCACCTAAGTAAGATCCGGGAAGCCAAAAGTACAAGAAATCCTAATGTATCCATTGATATTGCATCTGATGATGACGAGGGGCTGATCGTGCAGTGGGGAGGTGAAGAAGCGACAGACATTTTTTCTGGTACAGACAGTACCCCTGGCAGCAGCACTGCAGTGGTAGCGCCCACACCCTCTACCCCAGCAACATCTATGAGGCACACTAAGAGTCTGGGAGAGACATCTATGCGAAAAAGTACATCAATGAGCCTAACTGGGTTGAAGAAGTCTGGATCATCATCATCACTTAAACCGGTCCAGACCACCATTAAACGCATGTTTTTGGTTGGAGGCGCCATTTGAACGCAACCACCCAACGGCACATCTTTATAATGCAATGCTGGCTAAAATGTTAGCGCTGGACCTTCTCCCTTTGTCTTTCGTGGAAGGGGTGGGTTTTCTACAATTTGTGGCAACAGTCTGCCCTAAATGAAGATTCCTAGCCAGTCCTATTTTGCCAGAGTTGCGAACCCAGCACTACATCAAGATGTGCTGGAGGTGATTGGGGCAGATTCGCAGAAGAGTGCTGTTCACACTATCCACCTGACAACAGACATGTGGACCAGTTGCCAAGCCCTTGATTACATGTGCATCACTGCACACTGGGTCTCTTTTGCAGGGGTTAGGAACAAGATGTCTGCAGGTGTTGACACTGCCACAATTTTTCAAGCTAATCGGAAACATGCAACAGTAGCCATGTTTGCCATGGAGAAATCTCATACTGCAGTAAACATTTTGGAGGAGTTTAACAGTAAGGTCTTTAAATGGCTGCATCCAAGAAAGCGCATGATTGGTTATGTTTCCACGTATAGTGGCAGTAATATAGTTAGGGCCATGAATGATGGTGGCTATTTCAGAGTGCCGTGTTTGGCGCACTGTATTAACCTAGTTGTTCAAGATTTCTTGAAAAAAGAAAACAAAGTCAGCAAGTTACTGAACACCTGCCGAAGAATCTGCACACATTTCAGCCATTCTTTTAAGGCCCGGAAGCAGCTGAGGAACATTCAACGTGAACGTAGAGTGCCAGTCAGAGGACTCATCCATGAGGTGTTAACACGTTGGAACTCAACCTTCTACATACTAGAGCGTCTGTCTGAGCAGTGCATAGTAATCAATGACTATGTATTTCAACGGGGTTCTACTATGAAAGACATGAGGCTCGAGTTGGAAGAATGGGACCTAGTTAAAAGCCTGACAGACATGCTTCGTCCTTTTGAGGTCTTCATACGTGAAGTCAGCAGGGAGGACTGTACTATGGGCAAAGCTATCCCATTGTTGCGCATGCCCAATGCCCAATTCCCACCCCCCAACAGTCTTTAAAAAAGGGGCAAGGGACAGTCACTTCTTCTGGCAGTGTCCTGTGGATAGGTGATCCCGCATCTTTTTGCGGAGGACCCGGAGTTGGGGTTTTTGGGGCCTGGCCATGTGGGTGGGGGCCATTTTGAGGCCTGGTACAGGCAGGGCCTGGCCATGTGGGTTGGGGTCAAGGGGCCATTTTGAAGCCAGGCAGAGTGCTGCCCAGGCCTGCACCCAGTTTGCCTTGCTTTCATCCATTATGCCCAGGGGTACTCAGTGGTGCATGGACCAAGTCTTTTGGTAGGGTGTCTTAAATTTAAATATCAATGAGAGCATGGATGACATTGGATTGTGGTGATTTTTGTGTGTTTTTGACTTTTTGGGGGATCGTTGGGGCCTGGCCACATGGGTGGGGGCCATTTTGTGGCCGTGTACAGGCAGGGCCTGGCCATGTGGGTGGGGGTCAAGGGGCCATTTTGAAGCCAGACAGTGTGCTGCTCAGGCCTGCACCCAGTTTGCCTTGCTTTCATCCATTATGTCCAGGGGTACTCAGTGGTGCATGGACCAAGTCTTTCTGTGGGGTGCCATGAATTTAAACATCATGGATGGCATTGGGTTGTGGTGATATTTGTGTGTTTTTCAACTTTTTGGGGTGTTGTTGGGGCCTGGCTATGTGGGTGGGGGCCATTTTGAGGCCTGGTACAGGCAGGGCATGGCCATGTGGGTGGGGGTCAAGAGGCCATTATGAAGCCAGGGAGTGTGCTGCTCAGGCCGGCACCCAGTTTGCCTTGCTTTCATCCTATATGCCCAGGGGTACTCAGTGGTGCATGGACCAAGTCTTTCTGTGGGGTGTCTTGAATTTAAACATCATTGAGGACATGGACGGCATTGGACTGTGGTGATTTGTGTGTGTTTTTTGACTTTTGTGGGTGTTGTTGGGGCCTGGCCATGTGGGCGGGGGCCATTTTGAGGCCTGGTACAGGCAGGGCCTGACCATGTGGGTGGAGGTCAAGGGGACATTTTGAAGCCAGGCAGTGTGTTGCTCAGGCCTGCACCCAGTTTGCCTTGCTTTCATCCATTATGCCCAGGGTTACTCAGTGGTGCATGGACCAAGTATTTATGTGGGGTGTCTTGAATTTAAACATCATTGAGGGCATGGCTGGCATTGGATTGTGGTGATTTGTGTGTGTTTTTTGACTTTTTGGGGTGTTGTTTGGGCCTGGCCATGTGGGTGGGGGCCATTTTGAGGACTGGTACAGGCAGGGCCCGGCCATGTGGGTGGGGGTCAAGGGGCCATTTTGAAGCCAGGGAGTGTGCTGCTCAGGCCTGCACCCAGTTTGCCTTGCTTTCATCCATTATGCCCAGGGGTACTCAGTGGTGCATGGACCAAGTCTTTCTGTGGGGTGTCTTGAATTTAAACATCATTGAGGACATGGATGGCATTGGACTGTGGTGATTTGTGTGTGTTGTCTTTACTTTTTGGGGTATTGGTAGGGCCTGGCCATGTGGGTGCGGGCCATTTTGAGGCCTGGTACAGGCAGGGCCTGACCATGTGGGTGGGGTCAAGTGGCCATTTTGAAGCCAGGCAGTGTGCTGCTCAGGCCTGCACCCAGTTTGCCTTGCTTTCATCCATTATGCCCATGGGTACTCAGTGGTGCATGGACCAAGTATTTCTGTGGGGTGTCTTGAATTTAAACATCATTGAGGGCATGGATGGCATTGGATTGTGGTGATTTGTGTGTGTTTTTTGACATTTTATGGGTGATGTTGGGGCCTGGCCATGTGTGTGGGGCCACTTTGAGGCCTGGTACAGGCAGGGCCTGCCCATGTGGGTGGGAATCAAGGGGCCATTTTGAAGCCAGGCAGTGTGCTGCTCAGGCCTGCACCCAGTTTGCCTTGCTTTCATCCATTATGCCCAGGGCTACTCAGTGGTGCATGGAACAAGTCTTTCTGTGGGGTGTCTTGAATATAAACATCATTGAGGGCATGGATGGCATTGGATTGTGGTGATTTATTTTGTGTTTTTTGACTTTTTGGGTTGTTGTTGGGCCTGGCCATGTGGGTGGGGGCCATTTTGTGGCCTGGTACAGGCAGGGCCTGGCCATGTGGGTGGGGGTTAAGGGGCCATTTTAAAGCAAGGCAGTGTGCTGCTCAAGCCTGCACCCAGTTTGCCTTGCTTTCATCCATTATGCCCAGGGGTACTCAGTGGTGCATGGGCCAAGTCTTTCTGTGGGGTGTCTTGAATTTAAACATCATTGAGGGCATGGATGGCATTGGATTGTGGTGATTTCTGTGTGTTTTTTGACTTTTTGGAGTGTTGTTGGGGCCTGGCCACGTGGGTGGGGGCCATTTTGAGGCCTGGTACCGGCAGGGCCTGGCCATGTAGGTGGGGTTCAAGAGGCCATTTTGGAGCCAGGCAGTGTGCTGCTCAGGCATGCACCCAGTTTGCCTTGCTTTCATCCATTATGCCCAGGGGTACTCAGTGGTGCATGGATCAAGTCTTTCTGTGGGGTGTCTTGAATTTAAACATCATGGATGGTATTGGATTGTGGTGATTTATGTGAGTTTTTTTTTACTTTTTGGGGTGCTGTTGGGGCCTGGCCATGTGGGTGGGGGCCATTTTGAGGCCTGGTACAGGCAGGGCGTGTCCATGTGGGTGAGGGTCAAGGGGCCATTTTGGAGCCAGGCAGTTTGCTGCTCAGACCTGCACCCAGTTTGCCTTGCTTACATTCATTATGCCCAGGGGTACTTAGTGGTGCATGAAACAACTCTCTTTGTTTGGTCTCTCTTCTATTAATGTAAACATCCATTTTTGATTAGAATTGCAATTTTTATTTTGGGTCTTTCCGTTTTTGGGTGTGTTGTAAAAATAAATGCCTAGTTGCAAATATTAATTGAAGCACGACATATGCAACATTTATTTAACTGATGTTCCTCTGGCTTCCTTTGCTTTTAGGTGCACAAGAGAACCACAAATCAGTCATCGTTCATCATCAGTGCCAGGAAGAAGTCCTGCTGCGGTGTGTGCAGCACAACGTCACGTGACGTCACGTGTGGCCACAGACAACTCTGCAACTCGTGCAACTGCAGCCTGCTGTTCTGACATCTGAAGAAGATGGGCCCAAAGAAAGGTGGCCGTAGCTCCTCCACCAAGAAAGTTCCCAGTGCCACTGCCAGTAAGAAGGAGAAGAAGAAGCAAGTGGCGCCACTTACCAAGGAGACTGGTGTGCCCACAGACACTTATTTTGGGGAAAAAAACTATGCCTGCATAAGCGGGGTCCGCCGGGGACCAAGCTGGGAGCAGCACCTCCGCTTCATTGGGCTCAGTGCCACCACGCCAAGTTAGGTCCAAGGCCATGAGTGTTGCAGAGGCAGCCACTTTAATTGCTCAATCACCATCGACCAGTGATGTTGGCTCATCGCAAGAAAGTAACATCCAATCTACGCAGGGTGTAACTCATCTGATGAGTGTTCAACAACCACATCTGCAACGACAACCACAGGTGCAACTAGTACAAGCACAAGTACATGCGCAAGGAGAGGCGCAAGTAGAGGCGCACGGAGAGGCGCATGGAGAGGTGCGAGGAGAGGCGCATGGAGAGGCGCAACTAGAGGCGCATGGAGCGGCACAACTGCCCACAATGCTTGTTCCTCCAGAAGTAGGGGCATATCAGGATATCGAGATTCAAGCAGAGGTATCATCCGAGGAAGCCACCCCTCCTGATGACCATCCATTGTCTTCCAGATCCCCAGCAAGAAAAAGGTCAAGGAGGGCTCCTTCAAGTTCTTCTTCAAGCCCCCTTCCTTTGATGATCTTGATGTTGATTGGAACCCACCAATGCAGTCTGAGAGTGAGGCACGCCATGAGCCGACAAAGGTAGCTAAGCCTAAAAGGAAGGTTCCCGCAAGGCTTTCGCTTATGGGTGATACTGATGACTACGAACAATAAGTGTATTCTGCTGCTGATGAACAGTCTGACGACGACCCAGTCATCGCAGTCGTCACTCCAGCCCCAACGGGCATGCAGCAGACAGACATTTTGACCCTATCCCGAATTGCTGCTGAGCGGGATGTGGGCAGCGTGGCACTGGTACCACCACCAACACAGGTAACTACTTCACCAACATGACCTACAGCTGCCATATTTTCTCTTCAGAAGGGCCGGCAGGGACCCCCACCCAGCTCGACCTCCGTTACCTCAAGTAGTGGTGCTGTAACTGTAAGTGTACAACAGGATCAAATTCGGCCACGCCCATCCTCCACTTCATCTGGCATTGAAAGTAACACCTCCACCACCACCAGAAATCTCAACTCCCCAATTTTGGACTAGTGTTAGCAGAAAGGCGGAAAACCTGGTCATTTGTTCGATTTGTAAAGCTGTAGTTAGTCGGGGTAAGCTTGGTACCAACTATGGTACCGGAGGCCAGAGAGGTCATCTCCAAAAACACCACACTGTCCCTTGGGAGGTGCACCTAAGTAAGATCCGGGAAGCCAAAAGTACAAGAAATCCTAATGTATCCATTGATATTGCATCTGATGATGACGAGGGGCTGATCGTGCAGTGGGGAGGTGAAGAAGCGACAGACATTTTTTCTGGTACAGACAGTACCCCTGGCAGCAGCACTGCAGTGGTAGCGCCCACACCCTCTACCCCAGCAACATCTATGAGGCACACTAAGAGTCTGGGAGAGACATCTATGCGAAAAAGTACATCAATGAGCCTAACTGGGTTGAAGAAGTCTGGATCATCATCATCACTTAAACCGGTCCAGACCACCATTAAACGCATGTTTTTGGTTGGAGGCGCCATTTGAACGCAACCACCCAACGGCACATCTTTATAATGCAATGCTGGCTAAAATGTTAGCGCTGGACCTTCTCCCTTTGTCTTTCGTGGAAGGGGTGGGTTTTCTACAATTTGTGGCAACAGTCTGCCCTAAATGAAGATTCCTAGCCAGTCCTATTTTGCCAGAGTTGCGAACCCAGCACTACATCAAGATGTGCTGGAGGTGATTGGGGCAGATTCGCAGAAGAGTGCTGTTCACACTATCCACCTGACAACAGACATGTGGACCAGTTGCCAAGCCCTTGATTACATGTGCATCACTGCACACTGGGTCTCTTTTGCAGGGGTTAGGAACAAGATGTCTGCAGGTGTTGACACTGCCACAATTTTTCAAGCTAATCGGAAACATGCAACAGTAGCCATGTTTGCCATGGAGAAATCTCATACTGCAGTAAACATTTTGGAGGAGTTTAACAGTAAGGTCTTTAAATGGCTGCATCCAAGAAAGCGCATGATTGGTTATGTTTCCACGTATAGTGGCAGTAATATAGTTAGGGCCATGAATGATGGTGGCTATTTCAGAGTGCCGTGTTTGGCGCACTGTATTAACCTAGTTGTTCAAGATTTCTTGAAAAAAGAAAACAAAGTCAGCAAGTTACTGAACACCTGCCGAAGAATCTGCACACATTTCAGCCATTCTTTTAAGGCCCGGAAGCAGCTGAGGAACATTCAACGTGAACGTAGAGTGCCAGTCAGAGGACTCATCCATGAGGTGTTAACACGTTGGAACTCAACCTTCTACATACTAGAGCGTCTGTCTGAGCAGTGCATAGTAATCAATGACTATGTATTTCAACGGGGTTCTACTATGAAAGACATGAGGCTCGAGTTGGAAGAATGGGACCTAGTTAAAAGCCTGACAGACATGCTTCGTCCTTTTGAGGTCTTCATACGTGAAGTCAGCAGGGAGGACTGTACTATGGGCAAAGCTATCCCATTGTTGCGCATGCCCAATGCCCAATTCCCACCCCCCAACAGTCTTTAAAAAAGGGGCAAGGGACAGTCACTTCTTCTGGCAGTGTCCTGTGGATAGGTGATCCCGCATCTTTTTGCGGAGGACCCGGAGTTGGGGTTTTTGGGGCCTGGCCATGTGGGTGGGGGCCATTTTGAGGCCTGGTACAGGCAGGGCCTGGCCATGTGGGTTGGGGTCAAGGGGCCATTTTGAAGCCAGGCAGAGTGCTGCCCAGGCCTGCACCCAGTTTGCCTTGCTTTCATCCATTATGCCCAGGGGTACTCAGTGGTGCATGGACCAAGTCTTTTGGTAGGGTGTCTTAAATTTAAATATCAATGAGAGCATGGATGACATTGGATTGTGGTGATTTTTGTGTGTTTTTGACTTTTTGGGGGATCGTTGGGGCCTGGCCACATGGGTGGGGGCCATTTTGTGGCCGTGTACAGGCAGGGCCTGGCCATGTGGGTGGGGGTCAAGGGGCCATTTTGAAGCCAGACAGTGTGCTGCTCAGGCCTGCACCCAGTTTGCCTTGCTTTCATCCATTATGTCCAGGGGTACTCAGTGGTGCATGGACCAAGTCTTTCTGTGGGGTGCCATGAATTTAAACATCATGGATGGCATTGGGTTGTGGTGATATTTGTGTGTTTTTCAACTTTTTGGGGTGTTGTTGGGGCCTGGCTATGTGGGTGGGGGCCATTTTGAGGCCTGGTACAGGCAGGGCATGGCCATGTGGGTGGGGGTCAAGAGGCCATTATGAAGCCAGGGAGTGTGCTGCTCAGGCCGGCACCCAGTTTGCCTTGCTTTCATCCTATATGCCCAGGGGTACTCAGTGGTGCATGGACCAAGTCTTTCTGTGGGGTGTCTTGAATTTAAACATCATTGAGGACATGGACGGCATTGGACTGTGGTGATTTGTGTGTGTTTTTTGACTTTTGTGGGTGTTGTTGGGGCCTGGCCATGTGGGCGGGGGCCATTTTGAGGCCTGGTACAGGCAGGGCCTGACCATGTGGGTGGAGGTCAAGGGGACATTTTGAAGCCAGGCAGTGTGTTGCTCAGGCCTGCACCCAGTTTGCCTTGCTTTCATCCATTATGCCCAGGGTTACTCAGTGGTGCATGGACCAAGTATTTATGTGGGGTGTCTTGAATTTAAACATCATTGAGGGCATGGCTGGCATTGGATTGTGGTGATTTGTGTGTGTTTTTTGACTTTTTGGGGTGTTGTTTGGGCCTGGCCATGTGGGTGGGGGCCATTTTGAGGACTGGTACAGGCAGGGCCCGGCCATGTGGGTGGGGGTCAAGGGGCCATTTTGAAGCCAGGGAGTGTGCTGCTCAGGCCTGCACCCAGTTTGCCTTGCTTTCATCCATTATGCCCAGGGGTACTCAGTGGTGCATGGACCAAGTCTTTCTGTGGGGTGTCTTGAATTTAAACATCATTGAGGACATGGATGGCATTGGACTGTGGTGATTTGTGTGTGTTGTCTTTACTTTTTGGGGTATTGGTAGGGCCTGGCCATGTGGGTGCGGGCCATTTTGAGGCCTGGTACAGGCAGGGCCTGACCATGTGGGTGGGGTCAAGTGGCCATTTTGAAGCCAGGCAGTGTGCTGCTCAGGCCTGCACCCAGTTTGCCTTGCTTTCATCCATTATGCCCATGGGTACTCAGTGGTGCATGGACCAAGTATTTCTGTGGGGTGTCTTGAATTTAAACATCATTGAGGGCATGGATGGCATTGGATTGTGGTGATTTGTGTGTGTTTTTTGACATTTTATGGGTGATGTTGGGGCCTGGCCATGTGTGTGGGGCCACTTTGAGGCCTGGTACAGGCAGGGCCTGGCCATGTGGGTGGGAATCAAGGGGCCATTTTGAAGCCAGGCAGTGTGCTGCTCAGGCCTGCACCCAGTTTGCCTTGCTTTCATCCATTATGCCCAGGGCTACTCAGTGGTGCATGGAACAAGTCTTTCTGTGGGGTGTCTTGAATATAAACATCATTGAGGGCATGGATGGCATTGGATTGTGGTGATTTATTTTGTGTTTTTTGACTTTTTGGGGTGTTGTTGGGCCTGGCCATGTGGGTGGGGGCCATTTTGTGGCCTGGTACAGGCAGGGCCTGGCCATGTGGGTGGGGGTTAAGGGGCCATTTTAAAGCAAGGCAGTGTGCTGCTCAAGCCTGCACCCAGTTTGCCTTGCTTTCATCCATTATGCCCAGGGGTACTCAGTGGTGCATGGGCCAAGTCTTTCTGTGGGGTGTCTTGAATTTAAACATCATTGAGGGCATGGATGGCATTGGATTGTGGTGATTTCTGTGTGTTTTTTGACTTTTTGGAGTGTTGTTGGGGCCTGGCCACGTGGGTGGGGGCCATTTTGAGGCCTGGTACCGGCAGGGCCTGGCCATGTAGGTGGGGTTCAAGAGGCCATTTTGGTGCCAGGCAGTGTGCTGCTCAGGCATGCACCCAGTTTGCCTTGCTTTCATCCATTATGCCCAGGGGTACTCAGTGGTGCATGGATCAAGTCTTTCTGTGGGGTGTCTTGAATTTAAACATCATGGATGGTATTGGATTGTGGTGATTTATGTGAGTTTTTTTTTACTTTTTGGGGTGCTGTTGGGGCCTGGCCATGTGGGTGGGGGCCATTTTGAGGCCTGGTACAGGCAGGGCGTGTCCATGTGGGTGAGGGTCAAGGGGCCATTTTGGAGCCAGGCAGTTTGCTGCTCAGACCTGCACCCAGTTTGCCTTGCTTACATTCATTATGCCCAGGGGTACTTAGTGGTGCATGAAACAACTCTCTTTGTTTGGTCTCTCTTCTATTAATGTAAACATCCATTTTTGATTAGAATTGCAATTTTTATTTTGGGTCTTTCCGTTTTTGGGTGTGTTGTAAAAATAAATGCCTAGTTGCAAATATTAATTGAAGCACGACATATGCAACATTTATTTAACTGATGTTCCTCTGGCTTCCTTTGCTTTTAGGTGCACAAGAGAACCACAAATCAGTCATCGTTCATCATCAGTGCCAGGAAGAAGTCCTGCTGCGGTGTGTGCAGCACAACGTCACGTGTGGCCACAGACAACTCTGCAACTCGTGCAACTGCAGCCTGCTGTTCTGACATCTGAAGAAGATGGGCCCAAAGAAAGGTGGCCGTAGCTCCTCCACCAAGAAAGTTCCCAGTGCCACTGCCAGTAAGAAGGAGAAGAAGAAGCAAGTGGCGCCACTTACCAAGGAGACTGGTGTGCCCACAGACACTTATTTTGGGGAAAAAAACTATGCCTGCATAAGCGGGGTCCGCCGGGGACCAAGCTGGGAGCAGCACCTCCGCTTCATTGGGCTCAGTGCCACCACGCCAAGTTAGGTCCAAGGCCATGAGTGTTGCAGAGGCAGCCACTGTAATTGCTCAATCACCATCGACCAGTGATGTTGGCTCATCGCAAGAAAGTAACATCCAATCTACGCAGGGTGTAACTCATCTGATGAGTGTTCAACAACCACAGCTGCAACGACAACCACAGGTGCAACTAGTACAAGCACAAGTACATGCGCAAGGAGAGGCGCAAGTAGAGGCGCACGGAGAGGCGCATGGAGAGGTGCGAGGAGAGGCGCATGGAGAGGCGCAACTAGAGGCGCATGGAGCGGCACAACTGCCCACAATGCTTGTTCCTCCAGAAGTAGGGGCATATCAGGATATCGAGATTCAAGCAGAGGTATCATCCGAGGAAGCCACCCCTCCTGATGACCATCCATTGTCTTCCAGATCCCCAGCAAGAAAAAGGTCAAGGAGGGCTCCTTCAAGTTCTTCTTCAAGCCCCCTTCCTTTGATGATCTTGATGTTGATTGGAACCCACCAATGCAGTCTGAGAGTGAGGCACGCCATGAGCCGACAAAGGTAGCTAAGCCTAAAAGGAAGGTTCCCGCAAGGCTTTCGCTTATGGGTGATACTGATGACTACGAACAATAAGTGTATTCTGCTGCTGATGAACAGTCTGACGACGACCCAGTCATCGCAGTCGTCACTCCAGCCCCAACGGGCATGCAGCAGACAGACATTTTGACCCTATCCACAATTGCTGCTGAGCGGGATGTGGGCAGCGTGGCACTGGTACCACCACCAACACAGGTAACTACTTCACCAACATGACCTACAGCTGCCATATTTTCTCTTCAGAAGGGCCGGCAGGGACCCCCACCCAGCTCGACCTCCGTTACCTCAAGTAGTGGTGCTGTAACTGTAAGTGTACAACAGGATCAAATTCGGCCACGCCCATCCTCCACTTCATCTGGCATTGAAAGTAACACCTCCACCACCACCAGAAATCTCAACTCCCCAATTTTGGACTAGTGTTAGCAAAAAGGCGGAAAACCTGGTCATTTGTTCGATTTGTAAAGCTGTAGTTAGTCGGGGTAAGCTTGGTACCAACTATGGTACCGGAGGCCAGAGAGGTCATCTCCAAAAACACCACACTGTCCCTTGGGAGGTGCACCTAAGTAAGATCCGGGAAGCCAAAAGTACAAGAAATCCTAATGTATCCATTGATATTGCATCTGATGATGACGAGGGGCTGATCGTGCAGTGGGGAGGTGAAGAAGCGACAGACATTTTTTCTGGTACAGACAGTACCCCTGGCAGCAGCACTGCAGTGGTAGCGCCCACACCCTCTACCCCAGCAACATCTATGAGGCACACTAAGAGTCTGGGAGAGACACCTATGCGAAAAAGTACATCAATGAGCCTAACTGGGTTGAAGAAGTCTAGATCATCATCATCACTTAAACCGGTCCAGACCACCATTAAACGCATGTTTTTGGTTGGAGGCGCCATTTGAACGCAACCACCCAACGGCACATCTTTATAATGCAATGCTGGCTAAAATGTTAGCGCTGGACCTTCTCCCTTTGTCTTTCGTGGAAGGGGTGGGTTTTCTACAATTTGTGGCAACAGTCTGCCCTAAATGAAGATTCCTAGCCAGTCCTATTTTGCCAGAGTTGCGGACCCAGCACTACATCAAGATGTGCTGGAGGTGATTGGGGCAGATTCGCAGAAGAGTGCTGTTCACACTATCCACCTGACAACAGACATGTGGACCAGTTGCCAAGCCCTTGATTACATGTGCATCACTGCACACTGGGTCTCTTTTGCAGGGGTTAGGAACAAGATGTCTGCAGGTGTTGACACTGCCACAATTTTTCAAGCTAATCGGAAACATGCAACAGTAGCCATGTTTGCCATGGAGAAATCTCATACTGCAGTAAACATTTTGGAGGAGTTTAACAGTAAGGTCTTTAAATGGCTGCATCCAAGAAAGTGCATGATTGGTTATGTTTCCACGTATAGTGGCAGTAATATAGTTAGGGCCATGAATGATGGTGGCTATTTCAGAGTGCCGTGTTTGGCGCACTGTATTAACCTAGTTGTTCAAGATTTCTTGAAAAAAGAAAACAAAGTCAGCAAGTTACTGAACACCTGCCGAAGAATCTGCACACATTTCAGCCATTCTTTTAAGGCCCGGAAGCAGCTGAGGAACATTCAACGTGAACGTAGAGTGCCAGTCAGAGGACTCATCCATGAGGTGTTAACACGTTGGAACTCAACCTTCTACATACTAGAGCGTCTGTCTGAGCAGTGCATAGTAATCAATGACTATGTATTTCAACGGGGTTCTACTATGAAAGACATGAGGCTCGAAATGGAAGAATGGGACCTAGTTAAAAGCCTGACAGACATGCTTCGTCCTTTTGAGGTCTTCATACGTGAAGTCAGCAGGGAGGACTGTACTATGGGCAAAGCTATCCCATTGTTGCGCATGCCCAATGCCCAATTCCCACCCCCCAACAGTCTTTAAAAAAGGGGCAAGGGACAGTCACTTCTTCTGGCAGTGTCCTGTGGATAGGTGATCCCGCATCTTTTTGCGGAGGACCCGGAGTTGGGGTTTTTGGGGCCTGGCCATGTGGGTGGGGGCCATTTTGAGGCCTGGTACAGGCAGGGCCTGGCCATGTGGGTTGGGGTCAAGGGGCCATTTTGAAGCCAGGCAGAGTGCTGCCCAGGCCTGCACCCAGTTTGCCTTGCTTTCATCCATTATGCCCAGGGGTACTCAGTGGTGCATGGACCAAGTCTTTTGGTAGGGTGTCTTAAATTTAAATATCAATGAGAGCATGGATGACATTGGATTGTGGTGATTTTTGTGTGTTTTTGACTTTTTGGGGGATCGTTGGGGCCTGGCCACATGGGTGGGGGCCATTTTGTGGCCGTGTACAGGCAGGGCCTGGCCATGTGGGTGGGGGTCAAGGGGCCATTTTGAAGCCAGACAGTGTGCTGCTCAGGCCTGCACCCAGTTTGCCTTGCTTTCATCCATTATGTCCAGGGGTACTCAGTGGTGCATGGACCAAGTCTTTCTGTGGGGTGCCATGAATTTAAACATCATGGATGGCATTGGGTTGTGGTGATATTTGTGTGTTTTTCAACTTTTTGGGGTGTTGTTGGGGCCTGGCTATGTGGGTGGGGGCCATTTTGAGGCCTGGTACAGGCAGGGCATGGCCATGTGGGTGGGGGTCAAGAGGCCATTATGAAGCCAGGGAGTGTGCTGCTCAGGCCGGCACCCAGTTTGCCTTGCTTTCATCCTATATGCCCAGGGGTACTCAGTGATGCATGGACCAAGTCTTTCTGTGGGGTGTCTTGAATTTAAACATCATTGAGGACATGGACGGCATTGGACTGTGGTGATTTGTGTGTGTTTTTTGACTTTTGTGGGTGTTGTTGGGGCCTGGCCATGTGGGCGGGGGCCATTTTGAGGCCTGGTACAGGCAGGGCCTGACCATGTGGGTGGAGGTCAAGGGGACATTTTGAAGCCAGGCAGTGTGTTGCTCAGGCCTGCACCCAGCTTGCCTTGCTTTCATCCATTATGCCCAGGGTTACTCAGTGGTGCATGGACCAAGTATTTATGTGGGGTGTCTTGAATTTAAACATCATTGAGGGCATAGCTGGCATTGGATTGTGGTGATTTGTGTGTGTTTTTTGACTTTTTGGGGTGTTGTTTGGGCCTGGCCATGTGGGTGGGGGCCATTTTGAGGACTGGTACAGGCAGGGCCCGGCCATGTGGGTGGGGGTCAAGGGGCCATTTTGAAGCCAGGGAGTGTGCTGCTCAGGCCTGCACCCAGTTTGCCTTGCTTTCATCCATTATGCCCAGGGGTACTCAGTGGTGCATGGACCAAGTCTTTCTGTGGGGTGTCTTGAATTTAAACATCATTGAGGACATGGATGGCATTGGACTGTGGTGATTTGTGTGTGTTGTCTTTACTTTTTGGGGTATTGGTAGGGCCTGGCCATGTGGGTGGGGGCCATTTTGAGGCCTGGTACAGGCAGGGCCTGACCATGTGGGTGGGGTCAAGTGGCCATTTTGAAGCCAGGCAGTGTGCTGCTCAGGCCGGCACCCAGTTTGCCTTGCTTTCATCCATTATGCCCATAGGTACTCAGTGGTGCATGGACCAAGTATTTCTGTGGGGTGTCTTGAATTTAAACATCATTGAGGGCATGGATGGCATTGGATTGTGGTGATTTGTGTGTGTTTTTTGACATTTTATGGGTGATGTTGGGGCCTGGCCATGTGTGTGGGGCCACTTTGAGGCCTGGTACAGGCAGGGCCTGGCCATGTGGGTGGGAGTCAAGGGGCCATTTTGAAGCCAGGCAGTGTGCTGCTCAGGCATGCACCCAGTTTGCCTTGCTTTCATCCATTATGCCCAGGGGTACTCAGTGGTGCATGGATCAAGTCTTTCTGTGGGGTGTCTTGAATTTAAACATCATGGATGGTATTGGATTGTGGTGATTTATGTGAGGTTTTTTTTTACTTTTTGGGGTGCTGTTGGGGCCTGGCCATGTGGGTGGGGGCCATTTTGAGGCCTGGTACAGGCAGGGCGTGTCCATGTGGGTGAGGGTCAAGGGGCCATTTTGGAGCCAGGCAGTTTGCTGCTCAGACCTGCACCCAGTTTGCCTTGCTTACATTCATTATGCCCAGGGGTACTTAGTGGTGCATGAAACAACTCTCTTTGTGTGGTCTCTCTTCTATTAATGTAAACATCCATTTTTGATTAGAATTGCAATTTTTATTTTGGGTCTTTCCGTTTTTGGGTGTGTTGTAAAAATAAATGCCTAGTTGCAAATATTAATTGAAGCACGACATATGCAACATTTATTTAACTGATGTTCCTCTGGCTTCCTTTGCTTTTAGGTGCACAAGAGAACCACAAATCAGTCATCGTTCATCATCAGTGCCAGGAAGAAGTCCTGCTGCGGTGTGTGCAGCACAACGTCACGTGACGTCACGTGTGGCCACAGACAACTCTGCAACTCGTGCAACTGCAGCCTGCTGTTCTGACATCTGAAGAAGATGGGCCCAAAGAAAGGTGGCCGTAGCTCCTCCACCAAGAAAGTTCCCAGTGCCACTGCCAGTAAGAAGGAGAAGAAGAAGCAAGTGGCGCCACTTACCAAGGAGACTGGTGTGCCCACAGACACTTTTTTTGGGAAAAAAAACTATGCCTGCATAAGCGGGGTCCACCGGGGACCAAGCTGGGAGCAGCACCTCCGCTTCATTGGGCTCAGTGCCACCACGCCAAGTTAGGTCCAAGGACATGAGTGTTGCAGAGGCAGCCACTTTAATTGCTCAATCACCATCGACCAGTGATGTTGGCTCATCGCAAGAAAGTAACATCCAATCTACGCAGGGTGTAACTCATCTGACGAGTGTTCAACAACCACAGCTGCAACGACAACCACAGGTGCAACTAGTACAAGCACAAGTACATGCGCAAGGAGAGGCGCAAGTAGAGGCGCAAGGAGAGGCGCATGGAGAGGTGCGAGGAGAGGCGCATGGAGAGGCGCAACTAGAGGCGCATGGAGCGGCACAACTGCCCACAATGCTTGTTCCTCCAGAAGTAGGGGCATATCAGGATATCGAGATTCAAGCAGAGGTATCATCCGAGGAAGCCACCCCTCCTGATGACCATCCATTGTCTTCCAGATCCCCAGCAAGAAAAAGGTCAAGGAGGGCTCCTTCAAGTTCTTCTTCAAGCCCCCTTCCTTTGATGATCTTGATGTTGATTGGAACCCACCAATGCAGTCTGAGAGTGAGGCACGCCATGAGCCGACAAAGGTAGCTAAGCCTAAAAGGAAGGTTCCCGCAAGGCTTTCGCTTATGGGTGATACTGATGACTACGAACAATAAGTGTATTCTGCTGCTGATGAACAGTCTGACGACGACCCAGTCATCGCAGTCGTCACTCCAGCCCCAACGGGCATGCAGCAGACAGACATTTTGACCCTATCCCGAATTGCTGCTGAGCGGGATGTGGGCAGCGTGGCACTGGTACCACCACCAACACAGGTAACTACTTCACCAACATGACCTACAGCTGCCATATTTTCTCTTCAGAAGGGCCGGCAGGGACCCCCACCCAGCTCGACCTCCGTTACCTCAAGTAGTGGTGCTGTAACTGTAAGTGTACAACAGGATCAAATTCGGCCACGCCCATCCTCCACTTCATCTGGCATTGAAAGTAACACCTCCACCACCACCAGAAATCTCAACTCCCCAATTTTGGACTAGTGTTAGCAAAAAGGCGGAAAACCTGGTCATTTGTTCGATTTGTAAAGCTGTAGTTAGTCGGGGTAAGCTTGGTACCAACTATGGTACCGGAGGCCAGAGAGGTCATCTCCAAAAACACCACACTGTCCCTTGGGAGGTGCACCTAAGTAAGATCCGGGAAGCCAAAAGTACAAGAAATCCTAATGTATCCATTGATATTGCATCTGATGATGACGAGGGGCTGATCGTGCAGTGGGGAGGTGAAGAAGCGACAGACATTTTTTCTGGTACAGACAGTACCCCTGGCAGCAGCACTGCAGTGGTAGCGCCCACACCCTCCACCCCAGCAACATCTATGAGGCACACTAAGAGTCTGGGAGAGACACCAATGCAAAAAAGTACATCAATGAGCCTAACTGGGTTGAAGAAGTCTGGATCATCATCATCACTTAAACCGGTCCAGACCACCATTAAACGCATGTTTTTGGTTGGAGGCGCCATTTGAACGCAACCACCCAACGGCACATCTTTATAATGCAATGCTGGCTAAAATGTTAGCGCTGGACCTTCTCCCTTTTTCTTTCGTGGAAGGGGTGGGTTTTCTACAATTTGTGGCAACAGTCTGCCCTAAATGAAGATTCCTAGCCAGTCCTATTTTGCCAGAGTTGCGGACCCAGCACTACATCAAGATGTGCTGGAGGTGATTGGGGCAGATTCGCAGAAGAGTGCTGTTCACACTATCCACCTGACAAGAGACATGTGGACCAGTTGCCAAGCCCTTGATTACATGTGCATCACTGTACACTGGGTCTCTTTTGCAGGGGTTAGGAACAAGATGTCTGCAGGTGTTGACACTGCCACAATTTTTCAAGCTAATCGGAAACATGCAACAGTAGCCATGTTTGCCATGGAGAAATCTCATACTGCAGTAAACATTTTGGAGGAGTTTAACAGTAAGGTCTTTAAATGGCTGCATCCAAGAAAGCACATGATTGGTTATGTTTCCACGTATAGTGGCAGTAATATAGTTAGGGCCATGAATGATGGTGGCTATTTCAGAGTGCCGTGTTTGGCGCACTGTATTAACCTAGTTGTTCAAAATTTCTTGAAAAAAGAAAACAAAGTCAGCAAGTTACTGAACACCTGCCGAAGAATCTGCACACATTTCAGCCATTCTTTTAAGGCCCGGAAGCAGCTGAGGAACATTCAACGTGAACGTAGAGTGCCAGTCAGAGGACTCATCCATGAGGTGTTAACACGTTGGAACTCAACCTTCTACATACTAGAGCGTCTGTCTGAGCAGTGAATAGTAATCAATGACTATGTATTTCAACGGGGTTCTACTATGAAAGACATGAGGCTCGAGTTGGAAGAATGGGACCTAGTTAAAAGCCTGACAGACATGCTTCGTCCTTTTGAGGTCTTCATACGTGAAGTCAGCAGGGAGGACTGTACTATGGGCAAAGCTATCCCATTGTTGCGCATGCTAGAGTACCAACTGAAGGCGATGTCTTCAACATTCAAAGATGATACTGACAAGCAAGACGCATATCAGTTAGCGGAGAGCTTATTAACCTGCCTAGTTGAGAATGAAAGGCTTAAAAACACATACAGAACAACATTACATTTGTGTCACTATTCTGGATCCACGGTACAAAAAGGCAGTGGCCAGAAAATCATTCATTCCTTTTAGTGGAGCAGATGTTTCAAAGTTCAAACATTGGCTAGCTCTGTCAGCCACTCGGTTCGAAAAAGAGCAGCAGGAAATTGAAGGAACCGGCAGAAATACTACTGAATCAGCAGGCCATCCGGCGTCAAGGTCCACTTCTCTGGCCGAAGGCAATCACTTTCCCTCACAGCCGTTACCGACACCAGCAACCGTATAGTCATCCTCACCTGCACCAGGCCCAGCCATAATATTGTCGGAAGCGGATTGGCTAAATCATCAAGGGTTTGCTCATTCCTGCGTTCATGCAAAGGCCACAGATGGTACGCAAAGTGGAGCACCCCTGGAGAACCTTGAGTGGAGGGTGCAGGCCTATCTGGATGACCCTACAGAGGTCTTCTTAAATCAGAACCCATTGCTGTATTGGTATGGGAAAAAGGGTCAATGCCACTGATCACCAACCTGGCTGTAAATTATTTGTCTTGCCCACTCGCAAGCGTGTCTTCTGAACGTGTTTTCAGTGCTGCTGGTGCCATTGTAACTTCAAAAAGGGCCCGCCTATCACCCAAAAATGTGGAGAGGTTAACAATGATCAAGATAATTCATCACTTTATACCACCAGATTACAAAATACATGAATGCACGCAGGAAGAAGAGGACACCGACTTAGGTGACGGAAGTTCTTCTCTGTTAGTTGATCTACTCCCGTCTCAATTCACAGAGTTTGAGGACGAGCTCTACTTCCCTGACACCGAGGCCTGAAAATGACTTCCTTTTTTTTTTCGTCCTTATTCACTTTTATTCCTGTGTGTCTTTCTTTGTTTTGCAACTTTTACCACAACAAAACTCTAATCACCTAGTCACAACAAATCCATCAGCAGCACTGTCTTCATCTTATTATTTCCTTATTGATTTGAAGGGGCCGCTGTCTGCATTCCTGAGGTTCACAAGTTCGCAACTCAGTCATGCTCCTCTATCCTCCTCCTTCAGACTCCCCCTATCCATTTCCCTCAAGGCAGATGGCTGGATTACGCAGAATCAAGAAACTTTGGCTTCGTAGACGAGTACCCTCAAGTGGGACTGGAATTACTGACTACTTCTGAAATTGAAAGGAGAGGCTGCCCTGTTGCCCTTTAAGAACAAGATGTGGACAAAAAGTGGAACAGGTAATTAATAATGAGAAGATGGCGTGGCATGCAGTGGAGGCAATGGCTGTCTGGCTCTGATGAAAGCAATTGCTGTTTGTTTGTTGTACATGAAATTAATCATATGTCTTCTGTTATTATTTAATCTTTTACACACTAAATGTAACTCAAGTCTACTCTGCTTTTTTTACCTTGTTTAATTCAAATTGTACTTCAACTGCAGGGGCCACTACGTTGCATTTTTCAATATGCAAAATGTCCTTGGACACACTGTTTGCCAATATACCATGATGATGATGTGTGTTGATGATCAAAGTTAAATAATATATCTTTTTTCTTTACAGTCACTTACTGGGATGGATGGATCATCATCGTCGGTTTACGGAAGAACTATGGCCAATTCGTGAGTGGCAAACAGGTAAACAAGTCAACAACAACTACAGCAGAACTACATGTCTGTCTAGTCGTGGTATGGAGTGGTCGAGCTAGTGTAGTGTTGTTATGCCAGAGTCCAGACAGCAGTTCATGTAAAATTACGGCTATGTGGCTTGTTGCATACAATTAGATATGCTTTGTCTTTCTGTGTCAAAGAGGTATGCTACATCAGGTTGCTTCACTCAGTGGTGCCTGCCTTGACCGTCTGCATGGCCCTGGCCTGATGTGTGCTAATTACTATCCTTGAAAAGGAGACTCAGAATACGCAATTTAGAAATTATGCTTGTATGTCATACTGTCGCCTCTGAAACTGAAAGTGTTATTTTTGCACTACACAGGGTACCTTATATTTTTTTCTCTGTGGTGTTTTAATATCACTTCCTGGTTTTCCATCAACAATTACAGGCCGGTTTTTACCCTGTGCGATGGGAAAAACGATTAACTCAGGCTTACCAGTAGCGATCCGCAATTCCGCATCCGCCAGGCAGGCAGTGGACAGTGTGTCTGGTCACCAAGATTGAGCGACGGAGCATCAGATGGAATGGAGGAGTACCACGAATAGGAGGAATGGCTGGATGCATGCAACTTCCCAAATTCAACAGGACAACTACAACATACAGTTACAGTATCCTCTTAACTTCTCCTTATCTTTTAAATAATGTTATTGTTGTGAACTTCTATGAGTGTGACTCTGTGCATTTGTTTGCTCTCTGCTTCAAATTCATCCCTCCAGCCATTTTTTAGCTTTTTCTTTGCTATTTTTAAATCTAATTTAATGTACTAAGTGTTTATTCTCTCTAAGGGCAGATAGGCAAGTGAAATTGCGTAATTACTGCAGCCCTGTACTGTCACATTGTTTCTTCATAATTAGTAAGTTGTAGAAAGTACTAGTTAGTTTTCAGTAATCTAACCATCCATTTAGCAAACAACTTCATGCATGCAGTAGTGCATGCACTTCCTTTATGTCCCTTAAAAGATTTATGGATATCTTTGTATCCAAAGATTTGTTTATCTTGATTTGTTGTTTGTCCATGCTGTGTTTTTTTTCCTCTCTCCATAAAACTTTCCCAAAAAAAACATTCCCATTCAATTTTGAAACCCTAACCCTATTCCCCCGGGCTGTGTGGTTTCATTGAGGTGTGACTAAATGACAACAATAATTCCACACACTTGCTGGGGAGGATCAGGTCAAAGCAACAGCAAAATCATTCAAATCAGAATTTCATGTACGCCATCGTGGATGGATTGATCATCAACAACATCCTCCTCCTACACCTGACTAATCGAATGCTTAATGCTTTTACGCTGCTGTGTCCTTCACCTTCAATACTATTTCTTATAGTAGCCATACTCCACGCAACTAGTACTGATATTTTGAATACTTTAGCACTGCTTAGGCTACAATTTATGGCACTGTTCTCTAACGTATTATCTATCGTACTGTTCTAATGCTACGCTCAGGCCACTCAATGTTTAATTTCCTTTTTTTTCATATGCTGCTACTGCCAGTGTGTACCACTACTACTACCAGCACAACAATGACATTTCATCCGTCCAGGATTCCATACCCAACCTTAATCGCCATTTGCCATGCAGCCAGCCCTGTGCCTAGCCCTATTCTCAAACACAAATCACAGGTAAGATAAGCATTTTGGGGAGGTAGAATAATGGGCTAAGACTCGGAGGAGAGGAGAGACTGACAGTAGTACTAGTAAAGTACTAGTAGAGCAATTGAATTCACTTACTCTGTTAGTGGCACTTTTGTAAATTTTTGGACGTTTAGATAATTCATGCTGGTAAGTTTGAGAAAACCAAACGTACGGTAACCCCCGCCCACCACCACACAAACTAATATGAATGTGTATACTATGTTTAAGTATGTAAAATAAATAAATATATTTTCCCTAACAAAAATAAACTATTGAAAAAACCCAACTCACCCCCTCCCTAACCCCAACCAATGTCCAAATGTCCTTCAAAACTCCCTTTGAATCCCCAATGCCCAATTCCCACCCCCCAACAGTCTTTAAAAAAGGGAAAAGGGACAGACACTTCTTCTGGCAGTGTCCTGTGGATAGGTGATCCCGCATCTTTTTGCGGAGGACCCGGAGTTGGCGCTGGAGCTTATCGATCATGCGCTCCAGGGAGTCCACTCTCTGGTGGAGGCGGAGCTGACGTGCCATCCAGGCTCTGGGGGGGCAGCTGCTGGTGTCTTCTTAGCTGCTCCACGGCGGCGGCGGGAGGCTGTCGGGCCACGGCGCCGTACCGCTGGAGGCTGCTGGCTGGTGGACCCGGGGGCACAGGAGGAAGATGCAGCTGTTGTCGTCTCCTCCTCCTGCTCCCGAGCCACCAGCTGCCAATATTCTGCACAAATGGCCTCCAGTTTCCGGACCCTGGCCCGGACAGCCATCTCCTTTCGGGTGAGCTTTTGTGGAGCATCTATGAAGAAAGAAAGAAACATACTGTAACCAATACTCTTTAACATTAACACAAAATAATTCAACAGAAAGTTGTCTCACAGTAACACTAGCAACTTGCAAGCACAGTATAACATTTTGGCATGTATCTTTCCGCTGTCTTTGTAGGCCTGTAACATTAGTGGGAGTTTCAGGAATGCTACTAGCAGCACTATGGACTCACTACATAGTCAGAGACTCAGAGAGTACACCAGTCTTCTTCTTTTTTTCTCTTGTTCGACGAAAGAAATTACTTGTACGTGAACTTGTGGTAGCCGGCATAATGCCAGCTCACTCAGCTTGCACCCAAGAAAAACAGACACAAGCCATGATGATGCAAACTCACATAACTTTAAGCAGTACATGCAGGTGGGGATAGGGAAGCTCTTACTTTTCTATAGGGTTGGCACTGGCCATACTCGGTTACATCAAGGGTTACTGCTCAATGTTATTTATATTTTGCAGGAAAATGAAGATTATTCATTTCTGATCATATATCCAGCCGATCACATGATCTTTGCTTATATGATGATGACTTTAGGTGCTTTGTTTTGATAGATTGATTGAACAACAGCGATAGTCCACCCATGATTGACACAGCAGAAAGAAAATTATTAACATAGGGAGTGAGTGTGATACCCATATTTGCCGGAGGAGGGGACTTGACTTGACATAATGTCAACTATACAATACATACACAATATATGCTGTGCTTGCAAAGTAAACTACTGTACTGTTAGTCAAGGGAGTATTTCTGAACAATCACAACTTCTAGCATTTGGATTTCCTCTGATTTGCTACTCTGGCACGGACATGCTGTTCAAAGTAACACTCTTCATCCACTGAGCGTCTGCTCTACATACACCTCTGCTATCTATGAGGAAGAAGATACCATCCAGGCTTCTAAAGTAAACGTCTATCATTCTTCTTAATGTCTCAACTGTACCAACTTTACTTTTTCTCAACAACTAACTAACCCCCCTATTATTTTATTTGGTAAACCACCGTCTTGACATGCATTTGAGTTTCACCCAAATTATATATTGCAATGCACACCACACATGCATTTTCTGATTCACCCACATAGGCAGTCATCTTTTTTTTCTCCTCCAACCATCCTTGCTTCAAGCAGCCATGCATCTGATTTCTTCCTATCAGCCACTTCTGCTTGCTTTCAAAAACACGTATCATTCTTTACAGTCATAAATGTTACGACTCGCTCGTCCTTTCTTTCAACATTCTTTCCCTGTTCGGTCATCACATCCATCAAGTTCATCTGATATGACTTGGCTTCACGATAAAAGTTTCCCAGCTGTGTTGAAGTCAAATAGAGGAGGCCATTGCTTACTCTAGAACTACCTCCGCTAATGCTATTGCTATGCTAAGTCAAGGATGACTGTCTTCTCCGTGATTGGCAAAAATGTAGTTCTAAATTAGTAACTGTTCTTAACAGTACAGTGTACTTGTACTAGTGTACTGTCTACTGTACAGTACATCATACATTCCTTTGCGAGCCTACTCTAAAATATCAATAAGTAAGGAGTATAATAACTTACCACCGTCCGCCGCTGCTGAGCCATCCCCCTCAGCTCCTCCTGGTGGCACTTGTGGCGCCGCCGCATCAGCCCCTGGAGTAGTGGACGCCTCCGCGCTGCTGGCCCCGGCACTGGTGGTAGGAGGTGCCGCATCAGATTTTGTGATGACGCCTAGGAAAAACATGTCATATTTTTAGATACCATACACCACCCCCTATTTCGTCTCGTAACAGAAGAAAATGTTAATACATTACCAATTTTAATTATTGGGAATGAAAAAAAGTGACGGTTTTGGGGAGGGTGTTAACCTTTTTTATGCTTAGCCATTACATGCTACACTTTTTGGCACAACTGATGAAAGCTTGCTTTTTAAAATGCACCATTTTTCTAATTACTTTAAAACTAAAAAACACTGTGTGGTTTTTGTTCACGAGTGAGTGAGCGGAAGGGTTTGCACTACTGCACTTTGCAGGCATGCTTCCGTGACTCTGATAGGTCGGGACTCGGCGGTAGTTTTCTTCTGTTCTTCTGGGTCGTATAATCATTGGTTATATACACTGGATAGTCGGTCAGGGGATTGGGGGTTCAACTTCTGTTCGGAGTGAGGTATGTGGAAGTCGAACTGCACCTATCATCAACAATGTCCTATTTCTCTTGTCCATACTTCTGTATGTGCAGAATAGTCCCTGAAACACTAGCGGTATGGTATGTGCTCCTATCAAATCAAAGAAGCCAACTACTAGCTTATTCTTGGTGGACACATTGACATTTTGTTGTTGGAAATTGTCAAAGCACTTACATTATAAAGACTGGAATAGACAGCAAGGGCAACCCAGAGGACTGCACTTAGTGCCTAGAGCTATTGCTGGATCAGAGTTTTGTTTAACACAGTTTGCCGACTGGGCAAGCTTAGCTACCTACACAGACCGAATCATAATAATAGTAAATAGTAATAGCACAGAGAGCGATAGTAGAGGCAGGATAAGAATGTAGAAACAGTCTACAAGAAGATCAAAGACTATTTTGTAAAAAATAGAATTAGGAAACAGTTTGGAATGAATAGGTGCTGTAAAAGTTAGGGAAGTATAATTATTAATATTAACATTACAACAGAACAACTTACTGGGGCCAGCAGAAGAGATCTCGAAGGACCGATCCTGCCCACCTTGTTCCGCCGGCGTCGCTGTTGTCCTCTTGCCCCTGGGAGTTGCTGATGATCATGAAATAAACACAAACATGGATGATTGTTTTTTTGAAATATTTGATTTCTTTGACCACAATCTAAAATTATCTCGGGGAAACAAATTAGCAACAATTGCACTACATGTATTGACCTATCTCATCTGGTCAACTAGGAGGAAAGTACATACAGTATTGCTGGATTCGCAGACCGTCTACTTGGAAAGTTATGTAAATCACTAACTAAACCAACAACAAAAAGGTTCTACTACGACTGCCAGCACTCAGCAGCACACGACGTGACAGACACAGTCCGTCATCATGATTGCAGACCACTGAAAATGGTCCTACTACTAATAACAAGTCATAATATACTCAACCTATCAATCCACCACTATCTCTTCTTCTTAGTACAGCAGGAGTACAAAGGAAGGACTAGACTTGAGTCTCTAGTCTCTCTAGAATTACGCAGTACTGTAAAGTACTACACTCATACATAATCAGGCCAAATGAGAACTAAGTTGCAAACAAGTAAGCATAGTAGCAACGCCATTGAGCAGGCGAGCACCAGGCTGCAATCACAGAAGCTATAAACATTCATTTACCTGCAATGTAATCGAATCGGCAGCATTCTTGCTCTTCGGGAAAAACATATATTAGCATTATAATAACACAGAGCAGAAGAAAACAAAGTAGTTATTAAATAGCTATTCACCAAGCCCAGGGATCTCCACGCCTAGCAGGTCGAGCAGGTCCTGCTCCCGGTCAAGGAGGTCCACCCACCGGTGTGTCGCCTGTTGGTAGGTGCGCCAGACCCCCAACTCCCTAAACATGGCCCGGCACACCTTATCCAGTGCTGGCGACGCTCCCGGAGGCCATACCCTGCACCGGGCCTGCCGCCTGCTGCGACGGTCTTCGGGCGGTGGCGCTGAACATAAAAGATAAGTGCGGCCACCTTCACCGCGCTGAAAATCTCCCGGGCCAATACATCCTCCCCCCTTAATTGCCCGCAAGGGAGCCGGGTACGGGGTGCGGGATCCTTCCCCTTGTTCTTCCCGGCTCCCTTTGCCACGGTCCTGGACAGGAATGGAAATAATAGAAAGAGAATAGGGAAAAAGTAAATAAAAGAAAAGAGTTAATAAAGTAGTTTAAAGTAACCAAAAGTAGAAAAAAACACAAAATATAGATGTAGAAAAAGAGAGGGATAGATAATGAGTAAAAAAGATTTTAAAAAATTTAAAGAAACAAAGGATTGCAAAGATTAGGGGAGGATTTAAAAAGCATGCCCAGAACCATAGCAATGAATGAAAAACAAGATGGCCACGCCCATTGAGGACCGAGTGGGTAAGTTTGCACGATATTTCCCCCGTGAGCATGCAAAAACGCACGCGACCATGTAATCGTGCCCCGCGCACAACGCGAGCATGCAACTAGCGCACGGAAACGGAAATACGGCACGCAAACAAGATGGCCGCACCCATGTACGACCGCATGGGTAACTTCGCGGTCGGCGTGCTGCAAGCGGCCCGCGAACACGCAAAGCGCCCCGCAAACATGCACAAAAAAAACGCAAATTCGCACAAATTTGCGGATTATGCGGAACGCGAATTCGCAGGAATTCACAAACCGCGAATTCGCAAATTTCGCCCATACTTACAGAATTTTTCCTCTTTTGAAAAAGCCATTGGTTGACCCCACATTCAGGGCAACTATAGATCTTACTCCCTGCTCCCGACACTTTCAAATATCCTAGAGAAATTTGTGAACAGGCAGCTCTCCTGTTGCCTAGAGACAAATGACCACTTTCACTCCAGCCAGTCACATTTCAGGCAGAATACGATTGCTGAAATGGAACCTACTTGCGGTAGCAGAGCAAACCAAATACAAGATTGTGTTAAATCTAGCTGCAGTCTTTGATACAATACCTCATTATTTCCTTCTCAGCTGCATCCATATGATTGGAGTATAGTGGATGGCACTTAAGTGGATGGTCTCTTTTCTAGGGAATAGAGGCTAGGAGGTTTGGACACCTTCTTTTGCTTCTGTCAATAAGGTGCTAACAGTAGGGGTACCTCAGGGTTCCAACCTAAGTCCCACTTTGTTGAGTATCTACTTACCCTTCTTGTCTTCTTGGTTGAATCATTTGTTGCCATGATTACATCAAATGCAGGTGATACTCAGAATCTATTTTCCTTTGATGATTATATTGCCCCTGATTTAATTTGCCTGGCTGCTGTGTTCGCCTGGATGCATCAGAAACACAGAAAGACCAGACAATTGGAGGGCACTGTTTCTTCTTTTATCCACTTCCCCTTGAGGACTTGTGCTGTTCAAGACTTCTGTGAAGGTTCAACTGGAATCTGTGGCTGTGTCACATAGAAATGTATCTTTTGGGACCATATTTCACTCCTATGGGATTGCAAAGTGTTGTATTCTCCTTGTTTCTCCTGCCTCTCACCATGGAATGTGGAATCTGGAATCATGCATTGCATGCAGTGGATTCCAGATTCCCTTCATTCCGACCTGGCGGTTGCTGAGGCAGGAGGCTCTGTATCTAATTCTTACCTTGAATAAACTCTGCCTTCTTCATCTACTTGATCTCCGGTGTGCCGTTCATGCACAACAATTTGGCGACGATCCTGCGAAACCCACAACTTCCTGCTGCCTGCTGACGGCCTGCCCCCAGTCACCGCGTCTTGTGCTGACTTCAGGCGCTGCTGGTGCCCCTTCTACGATTTGGTGCACATCCTGGAACTTCTCCGCTCTTCCTGAGGTGGCCGTGAGTTGTACTTCCCTGCTCTTTCGCTTCTTAACGAAAGAAACCATTATTTGCCATTTAACGGCCTTCCCCGAACACACGTTGCCAGGCAACGCTAAGCATCGCGCACACCTCGCGCTGAGGACAAACACCGCGCGCACCTTCACTCGCGCTGAAGCCCTCCAACGCTGCACGTCATTACGCCCTCACAGCACGCACGGCGGCCATTTTAAAGATTAAACGCTTCATTTTGCCAACCACGACGTGCGTTACATTGCCAATCACGTCACAAAGGCTGACTATAACCATTTTAAACATTACTGGAGTATAAAAGACACGGTGCAGGACTGCTTTCAAGTTTTATTAATATAGTATAAGAACAACATTTTACTATTACATACATGTGGAAGGTAAAGTAAAAAAAAAAGAAAAAATTTCTTTTTTTTTTTTTTTCTCATTCTCATTCTTTAATAATAACTAACAATAATACTTTACAAACTTATTCAAGAAACGAACTCATCCCATGCAACCGTTCTACGTTACATTGACCTGCCTACGTACTTATTGAATTTACAACCTATCCTGCCTCAGCCTAATTCCGCATTGATCACCCTACAATTTCTCATTACCATGGCCACGACAGCCAATTCCACCATTGCACCCCCTCCCCCATTTTTAGCCGAAGGAGATACACCAGCCTTGGAATGGGAGGAATGGATTGGTGTCTTTGAAAATTATCTTGAAGCCATTGATGGCCTTAGATTTCCCTTGTCAAGAAAGAAAGCAATCTTATTAAATTCACTAGGCAAGGGTGGTCAACATGCATTCAAGTTTTTACCTGAATTACGTGGTGCAGATGGTGAACTAGTTGATAATCCTTATATGGAAGCGAAAATGAGACTTGAGAAATACTTCGGAAAGAAGGTGAACATTGTCATGCAGAGACACAAGTTTTACACTATGCCTCAAAAAGATAAAGAATCCATTGATCAAATGGTTACACGACTTAGGGAACTTTCACTCAAGTGTGATTTTGGACCCATGACTGATCAGATGATCAGAGACCAATTAATCATCCAATGCAAGAACAAAAGGATGCAGCAAAAACTTTGGGCTGCAAAGAACCCAAGCTTAACGGAAGCCATAGCCATTGCAAAAGTAGTGGAAGAGGCCGACAAATGCATGGAAGAAATGCACAGCTTGGATATGAACAAGGATGATTCTATATGCGTCGTGAACAAAACGGACAAGAATCCCACTTCCGCAGATGTCAGACCTAAAACCTTTGGTTCAAATGATACTAAACCCAAAATTTCCAATTTTAGACAAAGAAACAGAAATTCAAATTTAGTTGGGAAAAGCAAATTTATGGGTTGTTTTCGCTGCGGTAGCATGGCTCATGCAGCCGACTTTGCAGGATGTTTTGCCAGAGACAAAACCTGTATGAAATGTGGAAGAAAGGGTCATATTAGTAAGGCCTGCAGGTCGCCTTCTGTGAATAAGGTTGCTTTTGTAGATGATGAATATGTTCCCAATGAAATGTCTTTGTGCATTAAAGGTTGTGATGATGTGGGAACGTGCCTTTGTGTTGGTCTCCAGAGGCCGAAAGCAAAATTTATTGTAAATGGTGCTACCATAACGCTTCTCGTTGATCCGGGATCCATGCATTCCATATTTCCCATGTCATTATTCAAAAAACACTGGCCCAATGTGACACTTCATGTGAGTGACATAATTCCTAAAGGGTATAGTGGGCAAATTATCAACATTAAAGGCGTTATGGATGCTTCATTTGAATTTAAAGGCAGATGTTCTCATGGTAAAGTATACATTTCAGATGACGGCCCGGCAATTTTGGGCTGGATACAACAGTACGATTTACACATTATTTTAGACCCGCGTTCTACTGAAAGTGTTTTAGTAATTGATGAATGTCATAGTATTGACTTTATTTTAGATAAATTTGCGGATGTTTTTCGCACAGATTTGGGCAAGTTGAGCGGTTACATGCATGTCATTAAACTAAAAAAAGATGCCTCTCCTGTAAGACACACTCTCAGGAGAATACCCATTGCCATTCGCAAGGAAGTAAAGGACATGTTAGATGACATGCAAAAACAGGATATTATAGAACCTGTAGAAGTCTCAGAATGGCTTTCGCCTGTAGTCGTTACTAAGAAAAAGGATGGGAAATTACGTTTTTGTGTGGACCTTAGGTCCCTCAATCATAACATAGTAGTGGATAAATTCCCACTCCCTAATATTTCCGAAATGGTACTATTAATGGACAAGGCGAAATTTTTTAGTAAACTAGACCTCCGTTCAGCATATCACCAAGTAGTTCTTCATCCTAAGTCCAGGGAACTTACTGCTTTTGTCACTGTTGAAGGAGTATTCCAATTAAAAAGATTGCCCTTTGGGTTGACTTCCGCAGCCAGCGTATTTCAACGCATGATGCATTCTTTGTTTGGGAGCCTGAAGCAAATTAATTATTTTCAAGATGATGTTTTAGTGACAGGGATTGATGAATCTGAACACAACGATAACTTAGCAAAGGTGTTACATATCTTTTCTGATGCGGGTCTCACTCTTAGAAAAGATAAATGCAAGTTCATGTTAACAGAAATAGATTACCTAGGTTACACTATATCACATGCAGGTGTTAAACCCAAGGAAGACCTGTTGAAAGCCATCAGGTGTGCTCCCATTCCCACGAACAAAGAGCAATTGAAATCGTTTCTAGGGTTAGTGGAATATTATTCTAAGTTTGTCCACAAATTTTCTCACAAGACTGAAGCTATGAGGTTACTTCTCAAGAAAGGTGTTCAATTTGACTGGGGTCCTCTACAATCTGATTCCTTTGAAACGATCAAGTTAGAGATCGTCAATGCAGGTATTCTCTCCACATACGAACCAGGTAGAGATACGTTTGTGACCGTAGATGCAAGTGCTTATGGCATTGGTGCTGTCCTTTCTCAGAAGAAGAGTGACACAGAGAAAACAGTAGCTTTCGCTTCACGCACCTTAACGGTTTCAGAACGTAATTATGCGGTCATAGAACGTGAAGCGTTAGCTGCTGTTTGGGGTGTGTCGCACTTCCGTACTTATGTATGGGGCTCACACTTTTCACTGAGAACAGATCACAAGCCCCTCCTCAAAATACTTTCACCTGGTGGTGCGAGTAAAGGTTCTCCTCGACTCATGAGGTTTGCTGCAAAGTTACAGGAGTATGATTTTTCGCTGCAGCACATCTCTGGTTGGAAGAACGTTCAAGCGGATTGCTTGTCCCGTCTCCCTGTTGATTGTGGGGAATGCTATGATTTTGATGATGAGACTGTGTGCTTGGTCGATGATTACAGTGATGTTTGCTCAAATGGTTTTAACTGCATATCTAGAGAAGAGTGGCATCGAGCTGTTTTGGCCGATTCTGATTTTGCAGAATTGATTAGTGCCATCCGGTTGGGGTGGAAGCGTGAGGGTGACATTAAATCTTCTTTACGCAGTTTCATACAGGTACAGGAGGAGCTTAGTGTAGGTAGCTCTGATGATTTTGTTTTGTGAGGTGAAAGATTTGTACCTCCTAATTCACTGAAGAAGAGATTATTTACTCTGGCCCATGAAGGTCACCTCGGTCAGAGTATGACTAGTAAACGCCTCAAGACCAACTTTTGGTGGCCAGGTTTAGATGATGATGTAAGGCGTTGGGTGGAGAACTGTATGATGTGCAAGGAGAGTGAAAAAAGATTAAAGGTGAGTTCACGTCCCTTGGGATCTATCTCTAGCTGCGAAGATTTACCTTGGAGCAAGGTTTGTTTGGACTTTATCGGTCCTATGGACTACTTGTCTGCTAATTGTCGGTTTGCAACAGTCCTAGTGGATGCGTGTTCTCATTGGTTGAGTGTTGAGTTCATGAAGAATATAACCACGGAGAGTGTGATTGGGTATCTTAGGTCAGTTTTTATGAAAGAAAGTTTTCCGTGCGTATTGTTGACAGACAACGGTACACAATTGACGTCTTCCTCCATGAAAATTTTTCTTTCCAACCATGGTATTAGACACATGCATACGTCCTTATATAATCCACAAGGGAACGGCATTGTGGAGCGTATGAACAGACTTATTAAGGGTGTTATTCAACTGGCTTTGCAAGGTAAACGGAATGTTCGTAGTGCTGTGGAGGAGGCTGTTTGGTCTTACAATACCACAGTTCATAGTGTAACTAATAAGGTACCCTTTGTGACCATGCGAGGTAGAATTCCCAAAACTAAGATGATTCCTCAGTGGTTGTTGGAACTTAAGTCTCAAGGATTTGAGTACTCCCCTAATGCTAATTCCATGCATGACAGATGTTTCAAAGGGAAGGTTGGTAAAGTTGATGTTGGTGATTATGTCAAAATCAAGTTAGGTAGAAAGGAGTCTGGAGCGAACAAGTTTTCTGATCCGTTCAAAGTTAAAGAGGTGCACAAGTGGCATGTGGTACTTGAGAATGGCCAGAATTGGAACTTTAGAAGGATTGCTCTGTTTGCGAAAGGGAGTGATGGTGTTGCCAAGAATGACTCGTGTGATTCTGAGAATGCTTCCTGTTCCAATGGTCCTGGAGTCGCGGTCAATCCCAAATTCATCCTTAGTGAATCTGAGCGAATTAACGAGCAGGTCAGTCTACCTACACAAGCAGACCCTCGTTCCTCAAGACAACGTAATACTCCCAGGAAGTTTGATAACTTTGTGTTGTATTAATTTTTACTCTAATCTTCCTTTCCTGCTCCCATTTGCTATCCTGGTTTAATTATTGCATGTTACACTATAGAGTAGGATTGAGAAATGTATATTCATGTAGTACAAGTTTTATCTTGTTTGTATAATGCTTCCATTGCCATTCTTTATTATCTTTAGTAATTTCATTGCTTAATTATGTTCGTGCTTTCTCACTGCACTTACACTCTGCGAATATATTTTGTTCCAAGCGTGAGTTTTACGTGATACTTTCATGTCTTTAGTCTGTAATTATATGGTTTATACTTTGTTCATTAAGAAGAGAGGATATGTTGTATTCTCCTTGTTTCTCCTGCCTCTCACCATGGAATGTGGAATCTGGAATCATGCATTGCATGCAGTGGATTCCAGATTCCCTTCATTCCGACCTGGCGGTTGCTGAGGCAGGAGGCTCTGTATCTAATTCTTACCTTGAATAAACTCTGCCTTCTTCATCTACTTGATCTCCGGTGTGCCGTTCATGCACAACACAAAGCATCAAGAATACTCTAAAGACCAAGTTAGTGCCAAAAAAGCTCTAAGTCTTTGGATTTTCAGGCTATTAGGGGGTGTACACCTTGATGCAGCCAAGGATTCCAGGACCTACGGAACGGCACCTGGGGTTCAAGAGTCACTCCAGCAGAAGCTACCAGCAGTTTCCAGGGCAGGTTCAGTTGGAACTGGTAATCTTTGCACTTCATTAAAAGTCTTCTTGCAGTTTGTTGTTGGCCCTGTAGCTCAACAGGTCAGCCAATTCATCCCTGAAATCCACTTCTTTGCCCTGAATACTAACAGGGGCAGGTCCAGCACTTAAGGTTTTCTCATAGGTTTAAACAAGCAGGTGTTGCCATTCTTCTGTTCTTCCACAGGTCCAGAGTGTTTTAAAGAAGTTGCCCAGGGAGGCCATATTGATGCCTTCCTCTAGCTTGAGGGTGGTAGATTTCTGAAATTACCCTTTTCATAATATTTATGAAGAATCTAACTTTGCCAGGGAATTAGGGCTTTAGCAAATATTACAAAAACTCCCGAAAAATCCTGGGTGTTTCTTAGCCAAAGATAGTATCATTAAATGTAATAATGCAGACCAGTGATCCTCAGTGGGAAATCCAGTGTTGCTACTGTGATTAAAGCATTTAGGGGCTAACCACTGTAAAGCTTAGTTTAAAATTACATTTCAATATCATGTGCCCTGCCATGTGAACTATGAAGCCTACTTAAGTGTGCATTATTATTATTTAAAAGGTAGGTGTACACTTACTTGTCAAACAAGTTTAATTTGACAGGTCAAATCGCATTTTAAACACCCAGAGTCAAGTTACAATGGTAGGCCTGAAGCCATGTTGGCACTTTCGCTGTAATGGACTGCACAATAGGTGCTTCAGTTCAGTACATTTTCTACCATATACTTGCAACTTATAGGTAAGTTAAATATGCCAATTCGGAGTATCAACAATTTCAACAGGATTTACGGGTCAGACCATGAACAGTGGGGCCTAGATAGCAAAGTCCGAGTGCACAGAGACATAAAAACAGTAGCATCAGTCCACAAAGAAATGCAGGCGACAAAGTAAACGAGGCACCTATCTACATAACTCATATTCTTTATCTAGACATTTTGTAGAGACTTAGATGTACCTAAGGAAAGAGGTGGTGATCGGCTGTCTATGCATACTGCTTTTTAACCTACCTCCATTGTTCTGTGAAATACTTTTTTAATACACTCTATTTCACATGTTGGCTATTTTGTAATGATTCTATTGTACCTGGTGATAGATGCCGAGTCCTCTATATTTATTGTATACAAAGGAGTCTGTATTTGACAATGAATGCCTGTTCTTCTCATTTGTGACTTTCGATATTGTCTTATAAAGTTTTCCACTAGAATAAATAAATATCAAACTGCAAAAATATTGTGATGAAAATATTGACTACCAAAATATTGTGAAAATATGGATTTACATTACTTACCTTCACAAGGAATATAGCTGCTCAATTAGGAACAGTAGCCAGCCTTGAAACCTCAGCTTTCTGCTTTTGTAGCGTGAAGAAAGCCACCACTTTATAGATACCTGTGCAGTGATGAGAACAACATATTTAGGATCCACAGTTGTTTATAAATGAGTTAACATAGTGTAATAATCCAAAATGCAGATATCACTAGAGTAATAAATTGAAGTATTGGTTAAGTCAGTAAGAACCACCTAGTCACAATTCTTGTCAGGATAAATCCCAAACGCAACTAAAAATACCTGTGCTCAATCCCATGGAAGCTATGGCAGAGAGCAGCAAGGCTTAACTTAGGGGCAATGTATAAAATATTTATGTCATAATAATAAAAGTAATTAAGTCAAACCAAAACACAAGAAAGCCCCTAAACTAATTCAAAACTATAAAGAATACTTTAATAAATAAAATGGTACCAAAATGATAAAATACAGAGATATGATTTTTTAAAGTTTCTAATAAAAATAACACCAAACAGCCCAAAGATTCTACCACGGGTATCTGGTCACACTAGCCTAGTTTAAAGAAAAAAGTTAAGGCCAACTGTGGTTGATCATTGGTTGGACACAGGGACCAGGTTTTTCCTGGTACAAAGTTTACAATCATACTTAGAAATCTTTTTTGTTTTTTTTATTTGGAACTCAGGTAGTACATATTTACATTATCCATTTATTAAATTGTTTAACATCTCTAAAATTATTCTCATTATTAAATTCATCTACTTTGGCAATACTATTTACATATTTACATATTTATACTTGTTTACACATATTTACACTAATTACACAACCTTTCATTCCACTAACTTCTTCTTCCAAGTCATTAATGGATCCCATATTTTATTTCCTTCCCGCTTAGCTTTAAGACCTTTACATTTATACTGAGACATTACCTGCTGTCCTATATTCAATATCCTATGCATCCATTGTTGATAATCAGGCGGTTTGTTATCTTTCCAACCAGTGGCAACCAGCAATCTTGCCACTGCAACCATTATGAATACAAAATCTCTCTGTGGAGTATCTAATTCCATCCTGTTATCATAGCCTAAAAGCATCAGTATTGCGGTAATTTTTATTTCAATGTTCTTTACTTGAAACCAAAAGTTCTCTATACCTATTCTAAGCTCGTCCAGTTTCCTGCAAGAATAAAACATGTGAATACTATCTGCCTGTCTACTTCGGAATCTTGGACATTCATCTGTCTGGCTCAGTCATTCCCCAGGCAAACAGCTTCGCTGGCATATAGAACAGATCGTATAAGGTTTTATATTGTTGCGCTTTCAAATTTGATGACAACAGGACCTTGCTCCCAATCTTTATTATCATATCCACGTCTACCCCTCCATCTACCAGCTTTGCTGCCCATTTCATCTCTACTTTCTCCATGTCATCTGCTAGTCTTTGTAGCAATTCTGCATAAAAATCTCTGATCCTACTATTTCGCCATTTCATTACTCTCCTCCACTTTAACAGATCCCTTAGCAAGGCCCTTAATATGATGGTGTATCTGTATATATTTGAAGCAGGAGCTTCTGCTTAGGCCAAACCTTTGAACAAGCTCCAAAAAGGTTATTTGTTCTTGATTATAAAACAAATCTGCCACCATCACAATCCCCGCCTGTTTCCATTGCCTGGCCATTACATCATAGAGTGCCTGTGGGAGAAAATCTGAGTGCCATATTGAAGTATATTTATTGTATCTAGAGATTTGACAGTGCTTCATCACCTTTCCCCAAACTTTAATTGCCCCCTGAACACACTTATATCATATTTTTTACTATAGCTGGGTAGAGATTGCCTTTGAAAGAGACCTTCTGCCTCTTTCCCCAGCGCCAGCTGATATATATTAGGTAACTTGTATCCTTCATCCCTATCAGTTTTGGAAAAATACAACATACCAAACTGTTGTAGGGCACATGAACAATAGTAAAATAAAATATAAGGAGCACTCCACCCCTTCCTTTCTATGGGCGGAGTCAAAAATGTATATGCCCGTTGTATCTTTTTATAACCCCATATAACCTTTGAGAACATGACCTCAATTCTTTTTATTTTGCTCCCAGGTTGTTCTAGCGGTATTGCTCGCATTAAATACAAGATCTTGGGAAATATCCGCATTTTTAATACGTTCATCCTACCTATAATCGTAAGATGTAGCTTATCCATTTGTCTAAGTTCTGCACCTATTTTCCCCAATACAGGATCTATATTTACGTCCCACAACTTATCTATCTGTGATTTTAAATGAACCCCTAAATACATGGCCTTCTCTATCACCCGAGGATTCTGCAGATGACACTGGGAGGAACATACGATTTGGGTTTTCTCTTTATTTAGCAAGTAGCCAGACTGCCTCCTGAACTCTATTGCCATTCTTTCAATTTCATTGATTGTCTCTTGCGGATGCGTTGTAACTATCCCAGTATCATCTGCATACGCAAGGATCTTTGTCTCATATCCTTGAGTAATAACTGGTTTGATTGCCTGAATATTTGCAATTCTTACTATCAATGGATCCAGATAAAATGCAAATAAAATAGGGGAGATGGGGCACCCCTGGAGCGTGCCCCTAGAAATCTCAATCCCGCTGGATCTGTTCCTCGTCAGTTCTATCAGTGCAAACGGTTTAAAATACATGGCTTGAATAGTCCTTAAAAACCCAGGACCGAGCCCTCTCTCACCCAAAGTGTCCTATACAAATTGCCAAGACACTCGGTCGAAGGCCTTTTCTGCATCCAGGAGGACCATAGCCACTTCCAAACCCTCTGCTTCTGCAATATCTAATATTGATATTACATGTCTAGTCTGGTCTATGGTCCTCCTGCCAGGAACAAAACCATGTTGCCAAGGTGATACCATTGATATGACTAGTCTTTGTAGGCGAGAAGCCATTATTTTAGAATATATCTTTGCGTCCGCATTCATTAACAAAATCGGATGATATGAAGATGGTAATTCTAAAGCTTTGCCCTTCTTAGGGAAGACCACCATATACGTACCCTGCCACGATACTGGTGGGACCCCACTGTATTGTATACCTAAATACAGATCATGAAAAATAGGGAGAATCTGTGTGGCTAGCATTTTATAAACTTCTACCGGTATTTTATCCGGTCCTTTGGTTATTCCTACAGAAATGGATGCTAATGCCTCCTCAACTTCTTGCATAGTAATTTCCTGCTCTAATTCCTGTGCTGTGTCATCTTCCAATTTAGGCAACATAAGATTCCTATCCGCTATCTCTGCCACATTCTTCAGAGTATCCGCCTGTTACAGTCTTCCATAGAATTCCTCAACGACTTCCATATCTGCTCAGAGCCTTCCACTATTTGGCCTTTATTATAATTTATTTTCAAAATATTATTTCTGGTACTTTTTTGCCTTAGCCTGTGTGCTAATAGTTTTCCTACAGTCTCCCCATACTCATACATTTACCCCCATATGCTTGATACAATTGAGCCACCTTCTCCTGAAAATGCATGTTAATATCTGATTTAGCTACTGCTAGCTTTAGCATATGCTTTTGTAATGTCTCTTCCGCACCCCCTTTCACTTTAATACAACATGTTCAGCTTCCAATCCGTCAGTTTCCTAATCAATGTATCCGTTTCTGCTTTTCCGCAGTTTTCGGGTTCGTGCTGTATATCCAATAACTTTGCCCACCTCCAATTCTTCCCAAATGGCTTCATCATCTAGATTAGACCCATATATATTAACCACAGTTAGCCCCGTGCTTAGCTCTATTATACCCCAACTTCCCCATCTGTCTGTCACTGTGCAAACAACTCCCCCAGCACTCTGCTTCACATACGTAGCCACTCCTCTTATCATACTTGTTTCGGTAGAACCCACCGCAAGGTTGTACTGCCTAATTTCCAACAAATCCTTATTCTTCCAGGGAATATGCATCTCCTGGAGACAATTCACATCTGGGTTTACCGTTCTAAGAATCTGAAAAACCCTTGTTCTCTTTTTCTTGTCATTCAAGTCAGTCACGTTAGATGTGCATATCTGTAAACTATCCATCAAATTTTGACTCATTTCTTTTTGCTTTTGCTCGCCATTGCTTATCACACTTCATCGAGCTTTCTTTCCCTTTATAGTTATGTACTCCTGATTTCCATATTTTTTCAATTTTCTCTACCCCAGCCTTCCCCATTTCCCCCCTAAGCCCTCCTCCAACCCTAACCCCGTGCACAACCCACACACACCCATCCCTCTTGCCCCCCAAACCAGCCCGTGCTCCCACCCCACCATCCCCCTTTCCCCATCACACTGGCATAAGGTCACATAGCCTTTGCGATGAGGAGAGGCTCGCCCCTCAGATCCCCCTTGCTTCTATATTAGCTTTAAATACAAAATCTATTCAGACAAATAATTACTATTATTACTGATCCTTATACATATACACATACATACTAAACATCCCTTATATTACATTTGTACGAGTATCTCTCTTCTATTTGGCGTCATACTCCACCCAAGAATAAGAAATAAAAAAATCAATCAACCCCATAGTTGCTCAAATAGTATCCAAAAATTGAAATTCTGATACAAAAAATCGTGTATGACCCTTATTTACCACTTTCAATGTTGCAGGGTTCAATAGGAAAGCTAGTGCACCTTTGCTCTGAAAAGGGGTTAAAATTTGTCTCAGCTGCCACCTTTTTTCAACAGTGTGATGACAAAAATTGGGTCTTATAAAAAAGTGTAACCACTTTCCCATCCGCTTCCTATTAGGTCGAGCTATGCCATACACAGCCTGTCATGACAAAACATTATTTAAGCATATCAAAATCACCCTAGGTCTAATTTCTGATTGTCCCCTTTTTGCACCAGCCGGCTTAAACAGGAATCTATGGGCTCTTTGCACCTCACAACCCCAGTCCCATGTTGATAGTTCAGGAAAGGCTTCCGGGAATAGTTCCACCATGAATTTTTGGACATCCTCTCCCTCCAGCCCTTCCGGTATGCCCAATATCCTGAAGTTATTTCCGCGTAATTGGTTTTCTAAGTTCACCAGTTTATGCTGAGTATCCTCACGATGAGAGGTGATAGCGTTCATAGTGGCTTTATGTGTGACCATTTCATCCTCTAACAGTGATATGCGCCCCTCCGCCTCAGTTATTCTCTCCGAGAATTTGGTGCAGGTTTTAGCTATCCTCCTGACAGTGTTTTGCAGCTTACGGCATGCTGTGCATGTCTTAAGATTCTCTGTGCGAGTTTCCACTCTATGTTCTACTATGGACTGATATATTGAAGCTAAGCATGGGCGGATCTAGCGGATCTCGCGTACGCGAATTTGCGTATTTACGGATTCGAAATCCGCGAGAATACGCAAACTCTCGCGGATTTGCGGATTTTCCCGTTTTTTGTGTTGGCGAGCGTTCGCGCGGATTTTGGGACAATTTCGCAATTGCGAACTTACTTTTCGGCTCGCAACGGCCGCGACTATGTTGTTTCTACGTCTGGTTTATCATCACAGGTTCACAGCACCCTCTGTTTCACCCATGCCACCCTCTGGTACATCCTCACTGCCACCCATTAGGTTTGTTTATCACTGTAGTTTATGGGGGTTGAAAAAAGCAAGCACACCTCCCCTACTTCAACTGCCATGAATTAATTTGGGGTTGATTAATGTGTCAGTTATTTTGAAAGTTCCTGTCTGGCTGGCACCTGCTTCCTTCCTTATCTGCAATTTGCTTTCTGTTGCAGTGCAATTTTTTTTCCCAGGACCTTTATGGTCTACTTGTGGCTATTCTATGAGCCTGCTGTTTGGGTCATAGCAGGGTCATAGAATAGTTGCAAACTCTGGAGGGGCCCCTCAGGAAGCACTAGAGTGAATGTTACTAATGTTAAGTTTGAACTTTTGCACCTGCTCATTGCTTTCAGTTTAGCAAAAATCGTTTTTTCTGCAATTTCGCGCGTTTTTTGGGGCGCGAATCCGTGCGAGATCGATTTCGGAAGCCGCGAATGCTTGCGAATACACTAAGTTTTTCTTTGCGACGTGTATGTTCGCGTGATTTTGTGCGTGTTCGCGAGGCGCTTGTAGATATACGTTTGCCAAGTTACCCTAGCGGTCGTACACGGGCGCGGCCATCTTGTTTGCGTGACGTAATTCCGTTTCCGGCCGCTATGTGTAATCTCGCAAACTGTGCTGCTCGCTAGTACAATTTCGCACGTGCTCGCGAGGAAAATCTCGCGCGAACTTACCCACGCGGTCGGGAACGGGCGCGGCCATCTTGTTTCTCATTCATTGCTATGGTTCTGGGCATGCTTTCTGTATCCTCTCTGAATCTCTGCCATCCTTTGCTTGTTTGAAGTTTATTTGATCTATTTTACTTATTAATCTATCCCTCTATCTTACTAGCTCTATATTTTTGTGTTTTCTGCTGCTTTTAGTTACTTTTAAACTACTTTTTTAAACTCTTTTCTTTTCTTCTTCACTATTCTATTTCTTCTTTATCATTTAACTTTATTTCTGCCCAGACCATGGTAAAGGGAGCCGGGAAGCACCCTGAGAAGGGGAAGGGTCCCGCACCCCGTGACCGGCTCCCGTGCGGGCGTTTGAGGGGGGAGCAAGTGGTGCCACGGGAGATCTTTAGCGCGGAGGAGGTGGCCGCACTCATCTTCCACGTCCAGCGCCGCCTCCCCAAGACGATCCTGGGAGGCGGCAAGATCGCAACCGGCTATGGCATCCGGGAGCGCCGGAAGCGGTGGGAGAAGGTGTGCCGGGCCATGTTTAAGCTCTCTGGGGTCCGGCGCACATATAACCAGGCCACCCACCGCTGGACAGATGTCATGGACCGGGAGCGGGACTTGCTGGACGCGCTCGGCATAGAGGTCCCCGGGCTTGGTGAGTAGTAGTAGCTATTCATCACTACTCTGTTTTATCCGGCTCTGTCATTTGCAAATCTTTGTTCTTTACCAAGAGCAATAATGCTGCCGATTACATTGTAGGTAAATTATATTTCAAAATCTTCTATGCATTTCAGGTGCACTGCTCTCCTTCTCAGTAGCCTTGCTTGCTACTATGCTTATTTGTTTTGTATTTTGTGTTCATTTCATTGGCCTGAGAAATTATGTATGAGTGTAGTGTAAAGATAAGAACTGCGTAATGCTAGACACTAAGGGTCATATTTTCAATTACCGGCGCATCCCTTCAAAGTAGCAGGGGTGCGGCAGTAATTGTGTGCCATGCCACCACCACCCATTGGCCCAAAATGTCACAGAAGCCTTACGCATCTGTGCCGTAAAGGCGGCGCATTGCTGGAGTTGCGTGCCAACGATGGCGCAGCTCCAGCAATGCTCTGGGGTACCCTATCTCCCCAATGCTGCATCAAGCCGTACGTCGGCTTCAAGCGCGCAGGGTTTGAGTCATGCATCATTGTCCTAAAAGTGACTGATTGACATCTTGTAGATTTCCCTCAGCCACTTTTAGGATTCGTTCCTGCGCAGGTACGCCCTCCCTTGCGCCGGAACGCCCCCTGATGGCGCAGGGCTTTACAACGTGATGCATATATACGCCGCACCAACACCATGGCGAGTCTTTTGTTCTGCCGCTGCGTCACAAAAGTCATGCAACAATGGAGGAAAATGAGCCGCAAGGGACTTCTAAATCAGCCCCAACAGACTGAAGTCCAGTCCTTCCTTTAGACACATGGCTATAAGAAGAAATAGTGGCGGTGGTCGGTGGATTGATAGTTTGAGTATTCACTGATCTGCAAGCAGGGTGGACTTTGTCTGTCACTTCGCGTGCTGCGGACTGCTGCCTGCCAGGCCTAGGCAAACCTCTTTAGTAGTCTGTTTATTGAGTTACATAGGAACTTTCTAAGTCAGCGGTCCGCAAATCAGGCAATACGAATAACGTAGTATACCACATGAGATAGATCCCGTGGAATAGTTGTCTATCTATTTGCTATTTCTCCAAAATATTTTGTTATTGTTCTTTTGAAATGTTTGATTTGGTTGACAAATCTCATCCATGTTTTCTGGTCTTTCTTTCTTTCATGTTGTACATCAGCTCCCCCCAAGGGCAAGAGGACACAGGAGGAGGGTGCTGTTCAGGAGGATGCAGGCCAGGATCGGGCAGGCGAGGGCTCCTTTGCTGGCCCCAGTAAGTTTAAATTTTAATAAAGAGTACCTATTTTTTCCTAGCGTTCCTCATTCGATTTTTTCTAAATCGTCTTTGATCTTCTTGTAGACTGGATATAAATTCTTATCCTGCCTCGAATATGACTCCATGTGGTATTACTAGATTATTCTTATTAGTCTGTCTGTGTAGCTAACTAAGATTGGACATTTGGCAATTCCATTGTACTCCTATTCTATTCAGCAATAGCTCTATGCACTGTCTCCTTACTGACTAGATAGTGTGGCAGAGTCATTTAGCTCCCGAAGTCACCGATGATTGATCCCCAGTGATCTTTAGATTATCCTACGCAGGACAAGAGTACGGAGTCACAGTCAAGAAGTGTCAGAGGCACTCATGCTTGCAAAAATGCCAAAACCTTTAGCTCATCCACTCTAGTCTGGAGGACCAAAAACCACAGAGTCTATTTAAGTTTAATAGCTTTATTAAAGGTAAACACATTTATTAAAATCAACTTTGTCATAAAACTATTTAACTGAAAACGGAAAAGTGCTTAGTGCTGACGATTAATTGGACACATTTCTTGTGGTCGAGCCGAGCTCTCACCTGGTTTGAACTTGATCCTGGACTCGTGTTCTTAGAAGTCAAGCTTCTGTCTGTTAGGAGAAAAAGTGGTGCGTGGTAAAAATAAAAAGCAAGCATTCATCAGTTGTGCATAAACGTGCAGCAAGACAACAGCCTTCCCTGGAAAAAGGGACATTTTTACTTTAGAGTAGACAGTCACAAATTATTACATTGTATTCTGTTTTTTTAACATTTCTTTATGACTCCTAGACCAAATATTATATAGTAGTGAGTGGTGTATTTTAACATTCTTAAATGTACTTTGTAGGTGGAACATCTGGTGGCGGGGCCAGCGCGGAGGTGGCGGTGTTGGGCGAGGACTCGGAGGACTCTGGGGAGGAAGCGGTGCAAGAGCCGGCGGACGGTCCTGTGGGGGTTCCCACGGTGGTGGCGGGAACAGGTAAGCTATATATTCCTTACTTATTGAGATTGAAGACTGCATAGTGTGCTTTCTGCACAGGTGTATTACAAATCAACCAGGTAGTAGCCTCCTCGAAATGTACTCCAACTTAGCTGTGAAGTTTTTGGTGAGAAGAATCCCAATAAGATCTTAGATGAACGTGATGGATGGGATGAACGAAAAGCGAAAGAAGGGTGTAAGTAAGTGGGACGCGAAATTTTATGATGGCTGGCAAAGAAGAACGATATGTGTTTGCTTGGCCCCCGAGGTGGCTGGGAAGGAAAGAATATGGTATGGTGCATGGCTGGGTCAATGATGAAGCAAGGATGGGTGGAAGGACAGCAGCCTGGGTGGGTGAAACAGAAACTGTATGTGTGCGTATACTTAGAATGAATGGATGCCTGGAGCATGGGATTCTCTGACTCTTAGATAGCACATGTGTATCTAGAGAGAGTAGATGGTCGCTGGATGAACTAAGTGTTACCTTGAAGAGCATGTACCACCGCACCCGCACGTCCGTTCCAGTGTAGGGAAGGCAAGGAAAAGAAATTGTAAATGTGTCCAATACTACCATGAATAGTAGCAGTAGCATGGTCAGCGACTAGCTGCCGCCTCCCCCCCAATCCGGCACCCAACACCCAGGAACGTGGACACGAGACGTCTTTACTTTTTGGAAGGCGGGCGCTAGTCGCCCGGCCGTATTTATTAAAGTATGAAATTAAAAAAGGTTTTTTAATTGCATAATCAACAATTTATACAAAAATCAGCAGGACATTTAGATACACAATTCTTATCAACAAGTTTGAGAGCCTGACCTTAACAAAACTCTAATACATGTTGTTTCCTAACCGAGACTAAACATCCTCATCTTGATTTTTGTACATTTCTGGCCATATGGCAGGGTCACTACCGGTGTCAGGTCCTACAAGCTGCGCCTCCCCTAGAGACGTGCGCATGCGCAGTGTTACCCCGGGAATTGCCCGGTCTACGCCCTGAACTCCATTTACCCACTAAAGGAGGGCCCTTACTCTGCGCCGGTGGCGTCATGAGTCCACGCGCGCGGGGTGGCTACCAGCCTAAGGAAAGCGTGAACTACTCCTACCCGCACTCCTTTGCTTTGCAGCATCCATTACCTTGCCCCTGGAGTTCTGGGAGTGGCCCGCAGGCCCCTCCCCCTGGGCGGGAACCTCCATAGGATGATGCCCGCCCCCTCAGACCTCAAATATGTGCTCACCGATAATGACCTTACCGCATGCCCCATACCTAATAAATACGACGACCTATGGGAAAAATTCTAAAGGATAGCTACACTGGCTAATAAATAACAGTATCAACGTATAGCTACAAAGGGAAAAAAGGCCTAAAGACACATGGCATCAAATACAATTCACTTCACACATGGTTTGCTAAAAAGGGGAAAAAATTCCTAAACAAAAGCATCAACAAAATATACCAACAGTTCCATCTCTACTGCCCTGTGAGACCTGTGGACCGTACCTTCAAAACTTACCATTCAACCAGACATAAGAACTGCCACAAGACTTTTTGTTCCAAGGGATGGTGGGTGGGAAAACAAAGAAGCCCCGAGCGCGGGGCACACCGTTCAGCGAGGGAGCGTCCAGGGACAAGGGGGTCTCCTGGGCGCTCCCCACCTCTTTATTCCCGAGGGGCCAGGCGGCCCCTCCTATCGCCCGCCCCCCCTGACCCGGACCCACTACCTTGGATCCGGGTCAGGAAGGCCGCCGGCCAATCGGCGGTGGGCCGCGCCCCCAGGGCACGCCCCCACCGCCGAATGACAACAACGGGGAAAGGGGGGGCAACGGTCGCCGCACCGCCATGCGTGCGGGGGGGGCCGAGGGCCCCCCCTTTTCACATGGTCAGCGACTAGCTGCCGCCTCCCCCCCAATCCGGCACCCAACACCCAGGAACGTGGACACGAGACGTCTTTACTTTTTGGAAGGCGGGCGCTAGTCGCCCGGCCGTATTTATTAAAGTATGAAATTAAAAAAGGTTTTTTAATTGCATAATCAACAATTTATACAAAAATCAGCAGGACATTTAGATACACAATTCTTATCAACAAGTTTGAGAGCCTGACCTTAACAAAACTCTAATACATGTTGTTTCCTAACCGAGACTAAACATCCTCATCTTGATTTTTGTACATTTCTGGCCATATGGCAGGGTCACTACCGGTGTCAGGTCCTACAAGCTGCGCCTCCCCTAGAGACGTGCGCATGCGCAGTGTTACCCCGGGAATTGCCCGGTCTACGCCCTGAACTCCATTTACCCACTAAAGGAGGGCCCTTACTCTGCGCCGGTGGCGTCATGAGTCCACGCGCGCGGGGTGGCTACCAGCCTAAGGAAAGCGTGAACTACTCCTACCCGCACTCCTTTGCTTTGCAGCATCCATTACCTTGCCCCTGGAGTTCTGGGAGTGGCCCGCAGGCCCCTCCCCCTGGGCGGGAACCTCCATAGGATGATGCCCGCCCCCTCAGACCTCAAATATGTGCTCACCGATAATGACCTTACCGCCACAGGCCAGCATTGTTAACCGACGATCTGGCCTCCCCCCTCTAGCCCCTACCTTAGGAAACCCTCCTACTTGCAAAACCCTCTAGCCACGCCCAGATATTGTCAGACCACAAGACATTCCCCTCCTCTGTTAAATGAACTCCGTCCTTTAAGTAATACTTGTCGCCCCAGATGCACCCATGAGGTATTGACTGTAACAAGGGGGCTCGAAACAACCTATCCAACCGTGTGTTGATCCTCTTTACCGAGTGATTCAACGCCCTGTCCGAATGTCCCCCCCGCCACTGTAGTCGAGGTATGAGTTGTGACCATACTAGTGTGCAACCCGGGCAGGTCCTGGCCATCCAACCCGCCGTTGAGATAATCTCCTCGATCAGAATGCGCCTACCCAGTGTTGCCAAATCATTCTCCCCAAGGTGAAGTATCACCACTGACGGTGGAGATTGCCGGCGTGCTAAAAGCCCCTGGAAGAATCCCCTAAACTCGTGCAGACACAACCCCCCTCTGCCAAAGAACGTGATGTCCAACCCTAGTTGTGCCGCCCTTTTCCCCCTGTCACCTGACATGAAGACACATTGTGCTCGTTTTACATAGGAGTGACTCACAATCCAAACACTGTTCTTCATTGTTTCCTGGCTGCCGCTCCGTGCTGATGTATGTTGCTGGTGCCCGACGACAAATTCCTCCCCTGCGTAACAGGTCTGAGAAACTGTAAGAGAGCGGAAACAAACAAAGCGTGAGCGCCATGTAATCACAGCATGTCAATCCGTACATAACGTTTGTAGCATTCTGAGGACCATCTCCCAATTGTCTTCACTCTCTCCACTGGGAGGCCCCCCGCCACCGCCTCAGTTGCTGCCCCAATCCTAAAGGAATGAGAGCCAAACTCTTTAGGGTCAAGACCTGCTTTCCTGACCCCCATCTCCAATACCTTCCTGAACTGATATCTGGTCAAGGGGCTCCCGTCGGCGTGACAGAGCAGTGCCCGGCCCGCTGAGCCCACCAGTAGTCCGTGCAATAATTCCACGTGCCTCACTGGGCAGCAAGGGTTGGCGGGGGCCCGTTGAAGAACTATGGTGTGACCCCTAGACTCCTGGTCGGTCTTTGACTTCTGAATAGTCACCCACATGGTGTCCTCCCTTATCGTCACACTAGCCCTTTGCAAGCCGCCCAGTAGGTCTGACTTAGAACCTGCAACAAGTTCGCTAATTCTCAGCGCCCCATAGAATGCCAAAGAGAATGCTGCCCTAAAAAGAAGCACCTCCCACTCCGAGCTACAAACAGTGTCCAGCGTGCCCAGTAAAGCTGTCAGCCGGGCCAATCCTATGGGCTTTCTCTTATCCTTCTGATGTCCCTGAATACGGCGCCATCCCCTCAAAGCCTTACGTATCATAAAGGTATTAGTGGGATCCCGGAAGCCCCTAGCTTGAGCGAAGAATGACACCGCTGCCCTATGTCTGTTCGCCGCTGCCACCGAGCGCCCCTCCTTATGCATCCATTCTAAATAGGCTGCAAAGCCATCCTCCTCTGCCCAAAGCACTTCCCATTGTTGCCCCAAAAAAGAACAATAAGACAAAAACGCCCCTTCGTAAGCCGTCTTGGTCCTGGGGGCTAGGCTAGCGACCACGAGGTCCTGTAATCTGGGGCACCAATCTGCCAAAGTACTGCTGGGAAGTGCGCTGGCGAGGGGTCTGCTGTAGGAAGATGCTCCCTGAACACCTGCATTTTGAAGCGAGAGAGGGAGTCAGCTGCATTGTTCAGAACACCAGGGACATGTTTGGCCTTAAAAATGACATTCAATTTGAGGCACTGCAAAACAATTTCTTTGATCAGACGAAGTATGAAAGGACACCGCGCCCCCTGCTGGTTGATACATTCCACCACCGTCATGTTGTCTGACCAAAACACCACTGATTGATTACATAGGTGTTCGGGCCAGACCATCAGTGCCACCCATATTGGGAAGAGTTCCAGGAAGCCAATGTTGTTGTTCAGGCCCCATGTTCGCCATACCTCCGGCCACTGTTGAGCGACCCACCTGTTCCCTAGGATGGCGCCAAAGCCCACACTCCCGGCAGCATCTGTCCACAGGCCCAACTCTGCTGATGTTGTCAGCGGGCCGGGCCAGACTACCCTGCCGTTAAAATCCTCCAGGAATGCCATCCATATAAGCATATCCTGGCGAATTTCAACCGATAGCCGAGTGCGGTGGTGCTTCTCCCTCAGCCCCTTCATTGCCTGCGCAATAGAGCGAGAGAACGGGCGAGCCATGGGGATGATCCTCAGTGAAAAGTTCAATTGCCCTACCACCTCCTGTAATTGCTGCAGAGTGACCTTCTCCTTCCGGAGGCATAAATGTAGCGCTGTCTTGAATTTGTCCACCTTGTCCCTAGGTAATCTAAAACATCCTTCCATTGAGTCAATCTCAATGCCGAGGAATTCTAAGCAGGTGGTCGGGCCAACCGTCTTCCCGGGCGCAAGCGGGACCCCAAAGGCCCGCATGAGCACGCAAAATTCCTGCAATGCCAGTGCACACTCCTGAGATCCCGCTGTACCCAGGAAGAGGAAATCATCTAAATAATGCATGACCCGCTGATGGCCCGTCACTTGTCTCATGGCCCATTCAAGAAAAGAGCTAAACATCTCGAAGTAAGCGCAAGATATAGAACAACCCATGGGCATGCATTTGTCCATGTAGAACATATCCCCAAAGGTGAAGCCTAAGAGATGCTGATCGGCTGGGTGGACCGGGAGGAGGCGAAAGGCTGATTCTATGTCTGATTTCGCCATCAGCGCCCCGGGTCCCGTGGCCTGTAATAAGTTAACAGCCTGATCAAAAGAGGCGTATTTAACACTACAGATACCCTCGTCAATGGCATCATTCAGTGACGTCCCCCTAGGTGCTGACAGGTTATGGATCAATCTGAATTGCCCTTTCTCTTTTTTGGGGACAACTCCTAATGGGGAACACACAAAATTGGGTACTGGCACTTCAGTAAAAGGGCCAGCTATCCTGCCTAACGATAGCTCCTTGTCAATTTTGGCGGCCACCACAGCCGGATTGTGCTTGACTGACAATTGGTTTCTACAGTGCGCGCTGCCTGTGTATCCCGCGGCCGGGATCCTAAAGCCTTTAGAAAAACCTTCTTGGAGTAGGGTGGCCGATGTGTGGTCCGGGCATCTGTTCAACCATGGAATCATTGCCACCACATCCACTGGAGTGGGGGGGCCTAACCTGTTTGTCTTATAGTGGCTTTCCCCTACCCCTCTGACCTGTGTTTCCCTGCTTGGACCTACAGGCAGTTTCTGGATGAGAGGGGTGCCCACAGGAGGAACATGCATGTCTAAACTTACACGCGGCCCTTGTGCAGGTGCGCCTATTAAAATCCCAGCACACCCCTTTTTTCTCTGGCCCACTGGCCCTAAACTTCCCAGGTACCTCACTCGTTTGGGGGGGCCGAAAGGGCTGTTGAGGTCTAGAGAACACCTTGACCGAACCGAACTGGGGGGGAGGTGCAGTATCTGAGAACTGTTTGTGCCAAGCCATGGAATCTACCGTGTCCCATGCCAATGTTCTGTTAAATTCCAATGCCTTCCTGAAATTGACATCATACCCTTTCCATGCCTCCCCAGAATACTGTTCACTCCACCCCACAATCCTGCTCGAGTAGCATGCCAATGGTGCCTGTAAATCTGGCGGACGCTCAGCTTTAATAGCAGTGAATACAGCCCATGCTTTCATCCAGTTGTTGAGAGTTTCCTCAACCCTAAATCTAGCACACTGCACCCTCCATTCGCTTGGGAGCATCCACTCTTTTAGTGTTTTCGCCTGCTCCATTTCCCTATTATCTAACAACAAAGAATAAATATAAACGTATTTGTCAGCCCAAATCATCTCTTTCACAGCTAATGACACATGCTGAGCCAAATTCTCGCTCCTGGAAGGTAGAACACCGTCCCCCAAGAGCGGCAATGCCACTTCCTTACCAATTGCGGGCACCGGGGGCGGCTGCCCTTTAGCTCCGTCCAGCTGGGGAACACTTGGACCTGCAAGGGGAGAAGATATTGGCAATGCAACACTGTCGGCGACCGCTGCCGATCTGATTTTTTCCACAAACCTCGCCGCCTCTGCTGCATGGTCTGCAGAATTCGGGAAAACTCCCCCTTTTTGGAGCCATGGCATCAAGGCCGTTATCTGGGATAACAATTCAGGGGGCATTGACTCTAAATTACCCCCCGGGACAACAGGTACCACTGGGGTTATGCCCTGTGGTACTGGCGCAGCTGGCAGGGCGGGTGCCGGGTGTGGCAAGCCTGTACCCGGGATCGTGGGCACCGGTGGGGGAGCAGGCCCAGCGTCTACTGGTTGACCTACAGGCACCGGCACCACGGGGGCAAGGGGTGTAGGCATAGGTATATGCGGGGGTGGGACGACCGCCGGCGGCACGGCAGGTACCGGCTCTACTGGCCCTGGGGTAGGGGCAGCATCCCTGGATCTCTTGGACTTAGACTTCCCAGGTGGGGTGACAAAATCCCCCCTTGGCACTGGTGCCACCCTCTTGCGGATAGGCCTACCCGATGGGCCCGGGGCATCCCCATGCCTCTCATTGAACCGTGCTTCAAGCTCATCTACTTTCCCTAGCTGCTGCTTAATTGCACTCATGTCACGCATCATGGCCCGCATCATAGCCTCCATGCTGGACCCCCTCTTTCCACCCCGCGGACCTGGCATGATACCCCCCCAAAAAACCGCAGCCTACTCTCCTAATATCACAACAGGCCAACTCTGTGTACCTTTTTGATGGAGGGTCACCAGGGGGCTTTCAACACCATGCAACGGCGACCGCAACACTAGCGGCTTGTCCGCTTATGTAAGGGGTGAGTAAACCTAACGTAGACCCACCCGGCGGCCACCTGGAGCGATGAATGCTAGCTCCCCGTACCCCTCTTACCGACCAGTCCCGTGCACTCGCCGGCGGTGATGATCCGCGGTCACAGCCCTCACCACGTCGTGTGCCCTGTCTGCGAGTGAAATGCGCCAATAATGTAGTTAAGGTTGCAATTGCCTGGAATTGAGACAAGTATTAGCACCGTGAAATAAAACAGGGGCAGATTTAGGGAAACCAAGTTTGAATACAAGGAGACAATTGAACACCCCTGTTAACCTCCCCACAAAACAAGTAATATCAGCACAATTCACAATATCCCTCCTAACAAGGACCAGACCAATACTGCACCTGTAACTGCACTGTACTGTACACTTTGCATAATGATATGAACAACAGATCACTCATTAACTAACATCCCCCTCTTCTGTACAATTGTATTTCGTTCCAAATCATGAACCTTCTTTACTCATAAATAAACACAGTGCAGCCGTGGAAATTGTATTCTTTTCAACAATCGTGCAATATTTACATAGGGTCTCCCATCCAGGCGCTGCCCTGGTGGACCCTGCTTCCCTTCCTTTAGGCGCGAATGAGAATGCGCGCTTAAACAATTGACAATTCAAAATATCCCGCCGTATCTCCGCTACACGGCCACAGAATGCGCGTGAGTGCGCGCCAAACAATTTGAATGCGAGTACTTTGTTATCTTTGACAAAACGCCCGCAACAGAATGCTTCTGCAATCCCACGTTTTTGAACTGGCGCGCTCACCGGCTTGTGCGCCTCCTTACTTGCTAACCTCTGTCCGCACACGGTACCTCCTCGGCCTCAACAACGGGCCGCACCACGCTTCGTCGTTCCTCGGTGGCTCCTCACCCGTTTCCTCCGCTACCACCGCCTTTTGTTGCCGCCTCCTGCAGTCGCTTCGCGTCCCTCCGCGACGGCAGTCCCACGGCGTCTCTTGGTGAAACTGGCGGCCGGCTCCACGCGGAACTCCCGGAAATAAGACCTGGAACAGAAAATCGACAATATAAAATGTCGCCTCGCGTCCCTGGCCGGTGATCAGCTGGCGATCCCTCCACGCGGCTGATCCTGGCAATCCTCCGACGGCTGGCTCCAGGAACAGTTCGCTATCTCTGAAATATAAAGCGGGAAAACAAACAAAGAAGCCCCGAGCGCGGGGCACACCGTTCAGCGAGGGAGCGTCCAGGGACAAGGGGGTCTCCTGGGCGCTCCCCACCTCTTTATTCCCGAGGGGCCAGGCGGCCCCTCCTATCGCCCGCCCCCCCTGACCCGGACCCACTACCTTGGATCCGGGTCAGGAAGGCCGCCGGCCAATCGGCGGTGGGCCGCGCCCCCAGGGCACGCCCCCACCGCCGAATGACAACGGGGAAAGGGGGGGCGACGGTCGCCGCGCCGCCATGCGTGCGGGGGGGCCGAGGGCCCCCCCTTTTCATTTGTATTGCAACTGCAAGCACAGCATATATCCGGTTATTACGGTGGACACTCCGTACCTCTCTTAATAACTTTAGTTTAGTTGTAGTACGTCATTCATGTGTGGGTGTATCACTGTTCACTCAATATTAAGCAAAGCACCTAAAGTCATCCCATATGTCATCAAATACGTCCCATGTGAAGTGATAGATAATCAAATTATTTAGCTTCTTCATTTTCCTTTTCTAGTACTCATTTGCACTGTAGGGTGAAAGGTAAATTAATTAAGCAGTAGCCCTTGTAACAGAGTATTCTCAGTGCCACCCGTAATAGAAAAGTAATAGCTTCACCACCTGCATGTACTGGACCGGTACAGTAACGCCAGTGTGTCTCACTCATCATGGTGTGCAACTGTTTTTCTCGGGTGCAAGTTCACTGTGCTGCCATTCTGCCGGCTTGCATAAGATAACGTACCAATTTTCCTAAACAAGAGAGAAGAAGAAGAATAAGACTGGGGTACTGTCATAGTCGACTGTAATGGAAGTCCATAGTGGTCGTAGAATTTGTTCATTAAACTACCACTAATGTTAGAGCAAGGATGCAGAAGTGGGAGGTTACATAGATACTGTCCTCAATAGTTATGTACTGTGCTTTCAATTTGCTACTTGTACTGTGACCCAACTTTCGGCTCATTCACTTTGTGTTATTAATGCTAAGGAGCATTGGTTACAGACTATGTCTTTCTTTCTTCATATAGTTGCTCCTTCCAAATCAACATCACGGAGGGAGCAGGCTCGAATGGCCCGGCAACGGAGGCTGGATGCCACTGTCGCCGAATATCGGCGGCTGGTGGCCCTGGAGGAGGAGGAGGACACGCAGTCGACCGGTGCAACCACCACAACATCCTCGACTGGGACAGCTGCATCCTCCTCCGTGACCCCACGGGCCGCCAGCATGCGCAGTGCTCCAGCGGTACGGAGCCGGGCTAAGAAAGCCAACCGCCACAGCTAGCAGCAGAAAGACCAGCTGCCCCCCACAGGAGCTGCAAGGCACGCCAGCGCCGCCTAGGAGTCCGAATGTCCTACCTGGAGCAGGAGGTCCTTACGTACAAGAACTTGGTGGAGGGCCTCCGCTTTGACCTTGCCACCCTCCGCAAGGAGTATGATGCCCTGGCCGCAAAATTCACCAGCACCCTCCAGTAGTGGAGTGTCCCTTGCCCTTTTTTTTAGAGACTTTTGGGGGGTGGGATTTGGGAGTTGGGTTCTTTTTGGGACTTTTCAAAGACAATCGTTGGGGTTAGGGAGGGTCTTGAGGGAGATTATTTTGTTAGGGCTACATAAATATACTTTTTTGAACTTTATCTGACCATACCTGTTTTTTACTGCTTTTCAGTCTGGTGGGTGGGGGACGGGGGTGTAACAGTAAGTTTGTTTTCCTGAACAGTCGTAGGACTTTAGTAGTACTACCGTCAATCTCTCGTCTAGTCCTAATACTCTATTATACTACCTCCCACCAAACGCTTATCTTACCTGTAATTTGTGTTACAAATTAGGGCTAGGCCCAGGGCTGGCTCCACGTGAAATGGGGATGAACGTTGGCAATCCTGGGCGGGTGAAATTTCCTCATTGCGGTGGTACTAGTGGTGTGACACAGTGGCAGTTGCATGCCTATGGAAAAAAAGAAAAAGTTTCCTGGTTTGTCCTAACTGTAGCATTACAACAGTTACGGTACGATCGAGAATATAGCAGGTGACAGTACACTAGAACAGTGCCATAATGTAGCCTATCAAATGGTAAAGTATTTGCTTGCAAGTATAACTTGTACTTGCGTTAAATTTATTTGACATTGGCTCCTACTACTAGAAGAAATAGTACTGAAGCTGAGTAAGTCTAGAAGATATCCTCGTATTCCTTCGCCAGCCTGTTGCTATGACCTTATCCTCCCCAGCAAGTGTGTGGAATTATTGATGTCATTTTAGTCAGACATCAAGCAAAACAATACAGCCCGGGGGAAGAGGGTTAGGGTTTGGAAAATAGATGGGAATGGGGGTTTCTTTTTGGGTAGGTTTTGTGGAGAGAAGAAAAAAAATGCACAGCCTGGACAAACAATAATTGAAGATAAAGAAATCTTTTGGTACAAACTAAAGCTAAGCACATGCAGTCACACTCATAGAAGAAAACAATGGATACTGTATCTGTATTCTGTATGTTGTTGGAGTTGTCCTGTTGAATTTGGTAAGTAAGTTGCATGCAGCAAACAATTCCTCTTATTAGCGGCACTCCTCCATTCCAGCTGATGGTGACCACTGACAGAAGACACCCTGTCCACTGCCTGCCTGGCGGATGTTGACTGAAACCCGGCCTGTAATTATTGAACGGAAAACAGGAAGTGCTATTACAATACCACTGATAAATAAATAAAAGGTATGTACGCTGTGTGGTGCAAAAAGTCACACTTTGATTTCCCTAATAGACAGTACAATATTTTTTAAATTGCGTGCTCTGTCTGAGTCACCTTTTTAAGGATAAATAAGTATGGCCAAAATATTATAGCGGATCTTTCCCCTCAAGGTAGGTATACTGTAAACTGTGTTTTAGAACACAATTTGACCTTCCCAGCAATGCTCCCACCAAGACCCTTACTAAAGCCAGTCGCAAAAATGTAGAAGACCCCCAATCAGATCTCCAAAAACGATGCCTAGCAGAAAAATGGTGACAAAACGTACTTTGAAAGTAACAGTAGGCCCAAATACACCCTTACCGACCGTGGATTGTATTCAAACCACTTGCAAGTTGCAAGCAAGCAAAAGTATCCATAGCCAGCATCGCTCCAACAGTGCTCTAAAACCCCAGAACTGCGTTGCAATAGAACACCCCGAAACACATGCAATCCTGCTGCTAGGGCTAACCCTAACGAACCCTAACTTACAAAAAGTGCCAAAAGGTGTTTCCTTATGGATTTTGTCCAAAACACTTCTATCCGTTATTAGACCTTCCCAGGAATGCCCCAGCCAAGACCCGCCAACCCACCCGCAAAAAAGCACGCGACAACACCCCCAAACAGCGAAAAAGATAAATCTCATACTTACTATATCTCTCGGCCTTCGGTCCAAACGCGCTGTGCAGCTAGGTCATCATCATAACTCCTGTTTTCCAGCACGGATTTCCTGAAAAGCAAATGCAATCAAGATTAGACTGGCAGCAGTGCTTCGACAGAGACCCCGGCCGCAACCCACCCACGAACAGCAGGAAGCCCCCCAAAACGCTACATTGAGCAAGATGTCAGAAGAAATAGCAAAAAAAACGCTTTTCCTTAAGGTTTTTGTCCAAAACACTTCTATCTGGTATTAGACCTTCCCAGGAATGCCCCAGCCAAGACCCGCCAACCCACCCGCAAAAAAGCATGCGACAACACCCCCAAACAGCAAAAAAGCTAAATCTCATACTTACAATATCTCTCGGCCTTCCGTCCAAACGCGCTGTGCAGCTAGGTCACCAATCATCATAACTCCTGTTTCCCACCACGGATTTCCTGAAAAGCAAATGCAATCAAGATGAGACTGTCGCAGCAGTGCTCCCAGACCCCAAAACTCACCCACAAACACCCGGAACCCCGCCAAAGAGCACCTCAAAGGCAAGCAAGTCAGCAAAAACGGCAAGAAATTTCCACCTCATATTTGGTCCAAAACACTTTTATCCATTATTAGAGCTTGACAGCAATGGGCCCAAAGCCGTCAACTCACCCGCAAAGAAGTAGAACACCCCCACAAGTGCTGAGTCTTTCTTCATTGGGCATAATCCAGCACTCTGCTTTGAGGGAAATCGCAGTCTGGAGGAGGAGGATAGAGGAGCATGTTCTTCTGAACTTGTGAACCTGAGGAATGTAGACTGCGGCACCTTCGAATCAATAAGAAAACAAGTGAAGACAGTTCTGCTGATGGGCTTGTTTTTGTGGTTAGGTGATTAAAGTTTGAATTAAATTAACTGTGCAAAACAAAGAAAGACAGACACACAGGAATAAAAGTGAATAAGGACGAAAAAGAAAGTTATTGATTCATTGTCTCATTTTCAGGGCTCGCTGTCAGGGAATAAGAATAAGAGTTCGTCATCATACTCTGCGAATTCAGGCAGGATGAGGTCAGCGTCACCGAACAGAGAACAAATTCCCTCATCTACGTTGCTGTCCTCCTCGTCTTCATGCGGCGTGCTTTCTCGTACTTTGTAATCTGGTGGTATGAGGTGCTGATTCATCTCGATCATTGTTAGCCTCTCCACATTTTTGGGCGAGAGGCGGCTCCGTTTGGGAGTTACAATGCCACCAGCAGCACTGAAAACACGTTCAGAAGACACACTTGCGAGTGGGCAAGACAAGTAGTTTATAGCCAGGTTGGAGAGCTGTGGCCACAATTGTTTTTTGCCATGCCAATACTGCAATGGCTCATCATTAAGAAAGACCTCTGTTGAGTCATTCAGATAGTCCTGCACCATTGACTCAAGGTCATCAGCGGTTCCTCCACTTTGCTTACTTTTTGCTGTGCCTGTGACTTTTTTTCGAGAACCATACCCAAGCAAACTTAGCCAATCCTCTACAGCAGCCACTGTTACTGTTGTGTGTGATGCAGATGATCCAGTTGCCGGTGTCTTTAACGGCTGAGAGGTCTCTTGTGCCCCAGCCACAGGTGCAGAAGTGGATTCTTGTGACTGGGGATGGCCTGCTGATGTACTGCCTTCTCCTTCAATAACCTGCCGTTCTTTTTCAAACCTCTTGGCTGACCAGGCTAGCCAATGTTTGTACTTTTGAACATCTTCATCAGTAAAAGGAAAGAATGCTTCGCCTGCCAGCGCCTTTTTGTAGCATGGATCCAGAATAGTAGCACAAATGTAATGCTGTTCTGACTTGATCTTTTGAAGACGTTCATCACCACGTAGGCGCTCTAATAATTTCTCAGACAAAATAAAAGGGTCTTTTTTTTTTACATCTTTTTCAAACTCAGAAGACACCGCCATCAGTTGGTGCTCCAGCATGCACAACAATGGGATAGCTTTTCCCAAATTACAGGCCTCCTGGCTGACTGCACGCGTGAAGAACTCAAAAGGACGAAGCATGTCTGTCAGGCTTTTAACTATGTCCCATTGCGCCGCAGCCATCCGCAGGTCCTCCTTCTGAGATGTACCCTCTGTTAAGAAATAGTGATCGAGTACCGTATACTGCTCATACAGACGCTCAAGCATGTAGAAGGTTGAGTTCCAACGTGTTGCCACCTCCTGGATGAGTGCTTTCACTGGCATTCGACGTTCAAGTAGCAGCCTCCTCAGATGCTTCCGGGCCTTAAAAGAATGGCTGAAATGGTTGCACATTTTGCGGCAGGTGGCCATTACCGCGAACGCCGCACTGTCTCTATCACTCAAGAATTTTTGAACTACCAGGTTGATACAGTGCGCCAAACACGGCACTCTGAAATAGCCACCCAGCGACATGGCCTTAACTACATTGGCGCCATTATCCGTGGAAACATAACCAATCTGGCGTTTTTTTGGGGATAGCATTTTCGAGACCTTTTTGTTAAACTCGTCCAAAATGTTTTCGGATGTGTGACTTTTCTCCAAGCCAAACATGGCTAGTGTTGCATGTTTCCGAGCAGCTTTGAAAACTTGGTCCGGGTCAACACCTGCGTTTAGCTTTGCTTTAACACCTGAAAAAGAGACCCAGTGTGCAGTGATGCACATGTAATCAGCGCCTGCGCCACTGGTCCACATGTCTGTTGTCAGATGTATTGTGTGAACAGCACTCTTCTGCAAAGCTGCCCCAATCGCCTCCAGCACATCTTCATGTAGTGCTGGAACCGCAACTCTGGCAAAATAGAACCGGCTAGGAACCTTCCATTTAGGGCAGAGCGTTGCCACTAATTCTAGAAAACCTACCGCTTCTACAAAAGAAAAAGGGAGAAGGTCCACAGCTAGCATTTTAGCCAGCTTAGTGTTATACAGACGCGTCAGTGGGTGGTTGCGTTCATATGGCACGTCTGAAGAAAACATGGTTCTAATGTTGCCCTGGACCAAGCATTTACGGGCTGATAATGACTTCGTTGACCCAATTTTGCTCGCTGGTGAACTTTTGTGCGTTGGTGTCTCACTCGCTCCAACACTCTTAGTGTGCCTCACATTGGGTGTGCTGCTGACAGGGGTACTGGGTGTAAGGGAAGTGTTTGACACGTCTTCTTCCTCCTCGTCATCATCAGATGCAACATCAACGTTTTCTTGAATTCGGGCTTCCTTGATCGCATCTAGGTGCGCAAACCATTGGACAGTGTGCTGTCTCCTAAGAAGACCTCTCTGGCCTCCGGTACCATAGTTGGTACCTGACTTACCACGACTAACTGCAAGCTTACAAAGGGTACAAATGGCAAACTTTGGATTTTTTTGACAAACAGTAAAGAAGTCCCAAACTGGGGACTTGAAGTGTCTGTGGGGCCTGGAGGAGGCGGCGATACTGGTGGTGGTGGTCATGAAGCTAATGCCAGTTGAAGTGGAGGATCTGGATTGCCCAACTTTAATACGTTGTGCACTTTCACCGCCACTAATTAAGGTCGAGGTGGATGGAGGTCCCTTCTTGCCAGAAAGAAATATGGAAGCGGGACGAGTTGGTGTACTACTTAACTCCAATGATTGTGGTGTTTCCACTGCCTCCTCATCGACAACATCATCATCATCACGCTCAGCAGCTCTTCGGGCTAGGGTCAAAATGTCTGTTTGCTGCATGCCCGCTGGGGCTGCAGTGACCTTTATGATGACTGGGTCGTCGTTGTCAGAGTCTTCATCAGCATCAGTATCCGCCACTTCTTGTTGAGCCTTATCACACTCCATAACTCTGAGACTTTGGACGAGCTTCCTTTTACGCTTAACTACCTTTGTCAGATCATGGTGTGCCTCACTGTCAGACGGCAGTGGTGCTGGTTCCCAAGTTTGATCCATATCATCAGAAGGAGGTGTGCTTGAAGAAGATGTAGACACCACCCTTGATCTCTTCCTTGCTAGGGGTGTGGAAGACAATGAATGATCATCAGGAGGAGTGGCTTCCTCAAATGATACCTCGCCTTGATTGTCGATTTCCTGATGTGCCCCTACTTCGGGAGGAACAACTATTGTGGGCACTTGTGACCCTCCATGCACCTCTGCTTGCGCATCTCCTTGCGCTGCCTCTCCTTCCACATGTACTTGGGCTTGTACTTGCACATGTGATTGTTGTTGCGGCTGTGGTTGTTCAACACTCGTCAGATGAGCTACAACAACCTGTGTTGATTGAGGGACATTGCTGCTGCTTTCTTGCGATGAGCCAACATCACTGGTCGATGGTGATTGAACAAGTAGATTGGCTGCCTCTGCAGCACTCAAGGGCTTGGACTTAAGTTGGCGTGGTGGTGGTGGTGGCACTGAGCCCAATGGAGCGGGGGTGCTGCTGCCAGCTTGGTCCCCAGCAGATCCCGCTGCTGCTGCAGGCATACTTTTTTTTTTACTCCCAAAAAAAGGGGCGGGCGGCACACCAGTCTACTTGGTAACTTGATTCTTCTGCTCCTTACTGGCACCTTTCTTGCTAGAGGAGCTACGGGTAACTTTTTTTGGGGCCATCTTCTTCAGAGCAGGTCAGAACAGCAGGCAGCAGTTGCACGAGTTGCAGAGTTGTCTGTGTCCAGACGTGACATCGCGTGACGTTATGCTGCACACACACACCGCTGCAGGACTTCTTCCTGGCACTGGTGGTTCTCTTGAGTCTTGTGCACCTAAAAGCAATGGAAGACAGAGGAACATCAGTTCAGTTATACACCCCAAAAAATCGACAAAACACAGAAAAATCAGCACAATCCCATGCCATCCATGATGTTTACATTGAAGACACCCCACAGAAAGACTAGGGCCATGCAAGTATGCAACACTCACTACCCCTGGGCATAATGGATGAAAAGTAGGCAAAATAAGTGCAGGCCTCAGACACTGCCTCTCTTCAAAATGGCCCCTTACACCCCAAGCCAGTCCACATCAACAGTACACCCCAAAAAAACCGAAAAACAACCAAAAATCACCACAATCCAATGCCATCCAGGATGTTTACATTAAAGAGAGTGAGACCACACTACATGCACACTCAGTCCATGCACCACTACCCCTGGGCAAAAGGCCCCACCAGCAGCCCCAAGAAAACGACAAAAAACAATAAAATCAGCACAATCCCAGCCCATCCATGGCCTCAATGGTGTTTAAATTCAAGAAGACACCCCTCAGAAACCCTAGGCCCATGCAACACTCACTACCCCTGGGCATAATGGATGAAAAGTAGGCAAAATAAGTGCAGGCCTCAGACACTGCCTCTCTTCAAAATGGCCCCTTACACCCCAAGCACATGTTGCCTGTACCAGCCAGCACTCAAGATGGCCACCACCACCACCCACATGGCCAGTCCACATCAACAGTACACCCCCAAAAAACAGAAAACCAGCCAGAAATCACCACAATCCAATGCCATCCATGATGTTTACATTAAAGAGAGTGAGACCACACCATAGGCACACTCAGTCCATGCACCACTACCCCTTGGCAAAAGGCCCCAACAGCAGCCCCAAAAGAACGACAAAAACACAACATTCAGCACAATCCCAGCCCATCCATGGCCTCAATGGTGTTTAAATTCAAGAAGACACCACTCAGAAAGACTAGGCCCATGCAACACTCACTAGCCCTGGGCATAATGGATGAAAAGTAGGCAAAATAAGTGCAGGCCTCAGACACTGCCTCTCTTCAAAATGGCCCCTTACACCCCAAGCCAGTCCACATCAACAGTACACCCCAAAAAAACAGAAAAACAGCCAAAAATCACCACAATCCAATGCCATCCAGGATGTTTACATTAAAGAGAGTGAGACCACACTACATGCACACTCAGTCCATGCACCACTACCCCTGGGCAAAAGGCCCCACCAGCAGCCCCAAAAAAACGACAAAAAACAATAACATCAGCACAATCCAAGCCCATCCATGGCCTCAATGGTGTTTAAATTCAAGAAGACACCCCTCAGAAACACTAGGCCCATGCAACACTCACTACCCCTGGGCATAATGGATGAAAAGTAGGCAAAATAAGTGCAGGCCTCAGACACTGCCTCTCTTCAAAATGGCCCCTTACACCCCAAGCCAGTCCACATCAACAGTACACCCCAAAAAAACAGAAAAACAGCCAAAAATCACCACAATCCAATGCCATCCAGGATGTTTACATTAAAGAGAGTGAGACCACACTACATGCACACTCAGTCCATGCCCCACTACCCCTGGGCAAAAGGCCCCACCAGCAGCCCCAAAAAAACGACAAAAAACAATAACATCAGCACAATCCCAGCCCATCCATGGCCTCAATGGTGTTTAAATTCAAGAAGGCACCCCTCAGAAACACTAGGCCCATGCAACACTCACTACCCCTGGGCATAATGGATGAAAAGTAGGCAAAATAAGTGCAGGCCTCAGACACTGCCTCTCTTCAAAATGGCCCCTTACACCCCAAGCACATGTTGCCTGTACCAGCCAGCACTCAAGATGGCCACCACCACCACCCACATGGCCAGTCCACATCAACAGTACACCCCCAAAAAACAGAAAACCAGCCAGAAATCACCACAATCCAATGCCATCCATGATGTTTACATTAAAGAGAGTGAGACCACACCACAGGCACACTCAGTCCATGCACCACTACCCCTTGGCAAAAGGCCCCAACAGCAGCCCCAAAAAAACGACAAAAACACAACATTCAGCACAATCCCAGCCCATCCATGGCCTCAATGGTGTTTAAATTCAAGAAGACACCACTCAGAAAGACTAGGCCCATGCAACACTCACTACCCCTGGGCATAATGGATGAAAAGTAGGCAAAATAAGTGCAGGCCTCAGACACTGCCTCTCTTCAAAATGGCCCCTTATACCCCAAGCCAGTCCACATCAACAGTACACCCCAAAAAAACAGAAAAACAGCCAAAAATCACCACAATCCAATGCCATCCAGGATGTTTACATTAAAGAGAGTGAGACCACACTACATGCACACTCAGTCCATGCACCACTACCCCTGGGCAAAAGGCCCCACCAGCAGCCCCAAAAAAACGACAAAAAACAATAACATCAGCACAATCCAAGCCCATCCATGGCCTCAATGGTGTTTAAATTCAAGAAGACACCCCTCAGAAACACTAGGCCCATGCAACACTCACTACCCCTGGGCATAATGGATGAAAAGTAGGCAAAATAAGTGCAGGCCTCAGACACTGCCTCTCTTCAAAATGGCCCCTTACACCCCAAGCCAGTCCACATCAACAGTACACCCCAAAAAAACAGAAAAACAGCCAAAAATCACCACAATCCAATGCCATCCAGGATGTTTACATTAAAGAGAGTGAGACCACACTACATGCACACTCAGTCCATGCACCACTACCCCTGGGCAAAAGGCCCCACCAGCAGCCCCAAAAAAACGACAAAAAACAATAACATCAGCACAATCCCAGCCCATCCATGGCCTCAATGGTGTTTAAATTCAAGAAGGCACCCCTCAGAAACACTAGGCCCATGCAACACTCACTACCCCTGGGCATAATGGATGAAAAGTAGGCAAAATAAGTGCAGGCCTCAGACACTGCCTCTCTTCAAAATGGCCCCTTACACCCCAAGCACATGTTGCCTGTACCAGCCAGCACTCAAGATGGCCACCACCACCACCCACATGGCCAGTCCACATCAACAGTACACCCCCAAAAAACAGAAAACCAGCCAGAAATCACCACAATCCAATGCCATCCATGATGTTTACATTAAAGGGAGTGAGACCACACCACAGGCACACTCAGTCCATGCACCACCACCCCTGGGCAAAAGGCCACACCAGCAGCCCCAAACAAACGACAAAAAACAATAAAATCAGCATCAATGATGTTTAAATTCAAGAAGACACCCCACAGAAAGACTAGGCCCATGCAACACTCACCACCCCTGGGCAAAGGGCCACACCAGCAGGCCCAAAAAAACGACAAAAATCAGCACAATCCCAGCCCATCCATGGCCTCAATGGTGTTTAAATTTAACAAAACAGTTGTATCATGCACCCCTAACCAACCCTGGTCCTACTGGATACTGTGGCTACCCACAATATAATTTATTTAATGCTCTGAAAAAGTTCCAAAATTGTACTTGCAGCAACTGTAATGCCCCAAACAAACTTACTTGTGAAAGTTGATTTCTAATCCAAAAGTGATCCAAAGACAGTCAAAAAGGCCTCAAATCCAAATATCCAGCAGCACCCATAAAAAGTAATCCTTCCAGATCCAAATGAAAGTGACCAGGAGATGGACAAAGCACTGGGAGGAGCCTGCTGGACAGGAACAGGAAGTTGGAGACTGTGGGGCACTTCCTTCCTCCCCCCCCCCAAAAATGGACTCCTTGCAAAAAAAAAGGCCATGCAAATGTCAACCTGAGGAGTGATTCTGATAAAAACCATAATTTTCTGAAGGTTTATCCTGTTTGCTGGTGATTTTCTTGTGCAGAATTGCAAAATCTCTATTTCGCGAGTGCAAGATTGTTCCTTTCCGCCGCAACTACGTGTTCGCAATTGCGAACTCTCGCGAGGTGTGCTGTGCAAGGTGACAAGCCGCGATTACGTATTCGCGGGCGCCAAACTCCCGCGGGATCACGCAGCAAGATCTAAAATGGCGCGGCACTAGAAAAATATGATCGAGAAAAACAACTCGGCAAACGCTTAATGACGGAAAGTGAACGCCGTGCACCACGCCGCGCGCCGCAACCAAGCAAAAAATCCGCCACGAGCGGATTCACGGATTTTCGATAAATTCGAGAGAGTTCGCGGATTGCAAATTTGCCGAAAATCTGCAAAATCCGCGAGCGGAGCGGATTTTACGCCCATGCTTAATTGAAGCCAATGATATTCCCTGCGGTTTGGCAGTTGCAACATCGGCACTTTGGTCATCAGTTTGATCACTTTTATCTCCTGTATTAGTTTCCGAGGAGAGTGAGATCTCCCACATAAGGCTCCTGGCTGTCCCAGACTGCATTGACCTCTCCTTCTCTAGATTGCATTCCTTCTTTTGCACCATGGTGACATCCATATTCAGCCAAGGCTCACTATTGACCCATACAGAGAACCTGCTTTGGGTCCTCCCACTTGATCTTGACCTGAGGAATCCAAAGGTTCAGAGAGTGAATAAAATTTCTCTCCAGGATCACTCCCTCTGTTGCCAACTGCTTCATTTTCTTCATCCTCTCTTTCTCCTATCCTTTGCCCTATAAGAGGATCAGTCTTTGGAATCTCCTGACTGTTATCTTGTTCTGATACATTTAGGTGTGCTTCAAGATCACTCTGCGATTGCACTTTCTGCATCTCTGCCTGACCAGCCACCATGTGTGTTGGTTGTATTGATTTTCTTGTACTCACACGCTTAATCACTCGGTCATCTTCCGGGGCACTGCTTTGTAAAGCCTTTGACAATCATCTGTTTTTTCTTACTTGGTACTGCAAACATTTGAGGAACCTTCTTTTTTGGTAGAGCCCATGTTGTGCTCCTCCCACAGCACCGAACTGCCCAGATCTCCAACTAAGCCTGCAGAGTGGCTTTCATGCTGTTTCTCATGGTCCCGGTCTCTGTGCCTGCTTTTCTGCTGGAAGCAGGGGTCTCTGAGATACCACCAGTCTTGCTTCAGCGTGCCGACTTTGATGGCATATTGAACTATTAGGCATTTTTAGTTGTCTTTAGTTGTCTTTAGTTGCCACAATGGATTCCCTAAGGTAGATCTCCACAACTCCACAACTGGCGGCGCCAACCACTGCTTGTACCACTCTTCTATTTCCTACAATGCAGTGCCCAGAAGTAGTGCCTATTTTCTTATAGGTATCTTACAGGTATCGTTTTTAGCAGAGACTAAGTTTCCTGCACTGATTAACTTGTCGGAACTTCATCCCATATGGAGCAGCCTAGCGCTATTTATTTACCGTATTTACCGTCTTTTAGTGCTCAGTTAGGTAGAAGAGAAAAAATGCATCACATTACACTTGCTCCATCTCTGATTGGCCACCAACCGCATAGCTTCGAACCCGCTGCTCCCGCCAACAAGTATCCTCAACTGTGAGCTCTACTATCGCCACTGGCTATTCGAATATATCCAGCTGGTCAGCAATGCCCTGCTGTAAGACCTCCAGCCCAGACCACTGCAGGCAGGCTGTAATTAATTAGTATCGGTCTGTCCTGGTTCCACCGTCAACTATCCAGCAGCCAGAAGCCATGGTGCCTCGGAGCCTCAGAGCCCAGCCGTTCCCGACTCCAGCTCACAATCCTGAAAGTGGGCAAGCCTCCACAGCAATCCTCCTCCTCAGCAGCGCTGCGAGACCACCTTCGGCAGTTCGAGTGCTCAGCCAACCAACACTCCTCCCCAAGCTTTTCCTGTCCCGCCAGCACAGGTGAGCCAATGGTTTCTCTTTAGTAGTTTAGCACAATGTTTCTTGTCTTTTCAATTCTGTGGCATTTTTTTTAGTTTCTTTAAGCTCTGTATTTCCAAGATTTCATTTCCTCTTTTCCCTCAATGTTCGCCACACACGGATTACCTAGAAGAGAGGGGAATCTCTTGAGGAGCTCATCCTTCGTACATCCGACCTGTGGACGCCATCTTTGCCCAATACTTAGAAACTTTAATGGAGATCAAACTTGCAGCTTGCCCTTCCACCAACTCATCAATGACAACTTTTTCTCCATACTCAGAAACTTTAATGGAGAAAAAGTTGTCATTGATGAGTTGGTAGAAAGGTGCAAGCTGGATCAGAAGCAGGGCTTAATGATGGTGAGCTGCTGAAGAGCGGGTCCTGTTCAAGGTGTCGACAAAGGTGGGAAAGCTCTGAGCAGACGTAGTCCACAGTTCATGCCCAGGAAGAACTTGACGTCAAATAAATTCAACTGTGTCGGTTCCAGTGTAGCCGCCTATGTTCGGGGTTCAAAATGTTTCTGAAAGTTGGAACTTTTTCAACGTGGCATACCGACAAGTTGGATCCAGGTGGCGATTCTTTGCCTTCAGATATTTTAATTGAGAAGTGCAAAATAAAGCACATTTAGCAATTGAGAGACAAGTGAATTGCCTTCATCTTTAACATTGTCTATACCAAATTTCAAAAATCCTAACAGTGCCTAATTGTGCCCCATGAATTTGCAAAGCACAAATAAATTGCATTATATCCAATACGCGCAGAAATGTAACAAATCTCTAGCCCTAATGAATGAACATCCAAAGTGCTAGATAGTGTTGGATAAGAGAGAGAACAAGTGCAATATACTAGGTAAAGTGAATTAAGGTACTAAAAAACATTTCTGTAAGCTCAGATACCCCAAAAATATAAATGGTGCTGCAGGCAGAGCCCGCATGACACTACTTTATTCCTTCGGAAGGCCCTGTGCTCCACACCTGAGTTCTCGAAGATGGCAATGATGAAGCCACAACTACAATGGAGAGGCCAACCAGACGCCATCCAGCCAGCAAGCTAGGGAGTAGGAGAATGAAAAAAAACCTTGTGCCTTACTTCGTTTCATGGTAGTAACTGAGTGAATCCGACCATGAATACTCTTCGCCCTGTGTGACAAGACATGGGAGGAAATCTAAAAGGAATATAGCCCTGCATCATTATCTAGCTGCCTCTTACTGGTCATGTGGCAGAGCAGGGATAACCCTCTGAGGGACAAATTAGGTGTGGTGTAGAGATCTCAGCATTTGGACCCTGTAACTCTGAGGTATCTAAGACCAACTGTGGGCAAGCTGAGAGAGTCTCAAACCCAGAGGTGAGTGATCTCTGACTGCAAGGATGACCCCTCCCCCTTGGTGTACTTATGCAGCCTATACCTAGCCCGCGCAGCGGGCGCGCCGAAGACGCGCCAAAGAGAAGCCCGTCTGCGCCCGTCCGCGGCCGGACGGGGCCAGGAGCCATACCCCCTGTTTCCCAGGCTCAGGAAAGGTGGAGTTATGACGCTAGTGAGCTTAGGACATTTAGGTCAGATTCCCCTATTTCATGTATTCATAGTTGGAACCCGGAAGAGCCCCACTTCACTTGTTCTACGTGTGGCTTTCAATCTAAGCCTTCCATTGTTAACATCAATCCCACGGATAGATATAACATGCTTCTTCTGAATTGTAGATCCCTCGTAAAGCATGCTTTAGAAATCCATCTTCTCATCCAGGATCTCGATTTAGATGTTATCTTTCTTACCGAAACGTGGCTCACTGACGAGTCTGAATCCAGATCTCGTCCGGGCCATACCACAGGGATACCAAGTAACCTATAAAAATCATAAAGTAGGGAAGGGAGGGGGATTGGCAATTATTTTTAGAGATTCTTACCAATGCCGGATCTCCCATCCTCTTACCCTGAGCTGTGAAAATCTATCATTCACACTAGATCTATCTCCTACTCATTCCTTCTCCGGAATCCTTACCGATCGCCCTCCGGGAACGGCGACAGCTTTTCGAATTTTACTTTACTGGGGGATTTTAACATCCACCTGGAGGATCCCTCCAGTTCACATCAGTTCAAGCCCTCTCCTGCCCAGGATCTATGTAATTCCCTCAACTCTTTCTTCCTGGACAAAATTTCCAACATTAAGGCAAATATTCCCCCCCCCCCTCTTTTGTCGACCCCTTGGGTCCATTAGCTGGGGTCCGTCTTGACTCCTTCCCCCTTTTGACTGAGGAGTCCTTTCTTACCCTACTGCCTATGGTCAAATCAGGCTCCCCGTTGGATCCCTGGCCTGTCTACATTCTTAAACACATCTATTCGGTGTGTGTGCAGCCCCCCCTCAATTTTCTTAATAGTTCACTTTCCCAGGGCATTGTTATTCCTCCTCTCAAATCGGCCATCATCGTTCCCATCCTGAAAAAGCCAGGCGCTGACCCTTCCGCTCCTGCTAATTACCGCCCCATTTCTTTATTGCCATTTTTGGGGAAGGTATTGGAGCACCACGTGACCAGAGCACTCAGCACCTTTGTAGAGGAGAACAGGGTGCTAGCCCCCCGTCAAGCTGGCTTCCGTCCCGCACACTCCACGGAGTCCGTGGTGCTATCGGTCCTTGACAACCTCAGAGAGGTAATGGACACCAACCATCCCCAGGCCCTGATCGTTCTCGATCTCTCCGCCGCCTTTGACACGGTTGACCACTCCATCTTACTTTCCCGTGTCAAGACGGCGGGGATCGGTGGCTCAGCCTTGATTTGGTTGTCCTCCTTCCTGAGGGACCGCACCCAGGCAGTGCGCCTGGGCAATTTCTCCGCGGACTTCCGCAAAATACAATGCGGAGTCCCCCAGGGCTCCTCCCTTTCCCCTCTTTTATTCAACCTGTACATTGCCCCTCTTATTTTTGCCCTTCAACAAATGGAGGTCTCCGTCTATAACTACGCGGACGGCCTCCAGCTTATTTTTTCCCTATCCCCTTCCCCTGTGTCCATGATCAACTTCCAGTCTATTATGACCTTTATCTGGGACTGGATGAATTACAACCACCTGAAATTAAACCCAGACAAAACCGAGCTGGTTTTGACAGGTGGTTGCTCCAGTCCCTGGTCTTCTCACTTCTGGCTCCCCTCCCTAGGTCCCCCTCCCTCTCCATCTTCCTCTGTAAAAACTCTCGGTATTAAACTAAATGACCAACTTACCCTGCACTCCCAAATCAACCAAGTGGTGTCCTCTTCTTCTTTCCTCTCACTCCGCACCATCCGTAAAGTCTCTCGTTTCTTTTCACTCTCTGCCCTAAAGATCATAGTCTTGGCGATGGTCATCTCCTGCCTAGACTATGGCAACGCTCTCTACTGTGGCTTGCCCGCTTACAGTATACGACGATTGCAGCTGGTACAAAACCAGGCTGCCCGCCTGGTTTATAACTTGGCCAAATCCCATCACGTCACCCTCTTCTTAAATCCTTGCACTGGCTCCCTATCCGAGAACGAGCTCAGTTCAAGATGGGTTGCATCACCTTTCAGGCCCGGGCCGGCTTAGCACCAGCCTTTATCTCCTCTGAAATTAAAACCTATGCCCCTACTCGGGAACTACGCTCATCCTCCCAACAACTGTTGATAGTTCCCCGTTTTAAGCGCAAAAAGTGAGGAGGTACTAAATTCTCCACACTTGCCCCCGCCTTCTGGAACTCCCTCCCCGTCCTCCTCAGATCTTCCACCCAATATTCTCACTTCCGTAAAGCGCTAAAAATGCTCCTTTTCTCCCAAGCCTTCCCTTCATAAACACTCCTATCTTTTGCTCCTTCCCGATCATCCTGTCCTTTTGGGCTCAGTACCCCATAGCGCCATGGAACCGCCAGGTGAACGCGCGCTTTATAAATATTTTAAACTCAAACTCAACTCAACTCACATGCTTTACATCTTATTGCCAGCTTAGCCGCACTACAACTCACTCAGCGAGTTGATAGCCCTACTCACTTAAAGGGACACCTTCTTGACCCGATTTTTAGTAATTGCCAGGACCTAGAAGTCTGTCCATCTACACCTGTACCGTGGTCTGATCATTATTTTATTCCGTTTACTTGGGTAATCTCAAACCCCCTCCCCCAATATCGTCCAACCCTCCCCCTTCGTAGGAATTGGTCTAAACTCCCTGTAACTGATTGGCAACTCACCCTGGATCAGACCAGACCTCCCAATAATTCTGATCCCAATGTGGCAAATAGGGACTTTAATAGGTGGATCACCAGCTCCCTCGATTCGGTCCTCCCTCTCAGGAAGATGGAGGCAAAGCGGGCATTTAAAACTGCCCCATGGTATACACCTGAACTGCGTGAATCTCAAAACAAGTGCAGACGTTTAGAAAGGAAGTGAAGAATGGATTTCTCTCTGAACAGTAAAGCCGTCTATCGAGACGCGATTAGGGCCTATAAAAGAGAAATCAAAACCGCCCAATCCACTTTCTTCGCGGAAGAAATCACCTTAGCTGCCTCTAAACCAAAAGAAATTTATAGGATCGCAAAGACCCTCCTAAAACAGAGAGAACCACCCCCCAATCCCCAAGATGCACAATCGCGGTGTAATAATTTAGCGAATTATTTTTTGGAAAAAATTCAATTGATATACTCCTCTTTCAATGTATATGGTCCCTCCTCCCAGGCAGAGATTCCTCCTGCCCCAGAGACCCCTGTTACCCACTCCCTGCAATCTTTCCCTCTAATGTCTCTTAACACACTTAACTGTATAGCCTCACAGATAAAATCTGGCTTACCGAACGACCCAGTACCACCACGTACCTTAGAGCTGGCACTTAGTAATATCCTCCCTACTGTACTGAATCTACTCAATTCTTCCATAACCTCAGGCTATGTTCCTCTTCTCTGGAAACGAGCGATGGTCAAGGGTCTTCTAAAAAAATCTAACCTTGACCAAGCCGACCCTAAGAACTATAGGCCAATATCGCTCCTCCCCTGGGCGAGCAAAGTGCTTGAAAAATATGTTAACACCATATTAATGGATTATATTGAGACTAGCCAGCTGCTCGATCAGTCACAGACAGGCTTCCGGCCTAAACAGGGAACCGAGACAGCATTATTGGCAGTGACGGAGGAGGCACGGATGATCTTGTATAGGGGAGGCTCAGCAGCCATAATCCTCCTGGATCTAAGTGCCGCCTTCGACACTCTCAATCACAACACCTTACTTTTACGACTGTCGAAAATGGGGATAGCTGGCAAAGCAAAGTCCTGGATAGAATCTTTTCTCTTGGACCGCTCCTTCCAAGTATTTGAAGGTGACTCCATTTCATCGAGTAAACCACTTGTGTGCGGCGTCCCCCAGGGCTCGTCGTTAAGCCCTACGCTGTTTATTGTATATATGGAGCCACTGGCAAGGGTGGTTCGTCCGTTCGGAGTCTGAATTATCACGTACGCGGACGACATCCAGCTAGTGGTGTCCCTCAGCCAACTGGAGTCCGATCCCGGAAATCTGACTACCTGTCTTGAGGAGGTCTCCAGTTGGATGATGCAGTCCCATCTTAAATTAAACAGCGATAAAACCGAGCTAATGCTCTTGGGCAATCCCTCTCCTCTGGCCCTCAACCTGCTCTGGCCCCCTTCATTAGGCTCTCCCCCTGCATCCAAAGATAAAATTAAGAGTCTGGGCATTTGGCTCGATAAATCTCTCAATTTTAACGCACAAGCCTCTAAACTGTCAGCAATATGCTTCGGACTGCTTAGAAAACTTCGGAAGATCTTTCCTGTGCTACCTTTTGAGGGTAGGAAAATAATGATACAGGGACTTATCCTTTCCAGATTAGACTTTGGAAATGCACTATATTTGGGTGCCCCACAGTCTACTCTGAATATGTTGCAGATCGTGCAGAACTGTGCAGCTCGCACACTGCTTCAAATTCCCCGCCGTATTTCGATCAAAGCGGGTATAAAGAGTCTCCACTGGTTACCAATTCGACGAAGAATTGAATTTAGGGCCCTATGTACCATCCATCGAGCTTTCCGAGAAACAGGTCCATCTATCAATCACTCCTTGGCGACCCCATATCTCCCTGCAAGGCAACTTAGATCATCGACGCAGTCCTTGCTGTTGGTGCCTAAGATCAGAAAGTCCAGATGTGGAGGCCGTGCCTTTTCGTACAATGCACCCAGGTTGTGGAACTCCCTGCCTCTCCGTCTACGCACGGAATCGAATCTATCGATTTTCCGTAAGCACTTAAAAACTCTGCTCTATTCACATCCGGATTAGGAAGGCGGTCTATCCTCATAGCTCATGTTATCTGCTAGCGCTAGGACGCCTCCGGGTAACTACCGCGCTTTATAAATCGTCTTTCCATTCCATTCCAAGGATGTGGGTCGGAAGATGCTCTGCCTGGGTTCTCTATTTATCTTGTGACAGAATATATGCAAGCCTAAGATGCACTGAATCGGTTTTCTACAATGAGACCCTGCACATGCAATTGTCCCAGTGCAACAGCAGCACATTTACCATTCCCAAAAGGGGTGAAGCAAGGGTATACTTGGACGACTCATGCTGGAAAAGCTCACCTTAACAAGAGTAGCGACTCAGAAGGTGCCTTAATTAAGGTCCAATTTATTCATGGACCAGGATAGCAGTGGTAGTTCAGTATCCTCGGAGTCTGAATCCCCACCTGAAGATGTATCTCTCGCGACCAGGCCTCAGAGTCACTGCTGCCAGTTTTAAACAACAATTAACTGGAAAAAGCAACAGACCAGGTAAAGAGCTTACCAAGTCAGTCACAAGGGACATTGAATGACAAGGCGAAGTCACAAGACTATCCTCTGTTCTCGAAACCTCACAAGCCTGGGGGTGGCAAGGTAGGCATCAAGGGATAAATGCAACACCTCTTAAAACAGAAGAGAGCAATTGTATTGTCATCACCCCAACTGCTATCCCAACCACTCCAGCAATCCAGCGGACTTTGCTCACAAATGAAGGAAGTTAATATATAATTGCTCTACTTAGTCCTGCTTTGGAATCAGTTGTTGTGGTAATAATAGGTCTGAGAAAGTAATCAAGTGAGCCAGTACAATCAGTGAAAGACGAGCGGGATGTGAATCAGGCACAAACAAAGACTCTCAATGGCCTGCTAGAAAGTATTCTCAGTGAGACTAATATAAAAAAACTCAAATACAAAAAATCTCAGCTCCACATCATAATGTTGTTTAAGATAGAGGAGAGTTTAGCACAGACACAGACAAGACTCCATGAAATGGAACAGAGGATATCAGATCTTGAGGACAAGTTTGCCTCTCACGTCAATGGTAATCCAGAAGGTTGCTAGTTTCCTTTTAAATTAAATTGAGAATTTAGATAACCACTATAGGTGATCCAAACTACTCTTTGTGGGTATTCTAGAAGGGAGTGAAAATCAGAGGAGGTGGTGGGGGCCCTGTTCACCTTGCACAAAACTTGATCTGGTTGCATATGTTGCTTTATTTTCCAAAGCATTTCTCAATAATTCAAAAACATAGGATCCATGCACAGCGAACAGCCAATATGAAATACCCTTGAAAACGTTGCTGACTATCTCATCAAAGAACAAATTCTTGAAGTGACTATAAAACAGATATTTGAGGGTCACTATCATCTAGTTTTCTCTGATATGTTGTTCTCAGCCATTCACTGGTGAAGTGAATTTCAGGGCTTGCAAGAACACCTTAGGCCTCCCTAGTCCAATAATTGAAATTGGAAGTTCTATTCAGAGGACAGTTCCATATTCTCTCATCCGTGGTGGAGGCAGAAGCCTTGTGTAAGAAGTTGGGTTACTGGTTGAGAGGTGGTGAAAAAACATACTCAGGCAGCAACCACAATCTCTGTCATTGTTAGCCACAAGCAAACCCCAAATTAACCTGTGCTCAATCCTATGGTAGCTTTGCACAAAGGAGCCAGGCTTAACTTAGAGACAATGTGTAAAGTATTTATGTAGCACTTCAAACAGTAATACCTTGAAAACACAACACAAGAAAAATCCCACACCAATTTAGAAAAATAGAGCTAAAATGTTACAAGTAATTCAAGTTTATAACCACAAAAATCCAATCAGTAGAACCGGAGACATGCAATTTGAAAGATTTAAGTAGACATAGCTAAAAAAAAACTCCCAAAAAATACACTTGCCGCTATCTGGTTATGCGAGACTGGGAAAAAGTCACAGGTTTAATGCCAACTGCAATGGAGTGTGGGTCGGATACAGGAACCCAGCTAGTCCCTCTGAAAAGTTACTTCTCAGTCCAGGGCAAAGAGTGAAGAAGGTCGTAAGAAGCACTATGCTATAGCGGGAAGATCGTGTTGTTGTGAACGGTGTGGCCGGAGCTTCATGGTGGCATTCCCTGTGAGCGGTTGATGCTGTACATAAAGGATCGGTTGTCCGAACTTCTGTAGCCAGGCAGTGCAATGACAAGGTTTTGGCGGCAATGGGATGTTTTTGCTGTTGAAATGAGTCCATTAACTTTAATTCTGTTCCAATGAGGCCACACCATGGTGCCAGGACCTAAGAGGCATCACTTGGGGGTCAAGTGCTTTCTCCAGCTGGTTCTCCATGCTGGTTCAGGTGGTTGGGAAACTTTTATGTCCCTATGGCACTGAACATGAGGCCAGCAGACTATCCCTTTGGGTCACTCTGGGAGTCCTGGGTTTAGGTGCAAGTCCAATCCCTCTGACCCAGGTAGGAGGGCAGCAGGGCAGCAATCTAGCAAGGCAGTTATGCAGAAAAGCAGCAGCACAACAATCCATCTTCCTGGCATAGTCTCCAAAGGTTCAGAAGTGTACTGAAGAGTTGGTGTCAGAGGCCCTATATTCATACCAGGTGCCTCCTTTGAAGTGGGAGAAGCATCTAGAGGTTTCCCTTTGACGTAAACAGGCTCATTGCCTCACCTGCCGTAACTCCAGACTAACTATAGTGGGTGTGCAGCCCTTTGCGTGGAAGCAGAACACACCCTATCCAAGTATAAGTAGGGTTGTGCCCAGCTTCACCATCCCATCCAGGCACACCTAAGCTCTCTATTGTGTGTAGGTGTCAATGAGAAATACACAAGTCTGACTCCAATTTTATCCTATAGGAGAGGCAGTCTTGCAGTAGTGAAAAACTAATTTAAGAGTTTTTCACTACCAAGAAATGAAAAACTTTAAATTATATATCCTTTATGAAACGCACTGAACGCTGCCCTCTGGGCTATTTAAGACCTACCTTTGGGATGACATATGTGTTAAAAAGGATGGTTGAGGCCTGGCAAATGGTTTATTTTGAAATGACAGTTTACGCAAACAGGCTGCAAAGGTAGGTCTGAAACGTGTTTAAAGGGTAACTTAAGTGGGTGGCACAATCAGTGCTCCAGGACCTGTAGCATTTTATGTACAGGCCCCAGGAACAGGTAGTGCCACTTTACTAGGGACTTGCAAGCCCATTAGTTTGGGGAAGGAAGGGTGTGGAAAACATATAAGTTATCCCGCACTCTTTTCACATGGATTAAATGTATATAGACATTAACAGCCAGATGCATCAACCTAAAACCCGGTCGCAAACGGGCAGATTCTCAGAATCTGCCCCTTTGCGACCTGTATTTTTGTATTTGGGATGCATCATCCCAAATGCAAAAATCGCAATTTAAGGAATCTTTAAATTGAGATTCCTTAAATTGCGATTGCATTTTAGGAATCCCAAATTGAGATTCCTTAAATGTAATTCAACAAATTAAAAAAATTAGCGATTTCTCTAATAGGGGGAGCAAATTACCATGAAGTTGAATTTCATGGTAATTTGCAAAAACTTAAAAAAATGCACCTTTGTGCATTTTTCAAAGTTTCATGTTGCGCACACACATGGCCTTAGGGCATGTGTGTGAGCAACATATGTGCACAAATTAATTTCAGGGGTGCAACAGGGTGTCCTTTGGACACCCCTGCACCCTTGAAATTGCATTCTCAATTTGTGATTTGCTAATTGCTAATCGCAAATTGAGAATGTCCTAGAGGAGAGGCCCATAGGAATGAATGGGAAGGTATTCCTTAATTGCGACTCGCAATTTGCGACTCGCAATTAAGGAAAGTGTAGGAATCGCTATTTTTAAAGCGATTGCTACATGCATGGGCTTTTGCGATTCCTAAATAGTGATTCCTTAAAAATCGCTATTTAGGAATCGCAATTCCATCTGTTGATCATCCGGATGTAAGTTTGTACCACGGTCAGAAGCAAACCTGTTTGGGGATCCCCACATGGTTAAATATACCCATCAATGCCCTTGCATCCACAGGCGCCATGCCTGTTCTCAGAGTTATAATCTCGGGGTACCGGGTAGCATGGTCCACCATGACTGGGAGAGGGGTTGGTCTAACGGCTAGGGCGCTCGACCTTGGACCTGGGGATCTGGGTTCGAGTCTCGGTAACGACGCCAAAAACCCCCTGTGATTCTGGGCAAATCACTTAATCTCCCCGTGCCTAAAATGAAAGTGTGTCCTTATGTAACGTAACTGGTGCTATGTAAAGCGCTCTGATAACTGATTCGGTTTGGTTCTAGTTTGCGCTATATAAAACTCAAAAAAAATAAAAAATGACTAGGATTAACCTATAGCCCAAGGGTGACTTGGGGTCCAGAGACCCAACAATGTCGATGTCCATTGATTCAAAGGGGGTGCCAGCAACAGGGAATGACTGTAGGGGAACTTGCGGGCATGGCCGGGGGAATTCATCTGAGGCCACTCCATCCAGGGTCCAAAAAATTGGGTGACATGCCTTTAAAAGGTCTTGTCCTAACCGAGATGACATGCCAGTGGACCATCATGAGTCAGCTCCATTGGGAAGGTCCTGTAGCACTGGGGGGCTACCATCACACAGGTTGTACCAGGCTCAGAAACCTTAGGCTCGCTGTACCAAAGACTGTTCTCCCAATAGATCAGGTATCACCAGAGGTGCCCCTAGCTGAGTGGGCCTCAGCCTGCTGGCTTAGGCCCTCCAGACTAGACTAAGGCCCTCCATCTGTGCCTTTTAGAACAGATTTCTTCCCAGGTGGGATGCCCTTCCTTCTGCCAGTTGATCAGCTAAGGTAGGTGTGTGTCATGCCTCATGCTCCAAAGTTGCTCCATAGTTCATAGATGTTCCCCAGTATGTCTCAAGACACATCCTATGCCCCCCAACTCCTAGCGTCTAGAGTGATCTTCACAGACAACCATACTAACTATTGTAAAATATATATATCTCAGCCCCCCAGCACTGCTACACACTTTGTACACTACATACAGTGACATCTCATCTCTCCTCTCTGACACTGTGTTTAACTTTTGGCAACATTGAATAGGAACTATGTGAACATGAGTTTTTCTGAACTCTGTAATGCTTGCATGACTCCTGCAACTCTCACTAGATTTGCTCAGATCTCACGAGATCGCAGCGAATCTCAGTGGCCGTATTTAAACCATGTCCACGCCCTGATCACATGCTTTACCTCAAGAATGTTCTGGAAGAAGGATCTCCGCTCCAGTGCTACCTACCAACAGTTCAGCATCAAAGCTCCTCTTAACAGGTATCACAGAGTCGAAAGCATGCCCAGCATTCGGATCTCAGCTATCGTCACCGCATCTGTTAAAAGAAAAAAAAGAACAGTGAGTAAAGAGCAGTGAATAAAGCAGCTGACATAACATATGAAAATCACAGAACAATGTAACAATTTCTTGTTAAAGCTTAGCTGTGCAAAAAGAGAGAAAGTGAGATATAAATGTGTTAAAGAACTTCCCCAGTTTCATTTGAAGCTCTTTGGAAGACCATCACAAAGTAGAAAATAGGAGCTGCAAATATAAGTGCCAGGACACTTGAGAAGAGACTGCAATTGTGCTAAGGTGAACTCAGTTGCTGAATGTGTGTAATATAATGTACTTATTCAGTTGTGTTGGATAGGGATGTCATACCCATAGTAATAAACTACTTGTGGTTTGTAGGAACTTCAAAACACAGATCTAGCTCCAGAGAAGGTATCTGGAATCTTCTTTGCAATACACAAGACACGCCCCTTCCTTTACAAAGGATTCTGAAAAGATATCTGACTTGTCTTTTCTAAAGACATCTCCCTCAAGACTGAGTCAGCTGATCACAGATAGGGTACTGCTGAAATTTAAGGAACACTCACATGCAGGTGAAACAAGGGACGAAGAGAGTGCTCATATGGTAATTATATCCTTCTTCCTTTAAAAGTTTTGACAGCAACTCTCAGACCAAAACTCTTTTTCTTAGCCCCAACCAGCCTCCCTCATTGATACAAGCAGCGCCCTGTAAGAACACTAGGGAATTGGGAGTTGGGTACCTATTCTCTCTGCAAAGCTATGGTGAGGCTCACAAGGTAAGAATCACATAGTTTAAATCTGGCAGTTATGCATGGCAGGAATGATCTCCCTTGTAAGTTACGGGACGTTGCCCTCAGGCTTAGGCTCCTCCCGCATTAATGGAGTTTCAGGAGCAGGTTTTCCGCATCCCTTGCCATTTCTCTTTTTGACAGGCACCTGAGCCATTCTTCCAAACCAGGTCGTCCTGATTACTCTCTCATGCGGCTATGGGCCATTATGGTCAGGCACACCCACCCAGGCAAACCTGATAATTCATAGACCCTGAGTGGAACCTCTTTCCAGATGCTATGCTAGCCTGGCTGATGAGGTTTGATACCCTGAAACCAGTCCCAGGATGCATGTTTCTGGTCCAGATAGGAGGACCTGGCTTGCCAGTTCGGGCTGTATTGTTGCCATGAGAAGCAGGGTCCAGACTAATTCAGGTATGTCTGGGTCTATACTGGGGTGGCATGTTGAGCAAAAGAATGATGGATTTAACTCAGACCTCTTGACTGGGGTGAAAGTTTGATTTGTTCTGCATTCTGTCAGTCTTCAATCTGTCTTTTGCTTTCGCACCCAAAGTGCACCAGGTATGCCCAGACATGGGCCCCCTGGTCACTGTGCAACTGTATTAAAGCTAGCCTGGCAGATGAGGGGTGATACCCTGAAACTGGTCCTAGGATGCTCGATTTTGGCCAGGGAGGACCTGGCTTGGCAAGGGAGAGGTGGGGTACAGTAGCCAGAGCGGCTGACTCCGGAGCATGGTTTGATCGCCAGCGGCAGCTCAGCTCAGCAATATGTGAATCTGGGCAATAGCTTACTTAATCTCCCCGACGGCCCCCAGCAACTGGAAACCATAAGGGGTGAAATGTTTGTGCACTACAAATGTGGAGTATTATTATTATCATTATAGTATGCTCTAGATCATTGTCAAGCAGATAATTCACATGCATGGATGGACTCACAGTTACCTGCAAGGAACCTGAGACCCCCCCAACCCCAATTAAATGGAACCAGATCCACTAGGTCGTAACTCTCATGGTTGTCACTGTCATCAATAATACTCTTGTGGAATGCATTAGGGACTACCTTCTCTGAGGTTGCCAGTTGACATCTGACAGTTGCCATGCTGGTGTCAGTGTCTCTCAGAGCCTCTATCCCCTGCCCATTGATGGTGACTCACTGCCTGTATTTCGTAGTATTACTAGTGTATACTTACTAGTGTAGTATTACTAGTGTATGTGAGCCCTTGGCACCATCTCTCCATCATCCAGGGGTACTAGAGTAATCGCAACACTTCCCCCATACTATGTAGGGCAATATACTCCACAATTGTTTCATTAGCCAGCCCTGATTTCTGCTCACCAGTGGGGGGCTGTGCCCACTTGGGATACTTGACATCCCCTTGTAGTGCCCAACCTGCTGACACTTGGATCACTGACATAATATAGAATGACAAAATATAGACTTACCAAAATATAGTCACCAAAATATAGAATGCCAAAATATCGAATTCCTATCTACAAACAGGTAAGTACAAAAATAACGAATCCAAAATATGGTCTGTAAAAAATATAATGAGTCAAAATATCGAATTTTTTTAAATGTCTTAAAAGTAATTTAAAATTTATGAAATAATAAATATAATTAACTAAAACATACTTAAAAATACTCAAATAACCTTAAAATTAAGATATAATTAATTTAAGTTATTAATAAAAATGTACAATATTTTACCGTAGGATAGCAGGAGGGTAACATTTAATATTACCACTCCAGTGAGCGCAACAGTAGGGAAAGCGTTGGATAGCGTAGGGGTAAAAAATACTATTCCCACTCCAGTGAGTGCAACAGTAGGGAAAGCGTTGGATAGCGTAGGGGTAAAAAATACTATTCCCACTCCAGTGAGTGCAACAGTAGGGAAAGCGTTGGATAGCGGGAGGGTAAAAAATACTATTCCTGCTCCAGTGAGTGCAACAGTAGGGTAAGCGTTGGATAGCGTAGGGGTAAAAAATACTATTCCCACTCCAGAGAGTGCAACAGTAGGGAAAGCGTTGGATAGCGTAGGGGTAAAAATTACTATTCCCACTCCAGAGAGTGCAACAGTAGGGAAAGTGTTGGATATTGGAAGGGTAAACATTACTATTTCCACTCCAGAGAGTACAACAGTAGGGAAAGCATTGGATAGCGTAGGGGTAAAAATTACTATTCCCACTCCAGTGAGTGCAACAGTAGGGAATGCGTTGGATAGCATAAGGGTAAAAATTACTATTCCCACTCCAGAGAGTGCAAGAGTAGGGAAAGCGTTGGATATTGGAAGGGTAAAAATTACTATTTCCACTCCAGAGAGTACAACAGTAGGGAAAGCATTGGATAGCGTAGGGGTAAAAATTACTATTCCCACTCCAGAGAGTGCAACAGTAGGGAAAGCGTTGGATAGCGTAGGGGTAAAAAATACTATTCCCACTCCAGAGAGTGCAACAGTAGGGAAAGCGTTGGATAGCGGGAGTGTGAAAATTACTATTCCCACTCCAGATAGTGCAACAGTAGGGAAAGCTTTGGATAGCGTAGGGGTAAAAAATACTATTCCCACTCCAGAGAGTGCAACAGTAGGGAAAGCGTTGGATAGCGGGAGTGTGAAAATTACTATTCCCACTCCAGATAGTGCAACAGTAGGGAAAGCTTTGGATAGCGTAGGGGTAAAAAATACTATTCCCACTCCAGAGAGTTCAACAGTAGGGAAAGCGTTGGATAGCGTAGGGGTAAAAATTACTATTCCCACTCCAGAGAGTGCAACAGTAGGGAAAGTGTTGGATAGCGTAGGGGTAAAAAATACTATTCCCACTCCAGTGAGTGCAACAGTAGGGAATGCGTTGGATAGCATAAGGGTAAAAATTAATATTCCCACTCCAGAGAGTGCAACAGTAGGGAAAGCGTTGGATAGCGCGAGGGTAAACATTAAAATTCCCACTCCAGAGAGTGCAACAGTAGGGAACGCGTTGGATATAGGAAGGGTAAAAATTACTATTTCCACTCCAGAGAGTACAACAGTAGGGAAAGCATTGGATAGCGTAGGGGTAAAAATTACTATTCCCACTCCAGAGAGTGCAACAGTAGGGAAAGCGTTGGATAGCGTAGGGGTAAAAAATACTATTCCCACTCCAGAGAGTGCAACAGTAGGGAAAGCGTTGGATAGCGGGAGTGTGAAAATTACTATTCCCACTCCAGATAGTGCAACAGTAGGGAAAGCTTTGGATAGCGTAGGGGTAAAAAATACTATTCCCACTCCAGAGAGTGCAACAGTAGGGTAAGCGTTGGATAGCGTAGGGGTAAAAAATACTATTCCCACTCCAGAGAGTGCAACAGTAGGGAAAGCGTTGGATAGCGTAGGGGTAAAAATTACTATTCCCACTCCAGAGAGTGCAACAGTAGGGAAAGTGTTGGATATTGGAAGGGTAAAAATTACTATTTCCACTCCAGAGAGTACAACAGTAGGGAAAGCATTGGATAGCGTAGGGGTAAAAATTACTATTCCCACTCCAGTGAGTGCAACAGTAGGGAATGCGTTGGATAGCATAAGGGTAAAAATTACTATTCCCACTCCAGAGAGTGCAAGAGTAGGGAAAGCGTTGGATAGCGGGAGGGTAAAAATTAAAATTCCCACTCCAGAGAGTGCAACAGTAGGGAAAGCGTTGGATATTGGAAGGGTAAAAATTACTATTTCCACTCCAGAGAGTACAACAGTTGGGAAAGCATTGGATAGCGTAGGGGTAAAAATTACTATTCCCACTCCAGTGAGTACAACAGTAGGGAAAGCATTGGATAGCGTAGGGGTAAAAATTACTATTCCCACTCCAGAGAGTGCAAAAGTAGGGAAAGCGTTGGATAGCGTAGGGGTAAAAAATACTATTCCCACTCCAGAGAGTGCAACAGTAGGGAAAGCGGTGGATAGCGGGAGTGTGAAAATTACTATTCCCACTCCAGATAGTGCAACAGTAGGGAAAGCTTTGGATAGCGTAGGGGTAAAAAATACTATTCCCACTCCAGAGAGTGCAACAGTAGGGAAAGCGTTGGATAGCGGGAGTGTGAAAATTACTATTCCCACTCCAGATAGTGCAACAGTAGGGAAAGCTTTGGATAGCGTAGGGGTAAAAAATACTATTCCCACTCCAGAGAGTGCAACAGTAGGGAAAGCGTTGGATAGCGTAGGGGTAAAAATTACTATTCCCACTCCAGAGAGTGCAACAGTAGGGAAAGTGTTGGATAGCGTAGGGGTAAAAAATACTATTCCCACTCCAGTGAGTGCAACAGTAGGGAATGCGTTGGATAGCATAAGGGTAAAAATTACTATTCCCACTCCAGAGAGTGCAACAGTAGGGAAAGCGTTGGATAGCGGGAGGGTCAAAATTAAAATTCCCACTCCAGAGAGTGCAACAGTAGGGAACGCGTTGGATATAGGAAGGGTAAAAATTACTATTTCCACTCCACAGAGTACAACAGTAGGGAAAGCATTGGATAGCGTAGGGGTAAAAATTACTATTCCCACTCCAGAGAGTGCAACAGTAGGGAAAGCGTTGGATAGCGTAGGGGTAAAAAATACTATTCCCACTCCAGAGAGTGCAACAGTAGGGAAAGCGTTGGATAGCGGGAGTGTGAAAATTACTATTCCCACTCCAGATAGTGCAACAGTAGGGAAAGCTTTGGATAGCGTAGGGGTAAAAAATACTATTCCCACTCCAGAGAGTGCAACAGTAGGGAAAGCGTTGGATAGCGGGAGGGTGAAAATTACTATTCCCACTCCAGTGAGTTTAACAGTAGGGAAAGTAATGATTTAATATATTATTAAAAATAAATTAAATACCAATACCAATAAAACATTAATTGAAATTAATAACCAATTTAATATTATGTAATAATTAATTAGAAATACAACTACATATTAGTTATTAAAAATTATTAACCTATTCATAATTATATAACAACTAATTAATTTTCAATAACAAAAACTAATTAATAATAAAAATTAATACCAATTAAAAATTAACAGTAAATTAATTATCAATACACAAAAAGTATTTTTAATATGTAATTAATTACAATTACATTACTTCCCACCCTATTGCCCTATAAACCCACATCCCACTACAGAAAATACATTAATACAATTATCAAAATTATCAAATATTTAATTAATACAAAATAATTACCAATTAATAAAAATTAATTGCCCATTAATAGAAATTAATTACCAATTAAAAATTAATTAACAATAAATTTAAAATCAATACCAATAAATGAAAAAAATATTTACTTAATTACAAATAAATTACTTCCCACCCTATTCCCCTATAAACCCACAACCCACTACAGAAAATAAATTTAGAAAATTAACATAATTACCACTTAATCAATTAATACAAATTAATTGGCAATTAATAAAAATTAATAACCAATTAAAAAATAACAATAAATTCAAAATGTATACCAATAAATAAATACAAATATTTAATTAATTACAATTAAATTACTTCCCACCCTATTCCCCTATAAACCCACAACCCGCTACAGAACTAGAAAGCAAAATGTAATTAAAAATTAATAATAATTGCTAAAAATTAATATTTAATTTAATATAATTAAATTACTTCCCACCCTATTCCCCTATAAACCCACAACCCACTACAGAATTAAATTACGCAAAAATTAAATAACATAAAATTCAATACTTAAAATACATTAAACATACATTACAAAAATTAATATACACTTTTCACACATATACTAACATACAAAACACTTTAAAAAAATGCATAGTATTAAAAAATCGTTATATTTAATGCCTATATTGTATACTTCGATATTTTGACTTCTATATTTTGAAAATCGATATTACTTACCTTAAATTCGATATTTTTAACCACTATATTGTGTCCATTCAATATTTTGTCCATTCTATATTTTTACTTCGATATTATGTCCATTCTATATTTTGGAATCGATATTATGACTGTTTACCCTGACACTTATAGCACTTAGAGGGTGCCTTCCCTGATAACTTATTATGAGGGAACAATTTCATTTTCTGCTCAGGCGGGAGTTGGGAGTTTTGACCCTTATAACTAGTTTGAGGACCTTTAGGAAATGCCTTGTTATTATGTTTGTCTCCCACCTCGTTTTTCTGGTGAGGCCCCTGCCCAACCGTGTGGTTATCTCCACAGCTTTCTTCTTGTGGACCCTGGTGTTGAGCCAGCTATCCACTTCCTTAGCATTCTCCCTGGGATCAGGGAACTTACTATCAATAAAGTGTTGGTGCAGCTCTGAAAAATAATTACTCAACAAGTGCTCTCTTGCAAACAGATCAGACAGCCCTTTGTAATCATCAATCTCACTGTCGTTCACCCAAACATACAGGGCCTTGCAAATGGAATGCACAAAATCCACCCAGCTCTGCTGGATGTCGGTACTTTTCAAGGGTGAGGTCATATTTCCTGAGAAGGGTTTCCTTCATGGGGGAATACCTCACCCTGTACCCTTCTCTGTAGCCAGCAGGGCATCCCACCCCTAACTTCAGATAAGCTTCCAGAGGCTAGCCCCCCAATCCTCATCAGGGTTTCTAAGCCTCTATAAGTCTAACTCATAAGCTTCAAACCACTTGTCGGTGTCATGTCCCACAACAAAATCAGGCACCTGGCCCTTCGGGATGTGGACCCTCTTGTCACCGGACAGCACTGTAGGTACACTGCCACCATCACTTTTGGGCCCTGCTTGTCCGTCTTTGATGTCCACATCCTTAAGACTCAGTTAATGAGGTAACAAGATTTGTCTTTCCTCTAAGGATATCTCAGCCTTAGCCTTCTTTTCCTCCATGGACAGCTTCTTTTCCTCCATCTATAATTGGGCCATCTGCAGACTAAACTCCATTTCAGCCTTCCAGTCCGCCAGCTCCTCTGGGACACACAGCTTGTCTCTCTGACAGAAAGCACCAATACATGAGACAGTATATCCTCCCCAACTGAATGCTACATGTTAGGACTGGCATCCAATCCCTCTCAATACCTTCCCACATCATCCTTTCCATCCTGGTCATCTGCTCTGACTGGCAACTGGTAGCCTCCACCATTGCCTCAGAGTCTTTTTGAGCTCCACCTTCTGGGTGCTCCATTTGGCAGGCAGCCAGCTCTCCTTGCAAAATTCCTGTAGCGCTCCAGATTAATGAACTCAAATTCCATTCTTGCAGGTGAAGCCACAAGTATAAACAGGCAGGTAGAGTAAGGTTACATTTGGAAATAGCTAACAGGCAAATCAAGGAGAGCTTAAAACTCAAAATAATCTCAGACTATTTATCTGTGATCACACAAAATCACTGTATGGCAATGCACAAACACAAGTCCTGGTCCTCATCATTGATCACCAATGTAAGAACCAGGGTTACTGGTTGAGGAGGTGAAACCCTAATCAGGAGGCAACGACAAACCCTGTTGGGGTGAGGCACAAGGGAAACCCCAAATTAATCTTTGCTCAACCCTCTGGTAGCTTGGCACAGAGGAGTCAGTCTTAACTTAGAGGCAATGTGTAAAGTATTTATGCAGCACTTCAAACAGAAATTACGTGAAAACATAGCACAAGAAAAATCCATCACCAATTTAGGTAAAAAAAGAGCAAATGTTAATAAATAAATAAATAAATAAACCCCAAAATAACAAAAATCCAATCATTAGAACAAAAAAAATGCAATCTTAAAGATTTAAGTGAAAATAGCGCCAAATGTCCGAAGCTCCACTTGCGGCTATCCGTCATGATGAGCGCCTCCTGCACCATCTGTACACTTCATTCCTACAATGACCCTCTCCATATGGGTGGCACTTAAATTGGACAAGTACTTAATGACCCCCTAGGTCTCCCACTCCCCATAACTACAGAAATATGTTTTATGGTTATGTTGGAGTGCATGTGTTAGATCATCCCTTCAAGTAGTGCCTTTCACACATTGCCATTGGGTGACTTAATTACATTGCCTTGCCACTGGGCTTTACCTCGCTCAAGATGAGTAAACAGGAAATATGAGTAATCCCATGGCACTTGGCTTGACCCCACTCAAAATGAGTAAGCAGAAAAGATGAGTCCTCGGTGCACACAGTAAACAGGATAAACTAGGCTCAAAATGAGTAGACAGGAAAGATGAGTCATCAGCACAAACAGTAAACAGGATGGACTAAGCTCATCAGCACACACATGTAAACAGGATAAATGAGCTCATCAATACACATGGTCTCCACCCCAGGCTTGGCCTTGCCCCGGATGAGTAAGCGCACAATACAGAGACTGTTTAAATCACCCCCACTGCCGCATTCAGTTGCTTGTTTTAGAAATACCTACTTCCTGTTTGACGCTTGCTTGGACCGCCGTGGGCTTCTTCTGCCTTCTTGATTCGTTAAGATTCCTCTTCTCAGGCCTAGGAGTTCCGGGGCAGTGCGTCGCCGGTGCCTCTTCTGGTACTCAACTCCATCTCCTTGGCAGCAGCATTATCTGATCCCTGCTGTCCAGGCATCACTGGCCAAAACCCTGCAAAAGCAAATGACAAAGACTCATGAAAACCCTTCCTGCACTCAGAGAACAAGGTCAGTGCACTGACAGTTCAGTTTTGAATCGGAATCACATAATATTTGTGACTATCGTAGCTGGTTTATCTGCTTGGGACAATAATGAAAGTCTTCCAGAAAAAACTGTAAGAGCTTTTATTTTTGAGAGGCACGTCTTCATTCCATTTTTAAAAGACTGCCTGTGCTGCTAAAGGGCTTCCTGAGCCCAGGATGATCATTTGATTGAATTAAAGACTCTTCAGCCCCAGCTTCCATGAGGAGATAAAACATGATAAAGACATAGGCGCACATAATGAAAAATCAATAAATGAGGAAGCCAACAGTTATAATTATTTTTCACATGCTCAAGGTGATGCACGAAAACCTGACATTCACCATGCCTTGTACCGAAAAGGTGTCAAATGAATATTATTGGCAAGTGCCAAGGAAGCCATACTAAGTTGCAAGTGAGTAAGGATGATAGTTTTGATGATTGGGCAAGTTTGGTAATCTGACTTTGTTTTTGTTTGTTTCTTTGCAAGGTAACTCCAAAGGCTCTTTAAATTCTGTAAGTCACAATCTATCCTGTTAGTCACCATCAATCTGAATCATAGTCGCTGAAGCTACTGCCCAGTGTTTGTTTGTCTCCTTCTACTCCCACTCACTGTCCCCTATCCCTTTCACCCCGGGGCTAATCAGTCACATCCTGTTTCCTCCGGGTGTGGAGGACTAGGTCACAGGGTATTCCAGCTTTGCTCCCGCTGACCCCTAGATTTCAGGTGAGTGGTACTGGCCTGTCACTATCGGGTCGTGTGAGGCCTGGAGAAAGTCAGGCCAACCACAATAGAGTGGGATCAGTTATAGAGACCAGGTTAGTCCAACTGAAAAGGTACCTTCTCATTCCAGTGCAAAGAGTAGTCCTATTCACAGTGGAAGGGGCCACAAATAGCAAGGAAGTGTTGCAGATGGTTGTCAATGTAGCTTGAAGAGCAGACCTGGCATCGCCGAGGCTTATTGCTGTAGCAAAAATATCTTGTTGTCAACACAAATGGTTAGGGCTTCACAGTGGTGCTCGCTGTGAAAAATCAGTTCTATAACATAAAGTGCTAGGTTGCTGAAACTCCGCGTTGTGGGGCAGTGTGAGCAACAAGGTTTTGGCACCAACGTGCCCATTTGCAGTCACAAATACCTCAAATACTAATGATGAGTCCAGGACCTGGGGGTCAGTCACCACTGGACGGTGAGGGTCCTGCTCCACCTGGATCTGGGTGATGGTTCAGGAGGTTGGGAGCTTGTTATATCCATTTGGCTCTGCCAGAAGGCAAGCAGGTTACCCACTGCAGTCACTCTGGGTGTTCTGAGTTTAGGTTCAGGTCCATTCCCTCTGACTCAGGCAGGAGAGCTATCATGTCACCGGAGGTAAACTCCAAGAGGAACGCAGGGATCTAGCGTCACCATATCTGAACCACCCGGGATTCAGGTGAGTGGCTCGCACCAAAGTCCATTCAACTCACCAGCAATGCAGAAGTCTAATGGTAAATACTGCATTGTGCAGGACCTAAGCAAGATTAATAACAACACTGTTTCACTTTGTCCTGTGGTACTGAATACAGCTGCAATATTATTTCAGATACCCTGTAATGCTGAGTGGTCCGCAGTTGTCGATTTGAATCAGGCATTTTTCTCCATTCCCTTACAAGAGGAAAGCCAGTTCCTCTTCTTATTTTGATTCCAGAAACACGTTTTTGCATGGTGCTGAGTTCTACAGTGGTATACAGAAATCCCCTCAATGTTCAATCAAATCCTGTAGAAAATCTAGAGTTTTGCCTTCTTCCGCGCACCCTGAAAACGGGAAACAACCATTACAACGCAACTTTTAAAACGCACTACCATTACAACGAAATTTTTACAACGCAAAAACCATTACAACGCATGTATTCACAACGCATGTTTTTACAACGCAGGTACCTTTACAACGCATACCATTACAACGTAAGTATTGGTAAGTATATAATTATATTTTAAATGTTATATGTTTGGGTTTTTTAAGGGGTATTTTTAGGGTTAAGGGTCAGTTTTCAGTTTTTGGGTAAAAGGGTATTTTTAGGGTTCAGGGTCAGTTTTCAGTTTTTGGGTAAAGGGGTATTTTTAGGGTTCAGGGTCAGTTTTCAGTTTTTGGGTAAAAGGGTATTTTTAGGGTTCAGGGTCAGTTTTCAGTTTTTGGGTAAAGGGGTATTTTTAGGGTTCAGGGTCAGTTTTCAGTTTTTGGGTAAAGGGGTATTTTTAGGGTTCACGGTCAGTTTTCAGTTTTTGGGTAAAGGGGTATTTTTAGGGTTCAGGGTCAGTTTTGGGTTTTTGGGGTACAGGGGTATTTTTAGGGTTCAGGGTCAGTTTTGGGATTTTGGGTAAAGGGGTATTTTTAGGGTTCAGGGTCAGTTTTGGGTTTTTGGGTAAAAGGGTATTTTTAGGGTTCAGGGTCAGTTTTGGGTTTTTGGGTTAAGGGGTATTTTTAGGGTTCAGGGTCAGTTTTGGATTTTTGGGTAAAGGGGTATTTTTAGGATTCAGGGTCAGTTTTGGGTTTTTGGGTAAAAGGATATTTTTGGGGTTCAGGGTCAGTTTTGGGTTTTTGGGTAAAGGGGGTTCAGTGTCAGTTTTGGGTTTTTGGGTAAAGGGATATTTTTAGGGTTCAGGGTCAGTTTTGGGTTTTTGGGTTACAGGGGTATTTTTAGGGTTCAGGGTCAGTTTTTGGTTTTTGGGGTACAGGGGTATTTTTAGGGTTCAGGGTCAGTTTTGGGTTTTTGGGTAAAGGGGTATTTTTAGGGTTCAGGGTCAGTTTTGTGTTTTTGGGTAAAAGGGTATTTTTGGGGTTCAGGGTCAGTTTTGGGTTTTTGGGTAAAGGGGTGTTTTTAGGGTTCAGGGTCAGTTTTTGGTTTTTGGGGTACAGGGGTATTTTTAGGGTTCAGGGTCAGTTTGGGGTTTTTGGGGTACAGGGGTACAGGGTAAAAATAAAATAAAATAAAATTTAAATTAAATGAAATGAAATTAAATTAAATTAAATTATATTATTTTCAATTATTTTAAATTAAAAAATTAATATATACTTACCAATACTTACGTTGTAATGGTATGCGTTGTAAAGGTACCTGCATTGTAAAAACATGCTTTGTAAATACATGCGTTGTAAAAGTTTTTGCGTTGTAAAAATTTCGTTGTAATGGTATGCGTTGTAAAAGTATGAGTTGTAACGTCATACATCCCCTGAAAACGTACCTGGATTTCCTGATTCTAGTCAGAGGACTCGTTCTTCGTTCCATCGACGCTGGACTCTTCCGAAGCTGTTGTTTCTTCTTCACGAAGCTGCAAAGACAAAAAGAAAGCTGAGTGAACTTTTTTTCTTGGTACAACTCAGGCGCCCACCGCAAGCAAGCTGCAATCACGTCTAGAATACTTACTTGGCAGTTATATGAAGGCAGTAGTTTGGAACAGAATCTGAAAGAGAAAAGACATTAAAAAGACATTAAGAACAATGTGCCTGCAAGGGTTTGACAGATAACATTTCCTGCACGTTTAGAGAATTATTTCAGCTTTGAAATTCTTTGGAGTATGCTCTTTATTATTTCTTACTAAAATACAGGTTGTGAAGATAAGAAAGTTGGAGATTTGAAGGAGTAAGTGAAACAGAAGTTAGAACGTAATTGTTATTTGCCACTGAAAATAATAGAAAAAATGTGTAACTTATTCTAATGTTTAACTCTTCGATGAGGTGAGCACAACTTCTTCAACAGACGAATTCTCCCAGACTACTCAGAAGATAATCTCCACTTCACAACGACAACACGGACGCGACGCCAGAATTTTCTAGATCGCAGGTAGGGTACTCTTTGAGTAAATACAAAATAACAACTGTACAAAAAATTGTGAGTAGGAGACTAGCTAGATCGGGAGTTTAGTTACTATAATCTTCTTTCCTTGTTGCCTCGCAGGTCGACAACCAGGAACAGCTAGCGTCCCTGATCCGGCCCTCCTCCCTAAATTCTATCAGAATAATCTTAGTGTTTAAAGTGCATCACAGGGTGTTAATTAGTTATATTACAGGGAAGTCATCCATAACATTTCTGTGAAATCCACCAACAAGCAACCAACAGGTAAGATTGCTTGTATTACTGACAAATGGTTGCTGCTGAGCAGAGACACAATTCTGCTGTCCTGCTGCTGGACCAAGCTCAAGCAGGGAAAGGCAGAACAATAGGTATCCTGTCACAGGTAGGTGTGACCACCTCACAAACAGGATTTTGTGTATTGGGATGGGGTGGGTGTGCTTGCCAGCGCCACACAGTCTGACTGAGGGGCACATTTGTTGTCCCTGTGCATAGTCCAGTTTAAACCAGTCCTGGGAGCCATTGGCTCGCACTCTCTGGCGCAACACTGGACAACAGACATGAGAGTAACCTCCTCCCTGTCCAGACCCTTCCCTGGAAGGGTCCCCTGAATATTTCCAAACCTTTCCCTAGGGTACTTAAGGGCTTACCTGGGTGTAGGTCCTGATATTTGTCGTGGGACAAGATTCTGATCTAACACCACTTCTACTCCTACCGTCTGGGCACTCTGGACCTCGCTCGACTTTGTTAGGGCCTGACTTCATCTCCCTTCCAGTCTGCTTCATCGACAGTGCCCATAAATCATACATGAACCCTCCAAGGCCTGTGAAGCGTCAAAGACACTTAAAGGAATCTTTCTTGGAGTGAAGTAGTCACTTCCCTGCATTTGCAGGCACCGCAACTAAGTTGACTGGTCTTCTGATCCTGAGTTCCTCTGGACACCAAAAGCTCTGCAACACAGGTGGTGGTTTTTCCACAGCTCCCGAGGTGTGCCCTGCACTCTCACCAAGTTTGAGCTCAGTAAACCTTGTATGGGTTGCAATAACCGAACCCCTGTGCACCGTGTCAACTTGAAGTTCCAAAGGCTTGTTGACTTCTTTCCAAGTAGCCCCAACCTCAAGCACCTCCAGTGACCAGAATATTCAGCCACACCACTTTGTGTGCTCCAAGGCCTGCATCTTTTGGTGAGCTGCATGAGGTCCTTTTGTGACTCCAGTGCCTGTGTATCCACTTGAGGGTTACACTTGTTTCTTTTGCGCTCCACCGATTGCTTGGGCCTGCCCTGACTCCCCTGATTTTGGTGAGTCCCCTGGGCTTTGTTGGTCCCAACATTGCTCCTTCTTCGATTGCCGCATTGGTTGCATTTGCCAAGGCTTGGGTGTGCTTCCACCGGACACCGACCACCCAGCTCTCGACATCCCTCATGGGACAGCTCATGCATGGCTCCTGGTCCTCCTCACCATCAACTGGTCCTCACAGCTTCAGAGTCAAGGTCATCATTATCCATCCTGCAACACCCAACCTCGAAGTACGTCAGTACAACGCGATAATTTTGATTGCGCTACTTTACAACGCGGTTTTCACAACGCAAGTCGTTACAACGACTTGCGTTGGAGGGCGCTGGATTGAGGAATAATTTAATTTTCTATTCCAACTCCAGCCCACGTAACAGTAGGGAAGGTGTTGGAATGGAAAATCTATTCCTTAAGCAAGAGCACCATCTAGTGCAAGTCGTAGTAATGACTTGCATTGCAATGGCTGCGTCGTAAAGGTCGCGCGGTGGAAACACCGCGTTGTAAATGATGTTTCCCCTGCCTGCAGGTACCTCTGATCTAGAATCCACCTTTGGACTCCATCGGACACTTTCTCCTTCTGCAACAGTTGCACTTTCCTGAAGTCCTCCATTGCGTTCGATGGCAGTTTCCGACACCGCTTCACACAAATGCACCAGACTTCCCTGGTGTAGTTAACATGGGTACTAGGGTGTCTACAGATGGTCTGGCTCTCCAACCTACTGTCTTCCACCGGGTTTCTTCAGGATCCACTGGGAAGGGTCCCTAATCTTACAGGTAGAGTTGTAAGGAGCACACGGTCGTGTTCCCACACTGCACATGCTCTCAATGGAGTCCTTGTCTACTCACCTTGGGTGGTTCCTGGGGTCCCCAGCACTTCAACGTCCTCTTGACATTGTCTTGATCCGAGTCGTGATTCTTATGCAACTTTCTTAGTATATGGTGTGGTCCCCACTGTGTATTTTGTACTATTTACTGCGTTTCTTTGCTAAAGTATTGTGTGCATTGCGTTTATTTGAACATACAAGAGAGTATTATATAATAAATATATATTTTTATAACTTATGGTGTGGTTCTTTTCACTTAATCTATGCTATAAGATTGCATTTTGGTAAAACAAGCTGCTTTATACTTCTTATGGACTAAGCCTGAAGGCTGCTCTCAACAGCTATCACTTAGAGTGCTTTCTAAGGTTGTCTAATGCCTCTTAAATCACCATAAGAGCTGTCTGGACTGGTGCAGGGTGCCCACTTACATAAGTGGGAATCATATACCAGGCCAGCTTCTCACACTGACATTTTGGTGAACCCCTTTACAAGCTAAATTATGTGATGTTTATTGATGGATCATGCTTAAATGACAATATGGGGGATTTAAGAGCAGCTTATGATGTCTGCACAAAAAATGAGTAGTGGATGCCTCTTGGCTCTATAGCCAGGCTTTTTGTCTTTCAACACCAGTTGAGCGTGACAATATTTACTGGCAATCTGTATGGCTGTGGTGTGCTTCATTACTTTGTACAGTTGAGGTCACAGAGGGGATTGATGACTTCATATGGGTCACACATCCAGATTGGGGAATAGGTAATGCATTTACTGGAAGGTTTTCAGATGCCATGACAAGTTGCTGTGGTTAAAAAAATAGCCCACAGGTGTGGAAATAATTATGTAACCTTTGGTAATAGATAGGCTGATGAGGTTGTTTGTTGTTAATGTGCCTTTTCGGCAATCACATTTAACAGGGAATGCACAAATGAATCTGATGAGATTTTTGCTATACAGTTGTCTGTAGCTGATCCTTGGGAGGAAGTTAAGAGATTGCAGGAGGAAGTATCAAAAGCTGAACTACAAGGATGGGTCAGAGCAGGACGTACAAAAATGCGCAGGGTTATGGATCTCAGCTGATGGAAGACCTTGTTGCATGATAGTTTGTTGTTCCCAGTGACTCAACATTTTCATGATTAGATTGTTCAGGTAGAATTGGTTCAACCCCAGTTAAGTGTTATGGTTGAACAATTGTGCCATCATTGTGTGACATGTCAACAAATGAATGTAGGGAGAAGAACACCAGTACCCATGAGTCACATAGGCAGATCAGGAGGACTCTTTAACATAATGCAGGTGGACTTCATTGAGATGGATGTCAGTAATGAACTGATATGTCCTGGACATGGTGTGCATTTTCTCTGGATGGGTGGAAGCCTATCCAACATGGAGAAATGACAGTCTCACTGTAGCCAAACTACAGTTGTGAGAATTTATACCAAGGTTCAGATTCCTGGTTTACTGTTGTCAGACTGAGTAACTGATTTTCCTAATGAGACCCTTACAATGTTGTGTGTGGCACTACAAGTGGAACAGCGATTACATTGTAGCCCCCATAAACGGTTGCTCCCCCCACACTGTAGTGGCCTGTTTGGTAAAGCAGAGTTGCTTTCCCAAGGTAAATGTAAATGTAAATGTGTTGGATTTGTAAAGCGCACAGCTGCCCGTGAGCGTCCCGGCGCTTGCTTAGGGAACCCATCCTGGTATTCCCCTGTGAGAAACCCCGGCAGGGTGTCCACAAGGTGAAAGCCAGGCATCCCGCCGCGAGGGGCCGTAGTGGAGATTAAGCAAGCTATTGCCCAGAGTCGCAGAGTGTGACCCCGTGAGTTGAGTAGGCACCAGAGCGAGAATTGTCGAGTCCGTGGAATTTTTTTGAGCCCGAGACCCGCCGAGGCGGGGAATCGAACCCTGGTCCACAGTCGATCTCAGCCTCTTGGTCTGCCGCCTCTAACCACTGAGCCACGCTTCTCCACGTTTAACTATTTCTTGTTCCATGCCATTCTACACGCTCTGTAAGACCTACAGGCTTAGAGGGCACGGGCCCCCACCAAAAAAAGAAAGCCTGCTGCTGCCCCACATTGCTGGTGATGTGGGGTCCTCCGTTATGCTACTGCAACCTCCTGTGTCTGATTGTTCAGCAGGACAAGAAGGGTGGTCTCGTGCTCCAGAGTTCCTGACCCGTCTTAGTCCCAGAAGTCTTACATAGTGGTACATAAGCACCTGAGGAGGAAGAGGAGGAGACGAGACCAGAGAGGGGAAGCTCCACAGAGCAGCCAAAGGTGTAGATGAGCAACCCTGATGAAGAAATGAGAAGTGGGGGAGCCAAAGAAGAGTATCTATGGAGCATAGAGAGAATGAGTTTGAGTGTGTCAGTTGAACGCATACCACAAACCATCATCAAAGAAACAGATTCAAGGGGTGTCGGTCGGTGACCCTGAAGGAGATGAACAGACACCAAAAAGATCAACGTTGCCATATTTGTTTTAAAAGTAATAAATATACAAAATGGATATAATGTTACCATTTGATTTTTATAACCTTCGGGGCATATACTAATTTGTGTTTCCTTACCCACTTACTGTGTGCTGGTCACCTCTCCCGGGTCCCCCGCAGCTATAGAGTGCTGTTTGAGTGGAGGGAGCATGGGTGATGGTTACGGCCGCACTGGAATCCTCACTTCCGGCAGCATATCCAGTTCGCGCTCTAGCTTTTCCTACTTCCTCGCCCACCGCAGCTTCAAAAACAGCTGATAAGGCCGACGCGCAGTAGAGAAAGGCACAGGTAGCTCCGCAAGCTGCATACACAGATGGTTTTTGTTACTTGGGGGGACTTGTAATTGTTACTTTGGGAAAATCTGCCTAATTTTATCTTTTTAAATTCTGCGGCATATGTTGTTACCACTAATTTGTGTTTCCTTACCCACTTACCGTAAGCTGGTCACCTCTCCCTGGTCCACCGCAGCTAGAGAGTGCTGTTTGAGTGGAGGGAGCACGAGTGAAGGTTAGGGCTGTACTGGAATCCTCCCTTTTGGCAGCACATCCAGTTCGCGCTCTAGCTTTTCCTACTGGCGTGCACACCACAGTTTCATTAACAGCTGATGGGACCGACGCGCAGCCTACGCGCTCCCCAAATGCGCGCCAAAGGCAAGCCCGTCTGTGCCCATCCGAGCCCGGCTGGGACCCGGGGCCAGAACCCCTCCCTCCCTGTTGATCTATACTGCAGAATTGCTGCGGGTTTTTTTATCTGTGGGTAAGCACACCTTAGGAGCCAATGTTCAGGCCATCCCCTCAGATTATTCAGGAAAAGGCTTTTGTTCCTATAATAGGGGGTTTAAAGGTAGCGATAATAAATACACGCTCTTTACAAAATCTTGAGGTGTTCTCCTTGTTACAAGATGGAGATATTGACATTCTGGCACTTAGGGAAACCTGGTTAGGGGACGCGTCAGACCCAGATATTATTGCAGCACTCCCAACAGAATATGAGGCTTTTTGGCAAAACAGACCAGGGGACACTAGAGGGAGGGGTGGCGTTCCTTTTTAAAAAGAGACTATTGATTACTAAAATAATAGCGGAAAGCTGCCATAATGCAAATTTTCTGGGGGTAAAAATCTCCTTTAAATCACCTTGCAATTATCCTCATGGTAGTCTATTACCCCCAAGGACCACCCCTAGCTTTAATGAGCTCTTTCTGGAACTCATCACTGATTTATGCTCCAGATTTAGACACTTGTTAGTGGGAGATTTTAATTACCATTGAGATAAAACACAGAGAGAGACATAAGCAGGTATATTTGAGACCGCCATGCTCGCAATGGACCTTTAGCAATTGGTCAATAGTTCTACCAATGAAAAAGGTCACACTCTTGACCGTATCTGGACCTCACAGCCAGAGGCAAAAATAACAGATATCAGCCCCTGTGCTTGGTCCGACTATTCGCTGCTTAGATGTTGGGTCCCGAGCAACAGCCAATTACTGCAGCCCCTACCTCTGTGGAGAAGGGTAAGAATTTGGAAAAATATTTAGACTGATCACCTAATAGATACCTAGCATTCAATTCTGCCCTCCAGTATGGAAATAGCCAACTTGGACCAAGAAAGTGAAGCCTTATTGTTTCACCTATGGCAGGCTATAGATATAGTGGCACCAGAGCAGAAAGAAAACGTTAGAGATAAAGGAAAGGGGGCCCCATGGTTCAATGAACCACTGAGGGAAAAAAAACAACTCCTTCGCAAAGCCAAGAGGCGGTGGCGACAAAGCTATGAGCCAGCAGAGCTAACTGCCTATAAAGCTCTTCTCTCCGCCTATAAAACAGCCATTTTAGCTAGGAAAGCCGAATATTATGAGGGGAGGATTGTTCGGGCAGGGAACAAACAAAAAGAGACTTTCTCTAGTTTAAAGGAACAGAGTCAAAAAGCGGAGATGAAATCCGCAGAGGCAGCTTTGGACAGTGACGCATTTCAGGAGTTTTCTCTTCAGAAAGTTAAGGATATCACCTCAGAAATTGCTAGAACCCCCATTGACCTCAGTTCCCTCCACCAGATTACTCCCCTGCCCTAGCAGTCAGCTCTCTAATGTCCCTAAAATTGACACTACTACCTTAGTATCATTAGCAAATCAAACTAAATCTGGATCCCAAGCAGACCTCTGTCATCTGAGCATCGATCAAACGGCTTTGCCTGGAGAAGCAGGTCCTGGAATTATTTAATAATTTTTTAGACTTGGACTACCTGCCGATAAATTTCAAAGAAGCCAAGGTCACTCCCCTGTTGAAAAAGCTGTGCGCAGATACTCAGACTTTAAAGAACTACAGACCGATCTCTCAGCTCCCCTTTCTAGCAAAGGTGCTATTAAAGATACTTTCAAAGTATTTGGAGGACAACCAGCTACTCCAAAGCACATCATAGCACTGAGCTAGAGATGGTGTCCGTTCTGGATGAGCTCAGAGTTGTGGCCGACAACAAACGGCCGAGTGACCTGATTTTAGCGGCATTCGATACGGCCAACATAATATCTTGTTGAATTGTCTCACCAATCTGGGTATCTGTGGCCAAGTACATCAATGGCCAAAATACTTTCTGTCTGACCGCACTCAGAGAGTTCAGCTGGGTGAGCAGATATCGGACCTGGGCTCCCTGGCCTTTGGGGTTCCCCGGGATTCTGCACTATCCCAACTCCTTATTTTTTCTCAAACTCTTTTTATTGAAAAACAAAGAAAAGACATTACAAAAGGGAAATCAAATCTCATGTGAACACATACAGTTTCAACGCATGGGTCATTGTGGCAAGGTACAGAATCAAACGCAACAACATTTAGTGCAGGGATCGTGGGGAGTACTGTGCCTCTAGGTCCAGTCTCGGCGTAGGTGGTTCACAGATCTCTCCTTGGTAACTATTCCATGCACCCCATATCTTCCCCCACTTCTTGGGGCAACCCCTGGCAACGTATACTGCTTTCTCCCTAAACATACACCAGTCAAGGTCTTCCGCCCATTTGTTGACTCGGGCGGCTGACTGGCTCCCTAGAGCTGAACTATATTTTATTTAGCCACCATGTACGCCAGTGTCACCCATTGTTTCTGGTACGCAATTAAATCCGTAGGCTCCCAAACATTCAACAAACACCTCCGGGCTTCTGGTCGTATCTCCACACCCAAAACTTCTCCCAGCTCATCATGGATCATTGTCCAATATAACTGTATCTCAACACAATGCCAGGGAGTATGCATTAAGGTGCCGATTTCCCCACACTCTCTCCTACACTCTCCACTCTCAGCTCGTCCTATTCGTACCAAACGAGGCCCAGTTATATATGTAATATCTTCAATGGCACCAGTCGGAGCCGCATCTGGATAGCGACTACTTTCGGGGAGGAAGCCGCCTCCGTCCAGTCCTCATCATCGAGTTCTAACCCATCTGCACTCCATTTGGCTCTAATCCGCTCCAACAGGTTCTCCATGTTGTTGACCAATTTCCTGTATATCAAAGAAATGTTTTTTTCGGGGATACGCCCATCTAGTACTCGGTCCTCAAGAGGTGACGCCTCCGAGAGTACCGTGCCCTTAGGGACATGGGTTGTGTAGGCATTTCTCACTTGCCGATATCGATAATATTCGTTATCAAGTAAACTGTACAGTTTTTTGAGGGACTCGAATGTATGCACCATGTCTTTCCCTCACTCATCTTTTATCTGCGTAATTCCGATAAGGTCCCATCTGTCGAACCCCTTAGTTTTCCACAGACTACCCAGCTTCCCAGAATTTAGCAGGGAGTGGCAAGTGTCAATCTGCCTTCCCAACCAAGACATTTATTGCCCGTGTGCCACACTTGTATCGCATGCGCGGTGGGGCCAGTCAACGGAAATCTCCCGGGCCTGGAATACAGAGCTCTATCTATCATACCACCCGAGGCCTGACCCCGGTCCATGGCATAGCCTGGATCCCCCGGAAGTCTGTAGACAATATGATTTACCACGGCCAGCTGTGAGGCCCAATAGTACTTCCTTAAGTCTGGAATTCCGATCCCGCCGTCATACCATGCGAGAGTCAGTTTACTAAAAGCTATACAGGCCTTACCGTCCCGCAGGAGCTGCCTCTGTATCTCCCTAAAATATGTAGTTGACACTGGGTCCATCGAGTTCGGTAGGACAGACAAAAACCGAGGCAAAGCCATCATTTTGAAGAGCGCGGCCCTTCCGAGCAAGGAGGGTGGAAGAGCTTTCCAGCGCTCCACATCTTTCTTGCACCTGTTCAACGGGGAAGCTAAGTTATTATCATATCATAACTGTGGATTGAGCGTGATAAATATGCCCAAGTATTTAAATCCTACAGTCTCAAAATGAACAGGACATGACTGCGAAATCACCCGCCGGTAACCCACCAAGATAAAGAGCACCGACTTTGCCCAGTTAATGGCCAATCCGGAATATCTAGCAAAAATGGAATGCACATCAAGAAAGTTGCGGAAGGATTCCCTAGGGTTGGTGAGGTAAAGCAAAACGTCATTTGCATAAAGCGAGATCTTATCTTCCCAGTCAGGCGACCATTGTAAGCCCCGTATCGATCTATCCCATCTGACCCAGGCCGCCAAGGACTCCATTGCGAGTGCAATGAGTGATGGGGACAATGGGCATCCCTGTCTCGTGCCCCATCCCAAAGAAAAGTAACTAGACTTACAGTTATTGACAACCACTCTGGCTAGGTGTTTCACATATAATAGGCGCACCCAACAAATACACTCACTTCCAAAGCCCAGCTTCGCCAACACCGCAAACAGATATTGCCACTCCACTCTATCAAAGGCCATTGTGGCGTCTAAAGATACCAACACTGTCGGCTCGTGGATCTTCGGGGATCCCCCAAGGACTCCATGTAGTCTACGCAGATTCAGAGCCGGTTCCGACGAGGCATGAAACCGGATTGATCCGGGTGAATCAGGGTCGTGATCACCTTGACCAGCCTAGTAGCCAGGAGTTTCGCTAGAATTTTGGGTTCTGCTTTGAGAAGCGATATGGGCCTATAGGATGAGCATTGTGACTTAGGCTTACCGACTTTATGTATGACCACAATATTGGCCACTCGTTGGTCATATGGGAGCTCACCCTTCTCTTTGCTTTCCAAGAACATGGCTCGGACTTGTGGGGTGAGTCTACCAGCATTCAACTTGTACAACTCAATTGGTATCCCGTTGGGGCCTCTCACTTTACCGGACTTTATCTGCCTGATCGCCTGCGCAACTTCATCGTCGGAAAACGCGGAGTCAAGATAGCTCCTGACAAACTCGGCATAACAATGTCCCTGATCATTCCACTATTCTCAGCTTCTGTAAATTCACTACCGGCCGAGTAAACCTTTTTGTAGTACTAACTCGTCTGCCACCGCCTGCGGATCCGTGATCTTACGTGACTCCAATCCTTCCAACTCAGGTACCAGCCTAGATGCTCGCTCCCCGTGCTCAAGCCATGCAATCAATTTACCGGCTTTAGCGCCGTGCTCATATATACTGCTCTGGACTGCATTGTTTTGGGCCACCGCTCTATCTTTAACAAGGTCTTTATATTCCTCCTGCCGAAGTCTCAGCAAGTGGAGCTCCGCAGGCGTATGCAACTTAGCCGCCTTCTCCTCCAAAAGTTCCAGAAAATAACGGTCCGACATCCGGAGCACCTCTTTTTTAATAGCTGGGTATTTAACTGCCAGGCGCTAATGGGAGCTATCCTGCCCACTGCCCGCTGATCGAGGGCAAGCCGCATCAATAGTGGAGAATGATCAGAAATTCCCCTCCCAAGAAACTTCACCTCATGGACCTTGATCGCCATTGCCGCAGGTAACAAAATTTAGTCTATCCTAGATAAGCTACCATGAGCTGCTGAAATGTGAGTGTAATGTGTCAGTATTGGGTTGTGTATTTGCCCGCTGTCAACCAACCCCAGCGTGTCCAGGAATTCTGAACGCCATCTCTGTGTCTGTCTAAGAGCCTGCGGCGGGCTGCGGTCCACTTCTACATCCAATACAGCATTAAAGTCGCCACCTAAGACTAGGCCACTTAGGGGCAACGTGAGAAAGACAGAGCTCAAATCCCGGAAAGTCTCGCCCTGTAGGCCCGGTGGCACATATATAGACAAAAATGTGACCGTCTTGCCCCCCACCTGCCCCGAGACTCCCGCGTATCTGCCCCTTTGGTCTACCCACATAGCCTGCACAGACAGAGGAAAGGAATTCTTAACCAGAATCCCGACCCCCCTAGAGCCAGTGGTAAACCCAGCATGCACCACCACCTTATACCCCCCTTTATGGAGGGCCATGCATCTATTACCGACCAAGTGTGTCTTCTGCAACAATACCACATCCGGGGAGTGTCGTCTAATAAGTTGGCTGACCATCCTTCTCTTGATCTTGTCACCCAAACCATTCACATTCCAACTCAGCACTCTCATCCCTGATCCTTGACTACCCTGTGCCATTCAACGCATGTAAAGAACATCTCGCTACATTGTTTTCAGCTGACTTAACAAGGAAGGGAAAAAGAAATAAGAAAAAAAACTACAATTACACAAAAACATACCCATCCTGCCTCCCCCCACCCTGCACCCCTGCTCGCGGCATTCGCCAACCCCCAATTCGCAGTGTGCTAGTCGCCCCCATATTCTAACTAATTAACTATCTAAATGTAGATCAGAGGAGGAAGCCAGAGCCCCGCATCTCCTCCCCCGCCCATAGGAATCATGTCTTGTGCCTTGAGCTACACCTAACTAAAGGAGGCCGCAACATAGGATTGGCTAGCAAGCGGTACCCCCCTCACCAGCCCACACTACTCGAGCTACAGCGATACTTATCATTCCTGCTCCTGAGCACCATGTCCATCCCCGCCACCCTCTCCCCGGGAATCTCTCTGGGGGGAAGACCCTCCAGCCAACCCGAGGCAATTTCAGGGTTATCAAAGAACCAAACTTTCCCCGCCACTGCAGCGCGCAACTTGGCCGGGTACAACATGGCATATTTCAAACCCCTGTCTCTGAGCCGCTTCTTGACTCCAAGGAAACTCGGCCGCTGCCTCTGGACCGTCTGAGTAAAGTCTGGAAAGAAGGTGAAGGTGGAATTCTCATAACTCAGGGGGCCCCAGGATCTGGAAGTCTGCAGGATAGCGTCTCTATCTCTGAAGTTGAGCACCCTCGGGATCATCGACTGTGGTGGGGCCCCCGGCTTAGGTCGTCCTCCCGGGATTCTATGAGCACGTATTATCGTAAAAAGGTTACTCAACTGTTTCGAATTCAGATGGTTAAGGATAATGTCTTCAACAAAGAGATCCTGGGCCAGACCTTCAGCTTTCTCCGGGACGCCAATTATGAGTATGCTATTCCTCCGAGCCCGTCCTTCCTAATCGTCCAGCTTGTGGCTCACCGTGTCAATGACAGCTTTGAGTGCTCGAACCCCCTGTTGCAGCTCCGACACATCGTCAGTCAAGCTCGCGGTTTTGATATCAAGCGACTTCACCTTCTCAATGGTTATGGTGAGATCAGCTGGGATCAGGTTGACCTCAATGGACACAGTGTCCACCTTATGGTCCAACGACGGGATCTGCTGCCCCAAGGAGGTCTTGACACCTTCTATGGCGGCCATAACATCTTGCAGCCTGGGTTCTGACGTAGAATCAGCGGATTCTCTACTTCCTCCCAGCATCTGTCCTGACCCAGAAGGCGAGCCCCTGGTCAGCGTATATGGATCCAATTTGTTAGATTGAATGGATCAGGACCCCTTAGTCAACCTGGGCTGTTGCTTTTCACCCTCCGGTCGAGCCGCCATCTGGAGTCTGCACGTGGAGAGTCGCTAACCCACGGCCAACGTATTTGCGATGGTAGTCCGCCCAAAAGCACCCCTGTCACAACCACCGTTCCCAGCACGCCAGCCCCTCACCGGATGTATCAGCCTCTACTCCACGAATTGCCCATCAGACTGGTCAGGTAGGCATCTCAGATTCTTCTGGTCACTCCGTAGGCCCTCAAGATCAGCCCACCGACAGATAGTAGTGCAGAAGTCGTAGATGGGGGTCATGTACATATGCCACTGTGAGGAATAATGTCTGCCAGCAGCCCCGAAACACAGGGGTCGCCCACCAATAGGACAGCCAGACGCCAGTCTCACCCAGTCAAACGGGGCACCATAGAGGATGGCTACAATTCCAGTCGTACCGCAGTCCTCACAAGCCCATAGGATGGTAGCAGTCAGCACCACGGGTCTTTAAGTAGGTCTCTGTGTTACGCGCCCAGGCGGCAGCTCGGGTCTCTCCCTGTCAATCTGCTGCACCCTTGGCAATATCCGGATCCTCTAAGCCGGCCAGACGGGCGGCAAATGCGGCATGAGAGCCTCCACTTGTAAATATGGGCCTTAACTGTGTCAGTAGAAGCACCAGCCTCAGTGTCCTCCGGCCCTTAGCTTGCCGCGTTACACAACATGGGGCTGTCAGTAGCAGGGTCTCCGGAGCACCGTACAATCCGGCCATGCACTCCTCATCAGGGCTGGCAGGGGGCCAAGCCCGGTTCAGAGGCGCCAGCAATCCACAAGCGGCACCCACAAGTGCAGTAACCTCCAGGGGGACTCGCGATCACCCGAGCCCCCCGATCGCACTACTTCAATATAGTTCGGTCGGGGGGAAACACATCCGAGCCACCACTCGGCCCCCAACAGGCACTTCTCACTGACCCGAGCCCCGCCGCAGGCGCCAAAGGGTCTCCGGTCGAATCGCCCAATCCAGGAAGAGGCGCGTCCGGGAACTTCCGGTCGGCGCCGCTGATGTTGTTAAGTTCGGCACCGGCCGCCACACCATGCAAGTCCCCGGCGTCTACTGCGGCGGAGGCCCGGACTTCACGGGCGCGCCGCTCCGGCCCACAATCACGCCACGGGCCCGGAGCCACACTACCACACACCGCTTTCACTCCACAGGGTCGGCCCCCGAGGGCGCACCAGGATGACTGCAGGATGTTGGAGGGCGAGGCGCGGGTCGCCGGGAGCTACTGGCCTACGCGGCCATCTTGGGTGCCCGTGTAGCTCCGCCTCCATCCCCACTCCTTTTTAATATCTATCTGCAACCCATGGTACAGACCCTGACTCATATGGATTGTCAGGTGTTCAATTACGCCGATGATACTCAACTTCTTATCCGGCTAAATAACTCCCACCAGGCCCAGGAGTCAGCCAAAAAGCTGCTCAGGCTCACGGTGAACTGGATGACAGCTAATTCACTGAAAATAAATCCAGATAAGACCGAAGTGCTTGTCATCCCGAGAAGGAATAGCCCATGGTGTGATCTTTTCTGGCCTTCAGAACTAGGTGTAGCGCCAGTTCCAGTCCCGGTTGTTAAAAGCCTAGGGCTGAAAATGGACTCTGAACTATCTATGTTTTCCCAGGTCACCACTGTTGTGGAAACTTGTATTGCATTGCTTAGGCAGCTGCGGAAGCTTGCTCCTCTTTTGTCATCATCTGCACTTCTATCAATTGTTTCCGCCACTGTCATCTCCAGGCTGGATTATGGGAATGCCCTTTACATTGGCCTCCCCAGAAGCTCATTAGGCGATTGCAGGTGGTGTAGAATGATGCTGCCTTGCTCATTTTTAGACTTCCTAGAAAGACACGTGCTACTCTTCTGTTACACAAACTTCACTGGCTCCCCATTAAACATAGAGTGCAGTTCAAGGGTCTTTGTGTTGCTCATAAGGCAATCTACGGTCAGTATAAAAGATCGCCTGGTGAAATATGTCCCTGGCTGGATTCTGCGATCAACTGAGGCTTGTGGGTTAGCCTCCCCCAGGTACACCTCTAAATCTTTAGGGAGTAGAGCATTCTCTGTGTGTCTCCTGCAGATCTGGAATGATCTGCTGGAGTACCTATGCAAGGAATCGACTCTGCTTACCTTTAGAAAGCTTTTAAAAACTTTCCTGTTTAGAGAGGTGCTAACCTCCGCATAATCTCTACTATCGGGGCTGCTATTAGGTCTTTGCTTAGTGACTCGCTCACTCTTCTCGTTAAGCGTTTAGAGACCTGTAGGTGATTTGCGCTATATAATAGTCATATAACATTAACAATATTAACATAATGAATACATAAACAATTAGGAAGATTACCTAGGGCCATGGTTGCAGTAGAAGTATTGCTGTTATTTTAGAAGAAGATGGAGTAGAATTAGAGATGTTTCATGGAAACTGATGTATTTAAGCTGAATGAAGTTATCACAGTTAATAGCAATTGGTTTTCTTTAATTTTCACAAGTGGAACCAATTTAAGAATATTACAAGTCTGCCTGATGCTATATTGTACTCAAGGTTTGACTGCAGACAAATGAGTTTCCTTATCAAGAATAGATTTAGAATGGTGTTTGATGTGACATTAACTGTTGTGATAGTATTATTAACTCTTTTTTAGTTAGTATGAGTATTTCTCCTGATACAGGAACCTTTAGGTTTAGCCCTACACCTACATTATATGCACATTCAATCGATCACATAAACATCAAGGCTTTATATATAGATGCATCAGTGGGAGAATTTAGATCATTTGTTCATTCTAGATTAGTGCAAGTATGGACACATGCCCTAGATGCTTAGGAGTGTAATGTTTGTACAAACACACCTGCTTCAGTTGCTGACAATGTAATCTATCATTATATTGCACTTTCATATGGAATCACTTGAAATATATTACTTAGCTTATTTTATAGGTAGAATTATTTTGAGTATTATTTTTCCAATTATGATTTCATTCTTTCCGAAGTCCCCCTTCTTAAGAGACTGAACCCGCACATACAAGCTAAGGAAACAGGGAAAGCTAGAATTTCTTTAGATCCCCAAGTAGAATTGACCATGTTAAGGTATATAAATGCACTTTGACATGGTCTATGAGTCCACTAGGAAATACATTAATTCATACTTTAGAAGAAAGAAGAGGTCACACATTTCATTAAGGAACAACAGAAATGGAAGATGTTTTAAACAATGTGTGGAAAAAGAAGAAAGGTGAGTAGAAAGAAAGGAGGGTATCTTCTATATTGTAATTAGACAGATGATTGAAGGGAAAATTGTGCATTTACAAAAGAAGAACTACACTAGGACTCACTACATGGGATTGAGTGAGTTTGAGCATACGTTTGAAATTTTTGGAGGGCCAGTTCAGATTCTTACTGGAGAGGGCCTGTTATTCCTGGAGTATATTTTGTATGTAGACAGGATGATTACTTTCAAGTGCCTGCTGACTGGTAAGTTAAATGCTATTTAGCTTTAGTGTTCACAAAAATGATTCATGTAAATAGTTTAGAGGCATTTGATAAATATCAAACTCATATATCTAGGTCTAGTACTAATGATGGCTCACATTTAGGGGCCGATTAGGATGGCGGACGGAAATGGGTACTGTCCGCCATGGTGGGGGAAATTTTACTCCCGGCTGCGCCGCGGAGAAACCGCGGTTGGGATTAGGATATTCATGTCACGAAACTCCGACCGCGGCGGACGGAACACAACCAACACCGTCCGCGGTGGACGGAACACAACCAAGTCCGTCCGCGGCGGACGGAGTCCAATGAACAACCACTGCCGCGGACGGAAATGACCGCGGAAAATAAAACATGTACCGCCATCCCAGAGAATACTCCGTGGCCGCAATTAGGATAAATCCGCCCGTACAACGGAACTCACAGCCATCCACGTCCGCGGCGGAAACAATGCAACGAGAACCACAGCATCAGGGCGGAAGGCCAACACGCACAACATCCCTAGCGCCTAACAAATGTATGAAAGTGCACCGCAAGTCCTAAGCAAACATACGAACATTGACAAGGCCCCCCCCCCCAGCACAAGCCACCATGACACGTCCCAATTATCCAATAATGCACACAAGTCAACACGCCCACCTACCACCTGACTGCCAACAACCATCGAGACACGACTATAAAAAGACACCCCCACACAACCACAATCCCTTGCACCACAGCATTGCTGCCAGCAAGAGGGCCATTCGAGACACTGCTAACTCACATAAAATCACATAGAAGACACCCACCCACCACCCTACCACACAAACACCCACCACACAAATCCTACACATCACACACCACACACCTGCACCTCCCAACTCACTCAACTCACACACTGAGCACCACACACCATGGCACCCAAAAAAAAACCCAAATTCACGGAGACAGAGTTGCGGGTAATGGTAGATGAAATTATCCGTGTGGAGCCCAACATCTTCGGGGCCCAAGTCCAGCAGACGACCGTGGCGCAAAAGAACCACATGTGGGACAGGATCGTCACTCGTGTGAATGCGTCGGGGACTGTGCCGAGGACCAAGCACGACATTCAGAGGCGGTGGCATGACCTTAAGACCAGGGTCAAGGGCATCCGAGCGAAAAACCACGCCAGAGCCAATCTTACTGGCGGTGGCACACCCCCGGAGCCCATACCCTACACCGATTGGGAGGAGAAGGTGCTGGTGATACTACACCCAGAGAGCCTAGACGGCCTTGACGAAGGAGAAGAGACTGGTGAGTACAAACCAAGCACCACGATCAGCACGACATGGTCAGGCTCACACAACTGAGAATAAACATCCCCCACGCCCCAACCCATGCACGTTGGACACCAACACACTAACATGTCCATGGCTCCCAACAGGCCCCCATGTGCACGGGGAGGGTGGTGGTGGTGGTGGAGGGTGGGGTGTGTGAGAGGCCCAAACTACAACTCCCAACAGGCCCCCATGTGCACGGGGAGGGTGGTGGTGGTGGTGGAGGGTGGGGTGTGTGAGAGGCCCAAACTACAACTCCCAACAGGCCCCCATGTGCACGGGGAGGGTGGTGGTGGTGGTGGCGGTGGTGGAGGGTGGGGTGTGTGAGAGGCCCAAACTACAACTCCCAACAGGCCCCCATGTGCACGGGGAGGGTGGTGGCGGTGGTGGAGGGTGGGGTGTGTGAGAGGCCCAAACTACAACTCCCAACAGGCCCCCATGTGCACGGGGAGGGTGGTGGTGGTGGTGGAGGGTGGGGTGTGTGAGAGGCCCAAACTACAACTCCCAACAGGCCCCCATGTGCACGGGGAGGGTGGTGGTGGTGGTGGCGGTGGTGGAGGGTGGGGTGTGTGAGAGGCCCAAACTACAACTCCCAACAGGCCCCCATGTGCACGGGGAGGGTGGTGGCGGTGGTGGAGGGTGGGGTGTGTGAGAGGCCCAAACTACAACTCCCAACAGGCCCCCATGTGCACGGGGAGGGTGGTGGTGGTGGTGGAGGGTGGGGTGTGTGAGAGGCCCAAACTACAACTCCCAACAGGCCCCCATGTGCACGGGGAGGGTGGTGGTGGTGGTGGCGGTGGTGGAGGGTGGGGTGTGTGAGAGGCCCAAACTACAACTCCCAACAGGCCCCCATGTGCACGGGAGGGTGGTGGTGGTGGTGGAGGGTGGGGTGTGTGAGAGGCCCAAACTACAACTCCCAACAGGCCCCCATGTGCACGGGGAGGGTGGCGGTGGTGGTGGAGGGTGGGGTGTGTGCGACAGGAAACAGAAATGTCTACAAATCAATGTAACCATGTACTGTCCACATTACTGACCTGCTCGATCTTGTCCCTCAGGTGATCGTCAACTGACTGGGGAAAGCAGTACCCGGCCGCCAGCCTCGCCTCCCACACCTACAGGACTCTCTGCCGACGACGACACAGGCAGCTCCGGGGCGGAGGATGGAGCGGGACCAAGCACGCAGCCAGGGCCATCTGGCTCACAGGGACTCCCAGGACCGACCAACGTCGCAAGTGTCACACCAGCGACACCTGTCTCTGTGATCTGCACAGTCCCCACCACCACCAGTACCACCAGTACCACCAGTACCACCAGTACCACCAGCACCACCAGCACCACCACTCCTGCCGGTGCCACCCAGCATGACCCAGCGCGCAACGCTGGTCCAACGGCCCCACACACAAGCAGGGTGAGTGGGCCACAGGCAACGGGACAACTGCCAATCAGGCGACCCACACACCGCCGGTCAGAGGAGGGACAGCTACCCGAGCCAGTGGCACAGTCCCTACAAGCTCTTGCCAGGTGCCAGGCCTCATACGACCGGTCCCAGGCAAACGCCGATCGTGTTCACCAGGACTCAGTGGACAACACCAACAGCCTGCGCGAGATCTCTGGCATCCTTGGCCAGATGTTGGTGATCATGGGCCAGCAGGCAACGATGTGGAGGGAATGGGTTGCCCGGAACAACCCCCCCCCCCTCCACCATGTGTGTCAGCGCCACCGCCACCGTCACCTCCGCCTCCCCCGTCACCTCCGCCTCCGCCTCCACCGCCGCCACCACCACCTGAGCCCCTGGCGACGGATGTGGCCCATCACCAACCTGCCCTCCCAGCTGCCTCTGTACCACCTCCGAGACGGAGGGGGCGGCCGAGGCAGGAAGTTGCTGAGAGCAGTGTTGGAGCGCCAGGCACACGCTCCAAGAGGGGACGACCTTGACAATGCCACTGCCTGTGCCAGACATTCACCCTGCAAACCATCCTGTCCCACATAGACAATCATTGCCACTGGTCTGCTGGACTAGCCTGACACCCCCCAATGTGGTGTCAGCACGGACATTTCATCTGCCATTACCTACAACTCCAACTCCCTCCCTCCCACTTACTTGTAAATATTCACCAGCACAAAAGCACAACCTGTCAATAAATTGCATTTACTCACACAATGATGTTTTGCCTCCATGTTTATTCACATGATTGCCATCAGATACAGACCTAAACAGGTACAGGGATCATAGTCGCACATGATCATGGCGCTGCGGGAGTGACCTAGAGAAAACCAGAGACAGCAAACACACGTCAGTAAAGAGATTCACACACATCACAACACAATGGACAGCAACATTACACAAACGACAACCATCACACAAGCATGGGATGGGAGCACACACATCATGGACACTCCTATGTCCAAAGACATGAAGACACACATGTGCAACCATCACAAACCACACCCAGCTGAATAACCCCATATCCACACAACACCAGAAAACATACATGAGGCATTGTCAACCGCCACTAGAGGTAGATACTCACATTCAAGGGAAGTAGCGATCAATGAGCTGGCGCCTCTGGTCCACACCTTCCTCCTCACCACTATCCTCATCAGTCGACATGGGTGGGATGGGAGGCCGAGGAACTCCTTCGTCTTCAGGGTCCAACAGCAGTTCAATGTCATTGCGTACTGCCAGGTTGTGGAGCATGCAGCAGGCAATCACGATCTTGCATACTTTTCCTGGTGAGTAAGGCAGTGCCCCTCCGGTCTTATCGAGGCACCGAAACCTAGACTTCAGCAGTCCAAAGGTACGTTCGATGACTCTCCGTGTCCTTCCATGTGCCTCATTGTACCGCATTTCACCCGCCGTCCTCGGATTACGTAGGGGACTGAGGAGCCAGGGCCGGTTTGGGTAAGCCGAGTCGCCTATGTAGGGGGATGACAGAGACAAACATCAGAACAAGATATGGTGGGTACCCCATGCAACACAGAGATCACAAGAGTCCCCACTGCACACTCACCAACAAGCCACGCTTGACCGGGTGGCAGATTTGCCATGAGTCGTGGGACATTGCTGGTTCGCATGATGTGGGCGTCATGTGCGGATCCAGGAAATCTTGCACACACATGGGAGATGATGTTGCTCGCCAGGCACACCACCTGCACGTTCAGCGAATGAAAGTGTTTGCGATTCCTGAACACTTGTTCGCGTGCCCGTGGTGGAATGAGCGCGATGTGCGTGCCATCAATTGAGCCCACAACGTGAGGTATGTGGCCCAGTGCATAGAAACCAGCTTTGACAGCTGGCAACTCTTCCGGACGTGGGAAATGTATGTACTCATCCTTGTACAGCATCATAGCTGTTAACACATCCCGAAGAACCGTGCTGAACATTGCCTGTGACATACCCCCGGCACCTCCAACTGTATACTGAAATGTGCCAGTAGCGAAGAAATGTAGTACCGCCATGACCTTTGCAGTGGGTGTAAACGAGCCAGGATACGTTCTACGTGGCTGCAGATGAGGAGCCAATTGAGCCACAAGCTCCAGCAACCGACGTCGATCCAGCCTGAATTTCCGAATCACCTCCTCGTCTACCATATCCTCCAGCTGAGTGTATGGGCGATGCACATTTGGAGCCCTCCTGTGTGGGAGAGAGATGTAACTTAGGTCAACGTACAAACGACGCATACGTGTACAACTCCATCACATGTGTACCTTACTGACATAACTCCAGTCGTCACCCTAATGTATCGTAGACACATCACAGACACTCATGCAACTGCATGCACACAAACGATAAGTTTACACACGCCATGTCATCAAGCACAAATGCCACCACCAATGATGATGTGCATACGGTAATGACATGCATGGTGACAGAACGTATAAATCACATACACGGAATGCATGTGTACCACCACCACTGTAGTCACCTCGACACAACAATAAACCGACAACAGATGCATGAATTGGCCACACAGCCGTGATGTACTGTGTAGTTGTGAAGATGTAACAACGTCTGTAGGGTCAAACCCGACGTCAACACGTACGAATGCACATCTGTTGGCCATTGTGTGCCGACCGATGTCCATTGTATGGACACACATGCTATATTGTATGACATATGACCTTTCACAATCACCCTCACATCCCTCATGACGCAACTGCACACAACACATCACGGTGCAGCGTCTGACAAGATCACATATTTGGCGCCGCCATGGCGGTGCTCAACTTCCGCTACTTCCCAAAGGCCGAATGCGGCCTGCGTCCCTCTTCCCATTGGCTGCATGTGCAGGGACCGTCACGGGCACACATCGGCAACCGCACGTGCAAGCTTCAGGCACGGATGCTTCAGTTGCAACAATGTACTATCACTGGCGCCTCCATGGCGGGGTACGTACACAGCGGGGGAGGTGCAGGCCTATACACCCTGCAGATGTACTCAATGGACATGCCAGTTCATGACCCCCCTTACAGTCACCTTGCATCATCCACCGTACACCGGCCGGAGCGGCCGGCCCATGAACAACCGCCGTGCCCGGCCATGAACACAACCGCCATGGCCGTGCCCGGCCATGAACAACCGCCGTGCCCGGCCATGAACACAACCGCCGTGGCCGTGCCCGGCCATGAACAACCGCCGTGCCCGGCCATGAACACAACCGCCATGGCCGTGCCCGGCCATGAACAACCGCCGTGCCCGGCCATGAACACAACCGCCATGGCCGTGCCCGGCCATGAACAACCGCCGTGCCCGGCCATGAACACAACCGCCATGGCCGTGCCCGGCCATGAACAACCGCCGTGCCCGGCCATGAACATGGCCGGGCACGGCGGATGTTCATGGGCCGGCCGCTCCGGCCGGTGTACGGTGGATGATGCAAGGTGACTGTAAGGGGGGTCATGAACTGGCATGTCCATTGAGTACATCTGCAGGGTGTATAGGCCTGCACCTCCCCCGCTGTGTACGTGCACCGCCATGGAGGCGCCAGTGATAGTACATTGTTGCAACTGAAGCATCCGTGCCTGAAGCTTGCACGTGCGGTTGCCGATGTGTGCCCGTGACGGTCCCTGCACATGCAGCCAATGGGAAGAGGGACGCTGGCCGCATACGGCCAATCGCAAGTAGCGGAAGCTGTGCACCGCAACAACAGGGCCAGTCATTGGCCCATTTCACGATCACGCTTCCAGGGCTGACCAATTGCTGGCGACGTATGCCACTGACACGTGCTGAGGGCCCTATATATGTGTCTTGGCCAACATGAAACTTCCTACCCTGGGGACCAGTGCTGCCTGTGACCATCACCTCGACCTGCTGCTGCTGCTGAGCTGACCACCGACTGCTGCCTGTGACCATCACCTCGACCTGCTGCTGCTGCTGCTGAGCTGACCACCGACTGCTGCCTGTGACCATCACCTCGACCTGCTGCTGCTGCTGCTGAGCTGACCACCGACTGCTGCTCTAGTGCCATACTCCGTGATCTTGCCATGTCGAGAGGCAAAGAGATCCGGTCTCGACCCTTCACCGCCGCGGAGCTTGATGTCCTCGTGGACGGTGTACTCCGCAACTATGGACGCCTCTACGGCGCACCGGGACGGGTGGTAAGTGCAGTGTGGGACATGTTGGTGTGCATAAGGGGGCCAAATGATCAGGCCTATTTATATCTTAGCTGTGTAGTGTGGGCTAGACATATGTTCCTGATTGTGCATGGCTGCTGACAGTAACGTCTTGCCCCTATGTGTGTGACAGGCCACCTGTCCACTGACTTAAACCCTTTTGTCTCCCATCATGGTAGGTCAAGCTGCACCTTCGCAAGGACCTGTGGAGGACCATAGCACGGGAAGTACGGGCATTGGGGGTGTGCAACAGACGACATACACACTGCCACAAACGCTGGGACGACATTTCCAGGCTGAGCAAGAATGTAGCGGAAGTAACACTGGGCCTGATTCCAAGGACGCCCCGTCTGGCCCGACGCTCCATGACCCCTCTCATGCACCGTATCATTGCAGTGACGCATCCTGAACTGGCCGTACGTCTGAGTGCCGATCAACAGCAAACTAGCGGTGAGCATACTGTCTGTGTAGGAAACTTGTGAGTGCTATGCATGTATTGGTGCACAGACACACTATTGAGTTCCGTGTTGCGTATGTATGCCTGTGATGGCATTTTGGTCCCATTGGGTGGTACTCATTTGACATCCAGGTCCGCCATGTTGACACGCCACTTGCTTAGTAGTTGAGTGTTAAAGCACATCCCCTAGTGGTCCATGTCCCCATGGCAGAAAATGTGAGGATGACTGGTAGGGGTGGGCCATGTGCAGGATGAGGGCTCATGAACCTTTGTCTGCTATGTGATTTGGCTATCCTGTTCCTTCTGTACGTGAGTGTGCCCATGACTCACACATCTTTTCTGTGCATTTCAGCTTTGACAGAGGACACTCAGCCACAGACGGTGGAGAGTAGCCGAGGAAATGAGTCCGGCTCAGACTTCGCACACACGCAGACTGACACGGAGGAGGCCAGCGCCGGAGAGGGGGACAGGACCGTCCCTGAGGACTCGCATGTGGAGACACCATCGTCCTCCTCGTCGGACACTCTTGGTGAGCCTGCACTGTTGTCACAGACTGGGAGTGGGCACTCATCACCTTCTGTCGGAAGACAGCACACAGGGCCCACACTTCCGCCAACTGCACCATGTACTGTTCGTGGCCGGAGGAGTAGGGGGAGCAGAGTGGCGTTCGGTGCAGGCACCGCTGCCCCTGCCACGGTGAGCCAAAATGCACTGTGTGCTGAGGCCGTTGATCTGCTGCGACAGCTGTGTGTGGGTCAGACCAATATGACAAATGCTTTCCAGGATCATGATAGGAAGTTGGGGCAGGTGGTGGCATTCATGGAAGGGATGCATGGCGATCTTGCAGGTCTACACAGGACAGTGCAGTCATTGGCAAGCAGTGTGTCGTCTGCAATAGTACAGTCGAATGAACAGGGTGCTACTTCTGTTTCCCCATCTACACCGCTGGATGTCTCAGGGGGTAGTGATTATTCAGAGCAGGACTCAAATACAGGTTATTGCACTAGAAGCAGCGTCAGACAGCACGTCAGGGCACGCAGGGCACAGACCCCATCCCCTAGATCAGCTAAATCTGTTCACGTAGACGACGTCAGATGCACTGGAGTACACACACAGGATCCACAAGTGTTGTTGGGGGACATGCCTTCCGGAGCTACACAGGCATTCAACACGAAAGGTACTCCGAAGGCAAGGGATACTCACATGTCCATGGACTGTTCCTTGGACAAGGCCAGTCAGAAGACTAAGGCACCTACTGAGAGCAGGGAGACCCCCAAGAGCAGGCCCACAGCAGTGGATAGGAACACTCCCAAGGACAGTGAGAAGACTAAGGCACCTACTGAGAGCAGGGAGACCCCCAAGAGCAGGCCCACAGCAGTGGATAGGAACACTCCCAAGGACAGTGAGAAGACTAAGGCACCTACTGAGAGCAGGGAGACCCCCAAGAGCAGGCCCACAGCAGTGGATAGGAACACTCCCAAGGACAGTGAGAAGACTAAGGCACCTACTGAGAGCAGGGAGACCCCCAAGAGCAGGCCCACAGCAGTGGATAGGAACACTCCCAAGGACAGTGAGAAGACTAAGGCACCTACTGAGAGCAGGGAGACCCCCAAGAGCAGGCCCACAGCAGTGGATAGGAACACTCCCAAGGACAGTGAGAAGACTAAGGCACCTACTAAGAGCAGGGAGACTCCCAAGAGCAGGCCCACATCAGTGGATAGGAACACTCCCAAGGACAGTGAGAAGACTAAGGCACCTACTAAGAGCAGGGAGACTCCCAAGAGCAGGCCCACATCAGTGGATAGGAACACTCCCAAGGACAGTGAGAAGACTAAGGCACCTACTAAGAGCAGGGAGACTCCCAAGAGCAGGCCCACAGCAGTGGATAGGAACACTCCCAAGGGCAGCGACACACACAAGGAGCAGGTGTCTGCTGGAGGCAGGTGCACCACAGACGACAAGTCTGCTGGCAGGAACAGGGCGGCGAGCAGGGCACAGGCTACATCCAGAGACAACACTCCACCTAAGGATAAGGCACATCCTACGGACAAGGCATCTAGCATGGACAATGGCGCAATCAAGGACAGGCATACTTCACCCCTGGCTGCACTGAGGCTGATGTTTTCTAATAAACGGCAAACTGATGTCTCCGCGGCGGAGTCCCCCCATACCTCCACTCCCATCCAGGCCAGTCAGAAGCAGAGGAGGGTGTCCCCTGTTGTTGCATCCCCCATTACACATCATTCCGAGTCCAGGCGGCAGGCACAGAGCAAACGACAAGCAGGCTCCAGCACGTCCCCCGAAACCAGATCCCCGGCAGCAGTTGCTCCACCTATGCTGGGTGGTGATTCTTTGGAGTCCCCACCACTTGGCAGTCCTGTCCTGTCCAGGGTGCACTCACACCTCCCTAAGAAACGCAGACACACACCATTGACACCTGCAAACCCCGATTTGGCTCTAGGTGAGCTATCCCCAGCTCCCAGGCCCACCCTGCCTCCTGGCCCATACAGCCCTGTGGCTCATCATTTCAGTTGTCCCAGTGGCGCCGGTGCAGTTGACTCTCATGTATCAGATGGTAGCACAGTGTCAGTTGTGCCCTCTCCTGTTGCAGGTCCTGGCAGTGTATCTGGGTCTATGGCTCACGTGTCAGTTAGAAGATCTGTGGCTGTGTTGCACACTCCTGTTTCTGCTGCTGGCAGTCTGTCTGGGTCAGTGGCTCACGTGTCAGTGACTACATCTGTGGCTGTGTCTCACACTCCTGTTGCTGGTGCTGCCAGTGTGTCTGGGTCCGTGGCCCATGTGTGTGTCACTCGGGCTGTGGCTGTGTCTCACACTCCTGTTGCTGGTGCTGCCAGTGTGTCTGGGTCCGTGGCCCATGTGTGTGTCACTCGGGCTGTGGCTGTGTCTCACACTCCTGTTGCTGGTGCTGCCAGTGTGTCTGGGTCCGTGGCCCATGTGTGTGTCACTCGGGCTGTGGCTGTGTCTCACACTCCTGTTGCTGGTGCTGCCAGTGTGTCTGGGTCCGTGGCCCATGTGTGTGTCACTCGGGCTGTGGCTGTGTCTCACACTCCTGTTGCTGGTGCTGCCAGTGTGTCCGAGGCAGGTAGTTCACGCAGTCCCCCCTGATTCTGTGATGTGACGTGCTGTACACTTCACTCAAATGTTAATTCACATGGTGTGTCCATTGAGAACTGCGTGGCACTCTTGTGGTCCCTGTGACGGGTTGGTAGGGACACGTAGTTGTGCTGCCTCTGATGTACCTGCTCTGTACTCTACAATGCCCTGTTGATGCTCTGATACTGCAACCTGCCCTCTCGTTACCTGCCTCTGATGTACCTGCTCTGTAATGCACAATGCCCTGTTGATGCTCTGATACTGCATGCTGCCCTCTCGTTTCCTGCCTCTGATGTACCTGCTCTGTAATGCACAATGCCCTGTTGATGCTCTGATACTGCATACTGCCCTCTCGTTACCTGCCTCTGATGTACCTGCTCTGTAATGCACAATGCCCTGTTGATGCTCTGATACTGCATACTGCCCTCTCGTTACCTGCCTCTGATGTACCTGCTCTGTAATGCACAATGCCCTGTTGATGCTCTGATACTGCATGCTGCCCTCTCGTTACCTGCCTCTGATGTACCTGCTCTGTGATGCACAATGCCCTGTTGATGCTCTGATACTGCATGCTGCCCTCTCGTTACCTGCCTCTGATGTACCTGCTCTGTGATGCACAATGCCCTGTTGATGCTCTGATACTGCATACTGCCCTCTCGTTACCTGCCTCTGATGTACCTGCTCTGTGATGCACAATGCCCTGTTGATGCTCTGATACTGCATACTGCCCTCTCGTTACCTGCCTCTGATGTACCTGCTCTGTAATGCACAATGCCCTGTTGATGCTCTGATACTGCATACTGCCCCTCTCACGTGCTGCCTCTGATGGGCCTGTTCTGTGCAATGGACTGTTGATGCACTTAGCCCCTCTCACGTGCTGACTCTGATGGGCCTGTTCTGTGCAATGGACTGTTGATGCACTTTGCCCCTCTCACGTGCTGCCTCTGATGGGCCTGTTCTGTGCAATGGACTGTTGATGCACTTTGCCCCTCTCACGTGCTGACTCTGATGGGCCTGTTCTGTGCAATGGACTGTTGATGCACTTTGCCCCTCTCACGTGCTGCCTCTGATGGGCCTGTTCTGTGCAATGGACTGTTGATGCACTTTGCCCCTCTCACGTGCTGCCTCTGATGGGCCTGTTCTGTGCAATGGACTGTTGATGCACTTTGCCCCTCTCACGTGCTGCCTCTGATGGGCCTGTTCTGTGCAATGGACTGTTGATGCACTTAGCCCCTCTCACGTGCTGACTCTGATGGGCCTGTTCTGTGCAATGGACTGTTGATGCACTTTGCCCCTCTCACGTGCTGCCTCTGATGGGCCTGTTCTGTGCAATGGACTGTTGATGCACTTTGCCCCTCTCACGTGCTGACTCTGATGGGCCTGTTCTGTGCAATGGACTGTTGATGCACTTTGCCCCTCTCACGTGCTGCCTCTGATGGGCCTGTTCTGTGCAATGGACTGTTGATGCACTTTGCCCCTCTCACGTGCTGCCTCTGATGGGCCTGTTCTGTGCAATGGACTGTTGATGCACTTTGCCCCTCTCACGTGCTGACTCTGATGGGCCTGTTCTGTGCAATGGACTGTTGATGCACTTTGCCCCTCTCACGTGCTGCCTCTGATGGGCCTGTTCTGTGCAATGGACTGTTGATGCACTTTGCCCCTCTCACGTGCTGACTCTGATGGGCCTGTTCTGTGCAATGGACTGTTGATGCACTTTGCCCCTCTCACGTGCTGCCTCTGATGGGCCTGTTCTGTGCAATGGACTGTTGATGCACTTTGCCCCTCTCACGTGCTGCCTCTGATGGGCCTGTTCTGTGCAATGGACTGTTGATGCACTTTGCCCCTCTCACGTGCTGCCTCTGATGGGCCTGTTCTGTGCAATGGACTGTTGATGCACTTTGCCCCTCTCACGTGCTGCCTCTGATGGGCCTGTTCTGTGCAATGGACTGTTGATGCACTTTGCCCCTCTCACGTGCTGACTCTGATGGGCCTGTTCTGTGCAATGGACTGTTGATGCACTTTGCCCCTCTCACGTGCTGCCTATGATGTACCTGCTCTGTACTCTACAATGCCCTGTTGATGCTCTGATACTGCATACTGCCCTCTCGTTACCTGCCTCTGATGTACCTGCTCTGTAATGCACAATGCCCTGTTGATGCTCTGATACTGCATACTGCCCTCTCGTTACCTGCCTCTGATGTACCTGCTCTGTAATGCACAATGCCCTGTTGATGCTCTGATACTGCATGCTGCCCTCTCGTTACCTGCTATGTTGTACCTGCTCTGGTGCCCACTTTGCCCATGTTCACGCATACACTGTGATTTGACCCCTATTATTTGACAATAAAGGTAGTCTATCAAGTCTCGTGGTCTGTCGTTGTCATTCCTGCTTGCGTACTGCTAATGTGTATTCGTATATGCTTCTCATCAGTGGTTTCGGTAACATGACACTCCCCCTCCCTACGTCACGTCCCTTGCTGGTATTCCCCTCCAGACAGCCAATGGTTTGTACCTTACCTGCGTCGTCGTCCATAGTAGGCCATGACTAGGACGTGGTGGATCGCGAAGAGCATCGGGAAAGCGTGTAGCGCCGGGTCCATGGTGGTGGTCAGCTTGCGGTGGGTATCTCGGCTGTGTCACCTATGTTCGCTGTGGGGATTCCGCCGTGTTAAGACAGGTTGTATTTCCGCAGCGGTTTTATGTGTGTTTTCCGCCATCTTGATTTGGGGGACGGTCTTCGACGTCAGTGCGTACGGCGGAGCGTCCGGATGTGTTCCGTCCGCCGCGTGGTCATGTGTAGTTGGCCGGCGGAGCGTGTTTTTCCGTCGCGGACGGAAATTTGACACGTTTTCCTATCCTGATATGGCGGACGGAGTATCCGCGGCAGGCGGACACGGAAAAGGCTTTTTCCGCCTACTCCAGGGCCGCGGTGGCTCTTCCGTCCGCCATCCTGATCGACCCCTTAGTGAGAGATATTGATGGCGCTATTATTATTGGAGTAGGAGTAGCCTAGAATGTTAAGAAAATAAGAACGCTTTCTACAGCAGTGGATAAAAATCAATCTGATGCTTTGTTGACAGTAGATACATTATTACTGTCTCTTAGGTCTATGGTGTTGCAAGATCGACTAGCTTCAGATATTTTCTTAGCAGAAAAAGGCAGAGGCTGTAAGATGTTGAAAGTGCAGCATTGCTATTCCTGACAACAGCAACGAGATGGAGGGCTTTTCAAGGAACTTTCTGATTTGAAACCTGAATTGGAAGATTAAGAAGCAATTAGTGTTTTAGGAACCATAGGAATATGGGTTTCAGCTATAAGTAGCTTCTTTGGAAGCATTGGTAGTGGAATGTTAGGTGCTCAATTATTGCCTATTTTGATTTTGGCATTTGCCTAATTTGTTTTTTCACTTTGCATATTGGATTTAGATATTTGGAAGCAAGAAAGTAAAGCGAAGAAAAAAAGGCAACTGAAAGAAAAAATAGAAATGGAAGAGAAAAGGCGTAAAGCTTACCGAGAAATAAAGAAGTTCCAAAACTCTAAGCGTAAGATGCGAGACTCAGCAGGGTAACAAAGTGTTCTTTTAAGATTCATTTGTGTTTGATGTGACGGCTATTCTAGCCATCAGAGGGGGCATTGGGAGTGCATAAAATGTGCATTTGCATAATTAACACATCATAAGTAAAGTGTGATATACATTGCTAATTAACATGTGCATATATTAATCATATAGTTTGTAGTAGGTGACTGTATTTAGTCAAAGGGAGCAGTAGCCAAATTAACATGTTCAATAAAACTTGTCACTTTTCTACTGCCATCCTGAAAGTTGACTGTTACATGTGTAAGGGCTCAAAGGCTTGCACATTTCATACTTGTTTGTTCTGCACATTATATGTTTTTCTATTCCAGACATCTCCTGTTAGCTAGTGAATAGTTTATTGTTATGTATTAGATGACTGATAGTTAGGGTCTCATTGAAATAAAAAGAAGATGTCAGAATGGGATAGCGACTCGTTGGATGAGTTGACTGTAGCCGGCAGTCTGTCTAGTGTAACAATACAAAGACATACCCATGCATGGATCAGTGTCTTACCCTGACAAAGTGGGGGTTTACCTGCTCCCAGAATCTGGAGAAAACTGATTGAGTTCCTGAGAGTGGGAAGAAGCTGAAAGGTTTCAATTAGTGTTCTTGTCGAATAATAATATTGTGTGTCCCTTATACTAATTAGGAAAAATGCCTGCTGATTTCATTTTGTGAATACTCTTCCCACCTCTGCTGAATCCCTCAGCCCAAGTACAAAGGCATTATGCCTAAGCATATGTATTCTCCCATTCAAAGACCTAAATTTGTTTTACTGAAGCTGATACTTTACCTTATTTGCCTAACGTAATTGCTTATATTAGATGAGGCTTTTCCTTAATGAAACACCCTTTCTAGATATGTTGTATTCTGTGTGTAATACCAATGTTCTATTCTTCCTTATTCTGAAAGATAGGCTCTTGGACCATTTTAACTTGTAACTAATGATGTTTAAAATTCAATCCTTAATGTTGTAATGACTGGCTTTAACAAAAATATATTATTAAGTCCTTTCAACTTATTTCAATGCTCCTATTGAGCCTCAATGGTTTCACTGTTTATGGATATGTATTTAAACGCTAGCTCCTAAGTTCCTCACTGCATTAACTAACAAAGGTCCATACAAACAATAGTGGGGATTGTATAAACATTAAACCCATAGGCTAAGATTCAAGATCCCACCTCCATCCCCCCTTCTCCCCCCATAGAAAAGTTATTTAAGACTTGGGGTTCAGACAATTCATTTTACAACAGAATTTTCCAAATATATTGGCTAACATTTGGCCGGTGTTAGACCTGTCATCCTTAGGGTGGTCTTCAGCAAATCTTTTTGCCTGCTTACCTCCTCTTTTTGCGGTATATTTTTGTTGCCTTTGGGACTCTGACCACTTTACCACTGCCGACTAGTGCCAAAGGGCATGTGCTTCTCCCCTAAACATAGTAAAAAGGTGTATATACAATTGGCATATTTCAATGTAAGTCCCTTGTAAAGTGGTATAACAGGACCCAAGGGCATGTAAATTAAATGCTAATAGAAGGAAGGCCTGCAGCAATGATTGTGCACACACAAGTAACCCTGTAAACATATGTCAGGCCTGCCACTGCAGAACTTGTGCGCAGTTTTACTGCCACTTCAAATGGAATTTAAAGCATTTGCCAAGCTCCCATTTTATTACACCTAAGGCACCCCTAAATCAGGGCGGTGTGCTCTGTAGGTAAAAGGCAGGGCATGTACATTTACATTTTGCATCTCCTTGTAGTGAAAAAAACCCTACATTTATTTTTCGCCACTGTGAGGTCTACTCCTCTCTTAGGTTAACAAAGGAAATTCCTTAATGCAATTTTAAGCTGTAATGTCTGATTAAAAAAGGAGGAGTTGTGTCATGTTTTATATCTTTTGAATGGTAATCATAGATCCTCTGTACTGGTAAAGTGGGATATAACATTACTGTTTCAGAAATGTCACTTTTAGAAAGTGCACATTTCTCTGCTCTTACAACTCTGTGTGCCTGCAGCCTGTCTCTAATGCACGTCTGAGGTGGGTGACAGCTACACTTTGTGCATTACCTCTAGACAGCAACAAACACAGGAAGGTGTGGAGTGTCCGAGTACTCAGCTGCATTCTGATGGCTCTCCCTGTACAAGAAGGAAGGGAGGGATGGACACACCCGAATAGGTAGTGCCCTGTCCCCACACAAAGGGCTTATTACCCCCCATTGATAGTCTGGAGCCAGGGCATGACAGAAAGGGCATCTGTACACTTCAAAGACCCTTCTATGAAGGCACCCTCACTTCAAAGGCACAACTGGGTATAAGTACTGGCAGTCGAGGCTGCTGCCTAGAAGCAGTAGTGTGGCAAGTGGGGGGCGAAGGAGCAGGGAGAATAGGGTAAACAAGTGAACAAGTCACTTACTTCCGGGCTGGCTGGCCAGCTGGCCAGCCGCCACAGCCTCTGCTGTGTCCTGTCCTGTCCTCTTCCTATATTCTTGTTAGAAACAGGAAGCAGGAAGTACCAGGGCTCCCACACTCCCCACAGCCAATCACAATGCTGCAATGCAACGTTGTGATTAGTCTGAGTACCAAGACATGGTGCTCAGCCAGGGGCTGGAGGGGTGGGCATGACTGTTTTGGGTGGCCCTAGAGCATCAACCAAACAGTTATTGTGCATAGGAGTGTTCTACCACTCCTCCCTTGCTCTGCAGCCCCCTCATGCATGCTGCCTCAGCAGGATGACAACATGAGATGATAATAACATTAGTTATTATCATTCTATTTTTTCCTTTCATGTGCTGCTTCCTGGCAGTGGTGTGACGCTCCTCTGCCATAAGGGAGAAGCTGCCACTAGGTACTGGGGCTCTGACTCCACCAAATCATTCACTTCTGACCTACAACTGGACTCTGTTGAAGAACTGCTGCACTGCATAAAGGACTGGCACCGTGCTGGACTGCTGCCCTGAAATGCCTGCTTTTCAATTGTACTGCCCTGCTGCCTGCTACTCTCGAACCCTGCTGTGGAGAACTGGACTCTGCCTTGCAACCAAAGTGATCTTCAAGGGCTTGTTGGTTTGCCTACCATTGCCTGACTATCAAAGTGTCTACCTTGTTCCTGTGCCTTGTTCACTGGAAGTGGACTGAGACACTTGCCCCAGAGAAATCAACTCATCTCCTGTCTGCAAGTAGCCGAACTAGTGCATTGACCCTGCTTCAGGAGTAGAATTGTCGCAGCACACTGGGAACTGCCGCACTCAAGACCGGCACTACGCCCGATGGATACTATGCATCATGGCCACTGTGTGAAAAAAATCGATGCATCACCTCGACTGAGGGTGGGACATCGACCCATCACTTGTCTGCACCCACATCTCGCTGCTGCACCCAGAATCGAGGTACTTTGTTCACCAGGCCTGCGTGGCTCCTGTCCCAGATCTGTGCTCCTTTGCAGGTAGCTTGAAATGTTGACTTTGCCCCAGTCCAACGTGAACAGATAACCCCCGTAGGCGCTTATTGCTACTAAGCACAATAACTCTATTTATTCTTACTTTGCACATTGCCTCTTTAGATAAGCCTGACTGCTCTGTGCCAAGCTACCAGAGGATGAGCTCAGGTTATGTATTAGTATGTAGCTAGTTAACCTTAACTGGTGGTGGTCCCTACTTGAACAGGGTATATACCTGGCCAACTAGAGACCACATTTCTAACAGTTGGTTATCAATGCAAATCTGAAGAGAAAATCATAATATATTCCAAAGCCTTATGCTAAGAAACAGATGTTTTTACACAGCTTTCAAGAAAACTGCCTTTTGTTCCATCATGGCTGCATTCAGGGCTAGTTGGACATAAAATAATTCAGCACATTCATACCTTAAACCAGCACCGTGTTCCGCAGTCGACCAGTCTTGTTAAAAATGATGGGGCACAGTGAGTGATTCCTATCGGAGCTTTCTTTTGTTACCATACAGAGGTGAAATTACCTAGTGGTTAAGGTCAGTCTTCTCCTTTTGAGGCACGCATAAGACAGTTCGTCACTTTGCTTGCTACCCAAATGAGCCATACACTGTGGTGCCGATATACAAAGATATAGGCTTCAAACTAGCATCAGGGCCTCAAACTAGACCGTATGAAGGGGCACAATAACGTTGAACCATGTGCGAGTGCATGTTTTCATGGATCTAGATTCACCAAGCCGGCAATGGTATCATGAATTACGTAATTTTCCACTTGACTCGACATCCCGCCTCAGATCTGAACCCTTTTCCAGCTTTAGCTCTTCAAAAGCCTGTTGTTTACTGGTAAAACGCCAGGAGAAGAGCACTCGTCTGTTTCTTCATCTCCATTCATGACCGCACTAAAGGGCAACCAGGTGAAACAGCTGGGACAACTGGTTACTCCAAATTGACATCCATGCCTGTATTAACGCAAGATGCACTTTCTACTGCAACCTTTGGTGTGAAGCTAAAAACTAATGGGCATGCTCCCACTCTGTCAAGGTAAAGAGGAAGGATTTACAAGTTGTTCAGAAAAAATGGCAAATCCAGCCATTCCACCTACCACATTCATGCTGTCCATAAAGTCCTTACCCAGACTCGTTAGAAGATATGAGGACTCTACAATTCCTGTCCAAGTAGAAGTCAACAGCTATCAATATTCCATGCAACGAATACTTACTGTATACCGGTTTAGTTAAAAAAAGGTGACTGAAAAGCGTTGCAACCATGTAGCTAGTTGAGCTCAGTGCACAGCATAAACTCCATGTTCTGTGCCAGCATGCAACTGTTACAGCATGACTGGACTGACACCTATTGAAAATGTGAAGAGGTTCCTCCTTCACACACTACAGGCACTCTTAAAGTATTTATGGTGAACGCATGTACAAGACATTTTGCTTTACACATCAGTAAATTAAAAGCTACAGCCTGCACTGAGAAGAGCGCTGCAAAGATGAATAAAATATTGTTTATGCTTTCCCCAAAGTCTTATTAGAAACGTAAATCTGCATTTCTGTCCTTGAAATTGCCTTGAGAGCATTGCCACGTATCTATTGCTAAAGGCTTGAGGTGACTATTTTTGGTAGCGGGTGTAACTGCCAACTTGCGGTACAGACAATAGCTCATCTGATTCAGGCAACAGCTGTGGAATCTGCATAAGCCGTTCATTTTAATTCAAATATAAGCAAAGCAGCGTTTCCACTGTCATTTCGTTAAGGTTGTTTTAAAAAGTTTCATATTGTAAAGTGTTAAGAAAATTGGGTTGCTAATTAAGATGTTGGCTGATGCAATTTTAGTGAATAATTTGTGAATAGTAATACACCTTGATTGTTACATGTCTGGTTAACAGGGAAGAGGTATGTATTCAATCTTGAGATCAGTGGGTAACCTGTATGCCAGAGGCAGTGATTAAGTCAGTATTTATTGACAGGGTGGACTGGTTTCAGAACGTATATGCTTGGGTTAAAGAGGGCAACCTTGTTGCCACCCCGCTACCCTACTTAAATTGGGAACTCCCAAGTAGAAGGCAGTTCTGGCTTGCAAGCACATCTTAATGTATCCAATTTGCTTTTAGTGTGTGCCTTTACTTAAAACCTTGTTTGTTTAGGATCAGGTACCAGCTGAGCACAACTGCAACAGCCTGTTTATAAGGAGAAAATCCACCTGTACATATTTACTAGCCATTGGTCTGAGGAGCCACTTTATTTTGTCTTTTAAATATAAATAGAGGATCTCCTAATCCTCTGTGACCTTTCAGACTGTGAGTGTGGGTCCCTCAGAAATGCCGCTAGAGGGACCAAAGATTTGCGATATCCTTCATTAGTCTTACTATTGAATAGTCTTGAGGGGGCAGCCTCAGCTCAACACCATTTGCACAGGACCTGTGTTTCTAAAGTAGGACCCGTTCCCAATATGTATAGCCATGTCCTTCCTAAGGCCTTGGGCAAATAAGGTTCCTTAATGTTTGTTTTATAGTGAGTGGGAATGTTCACATAGGTTGTGCTATAGTGATATTGAACACTTGAACATTTGCAAATGAAGGGAGTTTGGCATTGCGGTTAGATACTGTGAGAAAGTGGTTTATTAGCTGCTGTTGGATTGAGAACCACCACAAGTTATTAAGGCACTTTCCTATTAGATCCAGTAAAAAGTTTCAGTAATGTAAGATTGAGTTCAATACGTGGTAGCAATGGCACAGAGAAGACAGGCCTAAATGAGAGGACATGTGTAAATATTTAGTAATATGAAGAAAAAAACAAAATAATATAAATCTCAATGCAATTTATAAAATTAGATATTAATCTAATGACCAAATGAACAAAATGACATACAAATGACCAGAATCCAATAAAGGGAGCCAGGGATATAAATGTTTAAAAAAGTAAGTAACAATAGAACAAAATTGCTCAAGGCACCAATGGTAGACAATGGCCACTGTAATTTGGGACTTAAGCACATTTCCAGGCTCACCACCATGGAACACAGGTCAGATACACCAACCAGATTTGACCCAGTAAGAGGTTTTTTACCATGGCACTTAGGGGGTCATTACAATGGCGAAAGCAAATTTACTCCACCACATTACGATGGCAGGGAATCTGACCTTGAGCGGACAGGCGCAAGGACCGCCCACCACGGATCCGCCACAGGCAATCATTACGATTGCCTGGCGGAGCAGTCAGCACCCGTAAAATGGTTGTGGCGCCTAGCAGGCACCGTCTGCCAGATTAGGATGCTGGCCGCTGTCAGCCTTTCCGTGGTGGGCAAATTGCATTTGAAAGGCTGGCAGAGAAGGCATTTGCGGGTCCATTGCGGGCCCCCCTTGTGTTGGGGGTGTTGCACGGTAGGGTACCCATGGTACCCCCCTACATTTCACTGCACCTACTTAATCGTAAGTGGCAGGCACTGCGTGGTGACTGCCACGTAGTGCAGTGAAAAGCACAACCTGCATGTTTAGAACTGCAATGGGTGCTGCAGCCAGCAGCACCTGCCACAATGTTTACCATGAACGATGCGCCTGCCACAGTGGCGGTCGCATCGTGATCTGGCATGCAGGCGGACAGTTCAGGCACCACTATGGTGGTGGTTGGACTCGAGTTCGCCCACCATCATAATGACCACCTTAGACTTTTTTGTGTAAGTCAAAATCCTTCAACAGTGCAAGACAGTAGGCTTTAAAACTGTCATGGCATCACTACATTTTATTTTTCAATAAACAACTGAACAGATTTACAACAAATCACAAATCACAAATAGCACACTTTCAAAGTAAAGATCTGGCTTCCTGCCTAATTTGATGTCAGCTATTCTCTCAAACATTCCTATGCAAAATTGATCGGAAAAAAGGGTTTTGAGACCCCCCTTTTCTCAGTCTCTGCTTGATCAATGACCACAAAACTTGGATAAAATTTTTTGGGAATGTTGTATGAACATTTGTCAAATGGCACTTACTGTGGAAACTCTGATCGAACATTACCCACACAGTGGTGATTGCCACTACTCGGTTCACTGATACAATATCGATGTAAAAAATATTGATGACAAAAATATCGAAGAAAAATATAGAATGGAAAAATATCAACTCCCTATACTTAAACAGGTAAACACAAAAATATTGAAATTTTTGGGGGAATATTGTATGAACATTTGTCTAATGGCACTTACTGTGGAAACTCTGATCGAACATTAACCACACAGTGGTGATCGCCAATACTCGGTTCACTGATACAATATCGATGTAAAAAATATTGATGACAAAAATATCGAAGAAAAATATAGAATGGAAAAATATCAACTCCCTATACTTGAACAGGTAAGCCCAAAAATATTGAATCAAAAATATCGAAGTACAAAATATAGATGTAAAAAATATCGATTTTAAAAATGTATATAAAATAAAATTATCACATATTGATATTATTATTAACAAAATAAACTACATTTAATACACATTTTAACTAAATATGACAAATAAACTTATTTGAAAAAAATATAAACACACAAACATAGTAATGTATACATATACATATATTTACTTAAAAATAATGTATTAACTATACTGTGGAGCAACAGGAGCTAGCGCGAGGACGGAGTATTTGTTAATCCCAGCACAAAAAACCTACTTCTTGCGGTACCCGCTTCGCGGGTCCCGCAGCGCTTGGGGTGGATTCTGGACCCTTGATCTTCACGACGGTGTTTGGCGAAGGAGAGAGTCAGGCGGGGCTGCGAGTGAACGCAGGCGCTGGAGCAGGACTACTGCTCCCAGGAGCGCTTGCTTGCCCGAATAGAGATCACCTGGGCCACTCTCCCTGCCTGCTCCTCCCCCTCCCATGGACTTTAAAACTCCTGTGCTTTGGACCTGCACCGGGACGCCCTTTTTCTGTGTTTCTGGCAGCTAGCGCGAGGACGGAGTATTTGTTAATCCCAGCACAAAAAACCTACTTCTTGCGGTACCCGCTTCGCGGGTCCCGCAGCGCTTGGGGTGGATTCTGGACCCTTGATCTTCACGACGGTGTTTGGCGAAGGAGAGAGTCAGGCGGGGCTGCGAGTGAACGCAGGCGCTGGAGCAGGACTACTGCTCCCAGGAGCGCTTGCTTGCCCGAATAGAGATCACCTGGGCCACTCTCCCTGCCTGCTCCTCCCCCTCCCCTGGACTTTAAAACTCCTGTGCTTTGGACCTGCACCGGGACGCCCTTTTTCTGTGTTTCTGGCAGCTAGCGCGAGGACGGAGTATTTGTTAATCCCAGCACAAAAAACCTACTTCTTGCGGTACCTGCTTCGCGGGTCCCGCAGCGCTTGGGGTGGATTCTGGACCCTTGATCTTCACGACGGTGTTTGGCGAAGGAGAGAGTCAGGCGGGGCTGCGAGTGAACGCAGGCGCTGGAGCAGGACTACTGCTCCCAGGAGCGCTTGCTTGCCCGAATAGAGATCACCTGGGCCACTCTCCCTGCCTGCTCCTCCCCCTCCCCTTCAGTTGCATATAAATTGTCAACGCCATTTCCGCTGCGCGGTAGAGCGCGGTAGCGCCGGGAGAAGCCCGGGACAAGGGCGGGACCGTCTGTGGCCGTCCGGGGCCGCAGGAGGCCGGGCTGGGCCCACCCCCCTTAGTTGGTGTATTGAATTCCTGGATACACTCCTGGCTACAATCCCCGGACGAACATAACTTTGTACCTGTATAATGCCGTCTCCTGCAAAGGAGAGTACCCCACTAAAGCCGGGAGGAGGTAAAAGCAGAACCCTAGAGAATTATTTCACGCGGGCGGTGGCGGAGGGGGACAAAGAGTGTAACCTGTCTCGATTAAGGGTTGAAAGGAGACGGTCTATAGACAACTTGAAAAACACCCCCCTTGGAGATCAATCTACTATGCCCAGGGAGGAGCTGTCTGTTATAGACGATGTTCCACTCCTGTTGAGGGGTTGTATGAACACGTCACCAGTTGAAGCTATGAGTATAGCCCCAATTACCACTCCCAGCTCCACTAGGGTGACCATTGATTTAGTCTCCCAAGCACCCCTAGGCCCAAAGGCTAGTAAAGTTAAATCCATACCTGCCATTGCGCAAGGAGCACTTGGGCCTCCTCCTAATAAACGTAGAAGAAAGTCGAAGGGTGTGCAGGGAAGGAATAAACCAAAAATCTCGCGCTTGGACTTTGGGAAGTCTTCTACTAAACCCCCTGTGCTAGTAGCAAAGTTACCGGTTGACCCACACCCCAAATCTACTGCCCAAGATAATTTACCGCCCGCTTCAACAATAAACGTGGGAACTAATATTGCCAACCTTCCCCTTTCTGTTGTGCCGCTTGGGAACCTGGAATTCTTGCTAAGGTCTCTATTACTACCGATTAGCGAGAGTATAAAAAAGATTGAGATTAGACTAACCATACTGGAGACCACACTAGGTAGTCTGAAAACCCCGGCTGATCACCAGAAAAGGAACTCGGAACCCACTCCCATTACTTTAGTCCCCCAACAGCCCGTAAATAGGGCTGCAAATATAGTCCCCTCACAAGCCGCAAATACGGTGGTCTTGCAAAACAACCCTGTATCAACTAGGCCCCCTAATTTTAACATCCCTATTCCCCCGTCAGGCCCGGCCAATTCGGCACAGCAGGCAGACAGCACCACAATGATCCCCTTAATGAAACTTCCTCCGAAACCACGTAGGCCCAACCTACCCCCTGAGACCAATGACTTTACTGTAGTCTTGGCAGGTGTTCCCCCACTCGAAGTAGGTGAAACTGAGGATTTTTGTGCCCTGAAAAGTAGGGTCATTAAGTGGCTCAACATAAATAGACCCCTCCCGTTACACCTCAATAACGAGATTATAATGGTAAGAAGGGTGCCATGGGTGGGGAGAACCCAAAAATCCATTATTGGGGACTGCATACTTGCGAGTTTTAGGGACACAGACACAGTGTCCTATATATGTCAAGGGAAAAATAGATCTAGGGAATCCACTATTCAAACCCTTCGGGTGTCTTTCTTCTTCCCCATCACTCCAGTCCCACTGAAGCCACCACAAATGCAAAATAACTGGGAGAGGGTTGGCAGGAGGGGGAGACATCAGGATTCTAACTACAGATTTTCATCTGGCCGACCAGAACCACCTATTTACATCTATAATCGGTTCAATTGTCTGAATGATTTAGAGGGGGTTGATTGACAGATGGACAATGCCCCCCAGGGTCATATGGAAAAGAGTGTCCTGGTGGAGGTGTCGGGAGGGCGGAGCTCTTATGTTCAGCAAACTGTAATGATTGGTGTTGGGAAACCAGGGTGCGTTGAACCCAAGGTTACAGCCACAGAATGTACAGGAGGTGGATATGGGCTGGCTATGCAGGGGCCAACACAGGAGATTTTATCAAACCCCCAGGAGGGTTTAGAAGAGAGGGGGGAGGGAATGCGACTAATTTCCTGGAACGTAGCGGGGATAGCGGGTAAATTCACCAATAAGGAATGGGTCGATTTTATTAGGAAATTTCATGTCATATGTCTTCAGGAGACATGGGCCTTGGTGAGCAATTACCATCTACAGGGGTACAAGTGCTTTTTTGTTCCTGCCCAAAAATCCAGATCCGGGAGAGCAATGGGCGGGTTGTCCATTTACATAGATTTAGACCTCCCAGGTACCTGGTCTTCTCCAGATTGGAACTCACATGGGATCCAGGTAGCTCAGTTCCGTGGAAAGGGGCTAAGACTCTCTATTTTTAACATCTATAACACTGAGTTAGCAAACACCCAAATCCAGCCATTAGCTGAATTAGATCAGAGGCTGGAACAAGAAATAACATCCCAAAATAAGGGGCAGTCTTATGGGCTGCTATTAATGGGAGATTTTAACTGCCATCTCTGTCCGGCATTGGTTACGGCAAACTCAGATTGGTCACAATGCCCATTGGAAAAGGGTCCGCATTTCTCTCACACACCCACTGGGTCGGCTCTGGGTCTACTTCGGTTGAAGTATGACTTAGAACACACTATTACTATGATTGACCCACAGTTGGATGGCACACTTCCTCCAACTTTTAAGGGCAGGGGCTGCTCATCCATTATAGATTATATTCTGGCCTCAAGATCCCTGATAAACAAAATAGTCGGGGCAGGGATAGAATGGAGCAGTTTTAGCGACCACAACCCTCTCGTTTTGGTGCTCTCATATAGGGTGGGTGCTGGAACTAGACCCCGTGGTATAATTGAGGAGAGGGTTACAGACCAAGGTAGGCGACTGAAATGGTCCAAAATAGATGGGGCAACATTTTTCAAAACCCTGGGTGAAAAGGGCCTACCGGCTATTAACGATTGTCTAGACTTAGAAGTCCAGGGACCAAGGTTATTGGAAGCATTTGAGCAGATTGCTAACCTGATCGATGGCCTACTTAAGTCCAGTGCGCCCCCCCCGTAACCTGGCCAACCCGCGGTGGTTTGACAAAGACTGCTCTAAGGCACTAAGGGAGTTGAAATGCTGCCTAAAGCTAAAACCAAGGGACCCCCAAAAAATTAGGGCATGTAGAGAGAAATATAATAAAGAAACTAAAAGGAGGAAACTTGCCCTGCAGGCAGAAGCTTGGGCAGACCTAAGAGAGGCAGGGGAAAGGAAGGATATGGAGGGCTTCTGGAGAATTATTAACAGACCGACTTTTCAAGAAAATGATTCTCCGGATATAGGGGCTAACATCCTTCCGGAACAGTGGACCGCACATTTCAGAGGTTTATATAATTATGAGTCCGGTACCTCTGTAGAGCAACCGGTAGCCTTAAATCAGGTTTCTCCGGTAGTATTTACTCTTAAAGAGATCACTGTAGGGATGGAGGGTCTGACTAAAAATAAAGCTCCGGGCCCGGACGGGATCCCCCCTGACCTATTTCTCAGTAACATAGATTTATGGGCCCCTGTGATGACCAGGGTCATAAATACTGCCATCTCTTGTGACCTGCCACCATCTTGGTCAAAAGCAATTATTGTGCCAATTTTTAAAAAGGGCAACAGGGACGACCCTAAGTGCTATCGGGCGATTTCCCTGATTGACGTATCGGCCAAACTTTTGGGTAGGGCAATCCTTAATAGACTGTCCGAGTGGACCGATGAGAATAACATCTTCTCGGACACTCAATACGGGTTTAGGACAGGGAGGTCTACCAGCGACCAATGCCTGAACCTTTATATGCTGACTGCCAAATACACTTTGGCTAGTGATGAACCTATTTATATGGGTTTCGTGGATTTGGCAGCAGCATTTGACCACGTCAACAGAGGAAAGCTATGGGACATGATGTCAAGTATGGGGATTGATAGTGGTTTAATCTCCATACTAAGGGAATTACATAGCGATACTACGGCCAGGGTTCGATTTAACAGGGAGGGAGGTTTGTCTGACTCCTTTCCATGTAAGTAACCAAAAAGGAGTCCCTATGCTTAGAAGCAGCTTTAGATTGCTGAAGGAATAATCATACAAGGGGTTTCTTACGGAGAGTTAGATCTGGGGCAAACGTGGCAGAGAGCCAATTGAAGTAAGCATTAAACACTACAATGTGGTCGAAAGATAAGTATCAACAAAGAGATAAAAATCAATTCAAAATTTATTTGGACCTCCCAAATGGGTTACAATCTAAAAAATTAAAAACAACTAAGACAACCTTTACGTAAAAGGATTGCAATTACAAATTAAAACAAACAAATGCAGTAAGCAAAACAAATCCTTTCCATGTAAGAGCGGAGTCAGACAAGGTTGCATCCTTGCCCCTTTTTTGGTTTCCCTTTATATTAACAACTTGGAGCAGTTTCTTTTGGGTTTAAAGGCAGATTCCCCCAGGGTTGGGCAGAGGCACATCCCTGTCTTGCTTTACGCGGACGACGCGGTTCTGCTCGCGCGCACCCCGCGCAGTCTACAAATCCTGATTGATGGGTTCGTTAATTTTATGAGCACCCTGGATTTATCTGTCAACCTGGGTAAATCTTATGTGCTCCTGGCAGGCAAAAAACCCTCCTCTAAATTTATTTACACAATAGGTACCCATATTTTAGAGGAGGTCAAAACGTTCACTTATCTCGGAGTGACTTTTGATGGTGCTTTACAGTTCAACTCCTTGGTGACTGAACGTTGTTGCAAAATGATTGCCTCAAACGGGGCAATAGCAGGATACGGCAGGAGGTTAGGTAGATGGAGCCTGGAACAGGTGGTGAATTTGTATTGCTCCGTATCATGCTCCAAAGTAATTTACGGGGCAGAAGTATGGGGCTTTGTGAACACCACTAGAATCCAACAGGAAGAAAACAAATATTTGAAATCTATCCTGAGGGTACCAACCAGCACCACTGGATTTATAGCCCACAGGGAGCTAGGGAGGCCATACCTGGATGACTTGTTAAAATTTAGGCCAATTGTGGCCTGGTTAAAAATATGGGCTAATCCAGAGGCGCATCTAAGCAGAGAAATTCTATTGGACTGCTTGGATAGGACCAATTGTATGCGTATCCCTTGGCTCAAATATGTGAAAAATACCCTCGAAGATTTAGGTTTTGGAAACCTCTTCACGAACCCTACAACAATTTTAGCCCAGCATAAGAAACAAGTAGGGGAAATGTTCCTAGAGCGGAAAATCCATTACAGAGCTGAGGCAGAAACACTCAAAAAGACTGTGAGGGCGCATAATCTGGTGAAGAGTGTGGAGGGTATGGAGCCTCATCTGTATCTCATGCACAATGCACAGGATAGATTTCTTATGTGCCGTTTTAGACTGAACCTACTTCCCTTTATGTTGGCTTCCCCAGCAGGTTTTACTACATCAATTGAGCAGAAGGGACCCTGCGGCTGCGACAATAGGTCTCCGCAGGACTCCCTTCATTTTGTTTTGCTCTGTCCCTACTTTTCTATGCCCAGGCGCAGTTTTCTTGTAAATATTTTAAAAAATGCCCATCAGGAACATGCTAGGGATGCGCTAGTCTTTTTGCAAAAAGCCTCCGATCCCCTTACCCTGTGTTGTATCATGAATCTTATTAAGGTTGCGGTCCGATTAAGGATGACCAGGGGTTAGGTATGAAAGACTTTGGAACATCTATTGTATGCTTATGGATTTGTATATTGATATTTTTTTTACCTATGCTGACTTTGTATAAGGATCTTGATCAATGTTTAATAACTTTTTATTAATGTATATATGTTTGTGCTTTTATGGTGTTTTTTAATCACCGAATAAAGATTCTTAAATGAAAAAAATGTATTAACTATTATCTTTATTTAATTTTTAAACTTTTAAATTATATAAAAGTAAAGTAAATACATATGTCAATTATTTAACATGAAAAAATAGCAATTTTTCGCTTCGTGTCGCATTCTTTGGTTAAGGACACTCTCTCAGCAGCTATTTCTGACATATCTATCTCTGAATGCGCGCATTTGGAAATTCTTCTTTATGAGGGCTTCTCTCACCCCAAGCGGCCTACGAGGTTGAGATTCCCGCCCCACATTCTTAGAGACCCGGTAGATAGGGAGGAACTTCAAGCCACCATCTCATCCTAATTCGAAACTAACAACCTCCTGGAAACACCTCTCCCTGTTTAGTGGGATGCATTCAAAACTACAATTTGTGGCGCTCTAACGTCCATCGCCATTGCTAGATCATGAGAAATCCATCTATATGAGACCAAACTCCACGCGAAATCAAGACACTTGAGAAGCTAGACCAGGAGCACCCTTTGGCGATACACAAGAGGCGCCGAACACGCTCTACTTGCACTGCGGCAGCACTATTATGAAGGTGGGGACAGGGTAGGTACTGTCTTAGCAAGCTGACTGAGAACGCGGACAGGAAAGCTCACATTGCGAAACTAAACTGAGAGATGGTTCTTGGGTCATCACAGAGTCTGCTAGGCTTCAAATGTTCCAAGACTACTATGCATCTCTTTATGCTAGAGATCTGCCCGCCCCGACTTAATATTAGGGGTGGGAGGACGTCTTCGTTCCGCCCACAGAATGTGCGGAGATTTGCCCGTCCACCCTTGCGCAAAGAAGGTTGAAATTTGTGGTAAATCTCCGCACATTCAGGGGCGGAACGGAGTTGGCCGCCTGCCCGCCTCCTGCCTCCCACCCGCCTCCGGCCCACCTTAATAAATTATATGTAAAAGCCTAAAATTAAACTTACATAAAACTTAACTTACTGCGCCCGCATCCTCGCCCATCGCGGCTTCATCTGGAAACTGTGCATGCGCGGGAGCCTGCGCATGTGCAGTCCTGGCAAGGGCTGCGCATGCGCAGGCTCCCACGCATGCATTACTATTCCAGCTCCAGTGAGTGCAACAGTAGGGAAAGTGTTGAATATCAGAGGGGGAAAAATTACTATTCCCACTCCAGTGCGTTCAACAGTAGGGAAAGTGTTGGAGAGTGTAGGGATAAAATGTACTATTCCCACTCCAATAATTGTAAAAGTAGGGAGAGTGTTGGATATCGGAGGGTTAAAAATTACTATTCCCACTAGAGTGAGTGCAACAGTAGGGACGGATTGGGATTCCAGAGGAGTAACAAGTATTATTTTGAACATGAGTTGGAAGCACACACAGCCATCCCACTGGTAGCCATAAAAGACAGCCTTATGGCAAAAAAAGATATGGTGGTACAGGAGGTGGCTTTATTACGGGCCATTGACAAGATATTAGTGGCGAGGGTAACAGAGACAAAATCTACTTCAGCCCAGGCCCGGCCTGAGATCCATGTTCACACCTCCCAAAGGCAGGTACTGGAAAAAGAGATAGTTATCCTTAGGTGAAGAAGTGATGATGCAGAATGGAGGTCTTGTTGCAGCAACATCTAGCTAGTTGGAATTCTGGAAGGGAAAGAAAGACCCAGCATGGAGCTATTCCTAGAGGATTGGCTATTGCAGGTAGTGGTAGACGGGAAAACATCCCACTGATTCATAGAGTAAGGTGCTCACAGAGTTCCCGGTAGACCACAACAGCCAGGGGCACTGCTATACACCGCTGTGCCCAGACAGTTCAGTTTTTGAGACAGAGATGCTATATTGCAAAAAGGCACACATACACAGAACCTGATGGATGGATGGGGGCAACCTAAACATCTGCATTGACCTCACCATGATGGTATAATGACAATGATAAACCTTCATTAGGGTCAAGCAACATCTATGCCACCTCCTGGACCTCCCCAATGCCCTGTTCATCTCCATAAAACTCTGAGTACTTGTGAAAGGCACATCCCATCTCTTTAATCCTGCAGTGGAGGTGTGCGACTGACTGAAAAGGCACGGATATACATTGCCAGAGGAAAGGCTCTTAAATCCACTTGAGTACTGGCAAGAACAAAAGAGGAATTGCAGAACCTGAAAACGCACCATTGGAACTTCCACCAAAAACCAGGCTAAAGTTAAATGTGATAAATTGGTCGTAGATATCCAAAGTGACTGATCCCTGGGCATTACCAACTGCTGAGAATCCTTAGAGAGAGAGAGATAGAGAACACTGGAGATGAGGACTCAAAGCCTGGAGGATTAGCCAACCAACAATTACTGTCCATGGTAACACCAATCACATCTGAGGAGATTATCTGAGCAATGAATGCCTAATCCGTGGACACCTAATTGAACTGCAGGTGCATCTGGTGACAATATGACCACTCCATCACAGGCCAGCAACCTGAGTGCTGTACTTTCACAACACAGTGCAAGTGTTAATGTTACAGAATTCAGTATGAATGGGCGAAGGGCGTACTGTGAATTGGATTGGCAGTCAGTTTGAAGAAGGCAGCATGGAAAGTTAGTAGTTAGGGTTGGAAGAGAGTTCGGGACAAGTTAGTAAAGAAGAACCATAGATCTCATGGGGAAAATACACAACCTGGAGGGAAACAAGAGAGGAAGGACGGGGTCCCAAAACATCTTACACACTGAAACTGATAACATGGAATGTCAATGGACTGGGCAGAAAAATTAAACAGGACCTAGTGACAAAGACACTGACAAGATATGCAGCAGATACAGTTTTCCTTCAGGAAAAACACATCAAAGGTATCGAATGTGAGGCTTTGGACAGTGGGAAATATATGATATAGAATTACTCCTGATACACCACGGGCTCCAGGGGAGTAGCAATCCTGATTAGGAAAGCAATAGCTTTTCATATTATCAGCTAATAGACAGATGACTTGGGTCACTGCACTGAAGCACTGGGGAGTGGGAGGGAGAAATGATAGCACTGACAAATGTATATGTCCGTTTGGGTTACAAATGGATGCATTGCAAACTTTTGGATGTTTACTCACAGAATTGCCAAAGGCTCTAACTTTACTGGGAAGGCATACTGGGAAACTTCCCTCCTTCATGCAAACACTGGACATGTAGGACAGCTGGAAAAGAATACATGGGTTACGGCTGTTCTATTCCTACAATTCAGGGGGTCACATCACACACTCTTGTGTTGACTATTTCTGTATAGAAACCTCACTGCTACTCAGGTTCCCAGAGGCAGACTACAAAGCGAGGGGAATCTCTGACCCCTCAGCATCCAATTAGAGACTAGACCTAGACTGTACAGCGAATGGGAGAATAGAGAATGGCTGTATTGCGCCTAACCAACAAACAAGAAGTAGAGCGCCTGCACAAAGCTATTAAACCCTATTTTACAGATAACGCTAAAACAGTGAGGGAAGCATCCACATTTTTTAAGGCCTAAACGTTACAATACAGGGAGTACAATTCTCAGGGGAAGTGAGAGATATAAGAAAGAGCACAGAACAATAGGAAGCAGTAGAAATGAAACTCTTAGATTTAGAGAAAGAATATCTCCAGCATCCCTAAAGGGCCAAAGAAACATGCATCGTACTGAAACAGGAGGAATATCAGGCGATGATCACTGATGCAGCCAAATGAAACTATGTTGTACAACAAAAACATATCTATGAAGCAGGAGATAAGGTGGGTAGCATCCTAGCTTCACTCAGCAGCAGGAAGAATAATACGTGGGCCAAGTGATGTAGAATAGGATAGTAGATTTATTCATCAAGTTACTTCTTTGTTGGATGGTGACAGGAAACACGATAGATACATATTAGGCCCCACCAGGAGCAGCCTCCTTGCTGCTCAGCCCTCCCACACCAACTGATTCCTTCTTCCACTCAAACACACTCAACATTCTGATGACATCACATAGACTGAACAGCAAGGCAAAGGGCAACAATAGAGAGGATGCATTAATCACTTGATAGATTATAACACATCTCTCCCATATCAACATTGTAAAAGTAAAAGCATGTCAGATCATTGTACAAACATGCAATGTGACTAGCTATAAATAAAAATGTGCGGAGGTGGACATACACACTTGCAAAAAATTAATGAGCTTCAAGAATGACACAAAGCTTCAAGACGTAACACTATGAGAGGTAATACTAACAGTATAAGAGTGTATCTATCTTGTTTCCTGTAACCATCCAACAAGGAAGTAACTTGATGAATAAATCTACTATCCCATCCTCATTGCCAGTGTTGCAAGGAAGACTAATACTTAGGCCTAGTGATGTAGAATAGGATAGTAGATTTATTCATCAAGTTACTTCCTTGTTGGATGGTTACAGGAAACAAGATGAATACATATTAGGCCCCACCAGGAGCAACCTCCTTGCTGCTCAGCCCTCCCACACTAATTGATTCCTTCTTCCACTCAAACACACTCAACATTCTGATGACATCACATAGACTGAACAGCAAGGCAAAGGGCAACAATAGAGAGGATGCATTAATCACTTGCTAGATTATAACACAATCATATTTGAGTAATTATAGCCCAAGATGGCTTGAGCACGGAGGCGACCACCAATGGCAGTGAGGCACGGAGAAACCCTTTTGGGGGTGATTTGGGCACTTTACAAGTCAATAAATAAATAAATAAATAGCACCTGCTATGGCGGATCATATGTAGGCCTTCTACTAGTTACGCCTGCCTGAAATCTACTTAAGAGATTTTGTCAAAGACTGCCTCTGCAGGCAGCTGGTGAGTCTCAGGGCAATAACACTAGAAGAGGACTCAACAAGGGAGGAGGTGCAGCTTGCCCTCACACAACTGGTCCGAATGGACGTGTGGCAGAATTCATAAAGAGAATAGGCAAGTTAGATAGTTCTGCCTTTACATAAGATGTGCATTGAGGCCTACCATAGAGGTGAGATTCGACTGCGGATCCTTATGAAAATGGGATTCCGACTCAAGTTCCTGTTGTAGGACCAACTGCTTTACACAAACCACAGGGCAAAAAATCAAGTTAATGGGGTCCTCTCACTAGAATTTCCAATGAAGAGGGGCATGAGTTAGGGTTGCCCCCTATCTCTGATGTTAATTGCTCTTCCTGAAGAGAGACTAGCAGAATGGGTAAGGGTGGATTCCCAGATATGGTGATGGAGATGGGAAACCACATGGGAGGAATGGATATTGTTGTACGCTGACAACATCCTCCCGTCCCTGGCAGACTCAGAACTCTCCGTAACAAGAGTGGGTGATATTTTTGTGACTTATGGGAATTACTCAAGACTGAGCATAAACTGGGAGAAATTTCCTGATATTTTTGATGGGTTGCTGAAACCACCAGAATCCCTGCCCATGCCACTTAACCACTTGGATGCTAAGGCCACCTCTGGCTCTTCAATGTAATTTCCATTGAAATCAATGGAAACTCCATGACGAGTTACCCTTGTCATTAGCATCCAAGTGGTTAAGAACACAGACTAACATTCAAAAAATACCTGGGAATGTGGGTATCAAAAGATCAAAAGGCACACTTAGGGGCCGTCTCCAATCTGGATCAGAAAGCTCTCCAACCGAGCAGGATCCGGAGTGTTTTTTGACCGAGCCGGATTCCTACAGTCCGACCGAGCGAGTACGATGTGGCTACATGCTGCCGGACTCGGTTCAGTCAGACTCCCAAAGAAGTCAATGGGAGCCGGTCGTACGAAGCTTACATGGGCTCCCATTGACTGAATGGGTAGGTCTCGCACAAGGACATCTCCTACAGTGGGTACACGTCGGTGACATCCGCACCATACATGCCTGTGTTGTAGTGTGGTTTATAGGCCTCTTTCTGCGTGCATGTTAAGTTAGTATGGCTTATTAGGAGTTTAAATGCCATTTTTCCTTTTGCTGCTTTTTTGCACACGACACTCCTTAGATGTTTTTGCAGAGTTAGCTTAAACGAAGGTCTATACATGAGAAAAGGTTTGTTTTTCGACATCTCTAGACATACATTGTGTCCCCAGTATGTACAGTGAGTGCTGAGCCGCCAAGGTTATCATAACGTGCGAGCCTGTTTATCGGTATGTCTGTGTAACACATTGTAGACACAACAATTTGGCAGCTGCAAGCCGAGTAGGATTCTGGCGCCTTTATCATAGCACACTTGCCAGAATTGAACACACTTGGAAGATTCCAGGCATGCAGAGAGACTAACCTATCCTGATGTAATTTACACTTACTGAGCGGACAGGTAAATGGGGTCCCCCTAAGAAAGCTCAAGAGACCTTCTATAGTTTTATAATACATAGTTCCTAGATAGGAAGGGTGCTTCAAATAGGCACTTTTATCACCTGTTTGCACTATCATTGTAATATGATTCCTCCTTTTGTATTTTATGGAATTGTAACCATGCTGACCATATTATTCTTAATTATATGTATGCTTATGTTGATTAAAATACTGCGCTTGAGATCACGTCGTTAAAATAAACCTTTTAACCTTACCGTGTCTCTATTTTACTCCTGTTGTGGACTGGTATGTGCGTATAAAAAAAGAGTGTTCTCACTTCCCACCATTCCTGAGATGGTCATTAGTCCCATGTTCTAGGTTGTCTAATCATTGGTTTCTTTGCTATAGGACGAAGAGCTAATGTGACACTGATTGCTAGTCTGGTAGGGGATTTTGGGTACTTAGGAGTGTTTTGGCATACCCTAATTTACTGAGGTCCTAAGTCTCTATGCACAGTTCTGTGTCTGAGCAAAATCCCTGTAACATGGCGCCGCCAACGAGTGTGGTCGTATTGTGAGACACTTGAGCAGTGCTTATATCTGTCTACGACCCCTCACTATCGTTTCCGGTTGACAGTAGAGACGGATAAAAAACCTACCTATATTTACATAGGTTGATTCAAGCTTGATAATTCTCAAAGGTTTCCTCTTTGAATTACTACCCAGTTGTGCGTTATAGTATTGTATTGTACTTCTCTATTACTCTTTCAATATGGCTGCGGTTGATATCCCGGCTCACAGTCGTGTAGCTGTGCGTAATCATTTGCAGGAATACCTTGTTTCTCTAGAGGGACAGGCGGTGGTTTTTGTAGTCTCTGTTGACGTGGCGTACCCGTTTGAGTTGTATTAGTCATGGTTGACAATTTCTGCTGTGGATGCTGTTTCTGGTGTTTTTCACTCGTATACCCCCGCTGATGCTCCTGCAGTGTACGCTCCATGTTGGACAGTAGAAATTCCGATTTCTGTTTGGCAGCATGCCGTTTGGTTTAATGGTGCCCTTCCACACATTTTACAGCGGTCAGACAAGGACTGTTGTCCATTCCAGGCGCTACTTGGCCTGTGTTGCCTGCGTACACCCAGCATCCTCAGGCGGGTGGTATAACAGCGCAGCAACTGCGGCCCCTATATGCCTCTTCGGTAGCAGTTATTAGGGGTCTGGTTCATTACATTACTCGCAACCGCCCCAGTGGGGCCCGAGTGGTGCAGCGCATCCAGTTGGAGGTGGCGGACTCAAACTTAGTCCCGTCATGGTTAATGCAGTTATAGGCAAGCGTCCCCAGGATAAAGAAGAAATGCCTTTTTGGGTTGCCGGGAAATTTGACCAACTGGAAGCAGTGTTCCCGAATACTAATCCTGTTGAAAAACACAGGATTCTCACCATGAGTTTGCAGAAAGAATTAGTGCCTGACGTAACTGAGTGTACAACTTGGGGGGTGATTTTTGCGGCAGTCTATACTAGGTGCTTTGGCACCCCGTCAATGACTGTTTTGCCCACTTTGATGAAGCGCGTTCAGGATGAACACGGACCAGAGGCAGCAGTGGAGTTGGGAATGCTACTCGTGGGAGCATTTGATATGGTACGTGATCTCTTCCTTGATAATGTCAAGAGGGAGACTGTATGTTTCCAGGTCTCTAATGCTCTATGCGAGGTACCCGATGCCGACAAACCCCGTCAGTTGCCGAAGATTATTATTGTGGCTTATAAGACCGTGGGCCGTAATAGTTTAGGTGTTAAGCCTTTCACGAAAAAAGAAAAGCAACAGCAAACTCAGCAGGGGTCGTCTGACAAGGATGACCGCCCAAAGGTTCAGAAACAAAATTGGGGTAAGAACAAAAACAAGGAAAAGCAGCAGCGGCAGAAACAGGGTTCCCGTCCCGCTTCGCCTACACCTGCCCCTGTTGCGCGTAAATATGATATGCGCTACCGCAGTACTATTAAGTCGCCTGATAGGTTTCAGCTTCCTGAACAACGTTCTCCTCCACTGGTGGAGAAGGCGGCGGCAGAGGTCATGGTGCCCAAAAGAGCCGTGAGCAGACTCGTAATGCTGACGGAAAAGTGAAGCATGACGAGTCACCGCGTCAAAGACCCCAGTTTCAAAAGAAGAAAGTTGCTGCTGTAACAGCGAGATATGCCACAGATAGTGAGAACGCAGCTTCGTAATCTGACATGGGCTCTGACCCTGCTGGACAGCGCGGCGGAGATTACCATCATTCGAGAGGCGCTGCGTCCACTACTGAAGGTGACAGTGATTGACACCTTCGTTGTAGTTGAAACAGCAGACACTAGAGTGGCTTCCCCTGAAAGACTTTATGAAATAGTCCTTGTATTTGAAGGTGACATAGACCATACCATAAAAGGTTTTTTTGGGGGGAAATCTGATGACAAATTATGAATTTTGTTTGGCGGAGGTCGACTGGCCCCCACCTTTTGTCTTGGCCGCTCCACAAGGGGAGGAAGTGATCCTCCCCGCTTTCGCGCACACTGTGCCGAAGGAGCAGGCACTGCAATTTGCAGATGATTGGGCTAAGGCACTTGCGCCGGCGTTGTACCGTACTCACTGTGGATGGTACACATTTTCCCCTCGACATGAGATCCCTTTGCGGTCCATGCCACAGCCACAACCCCAATACCCCATAAGGCGTGAGGCGAAAGCCTCTGTGGCCGAAATCGTTGAACAATTGGAATATCAAGGTGTAATTGAAACGTCTGTGTCTCCGATGCATAACCCACTTTTTACTGTGACCAAACCAGATGGCTCATACTGTTTGGTATTGGACTACCGCCACTTAAACTCACATTGTCGTACGTGTGCGGTGCAGAATACCAACAGCTATGCTCTTGTGGATAGTCTTGTGCGTAAAAGTTCAAAACCACGCTTGACATTTCCGATGGCTTCTTTGCCAAATAACTTGTCCCCCCTTAGTAGTCAGTGGATGAGTTTTACCTGTGGCGGCCCAAAACGCCAATTTCTTCGTTTGGCCATGGGCTACAAGAACAGTCCAGGCGTTTTTGCTGCCCGAATAGTCTCTCTACTTGAGAGGCTCAACGCAGATGCATGTCTCACAGACGACGAATTATGGCCGCATCTGTGCCGTGTTGACAGCATAATTTGCTGTTTTGCGGACTTTGGTTATAAATTCAACTTTCCAAAATCACATATTACAGAGTACACAGTGTTGTTCCTCGGCTACGAGCTCAACAATGAAGGTAGAGGCTGGGCTCCTCACTTCTTGGAAAAATGCGCACTTTTGCGCGCTCACACAACGCTGAAAAAGCTACAATCCTTACTGGGCTTTTTGAATTCCGGACGTACATTCATTCGGGAATATGCCCAGTGTATCAAGTCTAAGGGTGGGCGTAGTTCGCGAAGTAGCGCTACGTGAAGCTACGCGAAGTGCACTTCGCACTACGCGAACTTCACGTAGCACTACGCGAGCTGCGTAGTAGCATGTTCGCACTGTGCAAGATGCATTTTCAATGATTGCACAGTGCGAACAAGCATCCGGCACTGTGCAATCATTGAAAACGGCATCTTGCACAGTGCGAGCTGTAGTTTTCTGCCGCTCGAGTAGATTTTTACTCGAGCGGCAGCTTTCTCAACGCGAACTGGTAGTTTCACATTGCGAGCGGTCGCGAGCATGCACGACCACTCGCAATGAGAAACCTGACCTACCCGCGTTGAGAGTCTCGCCGGGATGTCATTTTGCTTGCTCGCGGTCGCGAACATGATGTTGAGGACCGAGAACAAGCAAAAAAATGACCGCTGCTCTACGCTACGCTGCGCTGCGCATGTTCGCACTGTGCTACGTGCAGCTCGCGTAGTGCGAAGTTGCGCAAACTTCGCAAACTACGCGAGCGTAGCGTAGTGCTTTGCCCAGGGTTAATCAAGTTGCTCTATGTATCGATACAACCTACTTTTTCCAAATTGTGCTGGCTGCCAGAACATTCATCCATCTTTCAATCTTTGCAGACTGACCTACTTGAATCTAAGGGTCATATGTATCAAGCCAAATTGAGTTCGCAAACGCCGAAATTCGAAGAATCTCGGCGTTTGCGAATGCAATTTGGACAAATGGTATGCATCAAGGAAATCTGCTTTAAAAATAAGGAATCGCAAAATATGCGATTCCTTATCTTGCGATTGCATTTAAGGAATCGCAAATTTTGCGATTCCTTAAATGCAATGTAAGAAGCTTAAAAAATTAGCAAATTGGCCTTAAGGAATCGCAAATTGCCACCAACTTCTAGTTGGTGGTAAGTTGCGAATTCCTTTCAAAATGCATATTGTTTCATTTTTCTAAGTGCCATGTGACGCACATACATGCCCTTAGGGCATGTATGTGTGCCACATGTGCACCCATGCAGATTTCAGGGGTGCAACAGGGTGTCGTTTGGACACCCCTGCACCCTTGAAAATATTCTCAATTTGCGATTAGCACATTTTCCCTTCATTATTATGGGCCTCCTGGCCCATAGAAATGAATGGCGAATTATTCCTTAATTGCGATTAGCAATTTGCTAATCGCAATTAAGGAATTTTAAGAAATCGCTAAAAAGAAGCGCATTTCTACATACATACCATTTTGCATAGCAATTCCTTAAAAATCGCTATTTAGGAATCGCAAAACGGAATGTTGATACATATGGCACTAAGTTCTTGTCGACTCGTGATAACGACACAAACCTGGTAATAAGTATCGTACCAGGGGCGGTGGGTTTCATGTACCTCACTTTTAATGAGGGTGACACAGTCCCTATTGCTTACAAGTCACACCTGTACACCTCGGCCGAGTTGCGGTTTTCCATTGTGGAAAAAGTTTTGACAGCAGTGCAAATGGCGATTCTTAAGGAACGTGCACTGTGGCAGGGAAAATGCATTGTGGTTGTTACTCCGTATCCTGCTTTGGAGGCAGTGACGAAGGCCAGTGTACCGAATTCCAAGGCTTTGCACCCTCGGTGGATACAATGGGCTACATCCTTAACATCCCCGGATGTAACGTTCCTTTTCGATTCCTCTTTGCAGACTCAGGAGTTTTTGCAGTATGAGTTTGTTCATCCTGCTCCTCTGACTATGCGCCCACTTGAGGATTTTCATTGTATCATTTACACTGATGGAAGTGCCCAAGCGGCTACGGGTTCTAGACACGCGTATTCCGCGGCCTGTGCAATTGTGGTTGGTAGGATGCTGGATGGTGAATTCAAGTCCTATGTCGTGCATACACAGACATTAGGGGAATGTACCGCCTAGTTGGCAGAACTACGTGCTCTGATGCTTGCATTGGAGTATGCGGACCCCAGTGTGACAACTCTTGATGTGAGTGATTCTTACTACTGTGTACAGTCTTTCAATGACAATCTACCCTTTTGGACTCAAAATGATTATTGTGACTCCAAAGGTCACACAATAAAACATAAAATTATCTGGGTTTGAGTGGCGGAGCTAAAAGAACGACTCCCACTCGTTTTTGTAATTCATACTCTGGGTCATCAGCGCGTTGGGGTTCATGCTGTTGGCAACTGTCTCACGGATGAGGCTGCGAAGACAGCAGTAGCAACATTTGCAGGGACAGCGGTTACACGTTCCAAAAGTAAGATTGATGATGACATCTTGGCAGCTATTGCCGCAAATGAGTATTGTCCTTCAATGTGGCATTTGTCAGCAAATTAAGCCTTTTTCTGCTGCACGCCCACCCCTAACCAGTTGTACATATCTAATAAACCACTTGCTTGTGTTTATTTGTATCACTGCGGTCCTTTCTCCTCTGATACTGCGTATAAGTACATCTTAGTAACAGTTGACTCTTGCACGCGCTTTGTCTGGGTGTGGCCTCAAAGGAGCGCTGATGCCAGAACTGTCATAAGAGATTTGCGTGTCTTTGTGGGAATTTTTGCATGTGGCACCTTCCATTCGGACCAGGGTCCATGCATTCGCCTCTAAGGCGTACATGGATGCCATGGGTTCATTGGGGGTCCAAGTCAAATTTTCCCCTCCATACCGGCCTGAGGGCAATAGTGTTGTAGAGCGGATGAACCGTGATTTAAAGCAATCATTGACAGCGAAGGTGTTAGGTGCATGGCAGAGATTGGCTTACCCACCTGAATAGCATACAACGTGCACTTAATAATCTCCCTAGAAGGTCTCTGGGTAGGTGGACCCCATATGAAATGCTATTTGGAATCAAGATGTTTGTTCCGGACCTTGACGGTCTAGACATGGCGGCAGGAGCCGCATCCTTTGAGGTAGACGAACATTCTAATGTTTTACAGAACCTACAAAGGACCAGAGACAGTCTTGCAAAGGAACACTTGCCCTCCACGTCTGAAGCTGCGTTGCAGATTCCGGTAGTCGGCTGGCTACCCCAGGTTGGAGAACTGCTCCGAGAGAAGATCGACAACAAGATACAATTCAGTCCTTCCTATCGAGCTCCAGTTGCCGTGCTTGGTGTGCAGGGTACAAGAACAGTCATTTTACCTCCTCTTCCTGGGTGAAAGGGGAACACGTACATTTCAATTGACCATGTCAAACCACACAGGTTGGCTGATACTGTATAGTATGACACCTGCGGTTTCGTATCCAGCAATGGTGCGACACTCTGTTTTGGCCCCGGATCTTGCCAACGGGCCAGATGTTGCCATTGAAATGAGTCCACTTACGAATCCTATATTGAATCTACCTGCTGGTGATCTGGTTAATGACACTGAATATACTTACCCAACTGATTTGTCTATGCCTGATTTGGAGCCCCGTGTGGCTAATCAATCCCATTTTTCATTTGAACCTGGCTCATCTACATCAAAGACCCCTTCAAAAGTTTCGATTTTTGTTACCTGGTTTGTGTCCATAGGATTTGTGGTATATTTTTTTCGTTTTATCAATGGACACTATGTTGAAGAAAGAACATCAAAACGAGTGATTGATGGAATTTTGGCTTCCCATTCCTCTTCGCACATCATGAAGAGGGACCAGACATTCATCAAAGAGTTTGTCAAACCCCTTGAGAAAAATTTCCAGCTCTCTTTCTTCAATGACTATCACTTGTTCCCTGATGATATGCAGGTCATACTGGTGGGACCACCCCAATATGAGAGGTCCAGCGGCCATCACATAAACGCTTCCCTTTGTTCCATGATATTTGAACTCTATCTCTGCTGAGAAGTAGCACATTACTCCGATGTTTGCCTTTAAGATTCACAACTGAATTTTTCTAATTTTCCTCTACCCACAAGTCATCAAAGAGGTGCTTAGGAACAATGGTGCATAAGGAACCTGCATCTACTATCAACACAGTCACTTCGTCATTAATCTTGAATTCAGCCTTGGGCTGGATTCTCCTTCTTTCAGTTTGGCCTTCCACGTCATCTACCACCAACACTCTGTGCACCGTCTAATAACCCACTTCTTCCAGAAGGGCAGCTCTTTTGTTTGAGGCTATAGAAACTTGTCAGATATGACCCTTTCTCCCACAATTATGACAATCTCTTGCAACAACAAAACAGTTCTTGGGTTCAGCCAAGTGCGAGAGACTACCACACCTATGATGAGAGCGGGTACTCTGACCTCTTCCTGAGCTCAGGTAGGGTCATGGTTAAGCCTTAATTTTTCAGATAGTTTTTTCCAGTTCATCCTCATCATCTACCCTTGCCATGGTACCATCAGACTTGACCTCTGGCCTTTGCAATTCCTTCTTGCACCTCTCTGACGTTTTCACAATTTTGGTTATCAAAATAGAATCCTTAAAAGTCAGGTTACATGTAGCCCACAATCTTTCTGGGATCTTCTTGCTATTACCCTGAACAATGAGTTGGTCTCTAATCATTTCCTCGACTAAACCTACATTTAGCAGAAGGTTTACGGAACCTAGCTACAAACTCATCAATAGATTTGCCAGATTTCTGCGGTTGCGTATAGAACCTATCTCATCTCATTACAATATTCACAGTTTTTGCAAAGTGAATTTGTAATCTCGATTTAGTTTTCTTGAACATATCCTCTATGACAACACCATTGAACTTCAGGTAAGTATATAAAAATGTGTTAGCCTTAAGTTCCTAAACAACCCCTAAAAATTGTTTTTTTCTGCACCAGAGAAAAATGTGTACCTTTGATGGAGCAGATTTCATCTGCGGTCAGGCATTGTTTTATTTTTGTGCTTCAGACAGACTGCATTTAAATTACCACACACATTTTGGTGCAAGTTAAAAACATGGCACATGAAAAATATGAAAGTGAGGCCTAATTCAGTCTGAAATGCTTTTGATGAATTTACATGTGTTTTTGCAAAGTAGAGAAAAGTGGCCTTTTTAGCTTTGAAGATTAATAGAATGTGTTTCTCTCTCTTCCCAGCTCATTCTTTGCAATCTAAATTCACTATTTCTGTCTTAAAAGACTCTGACTTGTTGCATATTTTGATAAACATTTTCAGTTAGTAACACCTCTTTTTATAATGTGTGCAAATTAATAATGCACCAAACACTACACAGGGGGCTAAAACACTAAAGCATGTTGCTGTGTGCGCTGTATTAACGGTGTGTGCTTTTAAATTTTACACTAAAGCATGAAAATGCTATGTTGCACATTGCACATTTATTTTGCATGTTGTCATAAATAATAGAAAAGCTGCTTGAAACTAATAGCTTCGCTAGGTAAACATTTATAAGGGGTATTAGTATGGAGTTGGGAAACATGATGGGCTGATTTACATGAAATTAATATTCTCTTTGTGTCTGTTTCATTTTTGGGGCCTACACAAAACATGGCTGCCTGTGAATCCAGAAAGGCTATGACTTGCAATTTTAAAAGAGAAGAGAGCATGCGCAGACTGTGGCAGCTTTCCTCAAACTGCGGAAGGAGTCAAGGCCATTTTGAACTGTACATTCTTGTGATTGTGCCAATCTACTTAATTACTACTAATTAAAGTATCTGTCCTACTGCGCTGTGAAAGGAAGGAAGAGAATTAGAATGAAACATTTTTCCTAGTAAATATTGCAAACGTTTCTAAATGTATTCATTCATGTATGCTTCTTTTGTTAAAACTGGTATAGTCAGGATTTTAGAATGAGTCAGGGTAGTGAGAACTCTTGCCATAATGACTGACCAATCACGTACAGGTTTTCCTGACGATGCAACATTTTTGTGTAGAATGCCAAGAATTAGAGTATAAATAATGACCTCTCTGGAGGGGGGTTGGCTTTTTGCTCACTGGCTGACTTTCTTAGCTCAGCTGGCTTCTTGCTCATTTTGGCTTAGGCTTTGCTTCATTCTATGGGTTAGGTACGAGATCGTCACGGGTGCAGCCTTGGGCGTTCGAGGAGAGTCAGGTGGGGGGATCCCTGGTGATTTTATTTCCTTAAAAGTCCTGGCAAGTCATATTTTGGCACTGCAGGCCACATTCCTTTGAGGCCTTGTGAAGGGCGGGCTGTTTTCCTCTTTAGACACAGACAGACAGTGAGTGCTGCTGATTAAGATAGAATTAGATGCTAAACTTTAAGTTTATGCTTTGACTAATTAATTAGGTCTGAAAAGATGTATTTGTCTTATGCATTTATTTCTCTTTATGGGAGATTTTTTGCCAACTATTTAATTATTGATTAGCCTTGCAAGACTATTTTTCTTAGAAACTCTTTAAGAGTTTTGACTGAAATTTTGCGCCACATTTTCTTTCCTACATGTAATGCTTATATGCAGACTATAATGTGTTCAGTATTAATGCTATTTTTCCTGTTTTCCAAATTTTGTAACCTGATTGATATTTTACTAATGAATAAAGCGTCAGAGAAAAACTTAACTTTTGACTAGAAAATAAAACCCTTTAAAATACTCAACAACTGTCTCTTTATTGGCTTAAATAATAATTGCATTTTTGACTGTTCATGATTATTTAAAATCTCCTGAAGGTAATACATGGTGTGAAGGGCCCAACACCTTTTTCAGCGGTAAATTAGAGGTAGCATGAGGGTTTTACATTGAGAAATTACCAGAAAAATTTACCGCTCCATCACCTTCTAAGGCTAAGATGTAATTGTCAAACATTTTAGAACAATCCTCTCACTCAATAGGCTGGTCCCCTTGTTGTGACAAAAATTAAGGTGGAACTGTGATTGATTGACTGATATTCATCTTGCGGAAAAAGGTGAAGAGCCAGGTGAGACACGAACCAGAGCAGGTAAGAGTTATATTCCTCTTTTTTTTCTTCTAAGAAATGAATCAGGAACTAAGGGCTTCATTTATGAGGCAGTTTGTCACCTTTACGCCGCCGGTACGTCACTTTTTGTGACGCACCAGCAGCGTAAAACTGTGCCTTGTGGCACCATATGTACAAAGTGACGCATCTAGGTAGATACGTCACTTTGTAAACCCCTGCGCTACATTATACCTGCGCCAGGTATAATGTATGCAGGGGGGCGTTCTGACGCAAGAAAAGGTCCTAGAAGTGACGCAGTGAAATCTATAAGATTTCACTGCGCCACTCTAGGACGCAAATGCGTCAATTTCTTATGCCTGCCTCACAGCAGGGGTAAGACTGATGCAGGCCCTTTCACATGGGGCTTTCCCCATGTGCAAGGACACATTGCTGGAGTTGCGTCACTTTTGTGACACACTCCAGCAATGCTTCACTTTTGTGCCATACAGATACGTCAGAAATACTGAAGTATCTGTAACTCCGTGCGCAATGATGCGTCATACTGCTCTTTACTCTTCAAAGGCGCTAGCGAGCCCGTCATGCTTGTAAGGTGTTCAGACGTCATGGCCGTTGCCTGAACTCATGCCCTGCGTCTGCGGAGTGCGGCGCGTGCATACACTGTCATCCGGGGACCTAGCACATGACGATATGAATAGTGCCATACAAAAGTGAACTAAATGCTTAGAGACCCCTTATTGTATTAACGAGATAAAACCCTTTCTCCTGGTGACTAGTTCGCTCAAGCTTTGTGCATGGTTTCTCAAGGGTTATTAAGATAAAATAGCAACATTGTCTCCATAATGCTTCCCATCGGCTGGCCGCATAACACAGTTGAACCCCGCCGTAGTCATGTGTAATACTCTGACAAATAGAAACAAACTTGTTACGTTTTTTTTTAAACTTATGGTCGGCCAGGGCTATTGTAGCAGATATAACTGCATAGTACACCAGTTCTATCCCTTGTGTTATTTCGCAGTGGTACCTTCACCCTCCCTGTACCCACCCGTGTTTCCTCGTACCATGGTTCATTCCATACACTGAGCCGTCAACGGTCAGACCAGCTCTCTTGGAGTAGAAGCACCTCTGGCTGGCCTGGGGATGCTGGAACTAATCTACGCAATGCTTAATCTTGATTCGTCGTTAACAACCACAGCTTGTCACGAGACCTGCAGGTGCCCCAGGCACTTTGGAGGAGATGACGCTGCCTTATGATGTCAAGTTTTAAGAATTACAGAATATGTCACTGGGCGTCTCGAACTGTAGAGTTCTCTCACTCACCATTCTACAGTGCTAATGTTGGACTGCGCTCGGCATGCTTATTATTCAGTCTGTATGCTGGTCAAATACAGCTGCGGGGTCTCACCAGGGGTGTCTGAGGCCAGGAGAGATCCTGGAAGTTCCACATGAGGTGCTCAGTTAGTACATAAGCAAAGAACACTTGTTACAGAACTGCAAACGCTTACACCCTTACACTGACCGACCTGATATCTGCATGCGAGAAAAGTCATTCCCAAACATTTTTATTTGTATCTACGCACCGAGAAGAAACTGTCCTGGTGCACAGTGAATGAAGCCAGGGGTTTGTTTACTGCCTGCTGGGCCAGTTGGGGGCCTGGAGCGTTGTTGTACCCGTGCAGTGAGGTGGGGAAATGGAGGGGGTGGTGAGGTGGCCCGTGGGATGCTGCAGCAGTAATACCACAAGTGTTAGCACGCAAAGGCATGGTGACGGTACATATAGAGTGAACTGCAAATCCTTCAGCTTTTGTTGCTATGCTGACAGTATACCTCCAGCCACGCACATTAGGGAATTGGAAACTGGTAATAGTCCAAGCCAGATTTCAAAAAAGAGAGGGTACCCCACTTTCACCAGGGAACAGGGTAAGAAGACAGTAAGTCAAAGGGGGGGATCCCTGGAGTCGAATAGTCTATTTACCACACTAGCCTTTCTTGTAATACAAGGAGAGGTCACAGTATGTCATAGGTATTCAGACAAACATAAGAATGGGTTTCCACAAAGAAATAGTCTTGTTAAACAATCTAGATTTATTCGAATTACATATAAATAAACAATAAAGACAAGATAAAATTCATCCAAAATAATTAAAAACCAAAATAAAATGTCTCGGTGGGTTAAGAATTAATATTAAACAATGTTACATCAACATAATGTTATAATACACAACAAATGAAAAAGCAATCAAGATGTATTCACAATAAGCGACAAACTGAACATAAATACAACAAACCCCTCATATCTAAGTGGCCCACTTAATATTTCTGCCACTATATTTGAGAAGATCCAATGGCCATAGACAGTTTAATTACTCTCTAGCTTTAGTGGAGAAATCTAATGCCCATCTAAAGCTCTATCTGGCCCTGGTTGGATTCTTTTGGATCAAAACAGTGCGTCGACGCGTTTCGGTGCTTGTCACTCAATATCGTGGCACCTTCCTCAGGACTTCTTGTTTCTGGGGTTTCAGGGAACGGTTAATTCTTAACCCACCGAGACATTTTATCTTGGTTTTTAATTATTTTGGATGAATTTTATCTTGTCTTTATTGTTTATTTATATGTAATTCGAATAAATCTAGATTGTTTAACAAGACTATTTCTTTGTGGAAACCCATTCTTATGTTTGTCTGAATACCTATGACATACTGTGACCTCTCCTTGTATTACAAGAAAGGCTAGTGTGGTAAATAGACTATTCGACTCCAGGGATCCCCCCCTTTGACATAATAGTCCAAGCCAGGCCTGAAATCAAACACTAACGCTCAAAGAGGACCCATGTCATGTGTGCTTCCTTTAGCTTATCTCTGCTTTCACCAAATGGCACTCTGGGACTTATAATTTTCCTTTCAAATTAAGAGGTTGGATTGTAAATCTTAAAACGCATCTTTTATTGCAAGGTTTTATTCGTAACTGAATATTTAGCACATCATATGTAATTTAAGTGATAAAAATAACACAAATGATATTATTAGTGATGTAATTTGAGATGTCATCAGTGATGTCATGAGTGATGTCACTGACCATGTCATGAGTGATGTAATATGTGAAATCATCATCAGTGCATTGCGGGCGCGCGAGTTATAGTTAGGTGAACTAACTACAACGGGGGAATTTCAATGGCTTTGTTTGAGTTAAATGTCCAGCTAACTATAGCATGTGTGAAACCTATGGTTTTTTCAGTGAATTTCTAAGATTTTTTTTAAATGCTAATTCCTAACTATAACGTGGCTGAAACCTTTTTCAGTGAATATATATATATATATATATATATATATATATTACCTACTGGCGGTCGCCAGTAGGTATATATAGTTAGGATTTTTTCTCTATGGGTTTTTTGAAAATTCTATGTCTAATAACTTTGGCGTTTGTGGACGGAATTGGCTGAAATTTTCAGGAAAATGGCACATTTTGTTTCTGAGCAGCCCTTGAAAATTTGGGGGGTGTTCGTCAAGGGGGGGCCGAGAAAAAAGGGGGGTCCCAAAACGTGTTTTTAACATTGAGTTTTCCATAGGGCGGTTGGCCTCACTTTTAGCCCGAACGGCTGAATGGATTTGCACGAAACTTGGCAAAATTGTAGGGACTGGTAGCCCGATGTGCCTTTTGTAGGTCTCAATATATGTGCTCCAGTGGATTTTGAGAAATTAACGTTTAAAAAAAGATATATATCTGTAACAGCGGACCTGGCAGCGTCCCAGGACGCGTACTTTACGCGCAACGGAGCTTTGTGAAGCGAAGCTGATTGGTTCTCCGGCGTCTGTCAACATTCCAAACAGTCCGTAGCGGCCGCCATCTTGTCTCTCGGTAGGATCGAGAGACAAGAGGAGGCCAAAGCGAAGGGGCAAATGACCATAAGGGGGCATAGTACATTGTCGCTCACCCCCTAGGTTTGATGTGGAGGTTTTAAAAGGGCCCCGCGGGGCAAAAAAAAATAAAAATAATAATAATCGAACAGCTGAATGGATTTGCACGAAACTTGGCAAAATTGTAGGGACTGGTAGCCCGATGTGCCTTTGCTAGATCTCAATATATGTGCTCCAGTGGATTTTGAGAAATTAACGTTCAAAAAAAGATATATATCTGTAACAGCGCACCGCTTCGCGTACTTTTCGCGTTACGGAGCTTTGCGAAGCGAAGCTGATTGGCTCTCCGGTGTCTGTAAACATTCCAAACAGTCCGTAGCGGCCGCCATCTTGTCTCTCGGTAGGATCGAACAGCTGAATGGATTTGCACGAAACTTGGCAAAATTGTAGGGACTGGTAGCCCGATGTGCCTTTGCTAGGTCTCAATATATGTGCTTCAGTGCATTTTGAGAAATTAACGTTCAGAAACAAGATATATATCTGTAACAGCGCTCCGCTTCGCGGAGATAAAATTATATGTGTATTACCTAGCTGTTGCTAACACCAGTTAGCGACGGCTAGTAGAATATAGCGACCATCTTGGGCCCCACTTTGCATGTGAGTGATATTTATCACTAATGACATGCAAAGTGGGCATGCCAAGATGTTAGCGACTGGAAACAGTCGCTAACATCGCTATCTCCTATTATCAACTTTTGGAAATATTCGAGATAAGCGCGAATATCTCCAAAAGCTACCACCTGCCCTGAGCAGTTCTTAGCCATGTTATCCAATGGGAGGTGGATAACATGGCTAAGAGCATTAGCTCGGTAATGCATGAATATCGCTGAGTTTTCAGCGATATTAATGCATTGCGGTCGTTTTTTATCGTATTTCCGATAAACCTTGATAATAGCAAGGTTTATCTGCGATAATTTCTGACGGTAAAAAAATCGTTGCTAAGCATCGTTAGGGATAAATATCGCTTAACTTTGGTAATATGCCCCAACGTCTGTTAACGTTCGATTCGAAGGAAATCAGGAAGTGTTGAAAAACATTGTCTGCGCCATCTTGTCTTTTTTCAAATGCCACACTTTTGTCGTGCACGGCAGCCATTTTAGATGCCTTGACCAGACCCACTCTGTGCACGCTGTCGATCCTTAGCATGGTTCCCCACCCTTGCCAGCATCTCCCCCAGGCAGTGGTCACCCCCGCTCTCTGTCTTATGCATGGGTAATAAACCTCCCCCCATCTGCGCTGCTCTTCCCTGAGAATCACACCCTGTGCCCGCCCGACACCTCCCTTTCGCCCTATTCACTACCGCACCCTCTGACACTCCTTTTCCTCTGTGTCCGATTGTCCAGGCTGGTCCTAGGGTATCAGCTAGCCCTGCAGATGTAGTTTATGGCCACAGCTGTAAAGAATCACCCCTCTTCAAAGGAGTTATAGTAGATCAAGGCCCACACTCGATGAGATCCGTCACAGCAGAAGCGTTGCTATTATCTGAAAACCATCCTGTATTGTGATTGGGGAGGGGACCGAGCCTGAAGCGGAAGATTCCAGGGATGACTCTTTGTACATCAAAGTTTTTACAATTATGTGTCACATTAAAAATATATAGCACTCCGACAAAGTAGTAAGATTATAAAACTTTAATAATTTATAAATATATACAAGAAAACAAAAATAGTAATAACATATAAACATTTTTAGGGAAAAACAACGAAGTAGCGGTCGGCTGTGCGAATAGTCCCAACGCAGCACAACGTCCAGATTTCCGGCGTGGGGCGTCGCGGGGGGTGGGTCATCAGTAGCAAACTGTTGTGCGAATAGTTCCAAGGCAGCAGAACGCGCTGAAATCTAGATGACACGAAAGTGATGTCTAGTAAGTTGCCACCCAGCAAATAACGGCATGGGGCGTCGCGGGGGGTGGGTCATCAGTAGCAAACTGTTGCGCGAATAGTTCCAAGGCAGCAGAACGATGGCACCAAGGTGATGTCCAGTAAGTTGCCGCACTGGTTTTGGTATCCTACAATGCTGCTCCGAATAACGGCGTGGGGCGCCCCGGGGGAAGCGGCGTGAACGGGCCTCTCCAGGTGGAGTGTCATCTGTTGTAGTGGGGCGCCCCTTTACCGTTTCAGTTGCCATTCCGTCCGTTTTTGGTCCACTGTGTCAAAAGCCGCAATTCAGCTGAGTTGCGCCCACTCTTGCGGTGCAGCGATAGGCGGCTGTCACAGGACTCTCAAAATGGCGGCAGGCTGTTTCCTTTTTGGGCCTGGTCCACTGAAATGGCCCTGGGACACCTTGGAAATCGGACGCTTGTCTGCTAGGGCTTGGACCCCATTCTCGAAAGCGTCCCCTCCGCCTTGAGAATTCATCAAAAGTTTTGGGGGCTCCGACTCCTGCAGGCTTCTGGTGGGGAGCGGCTGCCATGATTGCTCGCGGAATGACCACGACTGAGCTACGAGATGGTGGTGCTCTCATGCTGACGCCAGCTTCAGTCTGAAACATCCAGAAACAAGGTGGGGCTTTCATCGTTTGGGAAAAAAAAAAGTTTTCATCCAATGAAAAGTGTTGTTTTTAGGTCACATGATCAAGCCTTCCATCATTAGGAAACCAAAAGTAAAATGAACCAATGAAAAGTTTTATAAACAAGTCACATGACCTGTTATGCGGCATAGGGTGTAAAATGCGAAGAAAATACGTTGGCACGTGAGGCGGCGTCAGTAGCGGACCGATGTGCGAATAGGCCGAAGGCAACACAACGCGCCAAGATCCGGATGGCACCGAGGTGGTGTCCAGCAAGTTGCAGCACTGGTGTGGCCATCCTACAATGCTGAAAGTCGGCGTGGGGCGCCCCGTTGGCACGTGAGGCGGCGTCAGTAGCGGACCGATGTGCGAATAGGCCGAAGGCAACACAACGCGCCAAGATCCGGATGGCACCGAGGTGGTGTCCAGCAAGTTGCAGCACTGGTGTGGCCATCCTACAATGCTGAAAGTCGGCGTGGGGCGCCGCGTTGGCACGTGAGGCGGCGTCAGTAGCGGACCGATGTGCGAATAGGCCGAAGGCAACACAATGCGCCAAGATCCGGATGGCACCGAGGTGGTGTCCAGCAAGTTGCAGCACTGGTGTGGCCATCCTACAATGCTGAAAGTCGGCGTGGGGCGCCCCGTTGGCCTGTGAGTTTGCGTCAGTAGCGGACCGATGTGCGAATAGGCCGAAGGCAGCACAACGCGCCAAGATCCGGATGGCACCGAGGTGGTGTCTAGTAAGTTGCCGCACTGGTGTGGCCATCCAACAATGCTGAAAGTCGGCGTGGGGCGCCCCGTTGGCCTGTGAGTTTGCGTCAGTAGCGGACCGATGTGCGAATAGGCCGAAGGCAGCACAACGCGCCAAGATCCGGATGGCACCGAGGTGGTGTCTAGTAAGTTGCCGCACTGGTGTGGCCATCCAACAATGCTGAAAGTCGACGTGGGGCGCCCCGTTGGCCTGTGAGTTTGCGTCAGTAGCGGACCGATGTGCGAATAGGCCGAAGGCAGCACAACGCGCCAAGATCCGGATGGCACCGAGGTGGTGTCTAGTAAGTTGCCGCACTGGTGTGGCCATCCTACAATGCTGAAAGTCGGCGTGGGGCGCCCCGTTGGACTGTGAGATGGCGTCAGTAGCGGACCGATGTGTGAATGGGGCCGAAGGCAGCGCAACAATATTTTCGGAATAGAAGACACCACTAGGCGCTGAGATTCCAAGATCCGGATGGCACCGAGGTGGTGTGTAGCAAGTTGCCGCACTGGTGTGGCCATCCTACAATGCTGAAAGTCGGCGTGGGGCGCCCCGTTGGCCTGTGAGTTTGCGTCAGTAGCGGACCGATGTGCGAATAGGCCGAAGGCAGCACAACGCGCCAAGATCCGGATGGCACCGAGGTGGTGTCTAGTAAGTTGTCGCACTTCTGTGGCCATCCTACAATGTTGAAAGTCGGCGTGGGGCGCCCCGTTGGCCTGTGAGATGGCGTCAGTAGCGGACCGATGTGCGAATGGGGCCAAAGGCAGCGCAACAATATTTTCTGATTTGAAGACACCACAAGGCGCTGAGATGCCAAGATCCGGATGGCACCGAGGTGGTGTCTAGCAAGTTGTGGCACTGGTGTGGCCATCGTACAATGGTAAAAGTCGGCGTGGGGCGCCCTGTTGGCCTGTGAGATGGTGTCAGTAGCGGACTGATGTGTGAATGGGGCCAAAGGCAGCGCAACAATATTTTCTACAATATTTTCGGAGTAGAAGACACCACAAGGCGCTGAGATGCCAAGATCCGGATGGCACCGAGGTGATGTCTAAGTTGCGGACCGATGTGCGAATGGGGCCAAAGGTAGCGTAACAAGATTTTCTGTATGGAAGATACCACTAGGCGTTGAGATGCCAAGATTCGGATGGCACCGAGGTGATGTCTAGCAAGTTGTGCCACTGGTGTGGCCATCGTACAATGGTAAAAGTCGGCGTGGGGCGCCCTATTGGCCTGTGAGATGGTGTCAGTAGCGGACTGATGTGCGAATGGGGCCAAAGGCAGCGCAACAATATTTTCTGACTGACACCACAAGGCGCTGAGATGCCAAGATCCGGATGGCACCGAGGTGATGTCTAAGTTGCGGACTGATGTGCGAATGGGGCCAAAGGCAGCGTAACAATATTTTCTGTATGGAAGATACCACTAGGCGTTGAGATGCCAAGATTCGGATGGCACCGAGGTGATGTCTAGCAAGTTGGTGTGGTCATCCTACAATGCTGAAACTCGGCGTGGGTCACCCCATTAGCCTGTGAGATGGCGTCAGTAGCGGACCGATGTGCGAATAGGCCGAAGGCAGCACAACGCGCCAAGATCCGGATGTCACCGTGGTGGTTTCATAGTTGAGAGGCACTTCATCTGCAGTGGGGCGCCGAGATCCGGATGGCACCGAGGTGATGTCTAGCAAGTTGCTGTACTGGTGTGGTCATCCTACAATGCTGAAATGTAGTGGGGCGCCCATTTACCGTTTCAGTTGCCATTCAGCTGAGTTTCGGCTGCTCTTGATGCTACAGCGACAGGCGGCTGCAAGAGGACTCTCAAAATGGCGGCCTGTTCTTTGGATTTGGGCCTGGTCCACTAAAATGGCCCTGGGACACCTTAGAACTTGGACGCTCGATTTTGTTTTCCTTTCCTGTACATGCAAAAAAAGGTAAATGCCCGGTACGTTACACGCTTCATCTGCCACGATGAACTCTCCAGAGGAACCGAAAAAAAATATAGTTGTGGTAACTATACCATGCATCGTCATATGGAGAGGTGGCACCAATTAATTATAGTGCTGCATAAAAGAGAGATTTGGAGGAGAACCCCTGACCTGCTAGTACATTCATCAAAGAAGTGGCACTGAGAGCTTCAGAGGCAAGGGAAACGGTCCCAAATATTTAGAAGAACTTTGGAAAGATTAAAATGACATGTTTAGATTGTGGTAAATTAATTTCATGTGGACAGATGAGTGTTACTATAATAAATACAGCATATGAACATCATCATAGTCGATGGTTGGTAGAGACATTTTGACTATATCCTGGACCTGCCCGTCCTCGCCCAAAATGGCGCCGGAATAAATGGGACTCGTAACTCCTTGTTGTGTACTGGTTGCAGAACCTTGAAATCACGAGATACGTATGCAGTTTTGAAGCACATGGCGGGCGGGGACGAGAATTGATTGAATATTTCGACATCCCTATTGATATTAAGTTCTGATGTGTTATTGATTACTGTACTGTTGAAAGTTCGAATTAACGTCACCCATGGTACTTGCCCGCAAATGTATATCTAGATAATTTTATTGTAACTGGCCCTGTCGTATTTTAATTATAAAATGTACGTCCACCGATTCCGTAACTGTTAGACACCTTAGTTCTTGCAACCTAATGGCCCGCCCGTTACGTTCCTCTACAGTGTAAATGTCTATTCATCATATACGATTACAGTTTGCTCCGTGGCAGGCCCACGTGGTTATAGGCTCGTATTTGTATAATGAAATTTTCACAATAAAGGTTTTTAAAAGAAAACATGGTAGTAGTATATACATTGGTAAAGTTTTTAATAATAGTCACTGTTTTAGAATCATTAAAAGGCAAGTGAAATAAAGCAGACCAATTACATGAAGGGTAAAAGGTATAATACGAAGGAACGCAGTAAAGATAAATGGTCAAGGGCTGTTGTGTTTTCTATTCCTGCAACATAAAGTGATCGATAAGAATCTCATATTCAGGCGTATCGGCGACTAAGACAGCAGGTCGACCCTCTTTTGCTCAACGGCTCCGTCATGGGACGAAGAAACGCTCTTTTTCTCGAAAAAAGAATATATTTTACTTGCAGGACAGTTGTAAAATTTCCGGGAAAGTACATTAGCCTGGAACATTATAACATATATTTAAGAAAAAATAATGTTCGGAAGTAATTAAAAGCGTAATTTTTAGGTGATATGACCAAGGCTTTCATCATTAGAATAAGAAAAGTAAAATGAACCAATGAAAAGTTTTATTAACAAGTCACATGACTTGTTATGCTTACGTTACGCGCTGCGCGCCCCGGATGACTTCCGGATGCGCTAACGCGGCGCGTCATATGACGCATTACGCGACAACGCAGGTCCAGAATATAGTCAAAATGTCTCCACCAACCAGCGGTCGAAACACAACCCCTTTCAGCAGGCTAAATAGTTCTGTTAAATGACAACAGAAGGGACAGGCAACAAGAACCATCAGTCAAAGAGGGGAGGGCTAGTTTTTCTCTACCGGGTTACATTGGGGCGCTACCGGAACTGATCGAATTGGTAGTCTACAGTGTTTCTGGATGTTTCAGACTGAAGCTGGGGTTAGCATGAGAGCAGCACCATTTCGTAGCTCCGTCGTGGCAATTCCGCAACCAATCATGGCAGCCGCTCTTTATCGTTATTTTGGGCGGGGTGGGTGGCGGAGCCGAGCTGTTTTGCAGCCATCATTGTGTGGAGTTCAGTTCATCTCACTAGTTTTGTATTTGTCATGAGGGGTTGTTCCTAATGTTTCTATTTTAGCGAGGTCAAAAAGAGATCCCATTAGTGGCCTACTGATTTTGCTCGATTCCTTTTCTTTTTTTTTACACGATTTTTCGTTATCTGCAAAGACTAAACAGAGTATTGCGACTCTGTGTTTGTTTGTAAATAGAGAATGAACCAAAGAGAACTAATTCTAAAACAGTAAATACTTGGATAACAATCAATCAAATGGAGAGAGAAGCAGGCACGACGGATTACAACGGGGGCAAAGGCCTGCGTTAACTACCTTTCACTATCTGCAAAGAGAGAGTACTCCTAATAGAAATGAGGGGGGGGCACCATTCAAAGCAGATCAGTGTGCATAAACACGAAAATGTTTTCACTTACCACGTACTTGACATTCGACAGCTTATGATATTTGCTATTAAAAAACCATTGAAATTCACTGAAAAAACCATAGGTTATAGACCATATATAGTTAGGAATTAGCATTTACAAAACCTTGAAAATTCACTGAAAAAACCATAGGTTATAGACCATATATAGTTAGGAATTAGCATTTAAAAAACCTTATTTTACTCACACAAAACCATTGAAATTCCATATATAGTTAGTTGCACTAACTATATATCGCGCACCCGCAATCCACTGCTGATCATGTCACATATTACATCATTCATGACATGGTCAGTGACATCACTGATGACATCTCAAATGACATCACTGATGACATCACTGATGACATCTCATTTGACATCATTCTTGTGCTAATACGATAAACCTCTTCAGACTCTAATATAACCTTAGATACACTCAGTGTATACAGACACTCACACACTGCCACTCATCCATGGAGTTACTCACACACCCAGTCAGTCATGCAAAGAAACAATCTCACCTCCATTTCTTCAACTATACAGTTAAACACACCTTACTTATTGAAACATATACTAACACATATTTACTCTCTTATACAATCCCTGATACAAGTTCACAATGATCGATACAACCACTCACTCATTCAGTGGCTCTCATGCACAGTTATTTATATATGCCAACTCTCACATGTACTGTGTTTAACATATGTACTTACTATGACATGTAGCATTGAGATATCCATTCACTCATCAATACACTCATGCACACAGTCAACTGCCCATGTAGCTGTTTCCACATGCAGTCTTGAACTCATACACCTAGTGAATAAACTGCTCACACATCTATGCATAGAGTCACACACCTTCCAGCCACCCCCACACAAACTCAATCTGCCATAGAAATACTTGGGCAACCAATTAATAACACATATAGCCTCTCGTATAGCTAATGATCAACACATGCAGCAGTTTACAGAACAACAGACATAATGATGCACAAATTAAGACAGTTTAGTCACTAACCCATGCACTCAGTGAGACACATTTAATCACTCACTCATACATTCAGTCATGCACCTACTAAATCCTTCGTCCAGACACTTATACATCTACTCATTCTTCAATATGTAAAACATATTTAAACTTTACAGAAACACACAGTCACTGGATGACGTCATCAGTGATCTCATCAGTGATGTCATTTGAGATGTCATCAGTGATGTCATCAGTGATGTCACTGACCATGTCATGAATGATGTAATATGTGACATGATCAGCAGTGGATTGCGGGTGCGCGATATATAGTTAGTGCAACTAACTATATATGGAATTTCAATGGTTTTGTGTGAGTAAAATAAGGTTTTTTAAATGCTAATTCCTAACTATATATGGTCTATAACCTATGGTTTTTTCAGTGAATATATAGATAGATAGATAGATAGATAGATAGATAGATAGATAGATAGATAGATAGATAGATAGATATATAATACCTACTGCCGGTCGCCAGTAGGTAGTTATAGTTAGGACCTAGTTTCCATAGGAAATCCGCAACATTCTATTTGGAATAACTTTGGCGCCGGTTAAGGAATCTTCGCGAAATTCACCAAGAAGATGGGGCGGTCAGGGTGATTGGTGAAGCGGGGGCCGAGAAAAAGGGGGGTCCCAAAACGTGTTTTCCCCATGCAATTTTCCATAGGGACCTTTAAGTGAGGCTACAGCCCGAACTGCTGAACGGAATTACTCCAAATTTGGCAAAAAGGTGGAGTTTGGTTTGCAGATTATGCTTTTTGTTAAATGGTGTAAATTCGTTCAGTAGTTTCTGAGAAAATCAAAAGTAAAAGCATAGATATATCTATAGACGAAGTTCCATACACGTACTGACCGAGGATAGGATGCATACCATTACGAGCACAGGCTGCATGCTAATTGGCTGTCTACTGTCTGTCAACACTCCAGGAAGTGTTGGCAGCCATCTTGTGCCTCGGTAGAACCGAGGCACAAGAAAGCAGCAAAAGAAGCGCAAAAGAAATGCGAAAAACACGCAAAGGGGCCAGGGTAGAAACACCCTGAGTCCCTAGGCCTGCTCAGGGGGTCCCACAAGGACCCCCAAGGCAAAAGAATTATTTAAAAAAACAAAAAGACGCGGTATACTCGTAGGGTACATGTACGCCGTGAAAAAAAAAAAACGAAGCCCCCTTTATTGTTAATTAGTCCCGGGGGGGTCTCAATCCCAGGGGGAATGTTTTTATTTATGATGAGGGGCCCAGAGGGGGGCCCACTTTTCTGACCAGGCCATCTCCGAAATCCTCTGTATTCACCAGACAAGATGCACACCGTTCTCGTACATGATGGCCAAGACCTGGAAAGAACTCCCCCTCAGTATCAGATGAACACCCACACTGAAAGCATTTAGGATGAGTCATAACACCCACCTTTTTGAATGACTGAAGCTGCACAAATCCCCCCCACATACTCCCCCAGCGCCTGGAAATCCTTACAGTTGAATAGTGAGCTCTATACATCCCTAATTGATTAATTCATATGCCACCACAGTTTGTGTTTGAGTGTTATGAACAGGCCCTGTCATTGCTTTGGCTGTCTGTAACTCTTAAAGGTAGTGAAATGAGTAGAACTAAGGGCCATATTATCAAGAAAGGATAATGGGCTTGATAATATGCCCTTGTGAATTCCCATAGAAGCCCAGGTTCTGGTGTTAACCTGGGTTCTATGGGAATTCGCAAAGGATATTATCAAGCCCATTATCGCTGCTTTAGCGGCAGTTTCCTGTCGATCAAAGCGGCGATAATGTATCACCCTTTCTTGATAATATGGCCTTAAATTCTTTAATATACACAGAATCTCTGAGGGCCATATTATCAAGAAAGGGCGATAAATTATTGCCGCTTTTATCCGCAGGAAACTGCCGCTAAAGCGGCGATAATAGGCTTGATAATATGCCCTTGTGAATTTCCATAGAAGCTCAGGTTCTAGTGTTAACCTGGGCTTCTATGGGAATTTACAAGTGATATTATCAAGCCCATTATCGCCGCTTTAGAGGCAGTTTCCTGCTGATAAAAGGATTGATAGTGTATCGCCCATTCTTGATAATATGACACTGAGATTGGTTTGGTTTGGCTTCACTTCTGAGAGCTACTTATTGGGTGTTGGTGAGCTACCAGTAGCTCCCGAGCTACTAGTTGGAGACCCCTGGTATATATAGTGAGTTTGGAATTGTAGTTTTCAAGCATAAATGTAAAGGTTATTACACCACTACATGCATAATACATAGCACTTTGAATCACTGCATTTCCTAAAGCCTGCCTCACTGCATGAGTACATGCTTACTGAGTGAATGATTACATTAATATATGGTAATAAAGAGAAATAAAAACAAGTTTAAAAAAAAGGGAAGTTACTAGAATAATAAGTCGAAAAAAAGGGGAATTATTGTTAATACTCCCATTAAAAAAAAGTAACCTATAGAAATGCTTTGATAATAAAAACGAGTAAATAAAGCATTTTTAGAAATTATACGAAAGTTAAATAGTATGGAAAGAGGCACATTTACATAAACATGTGATGCGCTAAAACAGTGCAAATGAGGACTCCTGTCAACTGAAAAACGTGATTTAATAGTGGGAGGAGCAATAAATTGATCCCATAGACCGGTGGTACCCAATTGTGCCCCGCGGCTCCCTGGTGCGCCGTTAGGAGTTGCCAGGGGCACCGCACACGATTTGGGAAAGAGCTTGTGCCGAGGTAGCAGCTAATGATGTGATAATGTAGCAATTAAACACCTCCTTTACAAAGCCTTCGATTCCTTGCAGTTCCACTGTTGGATGTGCCACCCTTCAACGAATCCCAACCTGGGGGCGCTCACCTACGGATGTTGATAGCAGGGGATGCACTCCCCTGGAGGGGCGTCAGCAGGAGGCGCTCTCATCTGATAGCACTGAAAGCAGGGGCGGCCTCTGAACCTGCCGGCCTGGTGGGCAGGGTTCAGTCACCAGGGCATCTGGAGAGGCAGACAGCAGGACCCCTCCTTACCTGTGGTACTGCAGAAGGGGCGCTCTCTCGCCAGGATACCCCAGCGGCGCTGTCGCCTCGGTATCCAGATGACAGGGCTGCTTTCATCTGGGGACGTGGATAGCAGGACGCCGCCTCTCCTGGTGGCCCTAACGGCATGGGCTGCCTCTCCCCTGTCAGTACAAACATGACATTTGGGCCCACTCACCTGGTGGTATAAACGTCATGGGCGCTCTCACATGGCCGGACGCACTCTCATTGGAGGAATGGGCAGCACGTGGAGCTCCAGGTGAGAGAGTGTCCCCTTCCGGTCCGTGTAATCAAGTAAAAGCTCCTCAGCTGTCAATGTTCCCTCACCTCGAACGCTGCTAGCAAGGGTCTGCACAGCTATTGGCATCGTGATGGGCAGCACAAAAGATCTGAATACCTAGTTTCTGTGTTTGTTTTCATATGTAACAATAAATATAGACAGAGAAATTGTGTTCTCGCTGTATTTTCTGTTAAAGGGCGGTACTGTACTTCGAAGTGAATGACAGAATCACAGCCTCCTTTTCTATTTTGGAACAGATTATTAAATTTGCGGCAATTGCAGGGGTTAATTTTGACCGGTGCTTGAAAGTGGGGCCCACGGGCACACATGTTTTTGGGGTCAGGCGCCAGTTTTTCCTCAACAAACTTTTATCTGGGGCAAGAGACCGAGAGAAAAATGCAATAGGGAGAAGAAAGAGAAATATGGAAAAGCCATAGCAAAGGGAGAAAGTAGGGATGAAAAAGAACCTGCGAACGTGAGCAAAAGGGGCAGTGAGTGTCAGAAGTTGATGAAGGTTGAAGTGAGTTGGAACTATGGGCACAGAAAAACTCAAACCTCCCTTAGTTTAACAATAAAAATTTCCAGTCCTGGATGTATAATCTGCTTTTTTATGTATCAGAATCTTAGACGGCAAGAACCGGTGTCCTGTGAAATGTTCCACTTTGCTGTGAGCAACAAGCATTGGCAAAGACATTAGGTCTCACCTATGCGAGATCTATTGGCTTAGTCAATTATTTTTGAGCCATGCTGTACAGCAATGAGGGTGGCAGGATACTGAATGGGAGGAGGAAGTAGGATGTGAAGTAGGATGTGGCGCTAAGGCAGAGCTTAACAACCTGTCTGGAGTGGAAAGACCACTCAACCTTTGCGCACTGTTGCTCCTGGTCTATATATCATACCAGATTTATCATTCAATTTTTCAATATTTCAAAATTCGTGAGCAGTTTTCAATATTTCTAAATCATAACATGTGACTCTTAACAAAGTATAATCAAGATTTCTTTTTTAATCTTCAAAATCATAGTTCAATATCAAGAGACTGTGATATAAACAATTATTGACATTTCGCAAAATTCAACATAATCTTTCTTGGTAGTATACAGTTGCAGTAGCCCGATGCATTTCGAGTCCCTTCGGACTCTTCCTCAGGGGCCTGTAAATGTAACCAATTCATAACATAAGTTTGTTTTTTAACATTTCAGATTCAATTTCGTAAGGCAATGTAATGTGAACGACAACAAAATGCATTTGTTTCAAAAAAAATTTAAAACGGATGCTTGAAATTGACGAGAAACGTGACTGAGCACTTATGGGGTGCAGAAACCACCACCACACCTCTGTGAAAAAAACTGTGGACCGCCTGAAGAGCCTTATACTCACACAGAAGATCAACGAAAACACGCCCTTCCTGTAAACAAAAGAATCTATAAGTAACCTCCTAGTGCAAAAAAATGAGAAAACCTTCTAACCACTGGCTCCAGAGGATTTTTAATCTTACCTCGTTTCTTTAAAGCGGACACTACCGCGTTCCCGACTCTTAGCCCAAATACCAGATACTATCTGCGAACAAACATAAAGACCGTCCTTAGTCATCTCTCCCTCCTTATACACCTACAAAACACAGTCAAACAACACCATTGCTGCCTACCTCGACGTTTACGCTCGTGTCTCCCGTATACTCCACTTCCTTCCAGTATCCATCTACACACCGGGTCTTCCGGTTTAAAACCACCCTGCTCCTTACCAAAGTTTCACGCAACAGTAAAAAAGGACTCACGGACATCGTCCTTCCATCATGACACGCAACAGAGATGACGGACTCGCCGCAATCTGCAGAGCCGCCATGTTGGATCAGTCTACATTGAATCACTCTTCTCTAGCCACCTACTTCAGAGACGACTTCTCGGGGACACTGAATGGGAACTCCTCGCTACATTATCACAAACGCGAACAATTATGTGAATAGTGAAAAACGAAAAAACGAAAAAAACGAAGAATACCAAAAAGAATAATTAAATTGTGCATAGTGAACTACCAGGGGTGGTATATTTACAGAGAATCATTCAATATATGAGCTAGTGCAGTTACATTACAAAAACAATAAAAAACAATAATATAATGCATCCATAGTATACAATATTATCATACAGGTGTACTCATAGTAAAGAGTTGCTAGCCAAACCCTCAACATGTACCTCTCATTGTGTACAGTCTCATGTTTACAAAAAACAGGTGTAATCAATTTTTTCATTTAAACCTTTCGGTTCTTGTGTTCCTAGGAACCTAATCCAGAATATTTCTCTTTGAAGGAGCGATCTGGTGAGATCCACTCCTTCGTAACTTTCCGTTCTCTCCAGGACTGAAAACTGCATTTGGGAAATGTTGTGCCTATTCTCTAACCAGTGTTTGTTAGTCTCAGACACGGATTTAAGTGCTTCCAGACCATCAGCAAACACACAAATTGGAGAAGCATCTGGTTCAACTCAACAAACAGAACCCGCTGAAACTTCGGTTACATCTAAGCCGTCTTCTTTTCCCCAGGTCGGGGATCTAACTCAACCCCCAGGAAAACCCAAATCAAAACAAGGAGAGGTAAAAGAAGGAACTCGAACAAGGAGCAACAGGTAAATTTGGTGATGAACATATCTAAAACAGAGTTAACCACGGATGAACTGAAGGTTTTAAATAAAGGACTAGGTTTTGTTCCCACTTATGACACGAATATCCTGGAGAGTGAAATAGCATTGTTCAAATTTATGAGGATTTTAAGACTCAGACATTTCTTCACTAATGTAGTTCCAACACAAGAGGAAAAAGAACCTACTGAACTAATGGAGTTTAAAGTAAAATCCAAGTACCAATCACCAGTATCTCATAAAATCCTGGATGCATTTGAAAAATCAGTACGGAATGATCTAGAGAAGCTACGTTTTCAGAGATCCAAAACCAAGAATCTATCAGAGTTTGAAAGGAACACTTTGAAAAGGCTTCAAATGAATGAGAGTATTCATATTCAAAAAGCGGATAAAGGAGGAGCAATTATTGTTATGGACATGGAGTTTTACGTTAATAAAGTTAATGAGCATGTGTCTGACGAGCTCACATATTTGGAATTGGAAGAAGATCCCACCAAAGAATTGGAAGAAACATTGAAAGTTATTCTGGAAAAAGCATTTGAATTGGGGTATATTTCTAATGCTACGAAACAATTCCTAACGGTACAACATCCAAGGCGGCCCCGCCTTTATATGCTTCCAAAAATCCACAAGGATAAACTGAACCCTCCGATGAGACCCATCGTTACAGGTTGTGGAACAATTTTTGAACCTTTGGGGCAATATATTGACACCTTTTTGCAGCAATTTGTTCAAAAATGGCCATCCTATACTAAAGATTTAGATTTAGATTTAAAAATTTAGAAACAAATGCATTTTGTTGTCGTTCACATTACATTGCCTTACGAAATTGAATCTGAAATGTTAAAAAACAAACTTATGTTATGAATTAGTTACATTTACAGGCCCCTGAGGAAGAGTCCGAAGGGACTCGAAATGCATCGGGCTACTGCAACTGTATACTACCAAGAAAGATTATGTTGAATTTTGCGAAATGTCAATAATTGTTTATATCACAGTCTCTTGATATTGAACTATGATTTTGAAGATTAAAAAAGAAATCTTGATTATACTTTGTTAAGAGTCACATGTTATGATTTAGAAATATTGAAAACTGCTCACGAATTTTGAAATATTGAAAAATTGAATGATAAATCTGGTATGATATATAGACCAGGAGCAACAGTGCGCAAAGGTTGAGTGGTCTTTCCACTCCAGACAGGTTGTTAAGTTATAGGCACGGTGTGTGGACTAACGTGCCACCTCTGCTGCACGCATGTGTTAAAAAAGAATTAAAAATTTAAAACAATCTCTAAAAAGAGGAGTGCTACTCATTTTGTAAATCACGCTAAGGCAGAGCTGCCATCCTCAGAACTGGGGTATCCAGTTTGAGTCCCGGCATCAGCTCAACATCCTCTGGATCTGGGCCAATCACTCAATCACCTTTTCTTTCCCAAAAAAAAAAAAATAAGTGATGTTGTTCCATGTAATTAGTGCTCATTTGAATCGCTAAAAAAAAGAAAAAATATGAATTTGTGGAATGTAACTGGTGCTCCTGTAAAGCGCTGATACCTTCAAGTCGAGTTCACGCTATAAAATAAAATGACAAAAAAAGAAGAAATGGTACATTAATCACAGCACAAGCAGCCAATGCACACTAATCAACATTATTTAATCTGTACTTTGGTCATGCGCTCGCAAACAAAACAAAGTGACGCCTCAAATATTCTGTCGAATTAGAAGGCAGCAAAAAAGAGTGATAAGGATGCCAAAAATAGGTGGGCTCAACGCCCCATTTTAGAGTTTTTTTAAGACACAAGTGATCATTACCATAGCGCGCTGCCTGCAAGCGAGACCTAAAAACGGGCTTACATACCCCCAAAAGTGACATGATGGGGAGCCACGGCCAACTGCCAATTAGGTCGAGGGAGCCACAGGTCGAAAAAGTTTGGGAACCACTGCCATAGACTGTTATGTAACCAAAAAGTATATAAACCACACACGTGGGATGATTAGTTTTATTTCAGACAGAGAATCAATACGGGCGAAGAAACTGCGAGCAAAGGAATGATTCAGAACTGCGGAAACATCTTCTCATTATCTTTCATTTCCTCAGAGAGTACAGTTTGTTAATGTATATTTAAAAATACATAAGACCGTATGTACTTTCCAGAGGAGTTGGATGCATTTCTATAGAGGAATGAAAGAATATCGAAGAGATGTAAATTATCTGAATGGAAATATAGGTTATTTAACAAATTAGTACTTGCAAGGTATTGATTAGGAGCGATGTCATAATCTTTAATTTAGCTTTCATTTCCACAGAGGGATCATATTGTTCATGTAGTTTTTAATTTATATATAACTTTATGATCCTTCAACTGGAGTTGGATGACTTTCAACGAAGATGTTTTTTTTAGTATGCAAGTATTTGTTTATGATTGAAAAATGTACTAAAAACAAAACTCTTTATCTTCGAAAGTGAAAATGGACTAAAAGTATTTATATTAAGTAGTGCTTTTTCCAATTTTTACTCGTGAAGAATAGGAGGATTATCTTCGCAAGTAATTTAAAAAAAAAGTAATATAATTGTAGTTTAAAATGTTGTGATTGTTAATTGTAATTATGACATGAAATGTACATAAAAAAAGAAAGATGAAGTAGTGAGGGAGTGTTTGTCATAGCACTTCTATTCTACTTTATCTGAAAGTAAAAAAAGCCCAAACATTTATAAAAAGCTGATGGGGCAACACAGGGAATGAGTGCTTATGATAAAATAAAATAAATGTGGTCCAACGTGTGATACCAATGAATGTAAAATAATTTTAGCATTTCACCTATTTGATGAATATAAAAGATTCAATAAAAGTATTTTGAAAACACGAGCATTGTTCTTTCAAGGATGGGATGTAGAACTATTGTTGTATTTAAATATGCTTGTTAGTTGCATATCTTCTAGAACCTCGTTGTTGTCATGGGGCTGGTGGGGTTTGAGTTCTGTGTTTGTCAGTTCGTACCTCTCTGGGTTAGCAAGAGGAGCGGTGGCTCGTTTGTCATATAATAAACATAAGAACCTACAATTGAAGTTTTCTTCTTGTTTAATTTTATCAAGATACCACAATTATACATTTTATAAGAGAACATAGTACTCCAAGCTAAAGGAGAAAAGTCAGCACAATTATGATAGAATAGAAAATATAATAATATTTTTAAATACTTTTACAGTCAACAAACTCGTAAGTAGAGTGCACAGTTTAAGTTAAAAACACTCTACCACAACTAGTTTTTGAAACGCATAGTAAAATAAAGTGCGTCACAAAATGATCTACATACATGGTGAGTGTATCGTAACGTCACATACAATAAAGAAAGCCAACCAAAATTAGCATCAGGTAAGTACACAACAGCCAATTAATTTGTTTTCAAAATCTGCGCAAGGAAAGGGATAGGTCACTAATACGCCTTTTTACAATGCTTCACAACCAATCAAAAAGAGGTGTTGAAAGTTTCTGTTTTTAACATACGAGCAAAACAGATATCTTTGAAGACTCTAAAAGACTTCTTCCAGAATAAGTACGCACTTCACTGCAAAACCCCATTTAATGATTATCCAGGCTCTGAAGCTTAAACACGTCAGAAATCATCTCTCATCACTTTCTCTTCTTTTTTATTGTATTGTGTGAGGCAGACTGCTTGACCCTATGCCCAGAGCCCTCGAAGGCCCTGGAGAATGCCACACCCAAGGACCAGCTCCTGCAGTGTCCCAGAGCTGCGAGGTCCCCTTCCCATCATTTAAAAGCCCCGGGGGAGGTGGTAAATTAATCGAGACTGAATACGTTAGTACAGCCCACTTCGCTTACGCTACCAGGAAAACACAACAACACTACATGGTCCATATTTCCATTTTAGTGATTTCTTAGTTCCAGGTCTAGTTGTCAGAACGACATGCACACTCCCTCATGGCTGGTATACACCCACACCACACCCATCCCGCGCATACATCACAACACACGTGATCCTACCAATAAAAAAGACGGAGCGTACGATGCCCCCAAGGTCCCGCCGGCTCCTCATGTCCTTCTGAAGCCGGCATTGCTTTTACACATGGGGAGATGCTAAGTTGCATGTGAATATGCAATCTTGTTTGGATTTTGAAAGTGAGAACAGATTTCACTGCTGTGTCTTTCAAAGTTCAAACTAAGTTTGCTATGGGAGGGGGGAGCCACCTTCTCATAGCAAATTTCAGTGTCCCGGGGGTAGGCACCCCGGGACACTGCAGGAACCAGCTCTGGGCATGGCGGTCTCCAGGGCTCTAGAGGGCACCAGGCGGAGGTCCACCGAGCCCCTGTCACACAATACAGAAATCCCCGGGGGGTGGTTGTTCCCGGGGTTTGAGGGGCGTCATTGATGTCCACACACTTTTAATTTTGTAGGGGGGCGTGTACGCGAAAGTCGCATAAGGGGGTTGTAAATCTGGTACACAGTGTTTTCTTTTACTTTGCTTTCCTTTCTGTCTTGTAGAGATTCCAGGGTAAATATAATGTTTTTTCGTACAGCCAGTACCTTTCAACGCTACTCTCAAACGGCTTTCTGCCTGTTACCATAGTAACAGTTCATGGAACACTTACGTGAGCACGGAGGTTAGAAGTTCACCACAATATGTTGCTAATTGAAATAGTTACTGTGCTGGAGATTTATATTGTTTTCATAGGAACCGTTAGTCGTAGAAGAAGTCAGTGGAAAAGTGTTCTTGGCGATTCCTTCCTGTTCCGGGAGTATTAGGGTAACGTGCTCCAAGCGGGACTTTATGAAGCTTAATGTTCATTGGCTGTGAAGTATTAAAAGTATAAGTTTTGGCAGTTATTCCTTCCTCTTGTGGGGAACAACATGGAAATTTTATTGGCTAAAGTGTTTTGAGCACAAGTTTGCTCCTTATTGGGTGGGAACGGTTGACTGTTGTTAGTGATATTGTGACGCACTTCCAAAGGAGTATCGGAAAAGAAAGTTGTAGAGGGCAGGTTAAGAAGACTATTAACTCTGTACAGTGCCCATAAGGTGGTGGAGAGGGATTATGAGGGAAAACATTTTTTTATATGTTTCAATGGTCATTTATATAATTGACGTGTGGTGTATAAATCACGGCGGAAAAATGACAGTGTCTTGCGCTGTTTTTTTTATCAAGTTTGTGGGTGACATACTTCTTAGGAGTACTATTTACTTATAATGTGGTGTTTACTTTTCTGATGGGAGGCGTGGTTGTGCAGCAAAAAATTCAGTCTAGGTTTGAAACTGTTTTTATTAAGCAAATTCAAATAAACTGTGTGGCTATATCCTTCTTTTTTATGCTACAGTTTGTAAATGTGTTGCACCATATTCTTGATAATGTAAGAGGGCATCAGTTACTTTTAGATAAAGTAGAATAGAAGTGCTACAACAAACACTCCCGCACTACATTATCTGAGATCAAGAGAACAAGTTAAAAACAGTTAAATACAAGTAACTTCATATTACATAGAAATGTATGCGTTATTATTTTTCAAATTTGTATTCTGTAGAATTCAGGAACGTTCTGCCGTAGTGCTTAGAGGTTGCACACTGTTCCGCTAACAAATCTCATACTATAGGATGGTACTCTTATAATGTATAGTACTGGTCCTATATATCCTTTAGGGAGAAGGTGAATTGGAACCGCGAATAAGAATAGAAATTAGAAAATAACATTCATAAATGTAGGGTTTATTAAATATTTAAAGTAACAAAGTATGCATGATAGCTATAGTTTTTATTCTGCAGTTTCGTAAAATATGTTTCTTGAAAAAAATATCTGATCAAGTACATTTTAATATTTGAAAGTTATATTACAGATGGCGCTGAAAAATCTCCTATTCCTCTTCTGTAACAATAGGACAATCTATTACAATATAACAATTGATACCATTGTTACAGTAAGAAGAAAAGGAAAACAAAGTTATGTATTTAACAGAACATCTATAATGAAATACTTTTGAGCGGTAATTTTTTACTGAGCTTCTTTTCTCCGGGAGGTGAAAAAGTTTGATCTTCGTGGCGACGGGTCATAAACTCCTCTGATATCATGACAGTGAGAATTATTTGTATATATTCTCACAGCACATGATCACAAGGGGGAAACAGACTGAAAACTGAAAGCCGGTAACGTTGCATACATATCGTTACTCTTTGTGACGACGGATCATGAACTCCACTGAGATCACCATAACTGTTAATGTATAATATACATATTAACAATATATGATCTCTAGGGGAAAACACGATAACAACTGGAAGATGGTGGCGTTGATTGTAAATGTTAAGGGTTTGCGTCGACGGGTCACCAACACCTCTCAAGGGAAGTACAGTGCCATTATTATAATATAAAAAGTCACAATATATAAGCTGAAAGGAGCCAGAAAAGGAGCAATGTTTGTTGAAATCTATCTATCTATCAAATAGCTACAAATTGTAACTAAGTATTATGCCCATGCCATATTGAAACAACTTACAACCCTGGAATATGTTTGTTGATGTAAAAAAAAAATCCGATGCTATAAAATGGAACCTGCATCACAGATTGGCGACTCAAAAATAACTCGGGAAAACGAAACTAATTGCACACTAGGAGTGGTTTATATAATTGTTGGTTGTTTAGTAGTCTAAGGAAGGACGATGTGGCTCCGCCTATTAAGATGTCACATTTTACAGTTTACACGTGCTCACGTTTTAACTATTTTACTTCTGCCCGTGTTGGGAAAAGTTACAAACTGTGAAGCTGCAAAGGTTTCGATTTCCATAGGAACACGTATAAGGTATTATTATTTACATACGTTGGAGAGTTTAAAAACTGTTACTTGGTAAACTGTGTTCTTTGCATTCTCATGATTAAAATATCTGAATAGAGGACAAAAAAATATTGTTAACATTACAAGAAAAAAACTGATTAATATTTGTTATTACTATGCTTCTTAATTAAAAAAATGCTAGCATTCGTAAATCGTAAACCTACTCTCGGAAAGATGTGCTGGCGCTTGGGGCATTGGGAAGATTAGGCAAGGTATTACTTACAGTTGGATAGTGGTGGGATAAGATCCTGATGGACTATGGAATCGTACTGTGAACGGTGTTGTTGAAAGTCAGGTATTATAGGTGTTGTGTCATACTTTTACCACACTTATATGTTAATTACTGCTAATTAAGTTATAAGTAGGGCTGCTTGAGTTATGTTTTTACTGATGTTTACAGATAAATACAAACAGAAAAGTATTCATTTTTCTCTTTCTATTTATTTTAAACTGTGCATGAATACGGAAATTGCGTTATTTTTTGAGCGTTTGTAAATGCTGTCAATGATGAGTAGTAGGGCAATAGGTTTGTCGTTCTAAAAGTAAAAGGGTCGAAACAATAAAAGACTTTTAGAAAAGATCCTTAAAGAGCAATATATATCCTCGTATAATAAAAGTTGTACTTTTTAATATGTAGATTGTGTATAGTTTATCATCTAAGACTGTTTACAAGAGTGAAAACGGTCAGTCTTTCAGCCATGAGTGCATATCTATAAGTAAAATAAATGTGGAAATATACCAATTTCAGATTAATTTTTTTACAAAATCCGAAATATATATGTGTAAATAGATATACGATTATTTAAAAAAATATATGGCTAAATATAGATGGCAATGTCCAAAAAATAAAAATCATAAAACAAGGAGGTATAATTATAAGTAAAAAAACAATATTGTTAAGTTTTTTTACTATAAAAAGTATACACGTGTTTTAAAATTTTACTTAACAAACACTAAATGTTATAGGGATATTGTAGTTAGATATTGACATTTAACAAACCTATGAAATTAGGTTTCTGTTAAGTTAAAGTTAGAAATTATCTTTTAAAAAAACCTTTGAAATTCACTGAAAAAAACATAGGTTTCACACACTTTATAGATAGGAATTAGCATTTAAAAAACCTTAGAAATTCACTGAAAAAATCATAGGTTTCACACATGTTATAGTTAGCTGGACATTTCACTCAGAAAAAACCATTGCAATTCCCCCGTTATAGTTAGTTCAGCTAACTATAACTCGCACGCCCGCAATGCACTGCTGATGACGTCATATATTACATCACTCATGACATGGTCAGTAACATCACCCATGACATCACTCATGACATCTCAAATGATATCACTGATGACATCACTGATGACATCGCTGATGACATCATCCTTGTGAAAGAGTGGCAGACCTCCTCTCACCCTAATATAACCTTTGATACATACATTCAAAAAGAGGAACTAACATTTTCAAAAAAATGGAGATACCAATACCAGTTACAACAACCTATTCATTAATTCCACCATCTACACACACATCCACTCATTCACCAACAGTTCTATATAGTCACTTGTACACGTACTCACTCATCATATGTACTCATACACCTATACATCCTGTTACACACCGACACTCTTCTATAGAGTTACTCACACACATACTCACACATGCAAATAAACATATTGCATTATTCATGACATGGTCAGTGACATCACTGATGACATCACCGATGACATCTCAAATGAAATCACTGATGACATCACATGAATGTGGTTTAGTTTGAAATTTAAATATATATTATATATATATATATATATATATATATATATATATATATATATTCACTGAAAAAACCATAGGTTATAGACCATATATAGTTAGGAATTAGCATTTACAAAACCTTGAAAATTCACTGAAAAAACCATAGGTTATAGACCATATATAGTTAGGAATTAGCATTTAAAAAACCTTATTTTACTCACACAAAACCAATGAAATTCCATATATAGTTAGTTGCACTAACTATATATCGCGCACCCGCAATCCACTGCTGATGATGTCACATATTACATCATTCATGACATGGTCAGTGACATCACTGATGACATCACTGATGACATCTCAAATGACATCACTGATGACATCACTGATGACATCATCCAGTGACTGTGTGTTTCTGTAAAGTTTAAATATGTTTTACATATTGAAGAATGAGTAGATGTATAACTGTCTGGACGAAGGATTTAGTAGGTGCATGACTGAATGTATGAGTGAGTGATTAAATGTGTCTCACTGAGTGCATGGGTTAGTGACTAAACTGTCTTAATTTGTGCATCATTATGTCTGTTGTTCTGTAAACTGCTGCATGTGTTGATCAGTAGCTATATGATTAACTATATGGGTTATTGATTGATTGTCCAAGTATTTGTATGGGAGACTGAGTGTGTGTGTGGCTGGCTGGGAGGTGTGTGACTCTGTGCAGATCAATGTGTACTTGTATCAATGATTGTATAAGAAAGTAAGTATGTGTTAGTATATGTTTGAAAATGTAAGGTGCTCTATGTTTAACTGTATAGACAAGAAAATGGAAGTGTGATTGATTCTTTACAGGACTGACTAGGTGTGTGAGTAACTCCATGGATGAGTCGCAGAGTGTGAGTGTCTGTATAGGTGTATGAGTGCATATGATAGTGTTGTAAAGATGAGTGATTGTATGTATGAATGATTGTATGGGTGAATGAGTGAATGTGTGTGTAGACGTAGGAATCAGTGAGTACGTATGTAGTAACTAGTATTGGTGTGTCAATGGTTTCAAAAATTATACTCTGTATTTAACACTGGGTGAAACAGAGGTTATATTAAAATGTGAGGAGATGCATTGTATTGTCACATGAATGATATCATCAGTGATGTGGTCATTGATGTCAAATGAGATGTCATCAGTGATGTCATCAGTGATGTCATTTGAGATGTCATAAGTGATGTCATCAGTGATGTCACTGACCATGTCATGAATGATGTAATATGTGACATCATCAGCAGTGGATTGCGGGTGCGCGATATATAGTTAGTGCAACTAACTATATATGGAATTTCATTGGTTTTGTGTGAGTAAAATAAGGTTTTTTAAATGCTAATTCCTAACTATATATGGTCTATAACCTATGGTTTTTTCAGTGAATTTTCAAGGTTTTGTAAATGCTAATTCCTAACTATATATGGTCTATAACCTATGGTTTTTTTCAGTGAATTTCAATGGTTTTTTAATAGCAAATATCATAAGCTGTCGAATGTCAAGTACGTGGCAAGTGAAAACATTTTCGTGTTTATGCACACTGATCTGCTTTGAATGGTGCCCCCCCCCCTCATTTCTATTAGGAGTACTCTCTCTTTGCACATAGTGAAGGGTAGTTAACGCAGGCCTTTGCCCCCGTTGTAATACGTCGTGCCTGCTTCTCTCTCCATTTGTTTGATTGTTATCCAAGTATTTACTGTTTTAGAATTGGTTCTCTTTGGTTCATTCTCTATTTACAAACAAACACAGAGTCGCAATACTCTGTTTAGTCTTTGCAGATAACGAAAAATCGTGTAAAAAAAAAAGAAAAGGAATCGAGCAAAATCAGTAGGCCACTAATGGGATCTCTTTTTGACCTCGCTAAAATAGAAACATTAGGAACAACCCCTCATGACAAATACAAAACTAGTGAAATGAACTGAACTCCACACAATGATGGCTGCAAAACAGCTCGGCTCCGCCACCCACCCCGCCCAAAATAACGATAAAGAGCGGCTGCCATGATTGGTTGCGGAATGGCCACGACGGAGCTACGAAAGGGTGCTGCTCTCATGCTAACCCCAGCTTCAGTCTGAAACATCCAGAAACACTGTAGACTACCAATTCGATCAGTTCCGGTAGCGCCCCAATGTAACCCGGTAGAGAAGAACTAGCCCTCCCCTCTTTGACTAATGGTTCTTGTTGCCTGTCCCTTCTGTTGTCATTTAACAGAACTATTTAGCCTGCTGAAAGGGGTTGTGTTCCGACCGCTGGTTGGTGGAGACATTTTGACTATATTCTGGACCTGCGTTGTCGCGTAATGCGTCATATGACGCGCCGCGTTAGCGCATCCGGAAGTCATCCGGGGCGCGCAGCGCGTAACGTAAGCATAACAAGTCATGTGACTTGTTAATAAAACTTTTCATTGGTTCATTTTACTTTTCTTATTCTAATGATGAAAGGCTTGGTCATATGACCTAAAAATTACGCTTTTTATTACTTCAGAACATTATTTTTTCTTAAATATATGTTATAATGTTCCAGGCTAATGTACTTTCCCGGAAAATTTACAACTGTCCTGCAAGTAAAATATATTCTTTTTTCGAGAAAAAGAGCGTTTCTTCGTCCCATGACAGAGCCGTTGAGCAAACGAGGGTCGACCTGCTGTCTTAGTCGCCGATACGCCTGAATATGAGATTCTTATCGATCACTTTATGTTGCAGGAATAGAAAACACAACAGCCCTTGACCATTTATCTTTACTGCGTTCCTTCGTATTATACCTTTTACCCTTCATGTAATTGGTCTGCTTTATTTCACTTGCCTTTTAATGATTCTAAAACAGTGACTATTATTAAAAACTTTACCAATGTATATACTACTACCATGTTTTCTTTTAAAAACCTTTATTGTGAAAATTTCATTATACAAATACGAGCCTATAACCACGTGGGCCGGCCACGGAGCAAACTGTAATCGTATATGATGAGTAGACATTTACACTGTAGAGGAACGTAACGGGCGGGCCATTAGGTTGCAAGAACTAAGGTGTCTAACAGTTACGGAATCGGTGGACGTACATTTTATAATTAAAATACGACAGGGCCAGTTACAATAAAATTATCTAGATATACATTTGCGGGCAAGTACCATGGGTGACGTTAATTCGAACTTTCAATAGTACAGTAATCAATAACACATCAGAACTTAATATCAATAGGGATGTCGAAATATTCAATCAATTCTCGTCCCCGCCCGCCATGTGCTTCAAAACTGCATACGTATCTCGTGATTTCAAGGTTCTGCAACCAGTACACAACAAGGAGTTACGAGTCCCATTTATTCCGGCGCCATTTTGGGCGAGGACGGGCAGGTCCAGGATATAGTCAAAATGTCTCTACCAACCATCGACTATGATGATGTTCATATGCTGTATTTATTAGAGTAACACTCATCTGTCCACATGAAATTAATTTGCCACAATCTAAACATGTCATTTTAATCTTTCCAAAGTTCTTCTAAATATTTGGGACCGTTTCCCTTGCCTCTGATGCTGTCAGTGCCACTTCTTTGATGAATGTACTAACAGGTCAGGGGTTCTCCTCCAAATCTCTCTTTTATGCAGCACTATAATTAATTGGTGCCACCTCTCCATATGACGATGCATGGTATAGTTACCATAACTATATTTTTTTTCGGTTCCTCTGGAGAGTTCATCGTGGCAGATGAAGCGTGTAACGTACCGGGCATTTACCTTTTTTTGCATGTACAGGAAAGGAAAAAAAAAACGAGCGTCCGAGTTCTAAGGTGTCCCAGGGCCATTTTAGTGGACCAGGCCCAAATCCAAAGAACAGGCCGCCATTTTGAGAGTCCTGTTGCAGCCGCCTGTCGCTGTAGCATCAAGAGCAGCCGAAACTCAGCTGAATGGCAACTGAAACGGTAAAGGGGCGCCCCACTACAGCAGACGAGCCTCCACCTAGGAAGGCCCGTTCACGACGCCCCCCCCCCCCTTCGGGCACCCCACGCCGTTATTCGGAGCAGTATTGTAGGATGGCCACACCAGTGCAGCAACTTGCTAGACACCACCTCGGTGGTAACCGAATCTCAGCGCCTTGTGGTGTCTCCTATTCAGAAAACATTGTTGTGCTGCCTTCGACCTATTCGCCGCAAGTGCGCACGCAACTCAGCTGCATAGCTTGCTAGACACCACCTCGGTGCCATCCGGATCTCGGCGCCCCACTGCAGATGAAGTGCCTCTCAACTATGAAACCACCACGGTGACATCCGGATCTTGGCGCCTTGTGCTGGTTCCGGCCTATTCACACATCGGTCCGCTACTGACGCCATCTCACAGGCTAATGGGGCGCCCCACGCCGAGTTTCAGCATTGTAGGATGACCACACCAGTACAGCAACTTGCTAGACATCACCTCGGTGCCATCCGGATCTTGGCATCTCAACGCCTAGTGGTGTCAGTCAGAAAATATTGTTGCGCTGCCTTTGGCCCCATTCGCACATCGGTCCGCAACTGACACCATCTCACAGGCCAACAGGGCGCCCCACGCCGACTTTTACCATTGTAGGATTGCCACACCAGTACAGCAACTTGCTAGACATCACCTCGGTGCCATCCGGATCTTGGCATCTCAGCGCCTTGTGGTGTCAGTCAGAAAATATTGTTGCGCTGCCTTTGGCCCCATTCGCACATCAGTCCGCTACTGACACCATCTCACAGGCCAACAGGGCTCCCCACGCCGACTTTTACCATTCTAGGATGGCCACACCAGTGCCACAACTTGCTAGACATCACCTCGGTGCCATCCGGATCTTGGCATCTCAGCGCCTTGTGGTGTCATTCCGAAAATATTGTTGCGCTGCCTTTGGCCCCATTCGCACATCGGTCCGCTACTGACGCCATCTCACAGGCCAACGAGGCGCCCCACGCCGACTTTCAACATTGTAGGATGGCCACACCAGTGCGGCAACTTACTAGACACCACCTCGGTGCCATCCGGATCTTGGCGCGTTGTGCTGCCTTCGGCCTATTCGCACATCGGTCCGCTACTGACGCAAACTCACAGGCCAACGGGGCGCCCCACGCCGACTTTCAGCATTGTAGGATGGCCACACCAGTGCTGCAACTTGCTGGACACCACCTCGGTGCCATCCGGATCTTGGCGCGTTGTGTTGCCTTCGGCCTATTCGCACATCGGTCCGCTACTGACGCCGCCTCACGTGCCAACGTATTTTCTCCGCATTTTATACCCTATGCCGCATAACAGGTCATGTGACTTGTTTATAAAACTTTTCATTGGTTCATTTTACTTTTGGTTTCCTAATGATGGAAGGCTTGATCATATGACCTAAAAACAACACTTTTCATTGGATGAAAACTTTTTTTTTTTCCCAAACGATGAAAGCCCCACCTTGTTTCTGGATGTTTCAGACTGAAGCTGGCGTCAGCATGAGAGCACCACCATCTCGTAGCTCCGTCGTGGTCATTCCGCGAGCAATCATGGCAGCCGCTCCCCACCAGAAGCCTACAGGAGTCGGGGGCCCCCAAAACTTTTGATGAATCCTCAAGGCGGAGGGGACGCTTTCGAGAATGGGATCCAAGACCTAGCAGACAAGCGTCCGATTTCCAAGGTGTCCCAGGGCCATTTCAGTGGACCAGGCCCAAAAAGGAAACAGCCTGCCGCCATTTTGAGAGTCCTGTGACAGCCGCCTATCGCTGCACCGCAAGAGTGGGCGGAACTCAGCTGAATTGCGGCTTTTGACACAGTGGACCAAAAACGGACGGAATGGCAACTGAAACGGTAAAGGGGCGCCCCACTACAACAGATGAGACTCCACCTGGAGAGGCCCGTTCACGCCGCCTCCCCCGGGGCGCCCCACGCCGTTATTCGGAGCAGCATTGTAGGATACCAAAACCAGTGCGGCAACTTACTGGACATCACCTTGGTGCCATCGTTCTGCTGCCTTGGAACTATTCGCACAACAGTTTGCTACTGATGACCCACCCCCCGCGACGCCCCACGCCAGAAATCTGGACGTTGTGCTGCGTTGGGACTATTCGCACAGCCGACCGCTACTTCGTTGTTTTTCCCTAAAAATGTTTATATGTTATTACTGTTTTTGTTTTCTTGTATATATTTATAAGTTATTAAAGTTTTATAATCTTACTACTTTGTCGGAGTGCTATATATTTTTCATGTGACACATAATTGTAAAAACTTTGATGTACAAAGAGTCATCCCTGGAATCTTCCGCTTCAGGCTCGGTCCCCTCCCCAATCACAATACAGGATGGTTTTCAGATAATAGGAACGCGTCTGCTGTGACGGATCTCATCGAGTGTGGGCCTTGATCTACTATAACTCCTTTGAAGAGGGGTGATTCTTTACAGCTGGGGCCATAAACTACATCTGCAGGGCTAGCTGATACCCTAGGACCGGCCTGGACAATCGGACACAGAGGAAAAGGAGTGTCAGAGGGTGCGGTAGTGAATAGGGCGAAAGGGAGGTGTCGGGCGGGCACAGGGTGTGATTCTCAGGGAAGAGCAGCGCAGATGGGGGGAGATTTATTACCCATGCATAAGACAGAGAGCGGGGGTGACCACTGCCTGGGTAGATGCTTGCGAGGGTGGGGAGCCATGCTAAGGATCGACAGCGTGCACAGAGTGGGTCTGGTCAAGGCATCTAAAATGACTGCCGTGCACGACAAAAGTGTGGCATTTGAAAAAGACAAGATGGCGCAGACAATGTTTTTCAACACTTCCTGATTTCCTTCGAATCGAACGTTAACAGACGTTGGGGCATTTTACCAAAGTTAAGCGATATTTATCCCTAACGATGCTTAGCAATGATTTTTTTACCGCTAAGCATCGTCAGAAATTATCGCAGATAAACCTTACTATTATCAAGGTTTATCGCAAATACGATAAAAAACGACCGCAATGCATTAATATCGCTGAAAACTCAGCGATATTCATGCATTACCGAGCTAATGCTCTTAGCCATGTTATCCACCTCCCATTGGATAACATGGCTAAGAACTGCTCAGGGCAGGTGCTAGCTTTTGGAGATATTCGCGCTTATCGCGAATATTTCCAAAAGTTGATAATAGGAGATAGCGATGTTAGCGACTGTTTCCAGTCGCTAACATCTTGGCATGCCCACTTTGCATGTCATTAGTGATAAATATCACTCACATGCAAAGTGGGGCCCAAGATGGTCGCTATCTCCTACTAGCCGTCGCTAACTGGTGTTAGCAACAGCTAGGTAATACAGATATAATTTTATCTCCGCGAAGCGGAGCGCTGTTACAGATATATATCTTGTTTTTGAACGTTAATTTCTCAAAATCCACTGAAGCACATATATTGAGACCTAGCAATGGCACATCGAGCTACCAGTCCCTACAATTTTGCCAAGTTTCGTGCAAATCCATTCAGCCGTTCGATTATTATTATTATTTTTTTTTTTGCCCCGCGGGGCCCTTTTAAAACCTCCACATCAAACCTAAGAGGTCAAGGAGGATCTACTATGCCCCCTTATGGTCATTTGCCCCTTCGCTTTGGCCTCCTCTTGTCTCTCGATCCTACCGAGAGACAAGATGGCGGCCGCTACGGACTGTTTGCAATGTTTACAAACGCCGGAGAACCAATCAGCTTCGCAAACCTCCGTTACGCGAAGCGGAGCGCTGTTACAGATATATATCTTGTTTTTGAACGTTAATTTCTCAAAATCCACTGAAGCACATATATTGAGACCTAGCAAAGGCACATCGAGCTACCAGTCCCTACAATTTTGCCATGTTTCGTGCAAATCCATTCAGCCGTTCGATTATTATTATTATTATTATTTTTTGCCCCGCGGGGCCCTTTTAAAACCTCCACATCAAACCTAGGGGGTCAGCGAGGATCTACTATGCCCCCTTATGGTCATTTGCCCCTTCGCTGTGGCCTCCTCTTGTCTCTCGATCCTACCGAGAGACAAGATGGCGGCCGCTACGGACTGTTTGGAATGTTCACAGACGCCGGAGAACCAATCAGCTTCGCTTCACAAAGCTCCGTACCGCGAAAAGTCCGCGAACCGGAGCGCTGCCCGGTCCGCTGTTACAGATATATATCTTTTTTTGAACGTTAATTTCTCAAAATCCACTGGAGCACATATATTGAGACCTAGCAAAGGAACATCGGGCTACCAGTCCCTACAATTTTGCCAAGTTTCGTGCAAATCCATTCAGCCGTTCGGGCTAAAAGTGAGGCCAACCGCCCTATGGAAAACTCAATGTTAAAAACACGTTTTGGGACCCCCCTTTTTTCTCGGCCCCCCCTTGACGAACCCCCCCCAAATTTTTAAGGGCTGCTCAGAAACAAAATGTGCCATTTTCCTGAAAATTTCAGCCAATTCCGTCCACAAACGCCAAAGTTATTAGACATAGAATTTTCAAAAATCCCATAGAGAAAAAACCTAACTATATATACCTACTGGCGACCGCCAGTAGGTAATATATATATATATTTCTCCTGCAGTCAGATGAAGTGTGGCAATGAAATGGCAGTTGAAAAAATGAGAGTTTAAAATGAAAAAAAATGTGGAGTTTCTGTGTTCATGAAGCAGTAACATTGATTGGTGGATTTTGATTGCTTAAAACAGAAAGTTAGGGTGCACGGATGTGTTCTTTGAAAGATGTATTTTGAATGGTCAATAAAAAATCATTAAATGAAAGAATGCACTGGATATGCAGGTGCACTGAGAGTTCAGAGTTCAATTGCAACAAAGTTGTGTGAACTTGCAAACACCAGAAGTCTTCCAAGAGGTGGTTGCCATGCAGAAAAGGCATGAAATGGCAGAGGGGGGAAGGGTTTTCATTTGAAAAAAAGTGAGGGAAGAGTTTTGATTGGGTGACATGAGAGATATGTGTGAAGAATTACAGCATTTCTGTGCTTTTGATAGCTGCAGACTCTGGAGTGCATACCTTTTGCTCTGCTGAAGACAAATTGGTGTGTTTCTGAGACTGTTTTCAAACTCAAAGTATTTGCTAAGGTGAGAAAATATTTCTTTAATTTAGATAGAGAATAGTGTGCTTTTAGGAGAAAATTATGAATTATGTGGCGCAAATTGCTTGTAAATATGCTCCCACATGTGCATGGAAAATTTAGATTTTGAATGTTTGTGTTACATAGCCATGTTAAAAGTGATACAAACATGCTGCAAAGGCAATCAAAAAACGCTTTTATGTGTTTTAAGGACATTTTAAGTAATTTTCCCATGTGCAGTGTTTTGAAATTATGATTTGAAAATCGTTTTTGGGGAAAAGGAATTGTTTTTAAATTTATGACAAGGACATAATGGTGTATGCTTCTTTATACGGCAATTGACTGTCCCTGATGTTATTTTTCCCATTTTAATGTAAGACCTTTCTCTGTGGCGCAAGTTGCTTGTAAATATGCTCCGACCTGTGCATGGGAAATTTAGATTTTAAATGTTTGTGTTACATAGCCATGTTAAAAGTGACCCAACCATGCTGGAAAGGCAATAAAAAAACACTTTCATGTGTCTTAAGGACATTTTAAGTAATTTCCCTGTGGGTAGTGTTTTCAAATTATGAATTGAAAATCGTTTTTGAGGTAAAGGAATGTTGTTAAAATGTATGTGCGCCATATGTCCACAAAATTCCTTTTCAGGGGTTCAGCAGGGTGTTCTTGAGACACCCCTGCACCTTTGGAAAAATTCCTAATTTGCGATGAGCTAATTGCTAATCGCAAATTGAACCTTCATTCTTATGGGCCTCCTGCTCCATGGAAATGAATGGGTAATTTGCAATTAGCAATTTGCTCATCGCAAATTAGGAATGGTAAAGAATCGCTATTTATTCCTTAAAATTCGCTATTTTGGAAATGCAAAATAGTTATATGATACATATGGCGGTTGATGTCTAACAAGATAAGAAGCTTAGGGATACATTTATGATGACTGGCGCAATGAAGTGGACATTACTTACTTCATTGGTAGAGCTTTACATGTATTATGTCCTCTGTATTCTTCATCAAGCGTAACTTTAATCTGCAACCCTGAGTAGGCCTCACCTTAAACAAACCTCTGGATAGGCCACACCTTATCGTCATCCTGAATTAATCATTTAAAATGCTAGGGACAGATTTATGATAGGTGTATGCCTCTTTTGCGCCACTTACAAAACATTGTCCACGGGGAAATGACTTAAAATGTCCTTAAGACACATGAATGTGTTTTTTTAAAGCGTTTGCAATTTTTTGGGGTGACTTTTAACATGGCTATGTGACTCAAACAGTCAAAATCTAAATTCACCATGCACAGGTGGGAGCATATTTACAAGGAATGTGCTCCATTGGGAAAGGTCTTATAATGTAATATGGGAAAAATGACATCAGAGACACTGAAATGCCTTATAGAGAAGCATACACCATTATGTCCTTGTCATAAATTTGCAAACCATTACTTTTCCCCAAAAAGATTTTCAAATCATAATTTGAAAACACTGCACATGTGGAAATTACTTAAAATGTCCTTAATTCAAAATTTGCTATTCCTTATTTTGCGATTGCACTGAAGGATTTGCAAATTTTGCGATTCCTTAAATGCAATGTATCAAACAAAAAATATGTAAAAAATGATATTAAGGATTTGGAAACTACCACCAACTTCTAGTTTGTGGTAATTTGCGAATTCTTTTCAAAAAGCATTTTTTTCCAAAAAACAAAAGGTGCCATATGACGCCTATACATGTCCTTAGGACATGTATGTTTGCCATATGCCCCCAAATTTCTTTTTCAGGGGTGTAGCAGGGTGTTCTTGAGATACCCCTGCACGCTTGAAAAAATTCCTATTTTGTGATGAGCTAATTGCTAATCGCAAATTGCAACCTTCATTCCTATGAGCCTCCTAGCCCATGGAAGTGAATGGGTAATTTGCAATTAGCAATTTGCTCATTGCAAATTAGGAATGGTAAAGAATTGCTATTTATTCCTTAAAATTTGCTATTTAGGAAATGCAAAATAGTTTGATGGTACATATGGTGGTTCATCTGTAACACGATAAGAAGCTTAGGGATACATTTATGATGACTGGCGCAATAAAGTGGACATTACTTACTTCATTGGTAGGCCTTTACATGTATTATCTCCTCTGTATTCTTCATCAAGCGTAACTTTAATCTGCAATCCTGAGTAGGCCTCACCTTAAACAAACCTTTGGATAGGCCACACCTTATTGTCATCCTGGATTAATCATTTAAAATGCTAGGGACAGATTTATGATAGGTGTATGCCTCTTTTGTGCCACTGTGCGTCACTTTTATGATGCAGCGGCGGTGCTAATTTGCAATTAGCAATTTGCTCATTGCAAATTAGGAATGGTAAAGAATTGCTATTTATTCCTTAAAATTTGCTATTTAGGAAATGCAAAATAGTTTGATGGTACATATGGTGGTTCATCTGTAACAAGATAAGAAGCTTAGGGATACATTTATGATGACTGGCGCAATAAAGTGGACATTACTTACTTCATTGGTAGGCCTTTACATGTATTATCTCCTCTGTATTCTTCATCAAGCGTAACTTTAATCTGCAATCCTGAGTAGGCCTCACCTTAAACAAACCTCTGGATAGGCCACACTTTATCGTCATCCTGGATTAATCATTTAAAATGCTAGGGACAGATTTATGATAGGTGTATGCCTCTTTTGTGGCACTGTGCGTCACTTTTATGATGCAGCGGCGGTGCAAAAGATTTGCTATGAGGCGACAACATTACAAATTGATGCATTTAGGCAGATATGTCATGGTGTAAAAAAAACGTACCACATGAAACCGATGCAGCAGTGATGCAAAAGATGCACCATGTCGCAAGACAGGCCTCACTTGGGGCCATATGTATCAAGCTAATTAGCATTCGCAAAGATCAAAATTCTACGAATTTCGGCCTTTGCGAATGTTAATTAGACAAATGGTATGTATCAAACAAGTTTGATGCAAAATAAGGAGTAGCAAAATTTGCTATTCCTTATTTTGCAATTGCACTGAAGGATTTGCAAATTTTGTGACTACTTAAATGAAATGTATCAAACAAAAAATATGTAAAAAATGACATTAAGGATTTGGAAACTATTGTGGTAAATTGGTGGTAATTTGTGAATTCTTTTCAAAAAGCTTTTTTTCAAAAAAACAAAAGGTGCCATATGACGCCAACACATGCCCTTAGGGCATGTATGTGTGCCATATGCCCCCAAATTTCTTTTTCAGGGGTGCAGCAGGGTGTTCTTGAGACACCCCTGCACCCTTGGAAAAATTCCTAATTTGTGATGAGCAAATTGCTAATCGCAAATTAAACCTTCATTTCTATGAGCCTCCTAGCCCATGGAAATGAATGGGTAACTTGCAATTAGCAATTTGCTCATTGCAAATTAGGAATGGTAAAGAATTGCTATTTATTCCTTAAAATTCGCTATTTAGGAAATGCAAAATAGTTTCATGCTACATATGGCGGTTCATCTGTAACAAGATAAGAAGCTTAGGGATAGATTTATGATGACTGGTGCATCACCAGGGATGTGTCAGTCATCCTGCGCCGCTGTTCCGCCACCCATGGTGTGCTGCATTTAGAATACGGGGCATCATGGGGCAAAAATGGCACAGATGCGTGACGTATCTGTGCTGTAAAGGTAGTGATTGCTGGAGTTGTATCGCAAGTGCGATGCAGCTCAAGCAAGGCTCAGGGGTGCCCCATCTCCACAATATTGTGTCAAGACCTATGCCTGCTTAAAGCAGGCGCAGGGTTTTGACGAAGCTTTCTCCTATCTGATTGTAAATACGGCACACCATGGGTGGCAGAGTAGTGGTGCACGTTAACTGGTGCATGCCTGGGGATGTGCCATTTAACATAAATCTGCCCCTTTACATTTAAGTATGTGCAGGACACACAGAGTCGGTGAGGCTTATCCAAGGTTAAGAAGAGATGAGTCCTGTTCACTGAAAATTTAGACATAGTCTTCACCTGCTCAGCATTGCTGGACATGGCTAAATAATAGCTGCAAAATATTACTCTTGTTAAACAATTTTACTATTATAATCTCTGAGATTTGTCTCTTACTCTGCAACATCTCATTGTTGTTATCTTTCTTTAAAGATAAAGACAACCTCAACATGAGCGACAATCTGCAATCAGTTGATTTTGACCTCATCATTGAACTTGTAATTGAAACATCAGTGGATGTTGATCCCTTGGATGATTTAAATCCTGAGGATGAAGAAGAGCGTGATGAGGATGCAGATTTGTCCGAATTATATGACATAGGATGGGAAGCTGACCTGCTTGAGCCTATGGAAATATAAACATTTATTTTTAAAATGTATAATTAATAAAAAGTAAAAAGGTAAACCGTTTAATTTAAAAATAAAGACACCTTCAAAAGCAGGTTATGTGTAGTGTCTTCAATAAAATATTAAAATATGCTCATAAAATTAGATCAGATTCACATATAAAATAGCACAGGTAACATAAATATAAATGTCATTTCTTTTCTGCTATTTCTGTATTGTAAATTTGCAAGGACTAAAAAATCTTCTATTTAAAATGTCAAGTAGTGTGTTAAGTTTTTGATCACTGTTATTGTTTTACTGTTTGGTAATAATGGTTAATAACATTTTTTATTATATTTTACCACAGATTCAACTGCAGATCATTTCAAGATTTCACCATGCCAACAATAGAAAGACAGAGAAAGGCTGCAGAACGTCAAAGACAGCAGGTGAAAGAAAATAAGCAGCAGTCCTCTAACAAAAAGATTTGTCAAGTCACGAAGAAAGCACCGGGTAAGAGCACAAAATATTTCATAAGAAATATGTGTAGTAAAAAAAATATTACTACAGAAAATGTTTCAGTCCATAAAACGAGAAGGAATTCAAATGGAAAGGAAAGGCCAATCAAAAATGTTACTGCTAGAGCAAGAGATAACTCTGTGCATGATAGTAGAAGGAAACAACAGTTTAGGGAGATTCGTAAACGAATGTTCCGCAACAGGATAATTGGCAATTTGTTAAAAAATATTAAGAAAGGTCAACAGAAACTGGTTTTTTATAAGAGAAAAAAAAAAGTTGAGAAAGTTATTGATCAGGCATTTGAAATTAAACGTAAGTTATTTATTTTGATAATCAATAGAATTAGGAAGCTAAACAAGGTAATTTATGATTTCAAAAGAAATAGTAGATGGAAGAGAATAGTTAATCGTAGTAATTTTTGTGAAGTTTTTTCTGGAGAATGGATGCATAGTTCAAGCTGTGAGGCATTTTTTAATGAGGAGAGTTATTTCCAGGATAATGATTTGGTGCATGCAGTTGACACCAGTGGTCGTGCTTATGAAGTGAAAGATGGTTGTCCAGTTGAAAAAGAAAAACTTGTGACAACAGAGGCAGAAGAGGTGTTAGGTAATGAGGTTTTAGGAAGACGTGCTAAGGGTCCTGTGTACACCTGGAAGTGTAGTAGTATTTGCAGTGTGCGACAGGATTCCATCAATTTGCTTTGTGATTTTGTACGGTCATTTAATAAGAAAAGTTTGAAGCAGAAAATAAGGTTGTTGCAAGAATTAGATCCTTGCAGAGTAAGAGAAGTGACAGGTTTGCATGGTCATTCACTGGCTTGTCTTTCCAGGAGAGTATGCCAGAGTGTTTTTCATCATTTCAGGATGCTAGCAGTGCATCATAATAAAGTGAGGAAATTAGTTAGAATGTTGTATTATGCTAAGAGTCCAGCAATTATGCTTAAACAATTATGCGCTGCTCTTTTGCATGGTTCTGAAATAGATGTGAAGAATATATGTGAAGAAATTGAGTTTTGTTACTTTGGAAGTAAAGAGGAGAATGTTGAAATTGAGCAAGAAGAAGAGGGTCATGTGGAAGATAGTGTACAGGTTTCCAGTACAGATAATTTCCAGAGGGAAATTGCGACGTTTGAGGTGAAATCAAGTGAGAGGCCTAATTTCACTTGTGTGTGTTGTCGACGCACTTATTATAAGAATCAGACTAAGTTAGTGGATTTATATGCAAAAAGTGAAAGGGAAGATAATAGTGAATGGAAGGATTTCGCAACATACTTGATGGTAGAAAATTGTTTTGATTTGGGATTGGATCAACGTGTGTGTACTTATTGTTGTTGCAAATTAAATCAAAACCAGATGCCTGCTAGAGCAGTTCATAATAATCTGGAATTGGTTGAGATTCCTTCTGAATTGAAGGATTTAAATACTTATGAATCTATTTTGATTCAAAGTATCCATCCCTTTCAGGCTATTGTAAGAATGGAGCCAAAGACAGGGAAATTGCCTCCATCAGATTTACAGAGAGGATTAAAGGGAAGAGTTGTTTATTTGCCTCTAGATTTGAAGAAAAACATTAACACAATTGGAGTAGAAAAAGTGGAAGAGGAACCTCTGGTTATCTTAGTTAATGGGGTTCCGACAAAGAATAAGAAAATATGGCAAGATTTAGTAGATGTTAGGAAAGTTAAAAAGGCAACATTGTATTTGAAAAAAAATAATAAATACTATAAGAATGTATATGTTGCAGAAGAGGAAGTAAGTGAGGAAGAGGATAGCGATTTGTGTGCTGGTCAAATTGAGAAAGTAGAACCCTCTACTAGTGAAGAAATATATGAACATTATAGTGTTCATCCTTTGCATTCCAAGGAAGTCATGGGGAATGCTATTGAGTTGTTTCAAATGAAACAAGCCAAAGGGAGTCCCATTAGTGTTTGGGAGGAAAGTTTGGAAGCTCGGTGTTTCCCACAGCTTTTTCCAACAGGTCAGGGAGGAAGATATGATGAGCGACCTCATCAAATTCCTGCTTCTGAATACCGGACTTTGCGATTGTATGCAGGAGATGCTAGGTTTCGACAATGCATTCCCTATTTGTTTCATCTCCTGTTTGAAAGCGATCTGTCTGGACTGTCATATGCAGTGAACCACATCTTGAAAAGTGGTATACACATGCAAAACATCTCGGCAAGTGACTTTATGGATAAAGTCAATGTCCAAGACAGTATTTTGGATTCTCACCTGATTAATCTCATGGCGTGTCAGCGTGGTACTAATGAGTACTGGTACCGTCGTCATGGTGATTTAAAATGTATGCTGAGGAACTTAGGTACTCCCACATGGTTCCTCACTCTGAGCTGTGCCGAGTATGGCTGGGAAGACTTACTTGAATTTCTACGAGAGGCAAATGCTAACGTAGATAACATCGAATTCAAGACACCCGGAGAACTGTGCTCTTTGGATCCAGTCAATGTATGTAGGTACTTCAATCATAGATTTGAAGCTATGATGTCTTTCATCATGAATAAGAAGAATCCACCTCTTGGAGAGGTGTTGGATTTCTTCTGGAGAAAGGAGTACCAAGCAAGAGGTGCTCCTCATATACATATGTTGCTGTGGATCAAGGATGCACCTAAATTTGGAACGGATCCAGAAGACTCAGTGATGAGTTTCATCCAACAGTATTCTACGTGTGCTGTTCCAAACGCAAAGGAGAAGAAAAGCCTAAGAGAAAAAGTTCTGCGTTTCCAAAGCCATCGATGTGGAAAGTACTGCCGTCGTAAATTCCGAAACAAGGACAAGTTCTACACCAAATGTCGTTTCGGTTTTCCACGACCGGTGATTTCTAAAGGAAGAGTAAACAGTTTGATGTCTTCGCTGCGACATAATGTCATGAAGAAATCACCTAAAAACACATACAATTTGAAGAGGAACGAAGAGTCCAAGTACATCAACGACTACAACCCGGTGATTTTGTCCATGTGGAATGCTAACATGGATATACAGTTTGTGGCTGATAACTGTATGGCTGTGGCTCGGTATGTGACGTCTTACATCACCAAAAAAGAGAAGACAGAATTGAAGGATATGTGGGAGGACATTTCCCATGAAAAGAGCCTCAGCAAGAAGTTGTACAGTTTCAGTCTGAAGATGTTGTCGCATCGAGAAATCGGAGCTTACGAATGCTCTGACCGGTTGTCTTCAGCAAGTCTCTATGCCAAGTCCAGGAGTATCGTTTGGGCGAGTCTTGGTCTTGCTGCAACGTGTAATCGAGTTCTGAAACCTGTGCGGGAAATTGAGTATTTGGCGGAAAAGGAGCCAAACAGTACCGACATTTTGAAGACCAACATGTTGGATACATATTATCCAAATAGAAGCAGTCAACTCGACAATGTTTGTCTGTATGAGGTTCTTCAAAATTACATATTCAAGAGGAACATCAAAGAAGATACTGAGAAAGGAGTGTATGCTGTAATAGGAAGTGAGGGATGTCTGGTCAAGCAAAGAAAATGCCACTTGGTAAACCATCGAAAATTGAGTGGCGAATCTCCTGAAAAAAAGGAGTTTTTCTATTTAGCACTTTTGCAACTTTTCAAGCCTTGGCGTGCAGAAGAGGAACTGCTTGGAGATTTCCTCTGTTACGAAGACTCTTTCAATGCCGCCAAGGAGACCATAGAATGTCCTGCTTTTCCCAAATATGTAGAAATGTTGAATGCGGAAATTGAGCAGGAAGCAACGATTGCAGCCGAGATTGCCAGAGACAGTTCTCAGGACAGTCAGAGTTCTGCTTCATTGAGTCAGGATCCACTAGGAGGACCTGTTATCGAAAATGAAGCTGCCACTGCCATGAATGAAGTGGAAAGAGCCATGGCACATGCTCAGGAGGATGCGGTTAACTTAGAAGAGTTGGAAAGACAACTCAACGTTGAGCAGAGGAAAATATATGACGAAGTTACCATGCAAATTGATCATGGATTAAGTCATGACAAGAAAGAGTGCTCATGTACGTCGTTGAAGCCTGTCCGACTGTACGTGAGTGGAGAAGCGGGAACTGGAAAAAGTTTCCTCATTAAAGCAATTTCATGCTATTTGCAGGAAAGGACAGAGTCATCGCTGTCTTGTGTTGTCACCGCTCCAACTGGACTGGCAGCACATAACATTAAAGGGATTACTTTACATCGTTTACTGATGCTGCCAGTGGAGCATGACAACAAATTACAATATCACAAGCTATCTGGAGATGCTTGTTTTGAAGTTTCAAGAATCTTGAGGAAAATGAAAATTCTTATCATTGACGAAGTAAGCATGGTTTCCAATGTCATGCTTGCCTTTGTGCATTTGAGGATGCAAGAAGTTCTCAAAACAGAGTATGATGTGTTATTTGGTGGCAAACACATCATTGTTTTCGGAGATCTTCTGCAGCTGACACCAGTGAAAGGGCAACCTGTGTTCAAAATGCTCACGCATGAAGATACCAGGAAGTGCCTAGGCAGCATTGGCAACGTCAATATATGGTTAAACTTCAATTATGCTGAACTGCATGAAAATATGCGTCAGGCGAAGGATGAAGTTTACAAGACTATTCTACAAGATGTTAGAATTGGAAAAAGTGACCGAGCATGGGAAAGAAGCTTTACATGCACGATTACTGTCAAATTTATATCCAGAACAAGATGTTGTGCCTGAGAATATTTTTCAGAAAATTACTGATAAGAAATCTGGAATATGTTTGATGCCAACTCTTGCAGAATGTGCCAAATTCAACAACAAAATGTTGCATTTAGAAAAGCAAGAGATTGTGAAACTGGAAGCTATTGACAGAGTAGAGCATATGGGATCAACAATTATTTTGTCTGAGAATCTGAAAACAAAATTGGATTCATTAGAGAAGAGTATATCTAAAACTGCAGGTTTTGAAAAGACTCTGAATGTGTGCTTGAACTGCCGTATAATTTTAAGAAGGAATTTACATGTTGAAAGAGGTCTGGTAAATGGATCAATGGGTAATGTTGTTGATTTTGTAAAATACAGAAATAGAGATGGAATTGAATTTTTAAAAATTAAATTTGATGGCATTGAGGAAGTACAGCTAATTGGTCGTTGCTCTGCTAGATTTTTGCTTGTAAAAGACTTATATGTTCGCCGTAAGCAGTTTCCTGTTTGCTTGGCATATGCGGTGACAATCCATAAATCGCAAGGTTTAAGTGTAGACAGTGCATTGGTGAATATTGGCAGTTCTGTGTTCAAGGAGGGTATGGCATATGTGGCATTGTCACGAGTTAGAACTTTATCGGGATTGTACTTGATTGAGTGTGATGTCACAAACATTTGTGCTGATCTAGATTGTGTTAAGGAATACAATAGGTTAAGAAGAGAGTATGCGCCACATTTGCCTCAGTATCCTTTGTTTGAGAAACGTGTGGTAGGCCGGAAACGAAGAAATGTGACCAATACTGGGGAGGTTGTAGCAAAAAGACGAAAAGTCGATGAACCTAAAATTACAAGCAGAAACAAAAAGGATTCTGTTGAAGATGTTGTTGGTTTTCAATTTGAAAACAGTTCTGGTGTCAACTGCTATGCTAATGTAGTGGTTAATGTTTTGTTTTCTCTAGAAAATGTAAAAGAAGAGATTGTGGTCAATTCTGATCAAAGATTTTGCAGTTTGTTAAATTCTGTGTTAGAGAAATGTAGCACTGATAGAAGAAACATAGAAAGTGTGTCTGAAATTCGAAATCTGTTAGACAGATGTTCAGGCCAAACACAATTCTCTCAAAATATTCAGCAAGATTGTCAGGAGTTTTTAATGTATATGCTTGATGTATTACATGCTGAAGGTGTAGATGTAGATCAGCTGTTTGGGCTTTCTTATCAATGGCAGCATGACTGCGAGAACTGTATGGTATCAAGTACTACTAGTGTAGACTCAGAAAGATTTATATATTTAACTTTGCCAGACAGTAAATCAGTCTCCTTTAATAAGCTAGTAAAAGCAGCTGATCACAACATGGAGTGTAGCCAATGTAAATCTGAAATGATGTCCACATTATTTATACGAACATATGGCCAGTATGTCATTTTAATGTTCCAACAATGTAGGCCTGATGGAACAAAATTGACAACTTTAATTACAAATTTTGTAGCTTCGCAGTTGTCAATATCAGGAAGGACTTTTGTAACTGCAGCAATTATATATCATGACGGCCCTTCAATAACATCAGGACATTACACAGCTTATTTAAAGTCTAGAAATGGCTGGTCATTCTGCAATGATTCTGTTTTAATTTTCAAAAAGAAATTGCCGTATGACCTTAAAAACTCTTACCTGGTGTTTTTAAAACCAAAATTTTAGGGAAATAATCTCGGGATGTGCTCTGTGGAATTTCAAGAAGTTCTAATGGCTCCTACACAATTTGGCCTTGAGGATAAGTGTAGTTCAGAGACATAACTTCTAACCATAGGACTGGACATCATGGAGAAATACGTGCACTTTGAATGAGTTCAGAAAAACTGTTTCTTTTTATAAGCTAATTGAAGCAGCCAATCAAAACATGGAGTAGAGGGAATGTAAGTCTGCAATGCTGTCTACTGTTTTACATTGCTTTGTGATTAAAAGTGATGTAGAGAATTAAATAATTGTAGTAGTCATAGAGGTAGTGTAAGTCTGCTTCATAGTAAGCAGTATCAGTGTCATAGGAAATGTAGAACATGACTGAGCAAGAAGGGGAAGATACTACTATTCCAGGATTGTGAAAATGATCTTCAACATTTTAATTCTGAAAGTTGCGGAAATGCCAAATGACGGGATTGGCTTACAAGAAATCCAAGAGTTATAAATGGCTCTGACCAGGTTTGGCCTTGTGGAAACTTGTGGTAGAGAGCAAGAAGTCATTTATTGCATGTAACGTGTTTTTAAAAACGATGGAGATTTTCTTTCAGAAAGTGGCGGGCTGAAAGTAATAACAGCACAAAAGAGTGTAAGCTGTTCATAGGACATCCTTGGACGTCATGGAAAGTAAGTTAACTTTAAGGAGTTCTGAATTTTCATTTCTTATGTTGTATGGGTTTTTTAAACACAATCATTTTGATTGTTTTTTTTTTTCCCCGCTGTTATATGATGAATACCTTCAAGTCACTGTTTTTAGTGAATTTTGATACATTCTGAGAACAGCAAAAATAAACCATTTAACATGTATAATTAATTCTGTACTATTTGCATTTATGATGTATATGTAGAACTGTGTAGGAGGCATGGAGAAGGTGAGGCTTCTGTAAGTGTCAAAGTTGTTGCATGCAATGCTGCACTTCTGCGTATTCTTTCATATGCTGGACTACATCTGCACAATGAGATACCTAAGCAAAGGAAACACAAGTGATGTGATTGTGAAATGAGCAAAATAAATTGCACGTATTTCATTTACATCACCTGTGTTTCCTATCATTACGAATCACATTATGCAGATCAAGTTTAGGTCTGTCCAGGGAAACATAGGAGGTTTGAACTTTGTTGAAGAGTGCAGTGGACATGACTCACTTTATTGGTAGACCTTCACATGTATTATCTCCTCTGTACTCTTCAACAAGTGTAAATCTCATCTGCAACCCTGAGTAGGCCTCACCTGAAACAAACCTCTGGATAGTAGACATCTTATTGGCATCCTGAAGCAATTATTTAAAATTTTAGTGTCTTGCGACACTTTTCTGAAACAACAGCAATGCAAAAGATGCACCATGTTTTAAGATAGGCCTCACTTCATCTGCATCAAGATACTGTTAGTTTAAAATGTATATCTTTAGGACTGTGTAGGGGGCCTGGAGAAGCAGAAGCTTCTGTAAGTGTCAAAGTTGTTGAAAAACTGTTTGTCCTTCAATCTTTTCCCTTGTCTTTTCTAATTTTTGAATACATTTTTTAATATTTTTCAAATGTTTGTTCTCTCTTTCACAGATTGAAAGTATAAAAACAAAAAGTGAGTAATTTAACGACAATTATAAGGTAAATATTTTGTACTGTTTTCGTTACATTTCTATCACATTTAACTACTATTAGTTCCACTGCTTCATTTCTTTAACCCTCAGTTTCCTGCCTTTGCTACTTCCCTCATTCCTTTCTCTATTACCTACTTACTCAACTCCTTCCACTCTTTTTCTCAGTCCCTCTCTTCTCATAGTTCCTCACTCTTGTTCACTCACTGCGTCTCTATTACTCTTAGTGTCTTTGACTGATCACTCTATCACTACTTGTTCATAATGCTTTCTCTGTGTAGTTGAAGCACACTAAGGGGAATATTATGAACACAGCCAATAAAATTATTGCTCTGTTTATTGGCAGAAAACTGGTGCAAAAGTGGTTTTAGTGGCAGTTTTCTGCCACAAAAGCAGCTTTAGCGACACATTTCTGCCAATAAAAGCTGCAAAACTTTTATTGCCTATGTTGATGATATGGCTCTATGTTAATTACATTTCTTTGCTGTTTCAATTAATCTTTTTCTGTTATTTTTTGTTTTCTGTTTTCTAATTTTTCTCTCTGTTATTCCTCACGTTTTAATCTTATTTTGAACATTCACTCACATTCTCCAAGAAACTCTTCTTTGTTAATGTTATACTCTCTTTTTTTTTCTTTCACTTCGTTATCTATTTTGTTTTTCACAATTATACCCTCTTCTGTCTTTTCTTCGGTAAATAGATCTATTAAACAGTATCTCTTCTTTACTCCCTATAGCTGTCTTTCTTTTAACATCACTCTCTGTTTCCTTTCCTTATACTTACACTTTTTTTTTTTTTTTAATTTTTTTGGTTAGCTCCCGGTCCGCGTACCGGGAAGCTAACCCGGAAGCGAACCAAAAGAAATAGAGCTTGCCAGAGTGCTAAACATTCTAGCAATTTTTTTGGAAAGGGAAGGTAGTTCTGAAAAGAACTTTTTTTAAATATTTTTGTTGTTTTATATTTTTTTTGTATTTTTTGAACATTTTTTGTTTTTTTTGAACGATTTTATATTTTTTGGGGGTTTTTTTGGGGGGGGGAAACAACAAAAAACAGGCGTTGAAAAGGGCTCAACAGGAGCAAAAAAAAATGACTGGGGGCGGTTAGGGCAATCATGGTGTTCATACGCCAGGTTGAGTGCATTGATGCTCATGTTGCCACAAGCTAATAATGCACGACAGTGCATACATAAGTGAATCATGTGCCCAAAATTTTCTTGAATATTTGGCACAGTTTCCCGTGCCTCTTCTGGTGTTAGAGAAACCGATATTGTTGGTCTGGCCACAGGAGTTGGTCTTGGATTGTCGTGCATATCCCTTAATTCCGCCCGGCTGTAATTTAGGGGATGTTTCCTCGTCATGTGCCTGTGCATTGTGTGATTTCCAAAGCTATATTTTTTGTCCGTCCCTCTGGACAATTGTTCCTTGCATATCAGGCAGGTGACATACCTCGCGTTGACTTTTTTTTGGCCACGAGGTATTGAAAAAAACTGCCAGATGAAACTGGCTTTCTTTCTGGAAACCCGGGGCAACTCTTCTAAAAATTGTGGTTCTTCTCCCTCCTCATCCATTTCTTCCTCTTCCTCCTCAGTGTTGGTCAGGACCTGGGGAGGTGGTCCTCTCTTCCCATGAGGAGGTGGTGGTGGTGGTGGGGGTCCACCAGCTGAAGCTACCAATGAAGCCATTTTCCAACAAGCAAAATAGGTCTTCCTCTCACAATGATGAAAGTCAGAGTGAGGAAAGAAGGAGGGGTTTTCATCATTTGGGAAAAAACAATACTTCTCAACCAATGAAAAGTGTTATTTTTAAGTCACCTGACCTAGCCTTCCATCATTATGAAACCAAAAGTGAAATGAACCAATGAAAAGTTTTATTAACAAGTCACATGACCTCTCACGCTCATGTTACGCGCTGCGGAACGCTCCCCGGTTAGCTTCCGGGTCGCTAAGCTTCGCGCCCCGGTCCGCGCCCCGGGACACTTCCGGGTGCGCTAACGCGATACGTCACAAGACGCATTTCACGGCAACGCGATACGTCGCGCTTTCGCGCCGCGGATCGCTTCCGGGGAGCTGCGTTTCGCGCCTCGGTCCGCGCCCGGGGCACTTCCGGGTGCGCTAACGCAGTACGTCATAAGACGCATTACGCGGCAACGCGATACCGTCACTATGTTGATTTCTTACCGGTTCGCGGACCGGGTCGCGGAATCAAATTGAGCTAACGGGAAGCTTCCCGGTTCGCGGACCGGGAGCGAAACAAAAAAAATATTTAAAAAAAATTATTAATAAACATATAAAATATATTTTTGGATTTAAAGAAGAATACATTTTACAGCTATAGATATTAGCTTTTAAAAAACCAATGAAATTCACTGAAAAAACCATAGGTTATAGACCATATATAGTTAGGAATTAGCATTTACAAAACCTTGAAAATTCACTGAAAAAAACATAGGTTATAGACCATATATAGTTAGGAATTAGCATTTAAAAAACCTTATTTTACTCACACAAAACCATTGAAATTCCATATATAGTTAGTTGTACTAACTATATATCGCGCACCCGCAATCCACTGCTGATCATGTCACATATTACATCATTCATGACATGGTCAGTGACATCACTGATGACATCTCAAATGACATCACTGATGACATCACTGATGACATCTCAAATGACATCACTGATGACATCACTGATGACATCTCAAATGACATCACTGATGACATCACTGATAACATCTCAAATGACATCACTGATAACATCTCAAATGACATCACTGATGACATCTCATTTGACATCAATGGTCACATCACTGATGATATCATTCATGTGACAATACAATGCATCTCCTCACACTTTAATATAACCTCTGTTACACCCAGTGTTAAATACAGAATATATTTTTTTAAACAATTGACACACCAATACTAGTTACTACATACGCACTCACTGATTCCTACGTCTACACACACATTCACTCATTCACCCATACAATCATTCATACATACAATCACTCATCTTTACAACACTATCATATGCACTCATACACCCTATACAGACACTCACACTCTGCCACTCATCCTTGGAGTTACTCACACACCTAGTCAGTCCTGTAAAGAATCAATCACACTTCCATTTTCTAATCTATACAGTTAAACATAGAGTACCTTACATTTTCAAACATATTCTAACACATACTTACTCTCTTATAAATCATTGATACAAGAACACATTGATCTGCACAGAGTCACACATCTCCCAGCCAGCCACACACACACTCAGTCTCCCATACAAATACTTGGACAATCAATCAATAACCCATATAGTTACTCATATAGCTACTGATCAACACATGCAGCAGTTTACAGAATACCAGACAGAATGATGCACAAATTAAGACAGTTTAGTCACTAACCTATGCATTCAGTGAGACACATTTAATCACTCACTCATACAGTCAGTCACGCACCTACTAAAACCTTCATTCAGACACTTATACATCCACTCATTCAGTTGTGATGTGATGTCATCAGTGATGTCATTTGAGATGTCATCAGTGATGTCATCAGTGATGTCATTTGAGATGTCATCAGTGATGTCATCAGTGATGTCACTGACCATGTCATGAATGATGTAATATGTGACATGATCAGCAGTGGATTGCGGGTGCGCGATATATAGTTAGTACAACTAACTATATATGGAATTTCAATGGTTTTGTGTGAGTAAAATAAGGTTTTTTAAATGCTAATTCCTAACTATATATGGTCTATAACCTATGGTTTTTTCAGTGAATATATATATATATATATATATATACCAATCTGTATTGAAGATTGAGTGGATATAAAACTGTCTGGATGGAGGATTTAGTAGCTGTCTGACTGTCTGTTTAAGTGAGTAATTAAGAGTATCTCACTTAATACATGGATTAGTAACTAAACTATGTGAATGTGTGCATCACTGTCTCTGTTGGTCACTAACTACAGGAGTGTGTATATTAGTTATTGATTAGTTGGGTGAGTATTTGTATGGGACACTGACTGTGTGTGGTTGGATGGGGTGTGTGTAACTCTATGCATGGATGTGTGAATGGTTGATTGACTAGGTGTATAGGTTTAAGAGTGCATGTGGAAACAGTTGTTTAGGTGACTATTGGTCACATGCATCAATGTTGCCGTTTGCGAATCCTTAATTGCGAAAATTAAGGAATCGCAATTAAGGATTCGCAAACGGCAATGCATGAATAATTCACTTTTTTTTTGCGATTCGGTAATTTTCCTTAATTGCCATTCACAATTTGCGAATCGCAATTAAGGAAAACCTTCCCATTGATTCCTATGGGCCAAAAGGCCCATAGGAATCAATGGGAAGGCATTAACATTTTGCGATTTTCATTTTGCGATTCGCAATTTGTTAATGCATTTCAAGGGTGCTCCCCTGCACCCTTGAAATGTTGTCAGTGCAAGTTTCACACACTGAACTTTGGACATGTGTGTGTGTAACATGACACTTTCAAAAAAGCATTTTTGTGCATTTTTGAAAGATTTCGCAAATTAACACGAGGTTCAACCTCGTGTTAATTTGCTCCCCCTATTTGCAAATTCGCATTTTTTAAAACATTCATGCATTGCATTTAAGAAATCGTAAAAATGTGATTCCTTAAATGCAATCGCATTTTTAGAAATCGTATAAAATTGCGATTTCTACACAGTTGTTTAATGCATCCCAAAAAGTCATTTTGGAAGCGCAAACGGCCGAATTTTACGATTCGCACCGTTTACGACTCCAAAATCGCTTGATGCATGTAGCTGTAAGTGTATTTATTTGTGTGTTGGTGATCGAATATATGTTTTAGTTGTACATCTTTAACAACGTAAAAAAATAAAAGGCATTGTATGTGAGAGTTGATGTATATAAATAAGTATATGTAGGAGTCAGTGATTGTGAGAGTAATTGTAATGGTGATTTTTTTAACATATTAACTATGAGTTACTATGTATTTCAATAAATGAGGTGTTGTTGGATAATTGTGTAAGCGAGTAAATGTAACTGCGATAAAAAAATTTCATGAGTGAGTAGGATGCCTGCATAACTGACTAAGATGACTGCTGATGTGTCAATGTCTATATATGTGTGTAAGTGCATTTTGATAATGTTCTATTAATTAGTGACTGCATGCATAAATGATTCTGTTGTTGAATAGGTATTTGTGTGTGTAGACTTCGGAATCAGTAAGTGGGTACGTAGTAACTGGTATTGGTGTGTCAATGGTTTCAAATATAGTACTCCGTATTTTACAGTGAGTGATGAAACGTTATACTAGTGTATGATGGGGTGTATCAGATTGTCACGTGGATGATGTAATCAGTGATGTCATCAGTGATGTCATTTGTGATGTCATTTGTGATGTCATCAGTGATGTCACTGACCATGTCATGAATGATGCAATATGTGACATCATCAGCAGTGCATTGCGGGCGCGCGAGTTATAGTTATCAGAGCTTACTATAAAGGAGGAATTTCTATGGTTTTGTACGAGTGAAATGGCCTATAACTATAACACCCCTATAACACCCCTGAAACCTATGTTTTTTTCAGTGAATTTCTAAGGTTTTTCAAATGCTAATTTCTAACTATAACGTCTCTGAAACCTATGGTTTTATCAGTGAATTTCAAAGCTTTTTTAAATGCTAATTTCTAACTATACTGTCTCTGTGTCTTTTCAGTGAGTTTCAAAGGTTTTTTAAATGCACATTTTTAAGTGTGATAGTAGTTATACCTATTTTTTGTACGGATTTTCTACAGTTTTCTAACTGTCTTTTTATAAATATTTTATTCATGAAATAACAATATATATTTTTCTGAAATTTGCCCAATTTCTTTTTTAATTCGAATTGAAATATTGATAAAAAATGTTGTTTTCATTTTTTATATTGATATATTTATATTATTTTCTTTTTTTTTTAAATGTGGCCCACTTTTTTTTCAGAGTCGCACACTCAAAGCATTCATATCACAGTGGGTGCACAGATTCTAGCTGCGTGTTTTTCAGTTACATCATATACATTTAATATTACGTGATGTGCGCGAATGGTATGCGACCAAGTCCGCGACTCCGGCTCCCGTACATTCGCGACACATGCGCATTACGGTACGAGACGCTTGCACAGTGGCAGGTCCCGCGTGACATCATATACGTGCTGGGGCGCGCTGGGTGCGCGACTACTGCAAAAAAATGTATGTTCCAAAATTATATGTATGTGTCTTTAATATACATATTAGGGCAAGAGATTATCTAAGATATTCATAAAAATAATATATTTGTACCTCTAATAAATGTATAATATTTTTAAATATATTTTCGCAAAGACGGGTGCGTGCATCGTCAGCGCTGAGAACCAGTTCAGGAGAGCTGCTGTAGAACCAGAGAAACCAGGTCAGTAAAGCTGCTTTAGAGGGAGAGAACCAGATCAGCAGAGCTGCTTAGCAGCCAGAGAACCATGTCAGCAGAACTGCTTTAGAGCCATAGAACCAGGTTAGCAGAGCTGCTTTGAGCCAGAGAACCAGGTCAGCAGAGCTGGTGTAGAACCAGAGAATCAGGTCAGCAGAGCTGCTCTGTAGCCTAAGAACTAGGTCAGCAGAGCTGCTCTAGAGCCAGAGAACAAGGTCAGCAGACCTGCTGTAGAGCCAGAGAAACCAGGTCAGCAGAGCTGCTTTAGAGGAAGAGAACCAGGTAAGCAGAGCTGCTTTAGAGCCAGAGTACTAGGTCAGCAGAGCTGCTTTATAGCCAGAGAACCAGGCCAGCAGAGCTGCTCTAGCTGACACTGACTGACTGACACTGACTGACTGACACTGACTGATTGACACTGACTGACACTGATTGACTGACACTGACTGACACTGATTGACTGACACTGACTGACTGACACTGACTGACTGACACTGATTGACTGACACTGACTGACACTGATTGACTGACACTGACTGACTGACTGACACTGACTGACTGACACTGACTGACACTGACTGCCAGACACTGACTGACTACTCTCCACTACTCTACTACTCACTCTGTACTACTCTCTACTATCTCTCTCTACTACTCACTATCAACTACTCACTCTCAACTACTCTCTCTCTACTAATCTACTGCTCTCTACTACTCACCCTCTACTATCTCTCTCTACTACTCACTATCTACTACTCACTCTCTACTACTCTCTCTCTACTACTCTACTGCTCTCTAATACTCAATCTCTACTACTCTCTACTATTCACTCTCTACTACTCTCTATCTACTACTCACTCTGTAATACTCACTCGCTACTACTCTCTACTACTCACTCTCTACTACTCTACTATTCTCTGCTACTCTCTACTACTACTCTCTACTACTCACTCTCTACTACTCACTCTCTACTACTCACTCTACTACTCTCTACTACTCTCTGACACTGACTGACTGACTGACACTGACTGACACTGATTGACTGACACTGACTGAAACTGATTGACTGAATGAATAGATTTATTTGTGGTTTCTCAAAACCATTAAAATAATACAAAGAAAAAAAATAGTGAAGAACATTCCATTATTATCAAAAAGATTAAATAGTTAAAAACATAAGCATTGTTAAAATCTAAAATTCATTAGTCCATTTGTGCTCACCCATCAATCTTGCCTGGTCTAAATGGGATGGGTTATTAAGTCTCGATGGTGTGAGAAATCAGTGCAGGTACTGGTCCAGTTACCTAGCTGGGGGAGTCCATAAATTTCCGGCGTGTCTGTTGTATGGATTTGCCGAACATAGCCATATGTTTCACTGTTTCCAGTGTGAACAGGTGATAAACAGCCTCCTTTGTGGATCTGAGCCCTTGTTGTAATAAAATTGGCTTAAGGTAAAGACTACGCTCAGAACACAAGACCGGGCAGCAAAATAGAATGTTGAGCAAACTCTCATGTTTATATTTGCATAGCCGGCACTCCGAGTACCCCATCCGTATTGACCTCGAGGGGTATAGTTCTTTAAGGGGGAGAGGATGTAATCTGTACGCTACAATCCTATTTAGGGCTTGTCTCCCCGCCGCCTGGGTAAGATGGAGTTTGGAATTATGTTCTGCATGTGGGAGGCTTTGGGACTCATGAAAGCCTCTTATTTCCAATGATTCCAGGTTAGAGGTGACACTGGCTGTCTGACTGACACTGACACTGATTGACTGACACTGACTGACACTGACTGACTAACACTGACTGAAACTGACTGACACTGACTGACTACTCTCTACTACTCACTCTCTACTACTCTCTACTACTCTCTCTCTACTACTCACTCTCTACTACTCTCTACTATTCACTCTCTACTACTCACTCTCTACTACTCTCCCTCTACTACTCACTCTCTACTACTAACTCACTACTACTCTCTACTACTCACTCTCTAACACTCACTCTCTACTACTCTCTACTACTCACTCTACTACTCTCTACTACTCTCTGCCAATCATTCTCTACTACTCTACTACTCACTCTCTACTAGTCTCTCTCTACCACTCACTCTCTACTACTCACTCTCTACTACTCGCTCCCCACTACTCTCTACTACTTATTCTACTACTCACTCTCTACTACTCTCCTCTACCCACTCTACTACCCACTCTCTACTATTCCTACTACTCACTCTCTCCTACTCAACTACTCTCTACCACTCTACTACTCTCTACTATTCACTCTCTACTACTCACTTTCTAATACTCTCTACTATTCACTTGCTACTACTCACGCTCTACTACTCTCTCTCTACTACTCACTCTACTACTCTCTACTACTCACTCTCTACTACTCTCTACTACTCTCTACCACTCACTCTCTACTACTCTACTACTCACTCTCTACTACTCCCTACTACTCTCTCTCTTTTACTTTGACTCCATCAAGAAGGCATTCAGATGTGTCACACATTTGCCATATATTCAGAATGTTAGCACTCTAGTTGCTTATTAGATCACTGCAGTAAAGCTACTGCTCACCAGGGAAGTCTGCTGCTGGTATTGAAAGTGCATGTTTCAGTCTGCATGTCAGAATTTGTTAATGACATAGAAGAGGATTTGAGAAGTCACTCAAAATGTGCCCTAATTTTTCTTTCTGCAGCACTGATCATACTTTCTAAGGCAAAATGAACCCCCTCATTTTGTTCCTTTTTAAATTTTATGTTTTAAGAGTTACCATTTTATTCCAATCAAGATGGCTTCAGGTGTGCCATACGTTTGTCATACATAGGAAAGTTAGCACTCTAGTAGTTCTTTAGAACACTCTGGGAAGCTGCAGTAGAACACAAAGGAAACAACTGACAGTCTTTGCCCTTGTTGAATGTTCATGTTTTACTGAGATTGTCAGACTTCATTCTCACATGACTGAGAAAGATAATGTGAATTTACAGAAAATATGCTCTCAGTTTAGCTTATAGATTACCTTCCAAACCTCTGTGGGAAAAGCGTTAGAAAAAAGGTTTCTCTCAAACATGATTCATGATATCACAGCAGAAGGCTTTTTCACATGGTAATATCACCTTAGAACACACCACAATTCCTAAAATGAGAATGGTACCATCAACAAATGAGTTATAATGTAACTAAAGTCTTAAAACCTTCTAATAACTGCAATGCTTTTTTAATGAGGTGCTATCATGTATATTAGTCCCAAGATGGTTGCCAACACTTCTTGGATGAAGTGCTGACAGCCAATCAGATCTCACGATGAGATGTGTGGTTAGGCTGCGCCCAGATATATATGTAAATATTTCCTTTAATATCTAAAAAACTACTGAACATATTTACACCATTTAACACAAAGGCATGACTCTGAACCAAGGTCTACCTTTCTGCCAAATTTGGTGTAATTCCGTACAGCAGTACGGCCTGTAGCTGCGATTAAAGGTTCCTATGGAAAATTGCATGGGGAAAACACTTTTAGGGACCCCCTTTTTTCTCGCTCCCGCTTGACAAATCACCCAAGACTTACGAAATAGGACCCGGACGGAGTGTTTCACCAGTTTTTAATATTTTGCGAAGATTCGCCAACCGGCGGCAAAGTTATTCCAAATAGAATGTTGCGGATTTCCTATGGAAAATAGGTCCTAACTATAACTACCTACTGATATATATGAGGTATGTTGAGTTCCCAAAGCCGGCAAGCGCAGCGCATACAGCCACACGAACAAGCAGGAACCAGCGAGACCCAGGAAGGTGCAAGTTTTTCTTTATTTAGATTTTAACCCAGCACCAGTCTGCCATGACGCGTTTCGGCTAGAGATAGCCTTGATCACATGTCAACGTCATGGGGGCTGACCACCCATTTAAAGTGCAAGAGTGCCATCACATGTTCATGGAAAACAAAGAAATACTGTTGTTTCCAGAGTGTCCTAACAATACGTTGCAGCTTAAATGCCAGTATTTGCACATAAAATATACAAAGCAATAAATTGTATTAAAATTACGGTGAAATACATATTACAAACACAACTCTTAAAACCTCAGAGATCAAGTGTAAATCTTAGAATTCATGGCAACGGCTAGAACAACTTCTAAAATGAGTATAAAAGTTAAGAGCCTAATAAATAATTATAAATAATTATGTTGCCTTTAAAATCCCAAAAACCACAGTTCCATATACAAATTGAAACAAGTAACTGTGAAAAAAATGCAAGAGCATATCTGCAAATCCCTGTTGTCATGGATTCAATAAATTCAGTAGATGTTAAGCCCATGTGAGCTATACACTAGCACTGAGGTAAAAAGTATATACTGTTATGTGCAAATAAGCAAAATTAGTGCAAAACATGTCATATGGCAATAAAGTGCTACCAAAAAGAAGTGCAATTTTGTTAAATCATTAATCTATAAACGATCATTTACAAAAAATAGGTCTGAGAAGAAAGTGCAATGTGCGTAACACACGGTAAACAAGATAGTACAGATAGGTGTGGCAATCCTCCCCAATGTTGAGCCCTTGCGGTGACTTAGTATCGAGTGATATGATGTATCGAGTCTCTAGCTTACGCAGCAAAGACTCTCTATCACCTCCCCTCCTCTGGGGAGGAACACAATCTATCACGTAATATTTCAGCAAAGAGGCGTCTTTCCCGTGAGTTTTCTCAAAATGCCTGGCTACTGGATATGTCGTATCTGCATTGGTAATAGCACGCAGATGCTGTAGAATTCGCTTGTGGACTTGTGGCCTTGTACTGCCCACATATCTAAGCCCACAAGGGCATTCTAAAACATAAACTGCAAACTCAGATTTGCAGTTTAGTTTTTGCTTGATTTTGATTGGAAATGGGGAAAGTGGTGTACTAACCTCGATTTTGCTGATGCCATGTTTACAGGCTTTACAGGTAGAACACTTCAGGAATCCCTTGCTATCATCTAACCAGGGACCTGTGATTACCTCTGGGCTGCTAGAAGCCAGGCTATCTTGCATAGACCGTGCTTTACGATAGGTAATGCTAGGGTATTTAGGCATGGCAGGGCCAATGACAGGATCACTGGATATTAAGGACCAGTTATCCTTGATGATTTTATGGATACATTTGTGCTGATTCCTGTATCCAATTATCAACCTAGTCTCCTCAAAAGGTCTATGGGCTGGAGGCTGCTGTCGTTCCACTCCTGAGCCCAGGAGTGCTGACCTGTCCATTTTGTTGGCTCTCTGTGTGGCACTATCCAAGGTTTCAGATTTGTAACCCCTTTGAAGGAATCGAGCCCTACAGTGGGATTGTGCCAAGCGGCATTCCTCTTCACTGCTGCAAATCCTCCTGATGCGGAGCATCTCCCCATAAGGGATACTCCATATCAAGTGTGCTGGGTGATGACTGCCCGCGTGCAGCAGTGTGTTACCCGCTGTTGGCTTGCGATATAGCTTGGTGTGAAGGTTTCCGTCCCGGACAAAGATTTCCACATCCAGGAACACAATGGACTGAGTACTGAAGCTACTGGTAAATTGAATATTGAGATTATTAACATTCAATTCTTTTATAAACTCACTTACTTCACTCTCAGTACCATCCCAAACTAGGAACAGATCATCAATGTACCTTAACCAGAGTTTCACCTTGGTGTTCATGGTGGCGGTGTGTTCCATCATGAGGACCTGCTCCTCCCAGTACCCCATGTGCAAACAGGCGTAACTGGGAGAAAAGCAGGCCCCCATTGCCACACCGCTGGTCTGTAAGAATAGCTGTTTGGCAAATAGGAAAACATTATTTTCTAGGCATATGGAGATCATGTCTAATAACATTTTCGAATGTTCCAGAAAACAGGCTTCCCTCTTCCCAAGAAAATGTTGAGTAGCTTTCAATCCATCTTGATGGAATATGCTGGTGTATAATGAAGTAACGTCCATAGACACCAGAATATAGTTAGAATTCCATCTAAAGTCAATGAGTCTCCTAAGTAGATCACTTGTGTCAAGAATAAAGGATGGCAAGCCTTTTACAAAGTCTTGTAAGAAGAAATCGATGTACTTGCTCATATTCTCCAACAGGCTGTTACATGCAGAGATGATAGGCCTGCCAGGAGGCTGCTGATAGTCCTTGTGCACTTTCGGGATGAAATAAATTACAGGAGTAACTGGATGGTCCTTTTTAAGAAATGTGTACTCATCCATAGTTAGCAGGCCCTTACTCCTCCAGGCAGAAAGTTTAGAATAAATATCATTCCTGGCTTTAAGAGCATCTTGCATAGTGATGCGCCTGTAACAGTCCCTATCGTTGAGCTGTTTGAGAGCTTCTTCCAAGTACATCTTACGTGGCCATAAGACCACGTTGCCACCTTTATCAGATTGTCTTACCACCAAGTGTTTGTTGGCCTTGAGTTTCTTTATGAGTTTGTGGTACTCACTGTCCCTATGATAATAGCGTTTTGTTGTGTGAGCATTCTTGATCTGCAATTCCTTCAATTGTGTGGTGACAAGATCATGAAACATGTCCACATTGTCCTTAATCATCAGAGGATAAAATTTAGATTTAGGTTTGAAAGGTGTTGGACATAAAGCAGGGAAAGGTTCACCTCCAAGGGCTGTCTGACTGTCTATATGGCAGGGAAATTCCTCCTCCTGGAGCTCCAATAGTTCTTGCGTTAAAGCTGCCCCTAATACAACTGCTTCATTCGAACCACTGGGTGCAGTAGGGGCATAAACAGCATCATGAGTCCCAATGGTTGTGTTGGAATTCAATACTGTGCGTGTAGCATGATATTTGCGCAATTTTAGTTTTCGCACGTATTTGAATATGTCTATCTTAGTTGTAGCATAATCAAAATCTCCCCGTGGGCTGTATGTTAGTCCCAAAGCTAAAATGGATGTCTCCTTTGGGGTCAAAGCAGTATCGGTTAGATTAATAACAGCATGAACATTAGTATTGGAGTCATTGATAGTATCTACTACTGTGGTTGCGCTGGCTGCGCTTTGTTCCACTGTCATCTGGAGCGAGGTTTCCTTTGTCTTCCTCCTGCATTTGCGGCGCTTGCTGCTTTTCCGCCTCTCTGCGCGTTTCCTGTTGATGCGCTGGCGGCGGCTGCCTGGGTTCCTGAGCGCAGGGTTTGCTTTCGATCTTGCCGGACCATTTCTATTTCCTGCGCTGGGGTAAATTTGCGAAACCCCAACCGTGCTTGGCGCCTAGCTTCCGTGTCAGACTCGCTTTCAGGTTGCGAGCTGTCCCCTGAGATCGAGGACACCTCAGTCTGCCCTGTAACTGCTGTGGTGCCTGTGGTGATGTTTGCGGCAGTAATGTTGTTATCACGGCGCTGTTTAATGCTGTGATATTTTTTCGCGAACGTGAAAATCTGGCCGTTTTCATAGTCCAGCCTGTCGCGTTGGAACTTGTACGCCTTCCTCTTTATGATAATATCTTCCTCACGTTTAAGACGTATGTTCATTTCCTCTCTATATTTTGTAAGTTCAGGAGAGGGAGGAAGTTTATCAATTTCGGCATTGATTAGGGCAATTTCATCCAAAAGCTTGATTCTGTCGCTTTCAGCATACTGGATGAGTATGACCATTAGGCGCTTCGAGTTCTCAAGGTTGCATTGAGCCCAATCTGCTAGCATAAGCTCTGTAACTCCACACAGGGGATCCCGCAGTTAGTCCGTCGTGGTGTTACTGGTACTCGCTCGGTGAGCTCTGGATTCCCGACCAGCCAACGCTGACCTGATGCCCCGAACCACTTCTGGTCTTTCCTCAGCACGCCTACAAACAATTCCGCTTTCCCTGGGGCGTGGCGGCGTCTCCAACAAGGAGATTTTGAAAATGTTCCAAAGAAACAATGCTTCTTGCCGCAACTTGCCCAGAACGTGGAGGGGTCTCGCAAAATCCGAGGAAGCAGTCCCGGATGTAGATACGAGGTATGTTGAGTTCCCAAAGCTGGCAAGCGCAGCGCATACAGCCACACGAACAAGCAGGAACCAGCGAGACCCAGGAAGGTGCAAGTTTTTCTTTATTTAGATTTTAACCCAGCACCAGTCCGCCATGACGCGTTTCGGCTAGAGATAGCCTTGATCACATGTCAACGTCATGGGGGCTGACCACCCATTTAAAGTGCAAGAGTGCCATCACATGTTCATGGAAAACGAAGAGTGTCCTAACATTACGTTGCAGCTTAAATGCCAGTATTTGCACATAAAATATACAAAGCAATAAATTGTATTAAAATTACGGTAAAATACATATTACAAACACAACTTTTAAAACCTCAGAGATCAAGTGTAAATGTAAGAATTCATGGCAACGGCTAGAACAACTTCTAAAATGAGTATAAAAGTTAGGAGCCTAATAAATAATTATAAATAATTATGTTGCCTTTAAAATCCCAAAAACCACAGTTCCATATACAAATTGAAACAAGTAACTGTGAAAAAAATGCAAGAGCATATCTGCAAATCCCTGTTGTCATGGATTCAATAAATTCAGTAGATATATATATATATATATATATATATAGTAGAGCAAATTGCGCAAGCGCTTCGGGAGGGCTCACCGCTTCATCCGACCCTCCGGTCTGTATTAGGCTCCTCTGCAATGTTCACAGGTTCCCTTGAATTAAAATTGGGTCCGACGCGTTTCGGGGCCACAAACGCCCCTTCCTCATGGACTGTGCGCAGTTACACACCAAGTTCTCTTCACGCTGGTCAAACGCGTTTTAGTTTGAACAGCTGACGAAGTCCTCCCTGAGTGGGTGGAGTCTGGCAACACCGGGACTCTTGGTCAACGTAGTCCTGTGAAGTGAATGTGGAGTATGGGGATTTCTAGGACGATCTGCAGTTTTTTGGATCTACAAGTTGCCATTTGGATATTCCTTGTTGGGAATGTCACTCTTTGTTTGATGTTTTTGTGTGGTTAATTTATGTTTTTGTAATAAAGTTATGTTTTTCCACTACTGTTGACTACTGGACTTTATGACCTGGTGCACCCCCATTTTCGTGACTACAATCTTGGATCTGGAGCACAGAGGCATCAAGCAATGGCTGGAGTTGGGAGTTGGTTATGCAGGAATGCTACGAATTGGGATGAGTGGGTGGTGCAGATGCAGGGTCCCTACGTTGCTTTTGTGGACATGCATCCAAGAAGTGTGAGGAAGATTAATAGGGCTGGCTGTGAGACTCCCCCGACTCTGGCAGTTGTCAGTTTGAAGTTACCAGAGGGTAACAGGTGCAGCACAGCCAGTCACTTTGTCTGGAGAAGGATGTTGATTGTCCACTGTGTTGGTACCGTCTGCCTTTGGGCAATGTGGCAGTGTGCACCAACTTGAGAATAGGGCGATAATTCTTTCGCCACTTTTGCTGTGCTAAAGTGCCGATAACTCCGCGATAAGTCCCCACTGTTGGGTCATAGGGTGACTCTAAAATGAGCCCTTGTGTTTATTAGGACTTTGTTGTAGCTACATGCGAATCAAAGAAAAAAGATGAAAAAACAAGAAAAGTGGGTAGGGTACAAACACCCTGACCCAATAAGCCTGCTCAGGGGATCCCACAAAATCCCTCAGGGCCCAAAAAGTATTACTATTTTAATTTTAAACGGCTAGGTGCACAAATCCAGACAAGTTATCTGCACTGTTGTGCAGCAAAATGCCAAGTGTAGTGGTGATGTGCTGGACAGACCTCACTATGCAAAGCACAGACTTCTCCATGTGTACATATACTGCTGGTGCTTGTAGTGTTGTGGGCAGTGAACGCAACCATGTTACCTCAGGCAGTGGGGGAGATCTCGGTCATGCAGCTGTGTCGTCGTCCCCTGTAAGCAGAAGTGGAGTGAGCTGGTCCAACGTATGCCACTCCAGTGTACGAGTGAGAATAAATAGGCTGGGGCTCTGGGTATGGTTCACTTCTGGGAAGGCCAATGCATCTGCCAGAGTAATGGCCCTCACCCTGCCACGAGGCCGCCGCCGTGACTGCCGGCCTCCTCGACACAGGCCCCCTGTGAACCCAGCGGCACAGCACCACATATTTATATCTGTACAGACTACTGCCTTCGATGTACACTGTGGACAGCAGGGCTCACAATTCAGATCGAGTCGTGATTGCAAATGACGCAGTCCAGTAGGCAACAGACACTGCTCCCAGTGCGGCCCGCCCGAACCCATCGCTGGCTGCGCACATGCATAATGCTTCAGGTGCCACTAACTAAGTGCACCACAAGTCATCGCCACATAGCTTTATTAAGGCAGAATTCATTAGACAAAAGACATTGCAACCATTGCGGCTCGCCCGGACCACGCATCATCATAGGCTATGCACACGCTGAATGCTTCTGGTACCACTAACTTGTCAGCTCAATCAATGCCACGCAGTTGTGGGCCCTAGTTGACCGCTGCCTCTGGCCTGCACTGTGGTCATCAGGGCTCACAGGTAAAATTGAGTCTTAATTCATTAATTACAGAGTCCAGTAGGCAACTAACTAAAATGTCCCTGAAACCTACATATTTGGCCAACGTAGTCCATACATATTTCATCTTTTGTTCCATACGCCTACACTGCAGTCAGCAGAACTTACAATTTGAATTCAGTCTTAATTTATTAGTTGTAGAGAGAATTGTACTCTATGTCCTTGTATTTTGTCAAGAGGAAATGAAAAAAGCATTCCTCGATGTCTGTGCTGTCTACTGCCTTCAATCTACACTGCGGACAGCAGGGCTCACAATTCAGATCGAGTCGCAATTGCAGGTGACGCTGTCCAGTAGGCAACAGACATTTCTACCAGTGTGGCCCTCCCAGATCACGCATCATCGCTGGCTGTGCACACGCTGAATGCTTCTGATGACCCCACTGCAGGGCACCACAACTCATAGACCCTTTATGATAGAATCTTTTGTGTATTATTTCACATCTGGTGCCCCTACCTTAGTGCAGCACAATTCATAGAACCTTTATGATTGAATCTCTGATGGCTAACACTCACCCCACACACATCCAGCACAGACGTCACTGGACATGTGACCCTGGTAATAAAAAGGGGCCGAGCGCATATGCCGTGCCTACTTCCACTATCTTTCTAACTGTGTCCGTGTGTTCATTATGTATGCATGATGCCCCTGGGCCCTACCACATTACATTGTGCTGTGGACAGCACATGCAACCATGTTACCTCTGGCAGTGGGGAAGACTTTGTATGTCTTCCCTGTAGTTATATGCTGATTACAGGTCTAGTTATTAGAATGTCACAGCCACTCCCTCACGGCTGGTTTACACCCACACCACACCCATGCAGCACGGTCGTCACAGAACATGTGACCCTGCCGATAAAAAGTGCTGAGCGCACGTACTGGAGGCCATTTCCATTCTCTCACATGACTTGAAGTACACAGAGTTGGTGGCAGCCGAGGAACATCGCCAGACACAGGCCTCCTGCCACATGGCGATGGCTTGAGTTTCATTGAGTTAGTGCCACCAGAGCTGAGAGGGTGTGCAGCCTGCAATGATGTGTGGTCTCGATACACCATCCTGACAATCAAGACCTGATTTGAATTGTGAGCTCGGCTGGAACGCGTGTACTCCAAAGGCAGCTAGCTGTACACACATGACTCCTCAGCACGGTGCAGCAGGATGTGCTGGGGCCAGTGCCGCGGAATCCAGCGACAACTGAGAAGGTTACTTCGGCACGTGGTGGGCCCACTTGGACACAGAACGGTGGCGGAAGGTGAGCTGAGAGGCTTGTTTGTGCAGTGGCGGGCAGTCACCTCCGGGCGGTGGAAGTAGATAGTGTGCAGCAGCCTGGGTGCACAGCGGCCACAGTCCCCTCTGGGCAGTGGGAGTGGATGGTGTGCAGCAGCCTGGGTGCGCAAGGGAGGGCAGACACTTCTGGGCAGTGGGAGTGGATGGGGTGCAGCAGCCTGGGTGCGCAGGGGCAGGCAGACACCTCTGGGTGGCGGAAGTAAGTGGGGTGCAAAAGCCTGAGTATGCAGGGGCAGGACAGCGATGAAGGCATGTGCATTTGTATGTACTCTGCCATTACTGATTCTATACTATGTTTCAGATGAGTGAGCTTGAGGGCTGCACTATGTCCTGGCACGTGGTTGGAGACACACCAGTAGCAGAAAGGAGAGCTGTGAGGGTTTGTCCGCAGTGTTGGCACTCACTCTTCCTCTCCATCTCTTCCTTTCTCTCTCTTCCTCTCTCGCTCACTCTTTCTCTCTTTCGCTCTCCCTTCCTCTCTCCCACACTGTTTCTCTTTCTCTTTCTCTCTCTTCTTCTTTCTCTCAGTATTTCTCTATTTCTTTCTTTCTCTCTCTCTTCCTCTCTCACTCTTTCTCTCTCTCTTCCTGTCTCTCACTCTTTCTTCCTCTTTTTCTTTCTCTCACTCTTTCTCTCTCCTTTGATGGGTGCATGACGCACAACCTTATCTTGCTTTTTGTCTCGCAGGCAGTGATTCACAGATTGTTGATGGATGACACGCCATGGTTGTTTCTACATTTATTTTGTTGTTTTGTTAAAATAAAATGTTTTATATGTAAATCCATAGATGACTGTGATATTCATTTGTCCAACCTCACATGCATCTCGATTGCTATAATTGTGCGACATCAGCCGATTTGTTACGTTCCAGATTTTGGAAGGTTGCTGTCACATATGTTTGTCCGTGGGGGGCAGAGGGGATGGTGGACAAATGGGTGGTGGCAGGGGTGGCGGGCACTGTTAGGTGTCCTACCTGCATGATCGTTGGCTCCATTGCATCTGTTGTCGTTCAGGTGTGGCTGTGGGCTGGGCTCCCTTTCATGATGCAGGTTGTAGTCTGACTTTACACCAGGTCATAGCAGGTGTAAACTTCCTGGTGCTAACGCACCTTATCGCCTGTTTTGTTTTCTCTTCGCCGATCTTGCTGGTGGTTGAGAAAGTTACAAAGTGATATGTTCGCTGCTTTTTGCACGGCAAGGCCTACTCTGCATCTCATTAGCGATATTTTCCGGAGTCATCCGTGATGATGTTTTTTAAGACTGCTATCGCTGGAAAACTGGTGATATGGGCTGTTTGCACCAGCTTGTAAATGGTGCATTAAATGTATCACCATTTTGGCTGTGATAAATTGACATTAACTTTGCAATGTACCCTTGAAAATACTCTCCTCAGTGTTTTAATGACCTAAGAAGTGCTCAAGTGCCACGCTGAGAGCCATGCACCCAGCGTGTTCACACTAGGGGTACTCGCTGGGAGCTACGCACCCTTCGTGTTTACACTATGGGGCAGCTCTAGGGTCGTGACTTCAAACTTTTAAAAAATAAACTTCATTAATTTACATTCGCCTCGAGGACCCCAACCCCGAGGAATGTCTACATCATGTTTTTTTTCCAAAGGGGATGGGGCCTGTGTGACCCCCTCCCAGGCCACTTCAGGCCCCAGGGACCCCATCCCACGGGTCTGGCCTCTCTGTTGGGGACTGTGGGGGGAGCCCCAATGCCCCCACGGTCCCGCCGGCTCCCCGCCTCCTGCGAGAGCCAGCATTCCTTTTGGGCCATGGGAGCAACTAACATGCAGCTTCCCTTTCCCAAAAGAAATTCTCTTTTCCTTTATTGAAGCAAGAGGAGGTTTTCCTCCTCTCGCTTCAACGAAGCAAACCAGGGTTTGCTATCACAGGGTGGAAACCATGCTCCCGCCCTGTCATAGCAAACAGCACTGTCCCAGGGTAAAACCCCGGGACATTGCAGGACCTGGCCCTGGGCAGTGTTGGTCCCCAGGGCCATCAAGCACTCTAGGAGGGTGGCCGCGCTGCCCCCCTCCCTCTATTTTCAAAGCCCTGGGGTGGTGGTGGTCCCTGGGGCTGCTGGCGGGCCATGTGCACTCCCGCTCCTAATTTACATAGCCCTGAGGAGGTGGCAGTATAATTATACGATTGCCCCCAGGCCCATCTGGGGGCTCATTTAAATGAAGTGGGGAAGCCCCCGCTTCATTTTTGTAAAAAGATTTCGGCCGAATTTGCGCACCCACCACACATTCCTACGTTTAAAAAAAAATAAAAAAATGAACAGGGCCTTGTGGGACCCTCGGAGCAGGCCTAGGAGGTCAGGGTGTTTCTAGCCTGTACCCTTTTCTTCATTTTACACTTTCCTTTTCTGTTTTCTTGTGACTTGGTTCTACCGAGTCACAAGATGGCTACCAACACTTCCTGGTTTGGAGTGTTGGCAGCCATTTAAAATGAAGCTCGTAGTCGGGAGGGTTTGCGAACCCACCCCGCCCCTAGATATCGATATTTTTTTTTTTTTATTTTCTCAGCAAGCACTGAACGGATTTACACCATGTTATACAAGTTTGCTTTCTGAAACAAGAACTGCCTTTTTCCCAATTTTGTTGTAATTCCGTTCAGCATTTCGGGCTGTAGCCTTGGCTAAAGTTTCCTATGGGAAATTGATTTTTTACTTTTATTTTACGAATTTCTCAGCAGCTACTGAACTGATAAACACCATTTAAAAAAAAGTTTGCTTTCTGAACCAAGCGCTACCTTTTTGCCAAATTTGCTGTGATTCCGTTCAGCAGTTCTGTCTGTAGCCTTCGCTAAAGTTTCCAAAGGAAATGAACATGGAGAAAGCACATTTTAAGACCCCCCTTTTCTCTCAGCCACCGCTTGATGAATCACCCCCGAACTTGGATAGGAGCTGACCTGGATAGACATTTTTTGGGGAGAATTTTGCGAAGATTCGTCAAACGACGCCAAAGTTATTAGCAGATCAAAAATGATTTTTCTATGGAAACTTGGTTCTAACTATAACTACCTTCAGCTGACTGCCAGTTGGTGATATATATAATAAGCTGCATATGATTAAGCCTCAGTAGAGGAAAAAACGAATAATGCTATGCTGTCGCCATTAAAGAAATTTTAAACAGCATGATTGGAGTGGCCGTTCGTGGAGTTACTTACTGTAGCTGACGGTTGGTGCTGTATGTAAGGTGTCTGACACGCCTTGGTTGAACGGCCAGACTCGCTTGGAAGAGGCGCTTCACTGTCAGGATCTTGTGACGTTGGAGAAGAATCCAGTTAAGAAGCGCCATCCGGTTGTGGAGAAGTGGGAGACTACTAAAGGAGAATGGAAGTGACCTCTTTTTGGAGCCCACCTCGACTGAAGAGACAAACACGGACAAGCAGCCAGAGTCGGCGATGGAGACCTTCTCCGAGCCCGTCTTGCTGAGGATTGTTTTAACGGATGACTGAAAGACCTGAAAACATGATTTGGATGGTAGCAGAGTTAACTTTGGACGAGGCGGCTGCCGGGAAACACGGGCCACACACGGAATCTTTCCCTTTAAAGGCTCATTCGGAAACTGGCTGCCGGTAAATCCAAAGGAATAACTTTGCCAAAGACTGCATTGAAAGACTTAACCGGCAAAAAAGGAACAGTGAGGGTGCATTCTGGGACCAGTGGTCCGATTGACATAACGGGCACAAGTGTTGACTTTAGCACAGTGTCAGCACACAGGTATGATGGGAATACTTTATTCTCACGGAACTGTCCGGATCTGATTGATGAGTACTGACTGACACTGTGTGATATAAAACGAATTAAAAATACCTCACTGCCACTTTAAGTTCCACCTGTTGGGCACTAGTCCTTCTTCAATGTCTAAAGTTACGTTGTGTTTAAAAGTTAACGAGCCCATCCTGCATTTGATTAAGCTGCATATGATTAAGCCTCAGTAGAGGCGAAACGCGTAATGCTATGCTGTCGCCATTAAAGACATTTTAAACAGCATGATTGGAGTGGCGGTTCGTGGAGTTACTTACTGTAGCTGACGGTTGGTGATATATATATCATGACTAAGGTGCGGTAGCACTGAAACGCGTCGGGTGTATTCTTGCGTGTAAGACCATGATTCAATAAATCTTCGTCTGCTGCAAAAAGAATCCTGTTTTGTGTCCGTTACTGCGGTGTTGTCGGCAAGGTGGAGAAGCACTGCTGGGGCGTGATATATATATATATATATATATATATTAGTTGTACTAACTATATATCGCGCACCCGCAATCCACTGCTGATCATGTCACATATTACATCATTCATGACAAGGTCAGTGACATCACTGATGACATCACTGATGACATCTCAAATGACATCACTGATGACATCACTGATGACATCTCAAATGACATCACTGATGACATCACTGATGACAACATCCAGTGACTGTATGTTTCTGTAAAGTTAAAATATGTCTTACATATTGAAGAATGAGTGGATGTATAAGTGTCTGGATGAAGGATTTAGTAGGTGCATGACTGACTGTATGAGTGAGTGATTAAATGTGTCCCACTGAGTGCATGGGTTAGTGACTAAACTGTCTTAATTTGTGCATCATTATGTCTGTTGTTCTGTAAACTGCTGCATGTGTTGATCAGTAGCTATATGAGTAACTATATGGGTTATTGATTGGTTGCCCAAGTATTTGTATGGGAGACTGAGTGTGTGTGTGGGTGGCTGGGAGGTGTATGACTCTGTGCATAGATGTGTGAGCAGTTGATTCACTAGATGTATGGGTTCAAAAGTGCATGTGGAAACAGCTGTATGGGCGGTTGACTGTGTGCATAAGTGTATTGGTGAGTGAATGGATATCTCTGTGCTACATGTCAAAGTAAGTACATATGTAAAACACAGTACATGTGAGAGTTGACATATATAAATAACTATGCATAAGAGCCAGTGAATGTGTGAGTGGCTGTATGGATCATTGTGAACTTGTATCAGGGATTGTATAAGAGAGTAAATATGTGTTAGTATATGTTTGAATAAGTAAGGTGTGTATAACTGTATAGTTGAGGAAATGGAGGTGTGATTGATTCTTTACATGACTGACTAGGTGTGTGAGTAACTCCATGGATGAGTGACAGTCTGTGAGTGTCTGTTTACACTGAGTGTATCTAAGTTTTTATTAGAGTCTGAAGAGATTAATCGTATTATCACATGAATAATGTCATCAGTGATGTCATCAGTGATGTCTTTTGAGATGTGATCAGTGACATCATCAGTTATGTCATTGGTGATGTCATTTGAGATGTCATCAATGATGTCATCAGTGATGTCATCAGTGATATCATCAATGATGTCATTTGAGATGTCATCAGTGATGTCATCAGTGATGTCATTTGAGATGTCATCAGTGATGTCATCAGTGATGTCATTTGAGATGTCATCAGTGATGTCATCAGTGATGTCACTGACCATGTCATGAATGATGTAATATGTGACATGATCAGCAGTGGATTGCGGGTGCGCGATATATAGTTAGTACAACTAACTATATATGGAATTTCAATGGTTTTGTGTGAGTAAAAAAAAGGTTTTGGAAATGCTAATTCCTAACTATATATGGTCTATAACCTATGGTTTTTTCTGTGAATTTCAATGGTTTTTTAATAGCAAATATCAAAAGCTTTAAAATGTATTCTTCTTTAAATCAAAAAATATATTTTATATGTTTATTAATAAAATAAATTATGTATTTTTTTTATTATTTTTTTTGTTTCGCTCCCGGTCCGCGAACCGGGTCGCTTCCCGTTAGCTCAAAATGGTGCCGCCAACCGGTCCGCGAACCGGTAAATGTTCCGTTTGCGCAACTGCCGCGTTAGAAAACAACATCGTGACGCGTCGCGTCAGCGTGACGTATCGCGTTGTCGCGTGAAACGTCATATGACGCGCCGCGTTAGCGTACCCGGAAGTGAACCGGTACGCGAACGAGGCGCGAAGCGCCGCTTCCCGGAAGCGATCCGGGACGCGGCCCAAAGCGTGTAACGTAAACACAACAGGTCATGTGACTTGTTAATAACACTTTTCATTGGTTCATTTCACTTTTAGTTTCATAATGATGTAAGACTAGGTCATGTGACCTAAAAGTAACACTTTTCATTGGATTAGAACTATTGTTTTTCCCAAATGATGAAAACCCCTCCTTCTTTCCTCACTCTGACTTTCATCTTTGTGAGAGGAAGACCTTTTGTGATCACTGAGCAATGGCTTCATTAGTAGCTTCAGCTGGTGCTTCCCCACCACCTCCACCACCTCCAAGGAAGAGAGGACCACCTGCTGAAGTTATCATTCAGCAAGAGGAGGAAGAAGAGGAAGAAGAGGAAGAGCAGGAAGAGAGGCAGTTTTTGCGTGAGGTGCCCAGGAGGTCTCATGTCAAAGAAAATTATATTTGGCAATTTTTTAAATTTCGCCAGGGCCAAAAAAAAGTCAATGCCCGGTACGTAACTTGCCTTATATGTAAAGAACGTCTGTCCAGAGGGACAGATAAAAAATATAGTTACGGGAATTATACAATGCATCGCCATATGCAGAGGTGGCACCCTATCAACTACAGTGCTGCGCAGTTACGTGACCAGCAAGATAATCCCCCTTCTATGGCCAGAAGATCAGTTGTACAGGAAGTGACGGGACCAGAGGCGAGGGAGATGGTCCCAAATATACAAATGAGGTTCGGGGAAGTGAAACAAGTGTGTGTGCGTTGTAACCAATTTATTTGCTACAGAGAAAGTAGCATCACTCTGATCAACAGAGCTATCCACAATCATGATTGCCCGAAACGCCCCAGAGAATAAATTCTTTTTTTTTTGTTGCTCCTGTTGAGCCCTTTATAATGAATCGTTTTCGTTTCCCCCACCCAAAAAAACCCCCCAAAAAATATAAAACCGTTCAAAAAATACAAAAAAAGTAAAAAAAAATTCAGAAAAATAATAAAAAAAATATAAAACAACAAAAACAATAAAAAAAAAAGTTCTTATCAGAACTACCTCCCCTTTATAAAAAAATTGGTAGAATATTTAGCACTCTGCCAACCTCTATTTCTTTTGGTTCGCTTCCCGGTTCGCTCGCCGGTACGCGAACCGGGAGCGAACCAAAACATTTAAAAAAAAAAAAGGAAGAGTAAGTATAAGGGAAGGAAACAGAGAGTAATGTTAAAAGAAAGACAGCTATAGGGACTAAACCAAAGATACTGTTTAATAGATCTATTTACCGAAGAAAAGATGGAAGAGGGTATAATTGAGAAAAACAAAATAGATAAGGAAGTGAAAGAAAAAAAAGGAGAGTAGAGAATGTGACTGAATGATTAAATTAGGATTAAAACATTGGAATAACAGAGAGAAAAAACACAATGCAGAAAAGAAGAAGTAACAGAAAAGGAATGATTGAAACAGCAAATAAATGTAAATAACATAGGGGCATATTATCAACATAGGTGATAAAAGTTTTGCTGCTTTTATCGGCAGAAATCTAACGCTAAAGACGCTTTTGCAGCAGTTTTCTGCCGATAATGACTGCTTTTATCGGCAGAAAGCTGGTGCTAAAGCTGCTTTTGCGGAAGAAAACTGCCGCTAAAGCTACTTTTGCGGCAGTTTTCTGCTGATAAAAGCAGCAATAATTTTATTGCCTGTGTTGATAATATGCCCCTTAGTGTGCTTGAACAACAGAGAGAAAGCATAATGAACAAGTAGTGAAAGAGTGATCAGTCAGAGACAGTGAGAGTAATAGAGATGGAGTGAGTGAACAAGAGTGAGGAAGTATGAGAAGAGAGGGACTGACAAAAATAGTGGAAGGAGTAGAGTAAGTAAGTAATAGAGAAAGGAATGAGGAAAGTAGCAAAGGCAGGAAAGTGAGGGTTAAAGAAATGAAGTAGTGAAACTAATAGAAGTTACATGTGATAGAAATGTAACGAAAAGAGTACAAAACATTTACCTTATAATTGTCGTTAACTTAGTCACTTGTTATTTTTATACTTTCAATCTGTGAAAGAGAGAACAAACATTTGAAAAATATTAAAACATGTATTTAAAAATTAGAAAAGCAAAGGGAAAAGATTGAAGGACAAACAGTTTTTCAACAACTTTGACACTTACAGAAGCCTCTGCTTCTCCATGCCCCTACACAGTCCTAAAAATATACATTTTAAACTAACAGTATCTTGATGCAGATGAAGTGAGGCCTATCTTGCAACATGGTGCATCTTTTGCACTGCTGCTGTCTCACAAAAGTGATGCAACGGCAGCGCAAAAGAGGTGCACAGCCATCATAAAACTGTCCCTAACATTTTAAATGAATGTTTCAGGATGCCAATAAGGTGTGTCCTATCCAGAGGTTTGTTTGAGGTGAGGCCTACTCAGGGTTGCAGATGAAATTTACGCTTGTTGAAGAGTACAGAGGAGATAATACATATCCATGTCTACCAATGAAGTGAGTCATGTCCACTTCACTCTTGAACAAAGGCCAGACCTCCTCTGTTTCCTTGGACAGGCCTAAACTTGATTTGCACAATGTGATGTGTAATGTTAGGAAACACAGGTGATGTAATTGAAAAACGTGCAATTTCTTTTGCTCATTTCACAATCACATCAATTGTGTTTCCTTTGCTTAGGTATCTCATTGTGCAGATGTAGTCCAGCATATGAAAGAGTACCCAGAAGTGCAGCACTGCATGCAACAACTTTGACACTTACTGAAGACTCAGCTTCTGCATGCCCCCTACACAGTCCTAATTATATACATTTTAAATTGACGGTATCTTGCTGGAGATGAACTGAGGCCTATCTTGCAACATGGTGCATCTTTTACACTGCTGCTGCGTCACAAAAGTGACGGAACAGCGACGCAAAAGAGGCGTATAGCCATCATAAATCTGCACTTAACATTTTAAATGATTGTTTCTAGATGCTGATAAGGTGTGGCCTATCCAGAGATTTGTTTCAGGTAAGTCCTACTCAGGGTTGCAGATGAAATTTAGGCTTGTTGAAGAGTATAGAAGAGATAATACATGTGCAGGCCTACCAACGGAGTGAGTCATGTCCACTGCACTCTTGAACAAATGTGAGACCTCCTCTGTCTCCTGGAACAGGCCTAAACCTCATCTACACAATGTGATGTGTAATGTTAGGAAACACAGGTAATTTAATTGAAAAACGTGCAATTTTTTTTGCTCACTCCACAGTCACATCACCTGTGTTTCCTTTGCTTAGGTATCTCATTGTTTAGATGTAGTCTATCATATGAAAGACTACGTAGAATGTGAGCACTGTATGCAACAACTTTGACACTTATAGAAGCCTCAGCTTTTCAATGCCTACTACACAGTTCTAAATGTATATCATAAATACAAAAAGTACAGAATGAATTATACATGTTAAATGGTTTATTTTTGCTGTTCTCAGAATTTATCAAATTTCACTAAAAATAGTGACTTGAAGGTATTCATCATATAACAACGGGGAAAAAAAAACACAATCAAAATGATTGTGTTAAAAAAAACCATATAACATAACCAAACAGAAATCAGAACTCCTGAAAAGTAACTTACTTTCCATGACGTCGAAGGATATCCTATGAATAGCTTACACTCTGTTGTGCTGCTATTATTTTCAGCTCGCCACTTTCTGAAAGAAAAGCTCCATCGTTTTGAAAAATATGTTACATACAATAAATGACTTCTCGCTCTCTACCGCACGTTTCCACAAGGCCAAATCGTGTAAGCGCCATTTATAACTCTTGGAATTCTTCTAAGCAAATCCTGTCATTTTGTATTTCCGCAACGTTCAGAAAGAAAACGTTCAAGATCACTTTCACAATCCTGGACTAGTAATATCTTACCCTTCTTGCTCACTCATGTTCTACATTTCCTATGACACTGATACTGCTTACTATGAAGCAGACTTACACTACCTCTATGAGTACTACAATTATTTAATTCTCTACATCACTTTTAATCACAAAGCAATATAAAACAGTAGATAAAATTATATCAACCCCTAGAATCATTATACGCCAGTTACCTACCCTAAATTCTCTTTTCTGAAAACAGAAAGTAAGAATATTTTTAAATAAAAAGGCAACATTGTATCGTAGTCAAATGGGAATAATTTCCGAAACAGCTAATTTTTTTACATTTTCAATAAGCTGTGTAATAAGCGGATCCGTCAAATGACCATCATGCCATATAATAGCTGCAGTTACAAATGTTCTTCCTAAAATCAACGACTGTGTAGCCACAACATCTGTAATTAAAGTTGAAGACTTACTTTCATCAGGTTTATATAGTTGGATTTTCAAAATGACATTATAATCAAAAGTTTGGACCAATAATCTAGACTGCATTGCAGACTTACATTCCCTCTACTCCATGTTTTGATTGGCTGCTTGAATTAGCTTATAAAAAGAAACAGTTTTTCTGAACTCATACAAAGTGCAGTTATTTTTCCATGACGTCAAGTGTTATGGTAAGAACACCGTTTGCTTTGGGAAATACTCTGTTGTCCTTCAACTAATCTCTGCCCACCACTTTCTGTAAGAAAATCTTCTTTTTTTCCAGGAACTATTTAAAACTCAAAAATAACTTTTGACTCTGTACTACACTTATCCTCAAGGCCAAATCGTGTAGGAGCCATTAGATCCTCTTGAAATTCCTCAGAGCAAATCCTGAGATTCCGTCCCTAAAATTTTGGTTTTAAAAACACCAGGTAAGAATTTTTAAGGTCAAAAGGCAATTTTTTTTTAAAGTTAAAACAGAATCATTGCAGAATGACCAGCCATTTCTAGACTTTAAATAAGCTGTGTAATGTCCTGATGTTATTGAAGGACCGTCATGATATATAATTGCTGCAGTTACAAAAGTCCTTCCTGATATTGACAACTGTGAAGCCACAACATTTTTAATTAAAGTTGTCAATTTTGTTCCATCAGGCCTACATCGTTGGAACATTAAAATGACATACTGGCCATATGTTCGTATAAATATTGTTGACAACATTTCAGACTTACATTGGCTACACTCCATGTTGTGATCAGCTGCTTTTACTAGCTTATTAAAGGACACAGATTTACTGTCTGGCAAAGTTAAATATATAAATCTTTCTGAGTCTACACTAGTAGTACTTGATACCCTACAGTTCTCGCAGTCATGCTGCCATTGATAAGAAAGCCCAAACAGGTGATCTACATCTACACCTTCAGCATGCAATACATCAAGCATATACATTAAAAACTCCTGACAATCTTGCTGAATATTTTGAGAGAATTGTGTTTGACCTGAACATCTGTCTAACAGATTTCGAATTTCAGACACACTTTCTATTTTTGTTCTATCAGTGCTACATTTCTCTAACACAGAATTTAACAAACTGCAAAATCTTTGATCAGAATTGACCACAATCTCTTCTTTTACATTTTATAGAGAAAACAAAACATTAACCAGTACATTAGCATAGCAGTTGACACCAGAACTGTTTTCAAATTGAAAACCAACAACATCTTCAACAGAATCCTTTTTCTTTCTGCTTATAATTTCAGGTTCATCGACTTTTCGTCTTTTTGCTACAACCTCCCTACTATTGGTCACATTTCTTCGTTTCCGGCCTACCACACGTTTCTCAAACAAAGGATATTGAGGCAAATGTGGCGCATACTCTCTTCTTAACCTATTGTATTCCTTAACACAATCTAGATCCGCACAAATGTTTGTGACATCACACTCAATCAAGTACAATCCTGATAAAGTTCTAACTCGTGACAGTGCCACATATGCCATACCCTCCTTGAACACAGAACTGCCAATATTCACCAATGCACTGTCTACACTTAAAACTTGCGATTTATGGATTGTCACCGCATATGCCAAGCAAACAGGAAACTGCTTACGGCGAACATATAAGTCTTTTACAAGCAAAAATCTAGCAGAACAACGACCAATTAGCTGTACTTCCTCAATGCCATCAAATTTAATTTTTAAAAATTCAATTCCATCTCTATTTCTGTATTTCACAAAATCAACAACATTACCCATTGATCCATTTACCAAACCTCTTTCAACATGTAAATTCCTTCTTAAAATTATACGGCAGTTTAAGCACACATTCAGAGTCTTTTCAAAACCTGCAGTTTTAGATATAGTCTTCTCTAATGAATCCAATTTAGTTTTCAAATTCTCAGACAACATAATTGTTGATCCCATATGCTCTACTCTGTCAATAGCTTCCAGTTTCCCAATCTCTTGGTTTTCTAAATGCAACATTTTGTTGTTGAAGATGGCACATTCTGCAAGAGTTGGCATCAAACATATTCCAGATTTCTTCTCAGTAATTTTCTGAAAAATATTCTCAGGCACAACGTCTTGTTCTGGATATAAATTTGACAGTAATCGCGCATGTAAAGCTTCTTTCCCATGCTCGGTCACTTTTCCAATTCTAACATCTTGTAGAATATTCTTGTAATCTTCATCCTTCGCCTGACGCATATTTTCATGCAGTTCAGCATAATTGAAGTTTAACCATATATTGACGTTGCCAATGCTCCCTAGGCACTTCCTGGTATCTTCATGCGTGAGCATTTTGAACACAGGTTGTCCTTTCACTGGTGTCAGCTGCAGAAGATCTCCGAAAACAATGATGTGTTTGCCACCAAATAACACATCATACTCTGTTTTAAGAACTTCTTGCATTCTCAAATGCACAAAGGCAAGCATGACATTAGAAACCATGCTTACTTCGTCAATGATAAGAAGTTTCATTTTCCTCAAGACTCTTGAAACTTCACAACAAGCATCTCCAGATAACTTGTGGTATTGTAATTTGTTATCATGCTCCACTGACAGCATCAGTAGACGATGCAAAGTAATACCTTTAATGTTATGTGCTGCCAGTCCAGTTGGAGCGGTGACAACACAAGACAGCGATGACTCAGTCCTTTCCTGCAAATAACATGAAATTGCTTTAATCAGGAAACTTGTTCCAGTTCCCGCTTCTCCACTCACGTACAGTCAGACAGGCTTCAACGACGTACATGAGCACTCTTTCTTCTCATGACTTAATCCATGATCAATTTGCTTGGTAACTTCGTCATATATTTTCCTCTGCTCAACGTTGAGTTGTCTTTCCAAGTCTTCTAAGTTAACCACATCCTCCTGAGCATGTGCCATGGCTCTTTCCACTTCATTCATGGCAGTGGCAGCTTCATTTTCGATAACAGGTCCTCCTAGTGGATCCTGACTCAAGGAAACAGAACTCTGACTGTCCTGAGAACTGTCTCTGGCAATCTCGGCTGCAATCGTTGCTTCCTGCTCGATTTCCGCATTCAACATTTCTAGATATTTGGGAAAAGCAGGACATTCTATGGTCTCCTTGGCGGCAGTGAAAGAGTCTTCGTAACAGAGGAAATCTCCAAGCAGTTCCTCTTCTGCACGCCAAGGCTTGAAAAGTTGCAAAAGTGCTAAATAAAAAAACTCCTTTTTTTCAGGAGATTCGCCACTCAATTTTCGATGGTTTACCAAGTGGCATTTTCTTTGCTTGACCAGACATCCCTCACTTCCAATTACAGCATACACTCCTTTATCAATATCTTCTTTGATGTTCCTCTTGAATATGTAATTTTGTAGAACCTCATACAGACAAACATTCTCGAGGTGACTGCTTCGATTTGGATAATATGTATCCAACATGTTGGTCTTCAAAATATCGGTACTGTTTGGCTCCTTTTCCGCCAAATACTCAATTTCCCGCACAGGTTTCAGAACTCGATTACGCGTTGCAGCAAGACCAAGACTAGCCCAAACGATACTCCTAGATTTGGCATAGAGACTTGCTGAAGACAACCGGTCAGAACATTCGTAAGCTCCGATTTCTCGATGCGACAACATCTTCAGACTGAAACTGTACAACTTCTTACTGAGGCTCTTTTCATGGGAAATGTCCTCCCACATATCCTTCAATTCTGTCTTTTCTTTTTTGGTGATGTAAGATGTCACATACCGAGCCACAGCCATACAGTTATCAGCCACAAACTGTATATCCATGTTAGCATTCCACATGGACAAAATCACTGGGTTGTAGTCGTTGATGTACTTGGACTCTTCGTTCCTTTTCAAATTGTATGTGTTTTTAGGTGATTTCTTCATCACATTATGTCGCAGCGAAGACATCAAACTGTTCACTCTTCCTTTAGAAATCACCGGTCGTGGAAAGGCGAAACAACATTTGGTGTAGAACTTGTCCTTGTTTTTGAATTTACGACGACAGTACTTTCCGCAACGATGGCTTTGGAAGCGTAGAACTTGTTCTCTTAGGCTTTTGTCCTCCTTTGCATTTGGAACAGCAAATGTAGAATACTGTTCTATGAAACTCATCACTAAGTCATCTGGATCTGTTCCAAATTTAGGTGCATCCTTGATCCACAGCAGCATATGTATATGAGGAGCACCTCTTGCTTGGTACTCCTTTCTCCAGAAGAAATCCAACACCTCTCCAAGAGGTGGATTTCTGTTGTTCATGATGAAAGACATCATAGCTTCAAATCTATGATTGAAGTACCTGCATACATTCACTGGATCCAAAGAGCACAGTTCTCCGGGTGTCTTGAATTCGATATTTTCAATGTTTCCATTTGCCTCTCGTAGAAATTCAAGTAAGTCTTCCCAGCCATACTCGGCCCAGCTCAGAGTGAGGAACCATGTGGGAGTTCCAAAGTTCCTCAGCATACATTTTAAATCACCATGACGACGGTACCAGTACTCATTAGTACCACGCTGACACGCCATGAGATTAATCAGGTGACAATCCAAAATACTGTCTTGGACATTGACTTTATCCATAAAGTCACTTGCCGAGATGTTTTGCATCTGTATACCACTTTTCAAGATGTGGTTCACTGCATATGACAGTCCAGACAGATCGCTTTCAAACAGTAGATGAAACAAATAGGGAATGCATTGTCGAAACCTAGCATCTTCTGCATGCAATCGTAAAGTCCGGTATTCAGAAGCAGGAATTTGATGAGGTCGCTCATCATATCTTCCTCCTTGACCTGTTGGAAATAGCTGTGGGAAACACTGAGCTTCCAAACTTTCCTCCCAAACACTAATGGGACTCCCTTTGGCTTGTTTCATTTGAAACAACTCAATAGCATTCCCCATGACTTCCTTGGAATGCAAAGGATGAACACTATAATGTTCATATATTTCTTCACTTTTAGAGGGTTCTACTTTCTCAATTTGACCAGCACACAAATCGCTATCCTCTTCCTCACTTACTTCCTCTTCTGCAACATATACATTCTTATAGTACTTATTATTTTTTTTCAAATACAATGTTGCCTTTTTGACTTTCCTAACATCCACTAAATCTTGCCATATTTTCTTATTCTTTGTCGGAACCCCAATAACTAAAATAACCAGAGGTTCCTCTTCCACTTTTTCTACTCCAATTGTGTTAATGTTTTTCTTCAAATCTAGAGGCAAATAAACAACTCTTCCCTTTAATCCTCTCTGTAAATCTGATGGAGGCAATTTCCCTGTCTTTGGCTCCATTCTTACAATAGCCTGAAAGGGATGGATACTTTGAATCAAAATAGATTCATAAGTATTTAAATCCTTCAATTCAGAAGGAATCTCAACCAATTCCAGATTATTATGAACCGCTCTAGCAGGCATCTGGTTTTGATTTAATTTGTTACAACAATAAGTACACACACGTTGATCCGATCCCAAATCAAAACAATTTTCTACCATCAAGTATGTTGCGAAATCCTTCCATTCACTATTATTTTCCCTTTCACTTTTTGCATATAAATCCACTAACTTAGTCTGATTCTTATAATAAGTGCGTCGACAACACACACAAGTGAAATTAGGCCTCTCCCTTGATTTCACCTGAAACGTGGCAATTTCCTTCTGAAAATTATCTGTACTGGAAACCTGTACACTATCTTCCACATTACCCTCTTCTTCTGGGTCAATTTCAACATTCTCCTCTTTACTTCCAAAGTAACAAAACTCAATTTCTTCACAAATATTTTTCACATCTATTTCAGAACCATGCAAAAGAGCAGCGCATAATTGTTTAAGCATAATTGCTGGACTCTTAGCATAATACAACATTCTAACTAATTTCCTCACTTTATTATGATGCACTGCTAGCATCCTGAAATGATGAAAAACACTCTGGCATACTCTCCTGGAAAGACAAGCCAGTGAATGACCATGCAAACCTGTCACTTCTCTCACTCTGCAAGGATCTAATTCTTGCAACAACATCATTTTCTGCTTCAAACTTTTCTTATTAAATGTCCGTACAAAATCACAAAGCAAATTGATGGAATCCTGTCGTACACTGCAAATACTACTACACTTCCAGGTGTACACAGGACCCTTAGGACGTCTTCCTAAAACCTCATTACCTAACACCTCTTCTGTCTCTGTTGTCACAAGTTTTTCTTTTTCAACTGGACAACCATCTTTCACCTCATAAGCTCGACCATTGGTGTCAACTGCATGCACCAAATCATTATCCTGGAAATAACTCTCCTCATTAAAAAATGCCTCACAACTTGAACTATGCATCCATTCCCCGGAAAAAACTTCACAAAAATTACTACGATTAACTATTCTCTTCCATCTACTATTTCTTTTGAAATCATAAATTGCCTTGTTTAGCTTCCTAATTCTATTGATTATCAAAATAAATAACTTTCACTTAATTTCGAATGCCTGATCAATAATTTTCTCAACTTTTTTTTTTCTCTTATAAAAAAACACTTTCTGTTGACCTTTCTTAATATTTTTTAACAAATTGCCAATTATCCTGTTGCGGAACATTCGTTTACGAATGTCCCTAAACTGTTGTTTCCTTCTACTATCATGCACAGAGTTATCTCTTGCTCTAGCAGTAACATTTTTGATTGGCCTTTCCTTTCCGTTTAAATTGCTTCTCTTTTTCTGGACTAAAACATTTTCTGTAGTACTACTTTTTTTTTTACAAATGTTTCTTATGAATGATTTCGTGGTCTTACCCGGTGCTTTCTTGGTGACTTGACGATTTTTTATTGTAGAGGACTGCTGCATTAATTGATGAACCTGCTGTCTTTGACGTTTTGTAGCCTTTCTGATTCTATCCTTAGACGGCATTCTCAAAATTTGAAATGATCTGCAGTTGAATCTGTGGTAAAATATAATAAAAAATGTTAGTAACTACTATTACCAAACAGTAAATCAATAACAGTCATCAAAAACTTAACACACTACTTGACATTTTTACATAGAATATTTTTTAGTGCTTTGGCAAATTTAGAATACACAAATAGCAGAAAAGAAATGGAATGCTTCTACATTTTACCTGTGCTGTTTTATATGTGAATCTGATCTAATTTTATGAGCATATTTTAATATTTTATTGAAGACACTACACATAACCTGTTTTTGAAGGTGTGTTTAATTTTAAATGAAACGGTTTACATTTTTACTTTTCATTTATTGTAAATTTTAAAAATAAATGTTTATAGTTCCATAGGCTCAAGCAGGTCAGCTTCCCACCCTATGTCATACAATTCTGACAAATCGGCATCCTCATCATGTTCTTCATCATCCTCAGGATTTAAATCATCCAAGGGATCTACTTCCACTGATGTTTCAATCACAATTTCAATGATAATGTCGAGATCAACAGATTGATCATTATCACTCATGCTTGATGTTGTCGTTATCTTTAAAGAAAGAGAACAACAATGAGATGTTGCAGAGTAAGAGACAAATCTCAGAGACTATAATAGTAAAATTGTTTAACAAGAGTAACATTTTGCAGCTATTATTTAGCCATGTCCAGTGATGCTGAGGAGGTGAGGCCTATGTCCAAGTTTTCAGTGAACAGGACTCATCTCTTCTTAACCTTGGATAACCCTCACCGACTCTGTGTCCCCTGCTCATACTTAAATGTAAAGGGGCAGATTTATGTTAACTGGCGCATCCCCACGGATGCACCAGTTAATGTGCACCGCTGCTCTGCCACCCATAGTGTGCCGCATTTACAATGTGGAGCACCATTGAGCAAAAACAGCACAGATGCGTCACGCATCTGTACCGCAAAAGCAGCACATTGCAGGAATCACGTCATAAGCGCGACATGTCTACTGCAATGCACAGGAGGAAGCCTCACATTGCATGGTGCATCACTTCTTATGCCTGTTTCAAACAGGCGTAAGGATTTGATTCAGCAATGCTATAAAGCTGACTCAGTGAAATCTTCTAAATTTCACTGTGTTAGCTTTACAGGGCTTTCATGCAAATTAATGCATACCTTGCAACAAAACACCTATATGAAAACTGACGCAGGTTTCATGTGGCACAGGACTTTACAGCATGACACATCTGCCTAGATGCATCAAGTTGTAAATATGTCGCCACATAGCAAATCTTTTGCACCGCCGCTGCGTCACAAAAGTGACGCACAGTGACGCAAAAGAGACATACACCTATCATAAATCTGTCCCTAACATTTTAAATGATTGATTCAAGATGACGATAAAGTGTGGTCTATCCAGAGGTTTGTTTGAGGTGAGGCCTACTCAGGGTTGCAGATGAAATTTACGCTTGTTGAAGAGTACAGAGGAGATAATACATGTGAAAGCCTACCAATGAAGTACGTCATGTCCACTTCACTCTTGAACAAAGGCCAGACCCCTTCTGTGTCCGTGGACAGACCTAAACCTCATCTGCACAATGTCATTCGTAAACTTAGAAAACACAGGTGATGTAATTGAAAAATGTGGAGTTTCTTTTCCTCATTTCACAATCACATCACCTGTGTTTCCTTTGCTTAGGTATCTCATAGTGCAGATGGAGTCTAGCATATCAAAGACTACGCAGAAGGTGAGAACTGTATGGAACATGGCTATGTAAGTCAAATAATCAAAATCTAAATTTGCCAAGCACACATGGGGGCATATTTACAAGGACCTTGCACCACAGGGAAAGGTCTTAAATTAAAATGGGAAAAATAACATCAGAGAGACTCAAAGGCCTTATAAATATGCCCCAAGCAACCTATGAAGCTCTAGCATTACATATCAAGAAACCTAATTGATTTCAAAAATCGTTTTTAAACACATCATCTAAATCAATTACATACCTACATTCATCGGGAAGTGACTTAAAATGCCCTAAGACACATGAAAGCGTTTTTTTTAAGCCCTTGCTCCATTTTTAGATCACTTTTAACATGGCTATGTAAGTCAAATAATCAAGATCTAAATTTGCCAAACACAGATGGGGGCGTATTTACAAGGACCTTGCACCACAGGGAAAGGTCTTAAATTAAAATGGGAAAAATAACATCAGAGAGACACAAAGGCCTTATAAATATGCCCCAAGCAACCTATGAAGCTCTAGCAGTACATATCAAGAAACCTAATTGTTTTCATAAATCGTTTTTAAACACATCATCTAAATCAATTATATACCTACATTCAAGGGGAAATGACTTAAAATGGCCTAAGACACATGAAAGCGTTTTTTTAAGGCCCTTGCAACATTTTTGGGTCACTTTTAACATGGCTATGTTAGTCAAAGAATTAAAATCAAAATTTGCCAAACACAGATGGGGGCATATTTACAAGGACCTTGCACCACAGAGGAAGGTCTTAAATTAAAATGTGAAAAATAACATCAGAGAGACTCAAAGGCCTTATAAATATGCCCCAAGCAACCTATGAATCTCTAGCAGTATATATCCAGAAACCTAATTGTTTTCTTAAATCGTTTTTAAACACAACATCTAAATCAATTATATACCTACATTCATGAGGAAGTGAGTTAAAATACCCTAAGACACATGAAAGCATTTTTGTAAGACACTTGCACTATTTTAGCGTCACTTTTAACATGGCTATGTAACACAAAGAAACAAAATCTATTTGTACAACACTTGACACAAATCAAAATTTTAAATACACAACTTTCTTCATAATGTTCTCCCTAAACCATACTATTCTCTATCTAAATTAAATGAATCTTTTCTCACCTTAGCAAATACTTTATGAGTTTCAAAACTGTCTCAGAAACACACCAAATTGTCTTTAGCAGAGCAAAAGGTATGCACTCCAGAGTCTGCAGCTATAAAAAGCACAGACAAGCTGTAATTCATCACACATATCTCTCATGTCACCCAATCAAAACTCTTCCCTCACTTTTTTCAAATCAACACCCTTCCCCCCTCTGCCCTTTCTGCCTTTTTTGCATAGCAACCACCTCCTGAAAGACCTCTCATGTTTGCAAGTTCACACAACAATGTTTCAATTGAACTCTGAACTCTCAGTACACCTGCATATCCAGTGCAATCTTTCATAAAATGATTTTTTTTTTACCATTCAAATAATCTTTCAAAGAACTCATCCATGCACCCTAACTTTCTGTTTTCAGCAATCAAAATCCACCAATCACTGCTACTGCTTCATTAACACAGAAACTCCACAGTTTTTTTCATTTTAAACTCTTATTTTTTCAACTCCCATTTCATTGCCACACTTCATCTGACTGCAGCAGAACCTCCTCTCACCATGTTTTCTGTCTGGATTGTTGGCCATAGTTACATCTACTGGGCTCAGAGGTATGCTGATAACAGAAATTTACCTAACCTCAATTTACAAGATGTGGAAATTAAGTGGTTTGGCCACAGAGGATTAAAATGTCACCAATTGATACCATTGGTGAAAACCTTTATGCATTTGCCTAAACCTGACCTGTTAATTGTGCACTGTGGAGGAAATGACTTGGGCACTTTGACTGGGGTAGGTCTGGAAATGCTTTTACAGGACACCTTTGAGCAATTGATGGCACTTTTTCCTCAAACTGCCTTGGTATATTCAAATATATGCCAAAGACAGAAATGGAGGTGGTCGAACCAATTTTGTCCACAAATTGAGAAATCGAGGAAGCATGTAAACAAATCTGTTTCAGCTTACATGAGAGACCATGGAATGGGCTCCATCTACAACAATAACTTACGTTACTACATGCAAGATATCTACAGAGGAGATGGAGTTCACTTCTCAGATGAAGGGAACAGAATTTTCATTCTGAATTTAAAAATGTGCATTGGTACCTACTTATAAGTACCTAAATGTACCATAAACCCAAAAGCTCTTCTCAGAGCTACCCTACATCTGATCACTCACAATTATTATTTTTCTCTAACTTTTTTCACTAATTTTCAACAAAGTACGCTCCCCGGAGCGCTACCCGGTACGCGAACCGGAAGCTAACCGCGCGAATTTTTTTAAAAAAATGATTTTTTTCACACATATGGGCCTCCTCAGCCACCCTCAGAAAACCTAGGGGGTCAAAATACGTCTACCGTGCCCCCTTCTACCCATTCTGAACATTATTTGCCCTCCATCTTGTATCTTAATTCGACCGAAACACAAAATGGTGGACTCCCGTAACGCTGCTGGTTCGCGTACCGGGGCGCTCACCGGGAAGCGCTCCATTAAAAAAGGTGGGAAAGTAATTTACAGAAGAAACCCTGGAGACACTTTCACCAAATATAGATTAGCTCATACTACATACCAATCCCTACCATTTTCACACATTTGGTTGGAATTCCATTTAGCCATTTAGCCTGTAGACCTCTCTAAATACCCTGAGGTAAATTACTTCACAAAACACATCTGAAGTGTTGGAATTGACAACCAATTAAAATGTTACTTTCATTTTCTACTTTTTTTACCTGACATTTGATTGGTTATGTACCTGAATATATATAAAAAAAAGAGAGAAAAACACAGCCATTTTGACTACTACTTCCTGAACTACATTGCAAGATCATTTTCACTCACAACTTAAACTTGTTTTTAAAAGGTAAGATATTATTTTATAAATTTGAAAACATTTTCAGATAGTTATATACTATCCCTCTTTAAGAGTTAGACATTGAGAAAGACTTGTTTATTATAATTATGGATTGATTTAGGTTTATGTGGTATTATTATGAATTTACATAGGCTTTCTCACAGGCACTTTTTAATAGTACTACTTAATGCCTCAAAAGTACCTGTCTGAACTTAAACCCAACAGTGCCCTATCTCTACTGATATATTTATTTTTTATTCAAATTTCAGCACAAAAATGCAAGGAGAACAGAACGTTTCCTTTGAAATTGTCCTAGACATGAATAATGAGGAAATAATTGAACCCATTGACTTGGAATTCATGGATGAATCACGAGACCATGAACTTCTACAATGTGTAGAATCTGTGGATTATTTACTTCATTATGATGACGGTCAAATGTGGGAAGTTATGTTCACTCAACAAGAGGACATATCGGACAGTCAAATGTTAGACGTTCTATTAAATTTTGAAAAAGAATCAGAAAAATAAAATTATATTTAATATTAAAAAATTGTTTGAGTCTTTAATCATTTTTATATGTAATTCATAAACTAGTACCAAATTGATTATAATGTAAAGTCAGACTTATAGTATACTGTGCACAATTCCAAAAATAAATGTATATTTAATAATCATAAATACTGCTACTTAAATAACAAAAAAAACAAAAAAAAAACAACAAAAAGAACAATCAATAAACATACAATATTTCAAAATATCATAGTCTATCATTCTTTTTTCCTTATAGTACGCTCCCCGGACCGCTTCCCAGTGCGCGTACCGGGCGCTACCCACGCAAAAAAAAGCAACCCCAAAATTTTTTTTTTGCCCCGCGGGGCCCTTTTAAAGCCTCCACATCAAACCTAGGGGGTCAGGAAGGATCTACTATGCCCCCTTATGGTCATTTCCCCCTTTGTTTTGGCCTCCTCTTGTCTCTCGATCCTACCGAGAGACAAAATGGCGGCCGCTCCGGACTGTTTAGAATGTTGACAGACACCGGAGAGCCAATCAGCTTCGCTTCGCGAAGTTCCGTTACGCGTCAGGTACGCGAACCTGGGCGCTGCCCGGAGCGCGCTTACAGATATATATATTTTTTTGAACGTTAATTTCTCAAAATACACTGGAACACATATATTGAGACCTAGCAAAGGCACATCGGGCTACCAGTCCCTACAATTTTGCCAAGTTTCGTGGAAATCCATTCAGCCGTTCGAGCTAAAAGTGAGGCCAACCGCCCTATGGAAATTAACATGGGAAAAATGCGTTTTGGGACCCCCCTTCTTTCTCGGCCCCCCCTTGACAAACCCCCCCCAAATTATTAGGGGCTGCTCAGAAACAAAATGTTCCATTTTCCTGAAAATTTCAGCCAATTCCGTCCACAAACGCCAAAGTTATTAGACATAGAATTTTCAAAAATCCCATAGAGAAAAAATCCTAACTATATATATATACCTACTGGCGACCGCCAGTAGGTAATATATATATATTTTTTTTTTTTTCACTGAAAAAACCATAGGTTTCACACCAGTTATAGTTAGCTGGAAATTTTACTCGCATAAAACCATTGAAATTCCCACGTTATAGTTAGTTGGACTCACTATAACTTGCGCGTGCAATGCACTGCTGATGACGTCACATATTACATCACTCATGACATGGTCAGTGACATCACTCATGACATCACTGATGACACCATCCAGTGAATGTGTGTCTTTCTGAAAAATAAATATGTGTTATATATGTATATGTAAAAGTTGATGGAAGAATAAATGTTTAAATAAGTGTTTACATGGATGTTTTTAAAAAAAAAATGATTGGTTAACTGGCTTATTAAGTGTATCTTAGTAAATACATATATTAGTGAGTAATGTTTAAATATTTAAATATATGTATTAGTGTTTCACTTTGTGTATAAGTGGCTGCATGGGTTGGTGAGTAGCTACATGTGTATGTATATGGGTTATTAGATGTTTTTCTTAGTATCAGTATGAGTGTTTGTATGGTTTGGTGGGGGTATTACTTAGCACATAGATGCATGAATGACTGACTCTCTCTTTGTATGTGTTTTGAAGACAGCATATGTGCAGGACTGTATGGGTGGATGAGTGTGTATATGTGTGTGTTAGTGAGTGAATGACTGTCTCACTAGTGTCTTTATCAGTAACTACATATGTTTTAATCTAGTATATGTGAATATTGATGTATATAAGTGAGTATATGTGAGAGTAAGAGATTGTAAGAGTTCCTGTTTAAATAAGTATGTGTTTCTATAAGTGATTGTTTAAGAGAATAAGTATGTGTAAGTTTCATTAGAAGTAAGGTGGTAGTGTGTGTATAGCTATATATGTAAATAAATGGATGCGCAATAGTTTACTTGCATGTGTGAGTATGTGTGAGAGTAACTTTTGGATGACTGTCGGTGTGTAACAGGATGTATAGGTGTATCACTACATATGATGAGTGAGTATATGTATGAGTTACTATATAGAACTGTTGGTGAATGAGTGCATGTGTATATAGATGGTGGAATTATTGAATTGGTTGTTGTAACTGGTATGGGTATCTTCATTTTTTTGAAAATTGTAGTTTCTATTTTTGAATATGTGTTTCAAGGGTTACATTACAGTGAAAGAAAGTCTGTCACTCTGTCACAAGGATGGTGTCATCAGTGATGTCATGAGTGATGTCACTGACCATGTCATGAGTGATGTAATATGTGACGTCATCAGCAGTGCATTGCACGCACAAGTTATAGTGAGTCCAACTAACTATAACGTGGGAATTTCAATGGTTTTATGCGAGTAAAATTTCCAGCTAACTATATCTGGTGTGAAACCTATCGTTTTTTCAGTGAATTTAATAGGTTTTTTTAATGGTAATTCCTAACTATAACTGGTGTGAAACCTATGGTTTTTTCAGTGAATTTCATAGGGTTTTTAAATGCTAATTTCTAACTATAACTGGTGTGAAATGTATGGTTTTTTCTGTGAATTTCATAGGTTTTGTAAATGCTAATTCCTAACTATATATAGGGCCTCCAACCTATGTTTTTTCAGTGAATTTCAAAGGTTTTTTAATAGCAAATCTCTATAGGTATGAAATATAATATTTTTATAATGAATTTTATATTGTATATTTGTGTAATATAATTTTTTTTATGTATATTTTTCCCTTTTAAAAAAAATTTTTTTTTGCCTTGGTGCGCTCCCGGTGCGCGTACCGATGAGCGCACGGGTAAGCGCCGTGTTATGGCGCGCCCCGGTGCGCGTACCGGTGAGCGTCCCGTTATCGCTATTGCCGCGAACGAAAACATCATCGTGACGTATCGCGTAGCCGCGTGATGCGTCTTATGACGCACGGCGTAAGCGCACCCGGAAGCGCCCGAGCGCATACGATCGCGCAACGTAAGCGCCCCCGGGCACGCCCCGGGCCGCGTAGCGTAAGCGCGTCGGGTCATGTGACCTGAAAATAACACTTTTCATTGGTTCAGAACACTTTTGGTTTCCAAATGATGAAAGCCCGGGTCATGTGACCTGAAAATAACACTTTTCATTGGTTCAGAACAGTTTTGTTTTCCAAATGATGAAAGCCCCCACCTTTTTTCCTCATTCTCACTTTGTTCTTTGAGTGAGGAAGACCTGTTTCCATTCATTCAGAAATGGCTACAGTAGCAGCAGCAGCAGGAGCATCTGCACCACCACCACCACCACCACCACCACCACCAGGACCACCACAACACCACATTGGTGGTGAAGAAGAAGAGGAGGAGGAGGAGGAGGAGGAGTAGGAGGAGGAGAGGAGGTTCCTGCCTGAAGACAATCCCTCTTATAAACCGAGAGAGCACATTGTGTGGGAGTTTTTTAAATTCCCAAGAGGCCAAAAGAAAGTCAATGCGGCAAAAGTGACTTGTCTGATTTGTGGCACTGAACTTTCCAGGGGGAACCCTACAAAAAAGTATTCTTTTGGTAATTACACCATGATTCGGCACATGCAACGCAGGCATCCCAACAACTATTCTGCGGCAGAGGTGAGAGAACTGTCCAGAAACCTTCCCTTAATCTTCTTCCAGAACCTCAACAAGCAAACAACCTATCCATCGGGTCCAGAGGCAAAGGAGGTGGTCCCAAACATCCAAACCCAGTTTGGAGATTTTAAAATTGTTTGTATCTATTGCGGGACTACAATTTTGTATGGTGAGAAAAGTATAAACCTAATCAACCGTGCAGGAGAGAACCACATCTGCAGAAAAAAAAACTAATTTTTTTCCTGATTTCTTTTGCTCTAGTTGAGCCGTTTACAATTCCCTGTTTTTTGTTTCTCCCCATAAAAATAACAAAAAAAATAAAATTGTTCATAAAAGCTAAAAAAAAGTAAAAAATGTTCAAAAAAACAAAAAAAATATAAAACAACAAAAAGAATAAAAAAAACAGTTATTTTTAGAACTACCTCCAATTTATAAAAAAAAGCTACATTTTTAAAAAACTCTGTCATTCTTTTTTCTCCAGGGTACTCTCCATGGTACGCTCCCTGGTGCGCGTACCGGGCGCTCCCCCCGCGTAAATTGAAAAAAAACCTATGGGGTCAGGGGGGTCTACCCTGCCCCCTTTTGGTCATTTCCCCCTTTGTTTTTGCCACCTCTTGTGTCTCGATCCTACCGAGACACAAGATGGCGGCCGCTCCAGACTGTTTGGAATGTTGACAGACACCCGAGAGCCAATCAGCTTTCCGCTCGCGAACTCGCGTAGCGCGCTGGTGCGCGTACCGGGGCGCGCTTATAGATATATATATTTTTTTGAACTTAAATTACTCAAAATCCACCGGAGCACATATCTTGAGACATAGCAAAGGCACATCAGGCTACCAGTCCCTACAACTTTGCCAAGTTTGGTGGAAATCCATTCAGCCGTTCGGGCTAAAAGTGAGTCCAACCGCCCTATGGAAATTAACATGGGGAAAACATGTTTTGGGACCCCCTTTTATCTCGGCCCCCGCTTGACGAATCCCCCCCAAACTTTCAGGGAAGGAGCGGAGCGGAGTTGGCCATTTTCTTGGAGAAATTCAGCCAATTCCGTCCATCAACGCCAAAGTTATTCCCAATAGAATGTTGCGGATTTCCTATGGAAACTAGGTCCTAACTATAACTACCAACTGGCGACCGCCAGTAGGTAATATATATATATATATATATATATATATATATATATATATTGCTTTGTCTCTTCTCACCACAATTTACCATGGATGAAGTCACGGCACAGCAACAGGTCAGTTCACAGATATTTTATTTACACACCATGTGCAAAATAACGTGCATCAAATAACGGACGGCCTACGCGTTTCGGCTACTCCTAGCCTTCTACTGGACCATAGAGTCCTCGAGGCTAGACCTCATTTTTAAAGTGCTCAGTGTAAGTACCCTTTACCCTTTCCATGGTCATTTAGACCAACAACCCTGCATAGTTCAATGTCGTCATACTAAAGCAGCCATTTTACATTCTAGCATTTACGTAAAGTACTCTATTTGTTCAAACCCAATCTAAATCAAATTATAATATGTACATATTGACATTTTTACAATTTTACAATGTTTACATCCCCAATTCTATTTGCAATTATGGTTACATTGTAGTTAAGGAACATATTGTTACTCGACTATATTCAGTGAAGTACTCTGTTGAATCCACAATCTCGGGCAAAGTTATATTTCAACATACTTTTAAAGCCAATTTCTAGTTCCGCTGGTATATATGTACACTATTTACATATTGATGATCACAATTTTTTCAATTTTCCATAATTATGTACATATTCCTTAGTTGCTAGTTTATATGGCAGTATTTGATTGGGTGGCGCAAATGAACATTCAAGATTCATGTAAAGTACAAGTTCTATATCCACTTTGTTCATAGCCCAAGTACCCATTCATTCTATGTTGTTCCATTATTGTCCGTTTCCTCTGTAACAATGATTTATAGTAATTCCGTACAAACTCTGGGATGCTATAATATTTTGGTTTATGGGTTCTGGCTAATGTGTTATGTTCAATTTCAAATTTCCTCACATCTATTTACATTATTTGTACAGTTCTTACACTTCTCTGTTTTGTGAATTAAATTTCTCCTTTTCTCTCCCATTTCCTCTTACAGATGTACAAACAGTTCGGCATCTAAATTATGTCCAAATGGGACCTCAGTTCCCATGCCTAATATCATTCTGGATTCCAGCTTTCGAAGTTGAAGAGTTCGATCTCCACCTCTCTCCGCGATTTTACTTAATTTGATTCCAGAATATTTCAATAACGCAGGGTTGCTCTGATGGTGTTTGGCAAAATGTGTGGCCATCGGGTAGCTAGGGTCTTTGTTCTTAATTTCCCTTAAGTGTTGTAATATTCTTAATTTCAACTTGTTGATCGTGCTCCCGATATAAGATTTGTCACAGGGGCATTGTAATCTGTAGACCACACATTTGGATTCACATGTAATGTGGTCCCTTATTTTCTCTGTTTTGCAGTTTTGAAGTTTGTACTCCTTGATGTTCACGCCATGTTCACAGGCTTTGCACTTGTAGCACTTCCAAAACCCAGGAGCAGTTAACCAAGTTCGTTTATCCGGTTCTCTTAACTCAAGGTGACTTTGTGTTAAGATATCTCTTAGAGATGAAGTTTTCCGGTAGGCAATACTTGGAAAAGTTGTTAGGTTATTTTTCAAAGTTTCATCCAGGAGCAAGATTTTCCAATGTTTTTGCAAAGCCCTTTTCATTTCATTACTTTGGTTATCAAAATCCATGATAATCTTGTCACTTCATTCTCCTGATTACTTCCCATGTCTATGATGTTTTCAGACCTTTGATTTTTCGGTACAAGCAAATCCACTCTATTTTTCGTTGTCATCCTTGATTTTGCGGAGGATATTACTTCTTTAGGGTATCCCCTCTCAAGAAATCGAAGACTCATTTTGTTTATTTCCTCTTCTAGATCCATTTGTTCAGAGCAGTTTCTTTTCGCTCTAAGCATTTGGCCATATGGAATGCTCCATTTTAATTTCACAGGATGTCCACTATTCGCGTGGAGGATGCTGTTGCACGATGTTGGTTTCCTGTGAATCTTGGAGCACAGTTTGTTGTTCTTTACGAATATCTCTACATCTAGAAAGATGAGTTTTGTGGAACTGATGCTTGAGGTGAAGTGTAGATTATAATCATTTACTTCCAGGGATTCAATAAATAGTTCTAGTGAGCAGTTGTCTCCTTCCCATATGATGAACAGGTCATCAATAAAACGACACCAAAGTTTTATTCTGGATCCGCCTCTGTTTTCTTCTTCTTTCTTCACCACCTCACTTTCCCACGCCCCCATCAGGAGGTTCGCATAGGTGGGCGCAAATGATGTCCCCATTGCGGTCCCCTGCTTTTGGAGATACATTTTCCCCAAAAACAGGAAAGCATTGTGTGTTAGATAGTAGTGAAGCATGTCCAATAGCATTGCTGTATGTTCCAACAGACTCACTGAGCGTGCTCCTAGTACATTCCTTACAGTTTTTACAACATCCTCATGGCGTATTGAGGTGTAAAGGTAGGCAACATCTATGGTTGCCGTGAGGTAAGTTGGTTTCCATTCACTCTCAGAGATCCTTTTTAGGAAATCCATTGTGTCCCTTAAAAAAGAAGGTAGTGCTGTCACATAGTTCATTAAAAATATGTCTATGAATCTGGATGTTGATTCTAGCAATGACCCTATGGCGCTCACAATTGGTCTTCCTGGAGGTCGTATGAGGTATTTATGAACTTTAGGTAAAAAGTATATCGTGGCAACAATTGGGTTCTCTGTCTTGAGATAGCAATATTCATCAACATCGATTAGGCCCCTATCTTTCCAACCTAATAACAAAGAGTGGTATTCATTAGTCCATTTTTCCATTGGACTTTTTGTTAGTTGTTCATAATGTTCTTGGTTGTCGAGTTGCCTATTAGCCTCCTCAATGTAAGTTGATACATCCTGTACCACTAGGTTGCCACCTTTATCAGATGATTTGATTATTATTGTTGCATCGTCTTTTAATTCGGACATGGCTATATATTCTTGTTGTGAAAGATTTTGTTTCTTTTTCACAGCCTTGGCCGATTTATCCGCGATCTTCGTTATTTCTTCTACCATTAGTTCATGAAACAAATCCACCTTGTTGCCCGGTGGAAGTTGTGGACAGAATCTTGAACTTCTTTTTAAACCACTGTCGCCTCCTAAATTTGTAGTTATTCCCAGTGTGTCACAGAACTCAATCTCCATTTGTGGTGATATTGTGTTATCTTTTTGACTTGCTGAAGGAGTTTCTTTAATCGATGTTAAAGTTATCATAGCTGGTAGGTCCTTTTGTGTGACAGTAGACATTATTGCTTTTGTCTTGGGGGTATGTGTTTTTCTAGGATCTTTTTCAGCAAAGTATTTCTTCAATTTCACTTTGCGGCAAAATTTGTATAGGTCAATGCGTGCGTTTGGTACATTCATGTTTTTCGTAGGGCAATATGAAAGGCCTCTGTTCAAAAGTTTTAGTTGTATATCTGATAATTTCCTGCTTGATAAATTTATAACTATATTATCAGATATCATCATTTTCTTCATTGCTACTTTTGCTTTCCTATGCCTCTTTTTGGTTTGGTTTCTTTTTCCACCCCTTCTGGTTTTTGGTTTGTCGGGGGTTTCTTTGGTGGTCTTTGTTCCCTTCCCCACGTATTGAGTCTGCCTCTCCCTCTCTGTCGCGTGACCATATGTGCCAACTGTATTTCCCCCCAAAAATCCAGTGGTGTATTGATAGATTCTCCTTCAATAGAGCTCACTTCAGAGCTATCCACCTCTTCAGTTGATTCAGTGACTGTGTCAGTATTCTTGTCCATTGCCACATGACTCCTCATAGTGTCGTATTTACGTGGGAATGTGTATATTCGCCCATTTGTGTAATCCAACCTATCTCTAGTCAATTTGTTGGCCTTACGTTTTTCTACCTCCATTTCATGTTTAGTTACCTTTTTTCCATATTCTCAATGATTTCCTTGTTTTCTTCTGATGCGGGGATGTCCCGAGTTCCGTTTCTAATGCCGTTATTATGCTTGTGATCTTTTCAAGTTTTCTTTCGGCATGGATGATCAAAGTTCTCATCAATTTAAAGGAACATTCATTTGTATCAGTTTGCCATAGTTTGATTAGATCCATGTCTAGGTCGTTCAGAGTTGGCATTATAAGGATTCTCAATCCTCGTGGAATTCTCTTGTATTCGATATATTTTTCAAGAGTGGTCTTCTCCCACCATTTATTAACTTCTTGAATACGCTGTTGTTGCAACTCTCTTACTATGGTTAAAACCGTTCTGTCCTTTACTGTCTCTCCCCCATTTCCTTTAGATCTCATGATTGTAGTGGGTGGATTGTCATCATTTAATAACTCGCTCGCCCTCATTTGGCGATTTCTGGACTTGTCTGCCATTTTTTACTGTGCAGGGTTGGCTTTTAATTATTCTTATTGATGTTCCGTTTTTTACGCCTGGTGTGTCCTTTTATTGAATTCTAGGATCGACAGCTCCTTTGATTTCTAAGGTCCGCTGACTTCCCCTGTATCTGTTGCTCCTAATTAACACTCTGTGTTATTCGGCTCTTGAAATGCTGCTCTGTCCCTTTAAGGAATTTCAGATCTCCCAGAGGGTTGTACTGTCACCTCTCTCTTTAGTTTCCTTTCCGGGTGATTTTAGCTTATCGGTTAACCGCACCGTACGTGCGTGTACCGGAGTGTGGATTTAAAGTGCGCTGGGTTTTTCCACGGTAATTCATTATCACATTGATAGTTATTTTTGTGAAGCCGCTTTTACTCCCGCTAGCACCCCGGCTACTGTTCCCAATGGTTTGTTTGCCGGCGGGAGGTTGCCGTCTCACCCAGCCCGAACGCCACCTCCGCCGCGCTACAGAGCAAGGTGAAACCAAACACACCCCCCAGCCAGTTCACTCACCGCCGGGATCCTCGCTGTTTCAATCCTCCGCAATCTCCGTCTACTGCGATTCTTCAAGCGCATTCCTTCGCGGAGCCCCGGTAGTTGCAGCAGAGATGTCAGTCATCCATTCTCCAACTCGTACTCACTGGATTCATTTACTCCGACCGTCTCACCTCGTCCAAGAGTGCCTGTGATGCGCGTTCCAGTGTTCGCGCCAAATTTAGCTTTGTCTCTTTTCACCACAATTTACCATGGATGAAGTCACGGCACAGCAACAGGTCAGTTCACAGATATTTTATTTACACACCATGTGCAAAATAACGTGCATCAAATAACGGACGGCCTACACGTTTCGGCTACTCCTAGCCTTCTACTGGACCATAGAGTCCTCGAGTCTAGACCTCATTTTTAAAGTGCTCAGTGTAAGTACCCTTTACCCTTTCCATGGTCATCTAGACCAACAACCCTGCATAGTTCAATGTCGGCATACTAAAGCAGCCATTTTACATATATATATATATATATATATTTTTTTTTTTATAGAGGTCTACACACTAGCGATATAAATTAATGTCAAAACATATGAGTCCATTAAAGATTTCATATAATTCATATCACCTGAAAGAATGTGTACCTAGGTACGTGTGTATATGTATATGGTGTATATATTGTATATCGGTTCATATATGAAATTTACAAACATTAGCCCCACACTTTTGCTTGCTTATTCATGTATTCAATGAATGAATTGCTTAACATTGTTTTTAAACTTGCACTATTGCACTTTATCATAACACAGGGACAGCACTATTTGATAGAGCATTACTGAGAGGCTGCTAGTCGAGCGCTCAGCTGTTTATTTTAGTTCTGAAAAACTGCATTTGTATTTCCCCTTGTGTCCGATCCCCCACCCTGCATTTGGACCACATTTTAGGAATCTTTTAAAAAAACGAAAATTTTAAAAAGTGACTTTAGAATTCTCCTACTGAACGCTCCTACCCTCGTTTGGGCTGAGAAATCATTTCTCTCGGTCCCCGATCCCTGGGTGCTGTGTTTAGACCAGGTCCCGGGCTCGATCCCGTTTTGGCGGCCATCTTAGGTGGGGTCACATTCGCCGAGCGGTCTAGTTGCCCTATGAAAACAGTCCCTTATGGCTCCACGCAGCGGACGCGAGCAGCGGACGCGCCGGGCTTGCGCCGGAGTTTCGCCAGAGTCAAGCCCGTCTGTGCCCGTCCGGGCCCAGACGGGCCAAGGGCCAGGAGGTATGCCCGACTCAAGCCCTCATCAAGCTACTTTGATAAGGTACCTGAAGGATGAGCTTTTATCCCATAGAATTCCGAAGTATGCCACATGCTGCTATATTGCTAAGGGGGGCAAACGTTTTAGAGGATGCAGAGTCTGCCAACCAGATTTGGGAGAAACCATCCCCACTTCCCTGCGTCGTCTTGCCCTGCTGAATTGCAGATCCCTTCCCTGCCACGCTACGGAGATCAACTCCCTACTCCTGGACCACAAGGTTGATGCCTTGTTTCTTACTGAGACCTGGCTATCTGACACCTCGGGTCCGGATGTGGTTACAGCGTTGGCGCCAGGATATTTGATCTACCATCTTGACAGAGGCGCAGAGAGGGGGGGGGGGTGGCCATTATCTATAGGGAGTTACTGTGTTGCAAAGCTCGGGAGGCAGGGGTGAAAGATTGTGAGAGCTGTCAATTCTCCCTTAAATTCTCCCCTACCTGCACGCTGACTGGCCTCCTAGTCTATCGCCCACCTGGGAGTGTGGGTGAGTTTACATCTTCACTTTTGGAAACTACCACTCTCCTGGCCTCGGCTTCGTCCAACTTTATGCTGTTGGGAGACCTCAACTGCCATTTCGATGAAGCAACTGATCCAATGGCAACTAATCTGATGAGCGAGTTGAGTGCCCTGCAGATAAACTTGATAAATACCGGGCCCACACATGTTAAAGGGCACCTTTTAGACCCTTTTTTTACGAATATGGTGGGTTTATCAGCTATGCCCCCTCTCGTTCTTCCCTGGTCCCACCACTCACTGATCATGGCAAACTGGGAGGTAAAGGATGATGACACCCCCCCACCCAGGAAATTTAGAATGGACAGGGCATGGTCAAGGCTTCCGGTAGAGGCTTGGAACGCCCGGTTGGAGGGCTCCCAGCCTGAGAAAGGTCAGGATCCGGTGACTGCAGACGCTATGATGAGGAACTGGCTGACCAACGCTGTAGACCATGTGCTTCCACTCAAGAAGATGCTTATTAGGGACAAGAGAGTGGGGTCTGCCCCATGGTATTCCTCGGAGCTTAGAACCCTGAGAAAGAATTGTAAACGGGCGGAGAGATTATGGAGGAAGAACCTGGAGATAGAAAGCAGGGAAAAATATTGTATGGAACTAAGGATATACAAACGTGCAATACGTGCTGCAAAGGCCTCCTTTTTTGGGGAGAGAGTGAGTCATGCTGCGTCCTCATCCAGGGAAGCCTTTCTAGTGATGAAGGAGCTTCTTAAACCGCCGGCTCCCATTCTTGTCCACGATAGACCACAGGAAAAATGTCTGGAATTGGCCACTTTCTTCAAGAATAAAATTGACACCATTATTAGTTCTCTCCCCCCGGTGATAGGAACCCCGACCTTGTCTGAGGACCTGAGCACGTCGGAAAATATATTGACGTCCTTTGGCCCCGTAACCTCAGGCGAAGTACTGAAGGTCCTTGGGAGCTTGAAGAGTGGCTCGCCTCGAGACCCAGTCCCAATGCGGTATTTAAAGCAGGCTGCCTCATCGATAGGAGAGCGTTTGACCGATTTGGTCAATCTCTCCTTCGCTCATGGGACCGTACCGCCGGACTGGAAAAGCACAGTCGTTAAAGCGCTTTTGAAGAAGCCTGGCTTAGATCCACAGAACTTAGCCAATTTCAGACCCATCTCCTTGCTACCAGGGGTTAGTAAGGTGGCAGAGAAACTGGTCAACCGCCAACTATCCAATTTTCTCGAGGAGAATGGTCGGTTGAGGGACTCCCAGACGGGATTCCGACCGGGTCATGGAACTGACACGGCTCTGCTAGCAGTAGTAGAGGAGGCCAGGAGCACTTTGGATTCAGGGGGGTCAGTGGCAGTGATCCTCCTGGACCTAAGTGCGGCCTTCGATACTGTTAATCATGGAGTGCTGATACAACGCCTAGCAGAGTCAGGTGTCACAGGAGTGGCCCTGGAATGGTTGGCCTCTTTTCTGGAGGGGCGTACCTTCGAGGTTTGGGAAGGTAACGCGAAATCTCCTCCCCTCCCACTTCACCGTGGGGTGCCCCAGGGCTCATCCCTGAGCCCCACGTTATTTAACGTGTACATGCCACCCTTGGAGGGAGTGGTGTCTCCGTTTGGCTTTAAGACCATAAGCTATGCTGATGATACTCAGCTAGTGGTGGGTCTGACACAGCTGGAGAAACAGCCTGAGACGCTCCACTCATGCCTAAGAGAGGTGTTTGACTGGATGTCCAGGTCATCGCTCAAATTGAACGGCTCAAAAACGGAGCTGATGATCCTGGGCCACTCAAATTTTGCCCTCTCGCCGAGCAGCTGGCCCAACTGTATGGGCACCCCGCCTGACCCAAAGAAGGAGATAAAGAGCCTGGGGGTCTGGCTGGAGCCTGATCTGTCCTTTAGGACACACGCCAAGAAGACCGCTGGCGTGTGTTATGGACTGCTCAGATCGGCCCGTAAGGTTCTACCCCTCTTACCTGAACCCTCCCGGAAGCTGTTAGTCCAAGGTCTAATCATCTCACGCTTGGACTACAGTAATGCACTCTTTTTCGGAGCACCGGAGTCAACGTTCAAGATCCTGCAACAAGTGCAGAACGCAGCAGCGAGGCTGTTGCGGAACGTTCCGGCCAGGCAGTCAGCTAGACCTGCTTTAAAGGCACTCCATTGGCTTCCTGTCAAAGAGAGAGTGACCTTCAAGGCCCTCTGCATTGCTCATAAGAGCATACAGGGGAAAGGACCAGCTATTCTGAAGGACATGATTCGGCCCTATAAGTCCACTAGAGCTTTACGCTCCGACAACAAACATCTCCTTCAGATAAAGAGAATCAGGAGAGCCCGTTCAGGTGGCAGGAGTTTTTCTATCCATACTGCTTACGCCTGGAACTCTCTCCCACTCTCATTACGATCTGAACCAAATTTTCTTAGGTTCCGGAAACTTCTTAAAACTTACCTATTCCCAGAATAATTTCAGCTTCTGTTCTGCTCCATACAGGCTGCTTGCTCTGATTCTCTATTAGCGCTGGGATGCCCCTGGGTAACCGTGCGCGGTACAAAATTCTTTAATAATAATAATAAATAGGACACTTAAAGATGGCCGCCATGTATTTTTCAACAATGAAGCTTAAGTCCGTCTTTAATTTTTATGATGAATCATGTGATGCATGTAAAATTTAAATGCTTACATGTTAGCACCAAAAAACTGACATTGATAAAGCCAGCAGGCGAAACGCATCTGTCAGTGCAGGTGGGTCTGCACAAATAAAGCACTTTGCTTTGAATCTTTTCGTGTGTGCTTTCCATCTGTGACGTTATGGCACACCTGGTTGTTTCGATTGAGGGCGGTTCACCACTGCCGGAGTGAGCACCCGGGACGAAGACGGAGTGGCGGCTGTGACGTGCTGTTTCATTTCAGTGCCGAAGATGCGACGTGGACCGCAGTTGTGTACTCAGGAACCGCTTCTTTCGTCTCACCGGTGAGTGAGCCACGCTCATTTTTCCACATACCATTTATAACTTTGAAGCCTCAGTCCAGCAAAGACACCATCAGGTGCAGACCCCCCGCCATAACTCACAGAACTGTGCACATTTAGTTCAATATGTCGAGCCTAAGTGAGAGGGAGGAAGCTGCAGTTGACATCTGTAAAACTGGATCGGGGGCTCGCAATACGCAACTTAGAAGCGATGCAGCCAGGGGACCCTCGGCAGGCAACCTTGCACTCCTATTTCAGACATTGGAGAAAGCTCATGCGAGAGAGCTACGCAAGTGGTCGGAAGCTACCTCATTGCAGAGATACAGGGATTGCGACAGAATTCCTAGGGGCCTGCACATTTTTACAGTTCCATCTTACGAACATCCTGATCCCGAACTCCTCAAAGACTGGGTTGAACATACTACTAGTCAGCCAAAGGAATGGTAAGGATCCTAATAATATATGCCTGGAGTGACCGTGAGAAACTATTAGCTGAAATTAAAAGACAGGAAGACCTGATTGGAAAAGAGAAAGATTCCAAACAGAGTGAGGAACTGAGAAATGGAATGATGAAGCGCTTGAGGGATTATGAAGCCATCATACAGAAGCACAAACAAACTAAGTTTCTTAGAGATGAGCAGGACTATGCCACAGGCCGCATCCTGACCATCGCCCGGAAATTTGATGGGCCAAGGAAAAAGATGAACCAGCAAGGTGCAAGCGGAAGTGTCAACAAAGATACGTCAGAGTCCAAGGTGGAATCCTCAGAAGGCGTGCAAGTCACAAATCCGGAGGAAACAGGTGTGAATGCGGAATATCCTTATTTTCAGGAGTATCAGTTAGGAAGAGAAACCCAACAGAGATGAACACCAAGAAGCTACCCCCCTCAACAAACGCAATCACGAAACAAAAGAAATGAAAAACCAGAAGGGGCAACAAAAACAGGAGAAGATGCCCCAACACAGAGAGTGACATGAAGCAGGGGGAAGAGGGGCAAATGGTAAAGGAGATGACTGTCATCAATTTATCGAACAAGACACTCACACCAGATCAAATCAAAGTATTATAATTGGGCCCCACCTTCTGCCCCACTTCAGGGTTTGACTATGCACACACTCGGATTGACCTATTTAGGTACATCAGAAAATTAAAACTACAGAAAATTTTTCTACTCCACCCTCAAATTAAAAGATCAATAGATGAACTTGGTGCGATGGAAAGTGACTCTGAGGCATTGATAGGACATGACCTTGAAGCCCTCATGGCCATGCACACACTCAATTCCACATCCACTCAGAGTGGAGAAAGTAATCTGGATGAATACTTGGCAGCAGCAGGAATCAATCAAACGAGGGGGCAGAGTAATTTTAAGAGAAAATCACAAGTAGTCCCCAAAACACCTTTTGATGCCATTGATGTTTTTAGTGATGCAGTTAATGTTGACCTAAAAAAACTGGCCAACTGCAAGGACCTCAATAAACGCCAATATAATATCGCTAGGAAATACTGGGAGGCTATGAAATCCCTGGAGAATGACCAGACCTTCAAAATCAAACCCTCGGACAAAGGTGGAAATATGGTAATTTTTGACAAAGAGCAATATCACAAAGAAGTGATGCGACAACTTAATGACAATGAGTACCATATAACAATACAAAGGAAGGACTACCTGGAGTGCCTTCATGTGTACCATGATTTATTACAACTTTGGAAAAACGATGGTCTATTGAATCAAGATGAATACTTGTTTTTGTACTGTGAAACACCGACAAAACCGACATTTTATCACCTTTCAAAGGAACACAAAGACTTGACCAATCCCCCAGGCAGGCCAATCGCGGCATCCATCAATAGCCCCCTAGAGCACATGTCCACTTACATCAGCTCCTTCTTTCCATCTTGCCCCCCCCTATCTATGGAGGTGTTTGACTCTCTCAGTCTTAAAATCAAGTCAGGATCTCCAGCAGATCCGCTGAAACCGGCCCTATTTAAGATGCTGGCGCCGGTCTGTCGCACCCCGGTGCTGTCTTTGATCAACCTGTCCCTTTCTTCTGGAGTGGTTCCCGTCAGATGGAAGCAGGCTGTAGTCACGCCAATTTTGAAGAAGGCGACCCTTGACCCCCTCAAACCTGAAAACTACCGCCCAATCTCCTTACTTCCTTGGGCCACGAAAGTTGCGGAGGCCCATGTGAACGCCACTCTGTCAGACCATCTGGCTAGGGCTAACATTCTTGACCCTACTCAGAACGGGTTCCGTGCGGGTCACAGCTCTCGATGGTCGAACATCTGCGTTCCGTGCTTGACGCTGGTCGGACGGCGGCACTACTGTTATTAGATCTCAGTGCCGCCTTCGACACGGTCTCGCACGATATTTTTGTTTCAGCGACTCGAGGAGGTGGGAGTATCCGGCCTCGCCCTTGGCTGGTTTCGATCTTTTCTTACGGATAGGTCATTCCAGGTGGCGATGCCGCCCGGCAAGTCGTCATCTTACCCGTTAGAACTGGGGGTCCCTCAGGGGTCATCGCTGAGTCCCACCCTTTTAAATCTTTATGTGAGACCACTGGCTGCGGTCGTCAAACGGTGGGGCCTGACGATGGTCTCTTACGCAGATGACACGCAGCTGGCGGTCACACTGAGTGGGGACTCAGATTTGGAGGCTCCCAGGTTCTGCGATGGTCTACGGGCAGTGGCTAACTGGATGAATTCCAACTGTCTCCAGTTAAACACCAAGAAGACGGAGATTATGGTGGTTGGTAAACAGGCGGCATTGTGGGGTGACAAGTGGTGGCCTTCGGACTTGGGTGTGACTCCTTCTCCAGCATCAGAGATAAAAAACTTGTGGGTTTGGCTTGACCCATCCCTCAGTTTTATTTGTCATACCAAGAAGGTGGCAGCTTCTTGCTATGGCATTATTAGAGGACTTCGACCTATCCTCAAATTCTTTGATGCACCCACGAGACAACTGGTGGTTCAAGCATCTGTGTTGTCTCGATTGGACTATGCCAGCTCACTACTGGCGGGGATTAACCAATCAGAACTCTCTCGGCTGCAGCGAGTTCAGAATGCTGCGATCCGAGTGGTGACAGGCTTGCCTAGGTGGTGCTCGGTGTCTAAATCCTTGCGTGCTCTCCATTGGCTACCTGTGCAGCAGAGGATTAAATTCAAGGTTCTTTGCCTTGCGTTTAAAATCCTTAGAGGTACATCTCCCCAAATCTTGGAGAATTTGTTAACACCTTATGTTCCTTCGCGCACTCTTGGATCTCTGGGTCAGAACTTAGCAGTGGTTCCGCGTTTTAAATTGAGCAGAGTTGGTGGCCGCTCTTTTCGAGTCCTGGCAGCAAGCTGGTGGAACTCTCTTCCTCCGCAAATTCGGGCCATAGATGAGCTCCTTCAGTTCAGACGGGCCATCAAGACCTTTTTATTTGCTTAGCCTTTTTGATGTGTTGCATTTTCCCTCTGTTTCCTTTCAGTGTTGTGTTGTGTTTGCCTTATCAAAGCGCCAGGACGCCCCTTTGCTGGGGCAGCTGTGCGCGGTACAAATAAAAATAACATAACATAACATAACATAACCTCTGGTCAGGGACCTGGCTTCATACATCAGGGACACCCAGGACTTTCTAAGTTTAATTGAGGGTGTCACCTGGGAACATGACATGCTCCTCATTACCCTGGACATTACCAGCCTGTATACTTGTATAAACCACCAGGACGGAATTGCAGCTGCTAAATGGTTTCTAAACAAAAGACAACTCAAATTTTTGAAACACAATGAAATGTTTTTGCAAATGATTACTTTCTGCCTTACTAATAACATCTTCACATTTGCAGGACAATTGTACTGCCAACTGCGTGGGACCGCCATGGGCACGTGCTTTACCCCCAGCTACGCAAATCTTTTAGTGGGCTGGTGGGAGAAGCACGTGGCCTGAGGGGAACCCAATGATCATTGGATTGACAAAATAATTCTGTGGGCAAGATACATAGACAACCTTGTTGTGGTCTGGTGCGGTAGCCACTCCTCGGCTGAGGAGTTTATGGCTTCTCTGAACAACAATGAACTTCATCTAAAGTTTAAAGGTGAAATCAGTAATACCTCAGTCACCTATTTAGACCTTGAGGTCTATATTGATAATGACACACTGTCAACCAGGTTGTTTAGAAAGCCTAGGGCAGGCAACACTGTTTTGCACGCCGGAAGTCACCACCCTAGAAGTGTCATCAGAAACATACCCTTTGGTAAACTTCTGCGCCTCAAACGAAACTGTTCTAACAATGAAGACATTGAGCAGGTCAAGAACCATGCCATTAAGAGATTCAAGGATAGAGGGCATACCATTTCTGACCTCATCCTAGCTGAAGTGAAAATTAAGAAGATCAACAGAAAAGATCTTCTTGTAACAAAGGAATCGACAAAATCAGAATGTAATGGCCCTGTGAGGATGATTACCAGTATCAATGAGAAATCGAGTCAGATTGTACAGATCTTTAAAAAGAACTGCCACATTTTACAAACTTAAAACATCCTCAGAAACAACCTACCTTCTTGCCCACAGGTAAAATACAAGTGCATTTTGTAAGTAGGGGACTATCTAATCTAATTCATAGTCACTATGACTCTGTCCCCAGAGTAAGAAACCGAATAGGCATCTCAGGTTTCTTTCCTTGCAAATGCTGTAAGGCCTGCAAATTCAGTGGAAAGTTCACTACTTTCCAAGGCAGACCAGGTGATCCCAGACCCATCCGCAAGATTAAACAGCTACTTAACTGTAACTCGGACTTCACAGTCTATTGCTTAACCTGTCCATGCCCCAAACATAATATTGGAAGTACCATACACCCGACCAAAAAGCTCATTCTCAAGCACATGCATGCTATTGCAAACAAGGACCCCACCTATCTGGTTGCTCGTCACTTTGAGCAATTTCATCAGAGCAACCGTGATTTGTTAAAATTCCACTGTACTGATCAAGTGGATAAAATAGAAAGAGGGGAAGACAGAGTGCATAAGTTACAGATTTTGGAATCGACATATATAATTGATCTCCAAACTAAGGCCCCGGTAGGGTTAAATAATGACGAGGAGCTTTGGGTTCACCTATAGTGATACGCTTAAACAACTGGTATTGATATATCATGTATATAAAGATAACATTGTATCACCAGTGTGTCACCTAGCGCCAGAATCCCTCACACAAGCTGTTCTAGGCCCATTCAGGACTTTGTAAACTATAGTGAGGTTACACACTAGCAATATAAATTAATGTCAAAAGATATGGGTCTATTAACCCCTCCGCAGCGCTGAACGTTTTTCACTGGTGCGGAACGTTCTATTGCGCGAGCATGGCCGGAACATTCAGCGAACGTGCGCAGCACTTCCGAGGTAGTGCACGCGACATACTCTGAACGTGGCCAACACTGAAGGGGCTAAAGATTTGATATAATTCATATCAGCTGAAAGAATGTGTGCCTAGGTACGTGAGTATATGTATATGGTGTGTATATTGTGAATATATGTTCATATATGACATTTACAAACATATGCCCCCCTTTTGCTTCCTTGTTCATGTATTCAACGAATGAATTGCAGGACATTGTTTTACACTTGCACCATTGCACTTTATCATAACACAGCAATATTTATAAATAGGACACTTAAAGATGGCCATCATGTATTTTTCAACAATGAAGCTTAAGTCTGTCTTTGATTTTTATGATGAATCATGTAATGCATGTAAACTTTAAATGCTTCCATGTTAGCACCAAAAAAACTGACAGTGATAAAGCCAGTAGGCGAAAAGCGTCTGTCAGTGCAGGGATGTCTTCACAAATAAAGCACTTTGCTTTGAATTTCTTTGTGTGTGCTTTCCATCTGTGACGTTATAGCGTACCTGGTTGATATATATATATATATATATATAAATAAATATATATATATATATATATATATTCACTGAAAAAAAACATAGGTTTCAGGCCTTATATAGTTCGGAATTAGCTTTTAAAAAACCTTTGAAATTCACTCAAAAAACTATAAGTTTTAGGGGTGTTATAGTTAGCTGGACCTTTCACTCATACAAAACCATTGAAATTGCTCCTATATAGTTAGTTGTATTAACTATATTTCGCGCACCCGCAATCCACTGCTGATGATGTCACATATTAGATCATTCATGACATGGTCAGTGACATCACTGATGACATCTTTTTTAAATGCTAATTCCTAACTATATAAGGCCTGAAACCTATGGGTTTTTCAGTGAATTTGCAAGGTTTTTTAAATGCTAATTCCTAACTATATAAGGCCTGACACCTATGGTTTTTTCAGTGAATTTGCAAGGTTTTTTAAATGCTAATTCCAAACTATGTAAGGCCTGAAACCTATGTTTTTTTCAGTGAATTTGCAAGGTTTTTTAAATGCTAATTCCTAACTATATAATGCCTGAAACCTACGGTTTTTTCAGTGAATTTCAAAGTTTTTTTTAATGCTAATTCCTAACTATATAAGACCTGAAAGCCCTCCAGGAATCTCCAGTATGCGCCAGGGGACTGCATTGCAGAGAGGTGTAATGAAGCCACGCCCCTTTTTACACCTCTCTGCAACGCAGCCCCTGGGAGTGTTTGCAGAGGGGGAACTAATTCCCCTTGCATACTGGGGGCCCCTGGGGGCCAACTAGCCCACCTTGAACCTGCAGTATGCGCCTGGGAGCTGCATTGCAGAGAGGTGTAATGAGGCCACACCCTTTTTTACACCTCTCTGCAAGCCTGAAAAGAATGGACACATTGAATCAAAATAGACTCATGTATTTAAATCCATCAATTCACGGGGAATGTCTACCAACTCCAAATTATTATGAACACCTCTAGCAGGCATTCTGTTTTGATTTAATTTATCATAACAATATTTACAAATACGCTGATCAGAACTCAAATCAAAGCAATTCTCCACCCATAAATAAGTTGCAGAATCCTTCCACTCATAATTATTCATCTTTTCACTTTTTACGTATAAATCAACTAATCTAGTTTGATGCTTATAATGACTTCGTCGACAACACACACAAGTAAAATTCGGCCTTTCCCTTGATTTCACCTTAAACCTGGTAATTTCCTGCTCAAACTTTTCTGTACTTGAAATCTGTACATTGTCTTCCACATTACCTTGAATTGCTGTGTCAATTTCTACACTATCCTCTTTTTCAACAAAATAACAAATCTCAATTTCTTCACAAATCTTCTTCACATCTAATTCAGTTCCATGCAAAAGAGCACTGTTTAATTGTTTAAGCTTAAGTGCTTAACTTTTTGCATAATACAACATTCTCACAAATTTCCTCATTTTGGTATGATGCACTGCTAACATCCTAAAATGATGAAAAACACTCTGACAGACTTTTCTAGAAAGACAAGCCAGTGAATGCCCTTGCAAACCTGTGTTTTCTCTCACTCTGCAAGGATCTAACAGCCTGATTCACCATTCTCCCGTTTTGCGAGCCCCTAATAGCGATTCATAAGGAATCGCTATTAAGGACTTGCAAAACGGGATTCATGTAGAAATTGCATGAAGAAATGCGATTCCTACACATTCCTTATTTGCGATTAGCAAATTGCTAATCGCAAATAAGGAATAACTCCCCATTCATTCCTATGGGCCAAAATGCCCATAGGAATGAATGGAGAGTATTCCTTATTTGCGATTAACAATTAGCTAATCGCAAATAAGATAGCGATTTAAAGGGTGCCAGGGGTGTCCAAAGGACACCCTGTAGCACCCCTTAAATGCAAATTGAAACAGGTGTTGCGCACACACATTTCCAAAGGACATGTGTGTGTGCAACATGCAACTTAGAAAAATGCTTTTAAAAGCATTTTTGTAAGTTTTCGCTATTTACCACGAGGTTTGACCTCGCGGTAAATAGCGGGCCGAAATTGCGAATTCGCAATTTTTAAATGGATAATGAATTGCATTTAAGGAATCTCAAATAGAGATTCCTTAAATGTAATTCCTCGCAAAATAGCGAAATCGCTATTACCGATTTTTGCATTTAGGATGATGAATCCCAAATGCAAAAATAGCGCTCGCAAAGGGCCAGATTCTCAGAATCTGGCCCTTTGCGAGCCGATTTCGGCTTGATGAATCAGGCTGTTAGTCTTGCAAACACTTCACTTTCTGCTTTAGACTTTTCTTACTATATGTACGTAAGAAATTACAAAACAAATCAATTGATTCCTGTCGCACACTACAAATACGACTACACTTCCAAGTGTACACAGGACCCTTAGTACGTCTCCCTAAAACTTCATCAGTTAACACCTCTTCTGGTTCTCTAGGCACAAGTTTCTCTTTTTCAATCGGACAACCGTCTTTCACTTCATACGCTCGACCACTGGTGTCAAGTGCATGCACTAAATCATTCTCCTGGAAGTAACACTCCTCATTAAAAAATGGCTCACAACTTGAACTGTGCATCCATTCTCCAGAAAAAACTTTACAAAAATTTGTCAGATTAATTACTCTTTTCCATCTACTGTTTGATTTGAAAACATCAATTGTCTTGTTAAGTGTCCTGATTCTATTGATTATTAAAATAAATATTTTTTTTCTTAACTTCAAAAGCCTGATCAACAATCTTCTCTACACTTTTCTTTTACTTATAAAAAGCAGCTCTCTGTTTACCTTTCCTAATGTTTTTTAACAAATTTAAAACCACCCTATTGCGAAACATTCGTTTACGAATGTCTCTAAACTGATTCTGCCTTCTATTCCTATACATATTATTCTCTCCTGCTCCAGTTCTAGGATTCTTTGAGGTTCTCTCCTTCCATTTCAAATTTACTCTCTCATTCTCTTTTTCTACATGCTGTCCAACAGTATTTTTTGAAGTACATATGTTCCGTATAAAAGACTTAGTTCTCTTACCAGGAGCTTGGTTCCGGTTTTTTGAAGTATTTGTTGTGGAAGAGTGCTGTAATTCCGTTGTTGTTTTTGTTTTTTGACGCTTATGTTGTTTTCTTGTCCTTTCCCTTGAGGGCATCTTTGCTTACTCCTGAAATCTTGATTTCAATCTGTGTTAAAAAAAATAGCACATTATAGACCACTATTACCAAACAACAAAGCAATGACAAAAAGCAAACGATCTATTCAGGGTTACAGATCAGGTGAGGATTCTCCAGGGGTGCACAAAAGGTGAGGCCTGTATTGAAGAGTATAGTGGAAGACAGCTCTGTTCACAGGTACAAAGAAGATGAGACCTGTGTCTAAGAGTCCAGTAGGGGATAGACTTCATAAAGTCTAGTCCACTGCACTCTTATACACAGCCTTCATCACCTATGCTTCCCGGGAAAGGCCTCTCTCCCACTACAGTCTTGATCATAAACCTCACCTCCTCTGTCCCTCTGCACATGCCTCACCTCATCTGCACAATCTACTTCCTAATCTGAGGTAACACAGGTGACATCATTGTGAAAGGGTCAAATTTATGTCTTTAAGCATGCAAACATTCTTTATTCCTTCTCAAAAATGTAAAACCCATTAATTTTCTCCAAAATCGTTTTTGACATCACATTTAAGAAACACAGCACAGATCCTATGTACAAGCATTCCATGTCACTACTGAAACTTCACAATTTTACAAAATACAATTCCGCTATGCAAAGAAACTCAGGGGCATATTATCAAGGGGGTTTATCTCCGCATTTTTGGCTTTAAAAGCCAAGAAAGCAGAGATAAAATGATCTCCCTATTACCTAGCTGTCGCTAACACCAGTTAGCGACAGCTAGTAGGAGATAGCGACCATCTTGGGCCCCACTTTGCATGTCAGTGATATTCATCACTAATGACATGCAAAGTGGCCGTGCCAAGATGTTAGCGACTGGAAACAGTCGCTAACATCGCTATCTCCTATTACCAACTTTTGGAGATATTCGCGCTAAGCGCAAATATCTCCAAAAGCTAACACCTGCCCTGAGCAGTTCTTAGCCATGTTATCCAATGGGAGGTGGATAACATGGCTAAGATCATTAGCTCGGTAATGCATGAATATCGCTGACTTTTCAGCGATATTCATGCATTGCGGCCGTTTTTTATCGCATTTGCGATAAACCTTGGTAATACCAAGGTTTATCTGCGATAAAAATCTCCGCAGCGCAGCGGTAAAATTTTGTCTATAACCAAGCAATAGCTATAATTATCGCTATTGCTTGGTAATATGCCCCTCAAAGTGCTTCCTACACTGAGTTAACACAGGTAAGACTGTCCAGGGGAGCACAAAAGGTGAGGCTTGTGTCCAAGAGTGCAGTGGGCAGGACTAAACTGGAGTAGTGTGCAAAAAAAAAAAAGAACCTCATTTATGAGGCCCTGCGACAGTTTTGCACTGCTGATGCCTCACTTTTTGTGACGCAACGGCGGCATAAAACATGTACCTTTTTGCGCCATATTTAAAAAGTGACGCATGTAGGTAGATGCGTCACTTTTTAAACCTCTGCGCCACATTATACTCAAAAATGTAAAAGCCATTCATTTTCCCCAAAATCGTTTTTGACATCACATTTAGGAAACAAAGCACAGGTCCTATATACAAGCATTCCATGTCATTACTGAAACCTCCCTATTTTTCAAAATACAATTCCTCTATGCAAACAAACTCAATATGCTTCCTACAGTTTTGCACTGCTGATGCGTCACTTTTTGTGACGCATCAGCGGCATAAAACATGTACCTTTTTGCGCCATATTTAAAAAGTGACGCATGTAGGTAGATGCGTCACTTTTTAAACCTCTGCGCCACATTATACTCAAAAATGTAAAAGCCATTCATTTTCCCCAAAATCGTTTTTGACATCACATTTAGGAAACACAGCACAGGTCCTATGTACAAGCATTCCATGTCATTACTGAAACCTCACTATTTTTCAAAATACAATTCCTCTATGCAAACAAACTCAATATGTTTCCTACAGTTTTGCACTGCTGATGCGTCACTTTTTGTGACGCATCGGCGGCATAAAACATGTACCTTTTTGCGCCATATTTAAAAAGTGACGCATGTAGGTAGATGCGTCACTTTTTAAACCTCTGCGCCACATTATACTCAAAAATGTAAAAGCCATTCATTTTCCCCAAAATTGTTTTTGACATCACATTTAGGAAACACAGCACAGGTCCTATGTACAAGCATTCCATGTCATTACTGAAACCTCACTATTTTTCAAAATACAATTCCTCTATGCAAACAAACTCAATATGCTTCCTACAGTTTTGCACTGCTGATGCGTCACTTTTTGTGACGCATCGGCGGCATAAAACATGTACCTTTTTGCGCCATATTTAAAAAGTGACGCATGTAGGTAGATGCGTCACTTTTTAAACCTCTGCGCCACATTATACTCAAAAATGTAAAAGCCATTCATTTTCCCCAAAATCGTTTTTGACATCACATTTAGGAAACACAGCACAGGTCCTATGTACAAGCATTCCATGTCATTATTGAAACCTCACTATTTTACAAAATACAATTCCTCTATGCAAACAAACTCAATACACTTCCTACACTGAGTTAACACAGGTAACATCATTGTAAAGAGTCAAATGTATTTCTTTAAACATGCACACATTCTTTATTCCTTTTAAAACATGTAAAAGCCATTCATTTTTCCCAAAATAGTTTTTGACATCACATTTAAGAAACACAGCACAGGTCCTATGTACAAGCATTCCATGTCACTACTAAAACTTCACAATTTTACAAAATACAATTCCTCTATGCAGTAAAAACTTTTTACCAAGCATTATCAAAAAGCATGACACAAAGCAACATTAAAAAAACACAATTTGCTTCCAAATCTTCTCCATAGAGAATAAAAGTCCCTATGTATATTAAATGAATCATAACTCACCTTTACAAATGCTTTAGGAGATTCAGAACAGTGTCAGATACGCACACCAATATTTCTTTAGCAGAGCAAAAGGTATGTTCTCCAGGCACTGCAAACCTTAATGGCACAGAAAACCTCTAATTCTACACACATATTGCTCATGGTAATCAATCAAAACTCTTCCCTCTGTATTTTCAAACCAACACCCTTCCCCCGCTCAGCCCTTTCTACCTGTTACCATAGCAACTCCCTCCTCACTGAGCTCTCAGGTTTAAAAGTTTATTCTACAACGTTGCAAATCACCTCAGCAAGGATGTTTGACCTGCGAATACACCAGCTTATCTGGTGCAATGTTTCTTTAAATGACTTTTTTTTAACCATTCAAATTACTTCTTACACAGAACACAACCATGCACCCTAACTTTCAGTTTTCAAATATCTCAATCTACCTGAAAGTCTACAGTTTTTTTTTTTGCAAACTCCTATTGTTCCAACTGCCATTTCTTTCCCACACTTCATCTGACTGCACCAGAATCTCCTCTCACCATGTATTCTGTCTGGATTATTGGACATAGCTATATCCACTGGGCTCAAAGGTATGCAGCTGCCAGAAATTTTCACAACCTTGATTTACAAAATGTGAACATTAAATGGATTGGCCAGAGAGGATTGAGATGTCACCAATTGATTCCATTGGTAAAAACCTTTTTGCATTTGCCACACCCTAACCTCATAATTCTGCACTGTGGTGGAAATGACTTAGGCACTTTGACTGGGGTAGGTCTGGAAATGCTTTTAAAGGACTCCTTTGAACAATTGATGGCACTTTTTCCTCAAACTGCCTTGGTATTTTCAAATATATGCCAAAGACAGAAATGGAACTGGTCCAACCAATTTTGTCCACAATTTGAGAAAGCACGGAAACATGTGAATAAATCTGTTTCTGCTTAAATGAGAGACTATGGAATGGGTTCAATATACAACAACAACTTGCGTTACAACATGCAAGATATCTACAGAGGAGATGGTGTGCACTTCTCAGATGAGGGGAATAGAATATTCCTCCTGAATTTAAGACTGTGCATTGGTACCTACTTGTAGGTACCTAAATCAGCCACAGAACCCAAAAGCTCTTTTCAGAGCCACCCTACCTCTGATCACTCCAAATGATTATCTTTTTCTAACTTTTTTCACTATTTTTCACCAAAGTACGCTCCCCGGTGCGCGTACCGGGCGCCCCCCCTGCGAAAATTTAAAAATAATAATTTTTTTTGGTCTATATGGGCCTCCTAACACCCCCTCAGGAAACCTAGGGGGTCAGGGAGTGCCTACCGTGCCCCCTTATACCCTTTTCCAACGTTGTTTGTCCTCCATTTTCTGTCTCAAATCTACCGAAACACAAAATGGAGGACTCCCGTAGCGCTGCCGGTACGCGTACCGGGGCACGCACCGGGAAGCGCTCCCAAAAAATTTGAAAAGTTAATTTACATTAAAACCACTGGAGACACTTTCACCAAATATACAATAGCTTTTACTACATACCAATCCCTACCATTTTCCCAAATTTGGTGGAATTCCATTGAGCCATTTAGCCTGTAGACCTCTCTAAATATCCTGAGGTAAATTACTTCACAAAAACACATCTGAAGTATTAGAATTGACAACCAATTAAAAAGTTACTTTCATTTTCTACTATTATTTCATGACATTTGATTGGTTATGTACCTGAATATATATAAAGAAAGAGAGGGAAACACAGCCATTTTGACTACTACTTCCTGAAGTACATTTCAAGAGCATTTTCACTGACAACTTCAACTTCTTTTTGAAAGGTAAGATGTTATTTTGAAAACTGAAGTATGTTGTGCACTTTAAGTTAATTTGGAAAACTTTTTCTGATAATTATATACTATCCCTCTGTAATAGTTATAGATTGAGATAGACTTTTTTGTTATAGTTATGGATGGATTTAGGCTTGTCTTGTATAATTATGAATTTACTTAGGCCTCATCACATACACTTTTTTATATTTCTACTTCCAGTCTGATACCGCACACTGCCCAAAGATAAATTCACTGTTAAAAAATCCAAACTACCTGTCTGAACTTAAACCCAACAGTGCCCTATCTCTACTGATATATTTATTTTTTATGCAAATTTCAGCACGAAAATGAAAGGACAACAAAACATGTCCTTTGAAATTGTCCTAGAGAGCAACAATGAAGAAATTATAGAACCCAATGATAACTTGGAATTCATGGATGAATCAAGGGACTATGAACTACTACAATGTGTAGAATCAGTGGATTTGCTCATTCAAAATGAGGACATTTCTGACAGTCAAATGATAGAAGTTATGTTTAATTTGGAAAAAGAATCTGAAAAATAAATTTATATTTAATAATTCTAAAATTGTTTGAGACATTATTCATTTTTATATGTAATTCTTAAACTAGTACCAAATTGATTATAATGTAAAGTCAGACTTATAGTATACTGTGCAACTTTTTTATGTTACATAGTAATTTTGCTCATAGATACTTCCTTTCTCCCACTATATTATCTCCAATGTGTATTTGACATCTGTTTTTCATCTCCTGCCTCCATGTTCTTTCTGCTTTCCTGACAGACTATGATATGGATTCCATATAGCACAACTTCTGTAACAACATGCAAGATATCTACATCGGAAATGGTGTACATTAAATTTAAGACATGTTGGTACTTAAAACACCCAAACAACACAACAACTCTATTCAGAGCTACCCTACCTCTAAGCACTTTAAATTAATATTTTAGTGTTTCACTGAGTTTTCCCCATGTGTGGGGCGGGGAGGTGTGTGTGGGGGATGTGTGGGGGATGTGTGGGGTGTGTCTGTGAGGTGTGTGTGTGTGTCTGAGGTGTATAGGTGTGTGTAGGTGTGTGGGGTATGTGGGTGTGGGTGGGGATGTGGGTGTGTAAGGTGTGTGTGGGTGTGGGTGTGTGGGGTGTTTGGGTGTAGGTGGGGGTGTGGGTGTGTGAGGTGTGTTTGGGGTGTGTGTGGGTGTGGGGGTTATGTGTGTAGGATGTGTGTGTATGTGTGGGATGTGTGGGTGTGTCTGTGAGGTGTGTGTGTGTGTGTGTGGGGGGGGAGGTGTGTGTGTGGGATGTGTGAGGTGTGTCTGTGAGGTATCTGTGTGTGCGTGTGTGTGTGTGTTGGGGGGTGAGGTGTGTGTGTGAGTGTGTGTGTGTGGGATGTGTGGGTGTGGGTGTGGATGTGTAAGGTGTCGGTGTGGGGGTATGGGGTGTTTGGGTGTGGGTGGAGGTGTGCGTGTGTGAGGTGTGTGTGGGGAGTGTGTGGGTGTGGGGGTGTGGGGTTGTGTGCGTGTGGGTGTGTGTGGGACGTACTTGTAGGTACCTAAAACAGCCACAGAACCCAAAAGCTCTTTTCAGAGCTACCCTACCTCTGATCACTCAAAATGATTATTTTATTATTTATTATTATGATTATATAATTTTTTTCACTATTTTTCCCCATGGTACGCTCCCCGGTACGCTCCCCGGTGCGCGTACCGGGCGCTCCCCCCGCGAAATGGCGGCCGCTGCGGACAGTTTCGAATGTTTACAGACACCCGAGAACCAATCAGCTTCCCGTGCGCAAGTTGCGTGGCGTGCCCGGAGCGCTCCCCGGTGCGCGTACCGGGGCGCGGCCATAAATATATACATTTTTTTAACCTAAATTACTCAAAATCCTCTGGAGCACATATCTTGAGACATAGCAAAGGCACATCGGGCTACCAGTCCCTACAATTTTGCCAAGTTTGGTGAAAATCCATTCAGCCGTTCGAGCTAAAAGTGCGACAGACCGCCCTAGGGAAATTAACATGGGGAAAACACGTTTTGGGACCCCCCTTTTATCTCGGCCCCCGCTTGACGAATCCCCCCCCAAACTTTCAGGGAAGGAGCGGGGAGCCGCGAGGCAAAGTTGCTGAAAAATGCAGGCAGATTCCTCAACCGGCGCCAAAGTTATTCCCAATAGAATGTTGTGATTTCCCTATGGAAATCAATCCTAACTATAACTACCTACTGGCGACCGCCAGTAGGTAATATATATATATATATATATATATATATATATATATATATATATATATACATACATATATAAACATATATAATCTGCATATCTATATAAATACAAACATAAATGCATGCATACAAGTACATATATGCATACATATGCATGTTATTTACATTAAAGTTTTAAAAACACTAATAAAAGCAAAGCTAAAAAGCCACCTCATTACAAACAGAATGGCTTTAACTTAAACGAGGGCGCGATCTATTGCATTTTCAATGCTTGTTTACTTTGGTTCCATCAAGAAGGCATTCAGATGTGTCACACATTTCCCATGAATTCTGAATGTTAGCACTTTAGTTGCTCCTTAGATCACTGTAGTAAAGCTATTGCTCACCAGGGAAGTCTGCTGCTGGTATTCAAAGTGCATGTTTCAGTCTGCATGTCAGAATTTTTTTAATGAAATAGAAGAGGATTTGAGAAGTCACTCAAAATGTGCCCTAATTTTTCTTTCTGCAGCACTAATCATACTTTCTATGGCAAAATATACCCCCTCATTTTGTTCCTTTTTAAATTAAATGTTTTAAGAGTTACCACTTTATTCCAATCAAGATGGCTTCAGGTGTGCCATACCTTTGTAATAAGTAGGACTGTTAGCGCTCTAGTTGCTCTTTAGAACACTCTAGGAGGCTGCAGTAGAACACAAAGCAATCAACTGTCAGTCTCTGTCCTTGTTGGATGTACATGTTTTACTGAGAATGTCAGACTTTTTTCTCACATGACTGAGAACGATAATGTGAATTTACAGAAAATATGCTTTCAGTTTAGCTTATAGATCCCCTTCCAAACCACTGTGGGAAAAGCATGAGATAATAGTTTTCTTTCAAACATGATTCATGATATCCCAGCAGAAGGCTTTTTCACATGGTAAAATCACCTTAGAACACACCACAATTCCTAAAATGAGTATGGTACCATCAACAAATGATTTATAATGTAACTAATGTCCTAAAACCTTCTATTAACTACAATGCTTTTTAATGTGGTGCTATCATGTATATTTGTCCCAAGATGGCTGCCAACACTCCTTGGATGAAGTGCTGACAGCCAATCAGATCTCACACAATTTTTCAAAAAAGCAGGCCTAGGGGGTCAGGGTGCTTCTACTCTGCCCCCTTTTTGAGTTCTACACGTTTGTTTTTCTGCTTTCCTGTGCCTCAGTCTACCGAGGTACAAGATGGCTGCCAACAATTTCTGTTTTGGAGTGTTGACAGACATTGGCAGCCAATCAGAATGCAGCTCGTACTCGGGAAGGTACAGAGTACAGTAAGCTTACAGTAAGCTTATATAGATGTATAAATTTTTTCAAATTCAATTTTCTCAACAACTACTTGAGGGATTTACACCATTTAAACAAAAGGCCGTACTGCGTACCAGTCCCTAGCATGTTGCCAAGTTTGGTGTAATTCCGTTCAGCGGTTCGGGCTGTAGCCGTGTCTAATCGTCCTATGGAAAATAACATGGGGAAAATACGTTTTGGGACCCCCCTTTTTTCTCAGCCCCCACTTGACGAATCCCCCTAAAACTTTCAGGGAAGGAGCGGAGCGGAGCGGGCCATCATCTTTGAGAAATTCGCGGAGATTCATCAACCGGCGCCAAAGTTATTCCCAATAGAATGTTGAGGATTTCCTATGGAAACTAGGTCCTAACTATATATACATACTGACGACCGCCAGTAGGTAATATATATATATATATATATTCACTGAAAAAACCATAGGTTTCAGGTCATATATAGTTAGGAATTAGCATTTAAAAAACCGTGCAAATTCACTGAAAAAAACATAGGTTTCAGGTCATATATAGTTAGGTATTAGCATTTAAAAAACCATTGAAATTGCTCCTATATAGTTAGTTGGACTAACTATATTTCGCGCACCCGCAACCCACTGCTGATGATGTCACATTTTACATCATTCATGACATGGTCAGTGACATCACTGATGACATCGCTGATGACATCTCAAATGACATCACTGATGACATCATCCAGTGACTGTGTGTTTCTGTAAAGTTTAAATATGTTTTACATATTGAAGAATGAGTAGATGTATAAGTGTCTGGATGAAGGATTTAGTAGGCGTGTGACTGACTGTATGAGTGAGTGATTAAATGTGTCTTACTGAATGCATGGGTAAGTGACTAAACTGTCTGAATGTGTGCATCAGTATGTCTGTTGTTGTGTAAGATGCTGTATGTGTTGATCAGTAGCTATATGAGTGGCTATATGGGTCATTGATTGGTTGCCCAAGTATTTGTATGTGAGACTGAGTGCGTGTGTGGGTGACTGGGAGGTGTGTGACTCTGTGCATAGATGTGTGAGCAGTTGATTCACTAGGTGTATGAGTTCAAGAGTGCATATGGAAACAGCTGTATGGGCGGTTGACTGTGTGCATGGGTGTGTTGGTAAATGAATGTATATCTCAATGCTACATGTCCAAGTAAGTACATATGTAAAACACAGTGCATGTGAGAGTTAGTATATATAAATGACTATACATGAGAGCCAGTGATTATGCAAGTGGCTGTATGGATCAATGTGTACTTGTATCAGTGATTGTTTAAGAGAGTAAGTATGTGTTAGTATATGTTTGAATAAGTAAGGTGTTCTGTGTATAACTGTATAGATGAGGACATGGGAGTGTGATTGATTCTTTGCATGACTGACGAGGTGTGTGAGAAACTCCATGGATGAGTGAAAGTGTGTGAGTATCTCTATAGGTGTATAAGTGCATATGATAGTATTGTATTGATGAGTGACTGTATGTATGAGTGATTGTATGGGTGAATGAGTGGATGTGTGTGTAAACCTAGGAATCAGTGAGTGCGTATGTAGTAACTGGTATTGGTGTGTCAATGCTTTCAACAATGGTAGTTTGTATTTAAGACTGGGGGTATCAAAGGTTAGATTAGAGTGTGAGGAGGTGCATCATATTATCACATGAATGAGGTCATCAGTGATGTCATTTGAGATGTCATCAGTGATGTCATCAGTGATGTCACTGACCATGTCATGAATTATGTAATATGTGACATCATCAGCAGTGGATTGCGGGTGCGCGAAATATAGTTAGTCCAACTAACTATATAGGAGCAATTTCAATGGTTTTTAAAATGCTAATACCTAACTATATATGACCTGAAACCTATGGTTTTTTCAGTGAATGTGCACGGTTTTTTGAATGCTAATTCCTAATTATATATGACCTGAAACCTATGGTTTTTTCAGTGAATTTCCAAGGTTTTTTAAATGCTAATACCTAACTATATATGACCTGAAACCTATGTTTTTTTCAGTGAATTTGCAAGGTTTTTTAATTGCTAATACCTAACTATGTAAGGCTTCAAACCTATAGTTTTTTCAGTGAATATATATATTTTTATTTTCAAGTTTTTTTTTATATGATTACAGGGTCCGCGCACCGTGAGCGCTCCGAAAGCACACCGTAAACGCTCTGAGCTTTTACTCCGACAATTTTTTTAAAATTTCTAAAACATAAAATCTACGTTTTTAATGTTGATTTTAAAGGTAGACAATATTTGCTTTAATGTGGAAAATGTTTTTTTAAAACTTTTAACAACAGTATATTACTTTTTAAAGTAGTAATAAATCTCGCGAGGGTGCGTCGCACGTGCACGCAACGTAAGAGCTCCGTCCGCGCAACGTAAAAGCTCCGAGCTCTTACCCCCGAAAGTTTTATAAACTTTAAATCGTTATATCTACGTATTCATTGCACAATGTAAAGGTACACATTATCTGGGATAATAAAGAACATGTTAATTTAAACTTTTAAAGACCATATATAACTTTATTAAAGCAATTATAAATCTCGCGAGGGTGCGTATTACGTAAGCGCATCGTAAGATGACGTAACCGCTCCGTAAATAATACGTAAACACACCATAAGCTTACATAAGCTTACGTAAGCTTACGTAAGCGCTCCGTAAATGCTCCGTAAGATACTTCCTACTCCAATTGTAGACAGACCCCTCCCATGTTCATCATTCTTCTTTGGCTTTCAGAGAAGCAACATCTACTTTCAACAGCTCCTGGCTTGTTTGGAAATGGCTGAACGTGAGGAATCAGAACATTCTTCTTCAGAAAAATATGTGGAAGAGGACCCCCATCCATCTAAAAAAGAGTCCATAGTCTGGAAGTTTTTTTCATTCCCAGAAGGTTTGAAGAAAGTCAATGCACAGCATGTCACATGCAACATCTGTGACACAGTATCATCAAGAGGCAATCCAAATAAAAAATACTCTTTTGGAACCTATAGCATGGAACGCCATGTTAAGAATATGCACCCCAACAATTGGGCTAGAGCTGTGTTGCGTAGTTCTGAAGAGTAGGGCTCTGCTCCTAGTACTTTAATTGCACCACCAATGCCAGCTTCCACGATTGCCAATATCCAGCCAGAATTGAAAAATCTAATTATGCAGTGCATACAGTGCAATAAATTAGTTTCCTTTGGACAACAGTCCGTAGAAGTTATTTTGCAGAAAAACAGGAGCCACAAGTGCACCAAATAATTTTTTTCTTTATTTTTCATGGTTTGTTCATTTAGAACAATTGTTTTGGTTATAAAGTCCATTTTTTACACCGTTTTTCTAGCAACCAAAAAAAATACAAAAAAAACCCAGTTCTTTTTAGAACTACCTCTACTGGTCAAAAAAAGAACTATATTTCTATGTTTGTATGTAAAAGTTTGTTATAGTAAATGTAAAAGTGCAAAACTATAAGGATGTGGTACAGCATAAATCTATAGGGTGTTTACCTATAGTATACTGTAGTACTTCCAAAGCACTGAAATGTAACATATGTATATAAATATGTTACAACTTAATGGGCCAGATGTACGTAATCTCGATTTACCTACTCATAAATACCAGTTGGGGCCCGATGTAGGTAATCCCAGAATACCACTTCTTAAATACCGAATCATACCAATTCGGTATTTAAGAACTGGCAATGGGGATGTAGGTATTTTTACCGAATTAATTACCGATTTGGTGAAATTCGGTAATTACCGATTCTATAATTACCGAATCGGTATTTGCCATTGATTCCTATGGGCCTTGAAGCCCATAGGAATCAATGTTATGTTAAACGTTTTGTAGAGCGCAACAGCTGCCCTGGCAACGGGGCGTCCCGGCGCTAAAACCAACATAACAACTGGGACCAAAACAGGGGGACATCTACAGGGGGGGAAAAAGGTAAGTTTTTATAGCTTTGCGGAAAGCCATTAGGTTGTTAATGCTCCGAATATGGAGGGGGAGGGAGTTCCATAACTTAGCCCCTAGCAGTCTGAACGAGCGCCCTCCTACACGGCAGTATTTCGTGTAGGGGACCAGGACTAAGTGTTGTCCTTTAGAGCGAAGATTTCGTTGGGGGTTATAAGGCGTAAGCAGTGGGCGCAGGAGCTCAGGTCCCTCCCCTCGCAGAATCCTAAAGGCAAAGATGAGGGCCTTGAATTGGATACGGGCTTCCACAGGCAGCCAGTGCATTCTATGAATAGCAGCTCTCGCGGAGCACCTTCTAGGCAGGCCTACTATAGCCCTGGCTGCGGAATTCTGAATCCGTTGGAATCTCTTAATTTCCGCTTTATTGGCTCCTAACAGCAGAACACTGGCGTAGTCCAATCTGGCCAGGATGGTCGATTGAACAATCAGTTGTCTCGTTTTGGGATCAAAGAAGCCTAAGATGGGATTAAGGCTTCTCAATAATCCAATGCAAGTCGCGGCTACTTTTTTAGTGTGAGCCTGAAAGTTAAGTGCAGAGTCTAGCCACACTCCCAAGTTTTTTCCCAGCTTTTTTGGAGGAGGGGCTGGACCCAAAGCGCAAGGCCACCAAAGATTGCTCCAGCTGTTGGAATTTTTTCCCAAGATCAGCACCTCCGTTTTACCGCCATTGAGTTGGAGGCAATTCGCTGTCATCCAATTGGCGACCGCGGTCAGTCCATCCCTAAATCTAGTGGCCTCAGGGGCGGGAGCCTCCTTGAGGCTGATGACCAACTGGGTGTCGTCGGCATATGATACCATTATAAGATCCCATTTTTTGGCGACTTCCGCCAGGGGTTGCATGTAAAGATTGAAAAGGGATGGACTGAGGGCAGAGCCCTGGGGTACTCCTTGTCCTATTTCTTGGGGTTTAGAGATAAAGGGGGGTGCAGATACCTGGAAGGATCTGTTTGAGAGAAATGAACGAAACCACTCTAGTGCTGAGTCTGTGATCCCGATATTTTCCAGTCGTTTAAGTAAAATAGCATTTGAGACCGTATCAAAGGCCGCGCTGAGATCGAGCAAAATCAGCGCGGCACTTTTACCGGTGTCCATGATTTCTCGCAGGCTTTCAGTGGAGTTAAGGAGAGCGGACTCCGTGCTGTGGCCCGGCCTGAACCCGTGTTGGGAAGGGTCCAGGATGTTATTTTTTGCCATGTGGTCGTTCAGCACTTTGTTCGCTACCCAAGGTAACAATGAAACCGGCCGGTAATTCTCCGGCTTCGAGGGGTCTAAGGTGGGTTTCTTTATAATGGGTGTGATCCACGCCTGCTTCCAGCAGGTGGGTACCGTGGCCGAAGCAAATGAAAGGTTGATAAGAGAGGTCAGGGGTGGAAGGAAGAATTCCAAGGCTCCTTGAAAGTAGACTGGTTTCATAGGGTCTGCAGGTGCGCCAGATTTAACCTTCCTGCATATAATAGTTAATTCCTCGCGAGAGATGGCTGGAATGCGGGAAAGCCCACAGCTCTGACCAATGACTTTGGGAGATTTAATGTCCTCTGGCAGATCATGAGTGAAAGAATTGTAGATCTTCTTCACTTTATCGGTGAAGAAAGTTGCTAGATCATCGCATTGCTGAGTAGAAGTGATGTGGGAGGCTGGTTTATCTCCATGTTGCAGTTTTTGCACAATTTTAAAAATGGTTTTCATGGGGTTAGGACTTGTTTTAATTTCATTCGCGAAGAAGGCTGCGCGAGTTAAGCGTATGACTTTATGGTATGTTTTAAGCAGAGCCAGATACGCGTTTTTTTCCTCCAGCTTGTATTCTTTCCTCCATTGGCGTTCTGCTTTCTTACATGCCCTCCTCATAGTTTTCAGCTTTTCATCGTACCAGGGGTTAGAGGGGGAGTTGCGGCCCTTGGTCCACTTGGCCGGTATAACAGCGTCCAGTCCCTTGTTGAGACATTCCTGGAAGGACGCATACGACGTATCAATGTCACTCATACCCTCCAAGTTAAGCTCGCCCAGGCTATCCGCAAGGTTAAGATGTTGCAATTTATGCCAAGGCCGTTTTAGGCATGAAGTAGGTGCCTTTATCACGGGAGGGGAGACACTCGGGATTGAGAAACTGATCAAGGAGTGGTCGGTCCAGGCCATGGGTTTCGGGTCGTCTGCTCTGGCATCTGGGATATTAGTAAACACCGGGTCAAGTAAGTGACCCGCCGTATGAGTGGAGGTTTGAACAAGAGGGGTCAGCTGTAGAGCTGCTAAGTCAGCTAAGAAGTTACTAATATTAACATCATCGGTGTCGTCGAAATGAAGATTTAGATCCCCTAGGATGGTAAAGTTAGCTGAGCTGGTAATCAAAGCATGGGCAATATCAATAAGCTCTTCTCTGAATTTCGTGGAAGGCCCCGGTAGTCTGTATATGAATAGCCCCGAAAGAGAGAAATGAGGGCTTGTGGATATAGTAAAGCGTGCGCATTCACTGCCCGTTATGCTTTCCGGTAGGAAAGAGCATGTGAAGGATGATCTATAAATCGCAGCAATGCCCCCTCCTCTCGAGGCCCTATTGATGGTGATCATGGAAAACCCCTCCGGTAATGCTAAATTAGGGATGCTGGTAAGGTCATCTCTCATCCAGGTTTCACACAGAAACAAGGTATCAGGGTTTTCGTCTATTAGAAGCGTTCTTACCTCCGCATGGTGTTTAACCAGGGATCTCACGTTAAGCTGTAAGATGGTAAGCAAAGCTTGGCTTCTCCTAGGCGATTTGTGGCTGATAGGTCGTGGCTCAGGTATAGTCAAATTGCAGAATTTGCATTGAAGGGCGGTTTGACCAATACATCCTTCTAGATAGTTACATCTGGGACCAGGGTTAAGTGACCACAGTAGGTCGCTATCGTATACATGTATTTTTTGAGCAGGGGGTCTGGCGAGAGGCGAAGACTTTGCGAGGACGGGCGAAGACGGGCTTGCCTTAGGCGCGCCTTCGGCGTGCAAACGGCGCGCCCGCTGCGCCCGTCCGCTGCGCGTACGGTGGAAGCACATGATTTCTAGCCCCGAAGCAGGGGCGGGGGGCGTGGCCTCGAGGTGGGCGTGGCCTGTTGCCTCGCCGACAATGGCGACCAAGGAATGTTTACGTGCCTGGGCCTGGGCTCCGCTAACAGCGCTACAATCCGCTGTGCAGTGCGTTCAAGTACCCCCCAAAGGTCTGAGTACTGCCAGGAAGCAGCGTAAGTTAAAAAGTACACAAACAACAATCGTGACACAAGTGAGATAATTTTTAAAAACAAAGTATCAGGACGCACCCGGCTTCCGCCTCAGGAGTATGCAGGTTCCGGTGAATGCGCTTTAAACAGAGCTTTTATACTGGAGGGGGCGGGGGGCATGGCCTCGAGGTGGGCGTGGCCTGTTGCCTCGCCGACAATGGCGACCAAGGAATGTTTACGTGCCTGGGCCTGGGCTCCGCTAACAGCGCTACAATCCGCTGTGCAGTGCGTTCAAGTACCCCCCAAAGGTCTGAGTACTGCCAGGAAGCAGCGTAAGTTAAAAAGTACACAAACAACAATCGTGACACAAGTGAGATAATTTTTAAAAACAAAGTATCAGGACGCTCCCGGCTTCCGCCTTCAGGAGTATGCAAATACCGATTCGGTAATTACCGAATCGGTAAATACCGAATCCTGCCAGGGGGAACAGGGTGTCACTTTGACACCCTGTAGTACCCCTGTTTTTGGCTTGTGTGCAATGTGATACACATACATGCCCTTAAGGAATGTATGTGTGCCACATGGCACAGGTGTACATGCACAGATGTGCATGTACACAGGAATTCCTTATTTACCACCCAATTGTATTGAGTGTATTTTTCTACAATGCAATCTTCATGTGTGAGCATTTTGAACACAGGTTGTCCTTTCACTGGAGTCAACTGCAGAAGATCTCCAAAAACAATAATATGTTTTCCTCCAAATAAAACATCATAGTCTGTTCTAAGAATTTCTTGCATTCTCAAATGCACAAAAGCAAGCATTATATTTGACACCATGCTTACTTCATCAATGATAAGAAGTTTCATTTTCTTCAGGACTCTCGAAACTTCGGAACACGCATCTCCAGATAGCTTGTGATATTGCAATTTGTTATCATGCTCCACTGGCAGCATCAGTAAACGATGTAAAGTAATCCCTTTAATATTATGTGCTGCCAGCCCAGTTGGAGCGGTAACAACACAAGACAGCGGTGATTCAGTCCTTTTCTGCAGATAAGATGCAATTGCTTTAATCAGCAAACTTTTTCCAGTTCCCGCTTCTCCACTCACGAACAGTCGGACAGGCTTAAATGATGTACATGAGCACTCTTTCTTCTCATGACTCAATCCATGTTCAACCTGTTCTGTGACTTCGTCATATATCAGTTTCTGCTCAAGGTTTAATTGTTTCACCAAATCTTCTAAATGAATTACATCCTCTTGAGCTTGCTCCATAGCTCTTTCCACTTCATCCATGGCAGTGGCAGCTTCATTTTGGATAATTGGTCCTCCTAGTGGATCCTGACTCAATGAAGCAGAACTCTGACTGCCTTGAGAACTATCTCTCGCAATCTCTGCAGCAATTGTTGATTCTTGCTCTATTTCTTCATTCAACATTTGCAGATAATTTGGAAAAACAGGACATTCTATGGTATCCTTCGTAGCATTAAAAGAGTCTTCATAACAGAGAAAATCTCCAAGTAGTTCCTCTTCTTCTCGCCATGGTTTAAAGAGTTGCAAAAGAGCCAAATGGTAAAATTCTCTTTTGTCTGGATTTTCACAACTCAATTTTCAATGATTATTCAAATGACCTTTTTTCTGTTTCACTAGACATCCTTCACATCCAATGATTCCATATATTCCATTATTGATATCTTCTCTGATGTTCCTCTTATAAATATATCTTTGCAGAACTTCATAGAGACATCTTTGCAGAACTTCATAGAGACAAACGTTCTCAAGGTGAGGACTTCTATTTGGATAGTATGTATCCAACATGTTTGTCTTCAAAATATCTGTACTTTCTGGTTCTTTCTCCGCCAAATACTCTATCTCTTGTACAGATTTCAAAACTCGATTTCGTGTTGCAGCAAGACCTAGACTCACCCAAATGATGGTTCTAGATTTGGCATAGAGACTTGCTGACGACAATCGATCAGAACATTCATATGCTCCAATTTCTCGATGCGACAACATCTTCTGACTGTAACTGTACAATTTCTTGCTTAGGCTCTTTTCATGTGAAATGTCCTCCCACATTTCCTTCAGTTCTGTCTTTTCTTTTTTTGTGATGTAAGACGTCACATATCGAGCTACAGCAATAGAGTTGTCAGCAACGAATTGAATATCCATGTTAGCATTCCACATGGACAAAATCACTGGGTTGTAGTCATTGATGTACTTGGACTCTTCGTTTCTTTTTAAATTGTATGTATTTTTGGGTGATTTTCTCGTCACAGTATGTCGCAGAGAAGACATTAAATGATTTACTCTTCCTTTAGAAATCACTGGTCGTGGAAAAGCGAAACGACATTTTGTGTAGAACTTGTCCTTGTTTCAGAATTTTCGACGACAGTACTTTCCACAACGATGGGATTGAAAGCGTAAAACTTGTTGCCTTAAATTGTTTTCTTCGGTAGTTTTCGGAACAGCACATGTTGAATACATTTCAATGAAGCTCATCACTGTCTCATCTGAATCTGTTCCAAACTTGGGTGCATCTTTAATCCATAATAACATATGTATGTGAGGAGCACCTCTCGCTTGATACTCCTTTCTCCAAAAGAAATCCAAAACCTCTCCAAGGAGAGGATTTTTTTTGTTGGTAATAAAAGACATCATAGCTTCAAATCTATGATTGAAATATCTGCATACATTCACTGGATCCAAAGAACACAGTTCTCCAGGTGTTTTGAATTCTATATTTTGTATATTAGCATTGGCCTCTCGTAGAAATTGAAGTAAGTCCTCCCATGCATACTCGGCACAGCTAAGAGTGAGGAACCATGTAGGAGTTCCTAAGTTTCTTAGCATACATTTCAATTCCCCATGGCGACGGTACCAATACTCATTTGTACCACGCTGACATGCCATGAGATTGATTAGATGAGATTCTAAAATATTATCTTGCAGATTCACTTTCTCCATAAAGTCCCTCGCGAAACATTTTGCAGATGTGCTCCACTTTTCAGAATATGGTTTACTGCATAAGAAAGCCCAGACAAGTCACTTTCATACAGTAGATGAAACAAATAGGGAATGCATTGACGAAACCTTGCATCTTCAGCATATAATCTTACAGTTCGATATTCAGATGCAGGAATTTGAAGTGGTCGATCGTCATATCGTCCACCTCGACCTGTTGGAAATAGCTGTGGAAAACAACGAGCTTCCAAACTTTCTTCCCATACACTAATGGGACTTCCTTTTGCTGTTTTCATTTGAAACAATTCAATTGCATTCCCCATTACTTCTTTGGAATGCAAAGGATGAACAATATAATGTTCATATATTTCTTCACTTCTAGACACATCAACTTTTTCAATTTGGCCGCCTGAACAATCACTGTCTTCATCTGCAGCTGTTTCCTCTGCTGCAACACATACATCTTTGTAGTACTCAATGTTTTTGACTAAATACAACGTTGCATTTTTGACTTTCCTAACATCCACTAAATCTTGCCAGATTTTTTTACTCTTTGTTGGAACCCCATTAACTAGAATAACTAAAGGTACCTCTTCTTTCTATACCAATTGTACCAAAACATTTTTTTAAATCTAGGGGCAAATAAACAACTCTTCCCTTTAATCCTCTCTGCAAATCTGCAGGAGGCAATTTCCCTATCTTAGGCTCCATGCGAACAATTGCCTGAAAAGGATGGACACATTGAATCAAAATAGACTCATATGTATTTAAATCCATCAATCCACGGGGAATGTCTACCAACTCCAGATTATTATGAACAGCTCTAGCAGGCATTCTGTTTTGATTTAATTTATCATAACAATATTTACAAATACGCTGATCAGAACTCAAATCAAAACAATTCTCCACCCACAAATAAGTTGCTAAATCTTTCCACTCATAATTATCCATCTTTTCACTTTTTGCATATAAATCAACTAACCTAGTCTGAATCTTATAATGAGTCCGTCGACAACACACACAAGTAAAATTCGGCCTTTCACTTGATTTCACCTTAAACCTGGTAATTTCCTTCTCAAACTTTTCTGTATTTAAAATCTGTACATTGTCTTCCACATTACCTTGAATTGCTGTCTCAATTAACCCTGGGCGTAGTGTGCGGAGTGGGGCTCCGCGGAGCTACGCGAAGTGGGCGCAAAACTACGCCCACCCGCGCACTCTGCGTAGCCCCACTACGCGCCGCCCGCCTCCCTCCCGCCCTCCCTAAATATTTAAATAAAAGGATAGAAAGCTTTTAAAAACACTTACCTTGTCCGCCGCGTCCCCGGGGCTCCCTCTCGCCGTCCCTGGATTCGCGCCGCCACCATTTCAGATACTAAAGCGCATGCGCGGGTGCCCGCGCATGCGCATTTCTCATTTAGAAATGCCCATGCGTGGCCGCCCGCGCATGCGCATTAGTATCCGAAATGGCGGCGCAAATCCAGGGACGGCGAGAGGGAGCCCCGGGGACGCGGCGGACAAGGTAAGTGTTTTTAAAAGATTTCTATCATTTTATTTAAATATTTTGGAAGGGCGGAGGGGAGGCGGGTGGCGGCCGGCTACGCACCGTCTGCGGAGCACGCGTAGTGCCGCCTGGCTACACCCGCTACGCAAAATGCGTAGGAGACGGCACTACGCGCACTCCGTGCATGGAGCGTAGCTGGCCGCCCACCCTTAGTCTCAATTTCTACACTGTCCTCTTTTTCACGAAAATAACAAATCTCAATTTCTTCACAAATCTTCTTCACATCTAATTCAGTTCCATGCAAAAGAACACTGTTTAATTGTTTAAGCTTAAGTACTGGACTTTTTGCATAATACAACATTCTCACTAATTTCCTCATTTTGGTATGATGCACTGCTAACATCCTAAAATGATGAAAAACACTCTGACAGACTTTTCTAGAAAGACAAGCCAGTGAATGGCCTTGCAAACCTGTGATTCCTCTCACTCTGCAAGGATCTAAGTCTTGCAACAACTTCACTTTCTGCTTTATACTTTTTTTACTATATGTACGTAAGAAATTACAAAACAAATCAATTGATTCCTGTCGCACACTACACATACTACTACACTTCCAAGTGTACACTGGATCCTTAGTACGTCTCCCTAAAACTCCATCAGATAACACCTCTTCTGGTTCTCTAGGCACAAGTTTCTCTTTTTCAATCGGACAACCGTCTTTCACTTCATACGCTCGACCACTGCATGCACTAAATCATTCTCCTGGAAGTAACTCTCCTCATTAAAAAATGGCTCACAACTTGAACTGTGCATCCATTCTCCAGAAAAAACTTTACAAAAATTAGTCCGATTATTTACTCTTTTCCATCTACTGTTTGATTTGAAAACATCAATTGTCTTGTTAAGTGTCCTAATTCTATTGATTATTAAAATAAATAATTTTTTCTTAACTTCAAAAGCCTGATCAACAATCTTCTCTACACTTTTCTTTTTCTTATAAAAAACAGCTCTCTGTTTACCTTTCCTAATGTTTTTTAACAAATTTAAAACCCCTCTATTGCGAAACATTCGTCTACGAATGTCTCTAAATCTAAACTGATTCTGCCTTCTATTCCTATACATATTATTCTCTCCTCTCCTGCTCCAGTTTTAGGATTCTTTGAAGTTCTCTCCTTCCTTTTCAACTTTACTCTCTCATTTTCTTTTTCTACATGCTGTCCATCATTTTTTTGGGATGTACATATGTTACGTAAAAAAGACTTAGTTGTCTTACCAGGAGCTTTGTTCCTGTGTTTTGAAGTATTTGTTGTGGAAGAGTGCTGTAATTCCGTTGCTGTTTTAGATTTTTCCCGGTTACGTTGTTTCTTTGTCCTTTCCTTTGTGGGCATCTTTGCTTACTCTTTAAATAACGATTTCAATCTGTGTTAAAGAAAAAAGTAGCACATTATAGACCACTATTACCAAACAACAAAGCAATGACAAAAAGCAAACGATCTATACAGGGTTACAGATCAGGTGAGGATTCTCCAGGGGTGCACAAAAGGTGAGGCCTGTATTAAAGAGTATAGTGGAAGACAGCTCTGTCCACAAGTACAAAGAAGATCAGACCTATGTCTAAGTCCACTGCACTCTTATACACAGGCTTCACCACCTATGCTTCCCGAGAAAGTATTGAGTTATATAGTTATATAGAATTGTATTTTATAAAATTGTGAAGCTCCATGTGAAAGCGTTTGCCTCAGTCTTATTCCTGTTGTGAGGCAGGTGCAAGATTTTGCCTCAGTCTTATCCCTGCTGTGAGGCAGATAATTGTAAATAGTATCTGTGCTGTGTTTCCTAAATGTGATGTCAAAAACGATTTTGGAGAAAATGAATGGTTTTTACATTTTTGATTATAATGTGGCGCAAAGGTTTAAAAAATGACGCATCTACCTACATGCGTCACTTTTAAAATATGGGGGAAAAAGGTACATGTTTGGGCTTTCCTGGGTAGCCTAGGTGGTGAGGCTTGTATCTAAGAGTGCAGTGGACTAGGCTTCCTGAAGCATATCCCTGTCTGCATTCTTAGAGACAGGTGTCAATTTGACTCTTTACAATGATGTTACCTGTGTTTTAAATCAGTGTAGGAAGCATATTGAGTTTGTTTGCATAGAGGAATTGTATTTTGTAAAATTGTGAAGCTCCATGAGGAAGCGTTTGCCTCAGTCTTATTCCTATTGTGAGGCAGGTGCAAGATTTTGCCTCAGTCTTATCCCTGCTGTGAGGCAGATGATTGTAAATAGGATCTGTGCTGTGTTTCCTAAATGTGATATCAAAAACGATTTTGGGGAAAATAAATGGTTTTTACATTTTTGATTATAATGTGTCACAGAGGTTTAAAAAGTGACGCATCTACCTACATGCATCAATTTTTAAATATGGGGCAAAAAGGTACTTGTTTGGGCTTTCCTGGGGAGCGTAGGTGGTGAGGCTTGTGTCTAAGAGTGCAGTGGACTAGGCTTCCTGAAGCATATCCCTGTCTGCATTCTTAGACACAGGTGTCAATTTGACTCTTTACAATGATGTTACCTGTGTTTTAAATCAGTGTAGGAAGCATATTGAGTTTGTTTGCATAGAGGAATTGTATTTAGTAAAATAGTGAAGCTCCATGTGAAAGCGTTTGCCTCAGTCTTATCCCTGTTGTGAGGCAGGTGCAAGATTTTGCCTCAGTCTTATCCCTGCTGTGAGGCAGATGATTGTAAATAGGATCTGTGCTGTGTTTCCTAAATGTAATGTCAAAAACGATTTTGGGGAAAATAAATGGTTTTTATACACATACAGCACAGGTCCTATGTAGAAGCATTCCATGTCACGACTAAAACTTCACAATTTTACAAAATACAATTACTCTATGCAGTAAAAACTTTTTACCAAGCATTATCAAAAAGCATGACACAAAGCAACATTAAAAAACCACAATTTGCTTCCAAATCTTCTCCATAGAGTATACAAGTCTCTATGTATATTAAATGAATCATAACTCACCTTTACAAATATTTTAGGAGATTCAGAACAGTGTCAGATACACACACCAATATTTCTTTAGTAGAGCAAAAGGTATGTTCTCCAGACACTGCAAACCATAAAGGCACAGAAAACCTCTAATTCTACACACATATTGCTCATGGTAACCAATCAAATCTCTTCCCTCTGTATTTTCAAACCAACACCCTTCCCCTCCCTCAGCCCTTTCTACCTGTTACCATAGCAACTCCCTCCTCACTGAGCTCCCAGGGTTAAAAGTTTATTCTACAATGTTGCAAATCACCTCATCAAGGATGTTTGACCTGCGAATACACCAGCTTTTCTGGTGCAAGGTTTCTTTAAATGACTTTTTTTAACCATTCAAATTACTTCTTACACAGAACACAACCATGCACCCTAACTTTCAGTTTTCAACTATCTCATTCTACCAATCATTGCTTGTGATTCAAGAGCACTGAAACTCCACAGGTTTTTTTTTTCAAACTCCTTTTGTTCCAACTGCCATTTCTTTTCCACACTTCATCTGACTGCATCAGAATCTCCTCTCGCCATGTATTCTGTCTGGATTATTGGACATAGCTATATCCACTGGGCTCAAAGGTATGCAGCTACCAGAAATTTTCACAACCTTGACTTACCAAATGTGAAGATTAAATGGATTGGCCACAGAGGATTGAAATGTCACCAATTGATACCATTGGTGAAAACCTTTTTGCATTTGCCACACCCTGACCTTTTAATTGTGCACTGTGGAGGAAATGACTTGGGCACTTTGACTGGGGTAGGTCTGGAAATGCTTATAAAGGACACCTTTGATCAATTGATGGCACTTTTTCCTCAAACTGCCTTGGTATATTCCAATATATGCCAAAGGCAGAAATGGAAGTGGTCCAATCAATTTTGTCCACAATTTGAGAAAGCACGGAAACATGTGAATAAATTTGTTTCTGCTTACATGAGAGACTATGGAATGGGTTAAATATACAATAATAACTTGCGTTACAACATGCAAGATATCTACAGGGAAGATGGTGTGCACTTTTCAGATGAGGGGAATAGAATATTCCTCCTGAATTTAAGACTGTGCATTGGTACCTACTTGTAGGTACCTAAATCAGCCACAGAACCCAAAAGCCCTTTTCAGGGCTACCCTATCTCTGATCACTCCAAATGATTATCTTTTTCTAACTTTTTTCACAATTTTTCACCATAGTACGCTCCCCGGTACGCTTCCCAGTGCGCGTACCGGGCGCTCCCCCCCGCGAAAAATAAAAACATTTTTTTTTTGCCTATTTGGGCCTCCTAAGACCCCCTCACAAAACATAGAGGGTCAAGGAGTGCCTACGATGCCCCCTTATGCCCATTCCCAATGTTGTTTGTCCTCCATTTTCTGTCTTAAGTCTACCGAAAACAAAATGGAGGACTGCCGTAGCGCTGCCGGTACGCGTACCGGGGCGCGCACCGGGAAGCGTTCTAAAAAAATAATAAAAGTTAATTTACAAAAAAAACACTGGAGACACTTTCACCAAATATAGAATAGCTCATACTACATACCAATCCCTACCATTTTCCCAAATTCGATGGAATTCCATTGAGCCATTTAGCCTGTAGACCTCTCTAAATACCCTGAGGTAAATTACTTCACAAAAACACATCTGAAGTGTTAGAATTGACAACCAATTAAAATGTTACTTTCATTTTCTATTTTTTTTCCCTGACATTTGATTGGTTATGTACATGAATATAAATGAAAAATGAGAGGGAAACACAGCCATTTTGACTACAACTACCTGAGGTACATCTTGAAAGGATTTTCGCATTTTGTCTTCTTCACCTCTCTGTAAAGTAAGTTGATAATTTGTAAGGGGCACTTCAAGTTATTTTTTAAAAACGTTTTCTGATAGTTATTTACTGTTCCTCTGCTATAGTTATAGATAGAGATAGACTCCTCTGTTATATTTATGGATTGACTTAGGCTTCTCTGCTATAATTATGAATTTACTTACATTTCTTCACAGGCACTTTTTTATATTTCTGCTTCCTGCCTGTTACCATACACTGCCCAAAGTTACGTTCACTGTTAAAAAATCAAAACTACCTGTCTGAACTTAAACCCAACAGTGCCATATTTCTACTGATTTTTTTTTAATGTAAATTTCAGCACAAAAATGGAAGGAGAACAGAACGTTTCCTTTGAAATTGTCCAAGAGATGAACAATGAGGAAATCATTGAACCCAATTACTTGGAATTCATGGATGAATCACGGGACCATGAACTTCTACAATGTGTAGAATCTGTGGATTTGTTAATTCAATATAAGGACGTTTCTGACAGTCAAATGTTGGAAGTTATGTTCACTCAAAAAGAGGACATTTCGGACAGTCAAATGTTAGACGTTCTATCAAATTTTGAAAATGAATCTCAAAAATAAATTTATATTTAATAATTCTAAAATTGTTTTAGACATTATTCATTTTTATATGTAAATATTAAACTATTACCAAATTGATTATAATGTAAAGTCAGACTTATAGTATACTGTGCAACTTTTTTGTTTTACATAGTAATTTTGCTCATAGATACTTCCTTTCTCCCACTATATTATCTCCAAAGTGTATTTGACATCTCTTTTTCATCTCCTGCCTCCATGTTCTTTCTGCTTTCCTGACAGACTATGATATGGATTCCATATAGCACAATAACTTCTGTAACAACATGCAAGATATCTACAGAGGAAACGGTGTACATTAAATTTAAGACTCAGCATTGGTACCTACATGTTGGTACTTAAAACACCCAAACAACACAACAACTCTATTCAGAGCTACCCTACCTCTAAGCACTTTAAATTATTATTTTCCTGTTTCACTGGGTTTTCCCCAATGTGTGGGGGGGAGGTGTGTGTGGGGGAAGGTGGGGTGTCTCTGTGAAGTGTGTGTGTGTATGTGTCTGGGAGGGTGAGGTGTATATGTGTATGTAGGTGTATAGGGTATGTGGGTGTGGGTGGGGATGTGGGTGTGTAAGGTGTGTGTGTGGGTGTGTGGGGTGTTTCGGTGTAGGTGGAAGTGTGGGTGTTTGAGGTGTGTTTGGGGTGTGTGTGGGTGTGGGGAGTATGTGTATAGGATGTGTGTGTATGTGTGGGATGTGTGGATGTGTCTGTGAGGTGTGTGTGTGTGTGGGGGGGGGAGGTGTGTGGGATGTGTGAGGTGTGTCTGTGAGGTATCTGTGTGTGCGTGTGTGTGTGTTGGGGGGGTGAGGTGTGTGTGTGTGTCTGGGTGTGTGGGATGTGTGGTTGTGGGTGTGGATGTGTAAGGTGTCGGTGTAGGGCTGTGGAGTGTTTGGGTGTGGGTGGAGGTGTGCGTGTGTAAGGTGTGTGTGGGGAGTGTGTGACTGTGGGGGTGTAGGGTTGTGTGCGTGTGGGGGTGTGTGGGACGTACTTGTAGGTACCTAAAACAGCCACAGAACCCAAAAGCTCTTTTCAGAGCTACCCTACCTGTAATCACTCAAAATGATTATTTCACACTATTATTTTCACTATTTGTCACCAAAGTACGCTCCCTGGTACGCTCCCCGGTGCGCGTACCGGGCGCTCCCCCCGCAAAAATCGGCCCCCACATCAAACCTAGAGGGTCAGGGGGGGTGTACCCTGCCCCCTTTTCATTATTTTCCCTTTTGTTTTTACCACCTCTTGTGTCTCGATCCTACCGAGACACAAGATGGCGGCCGCTGCGAACTGTTTCGAATGTTTACAGACACCCGAGAGCCAATCAGCTTCCCGTGCGCAGGTCGCGTGGCACGCCCGGAGCGCTCCCCCGTACGCGCACCGGGGCGCGCTTACAGATATATAAATTTTTTTGAACCTAAATTACTCAAAATCCTCTGGACCACATATCTTGAGACATAGCAAAGGCACATCGGGCTACCAGTCCCTACAATTTTGCCAAGTTTGGTGAAAATCCATTCAGCCGTTCGAGCTAAAAGTGCGACAGACCGCCCTAAGGAAATTAACATGGGGAACACACATTTTGGGACCCCCCTTTTATCTCGATCCCCGCTTGACGAATCCCCCCCAAACTTTCAGGGAAGGAGCGGAGCGCCGCGAGGCAAAGTTGCTGATTCCTCAACCGGCGCCAAAGTTATTCCAAATAGAATGTTGCAATTTCCCTATGGAAATCGATCCTAACTATAACTACCTACTGGCGACCGCCAGTAGGTAATATATATATATATATATACATATATATATATATTGCGCCGCTTGGCTCACTTCCCCCTCGTTAGGCGCTGCTTTCTCTCGGTCGCGTTACTCCTGCGGTTGAGCCTACCGCTGAAAATTCACAACAGGTTTCCCCGGTCCCGGGGATGGGCGGAGTCGCAGACACAAACGGTGATCACTCGCTTTAGTTCAATTTCTGTGTTTATTACACAATTCCATTGGGGGGTCAAACAAAAAACAACCAACGCGTTTCGACAGCGTCCGCTGTCTTGATCACGGTATATATATATTCACTGAAAAAACCATAGGTTATAGACCATATATAGTTAGGAATTAGCATTTACAAAACCTTGAAAATTCACTGAAAAAACCATAGGTTATAGACCATATATAGTTAGGAATTAGCATTTAAAAAACCTTATTTTACTCACACAAAACCATTGAAATTCCATATATAGTTAGTTGCACTAACTATATATCGCGCACCCGCAATCCACTGCTGATGATGTCACATATTACATCATTCATGACATGGTCAGTGACATCACTGATGACATCACTGATGACATCTCAAATGACATCACTGATGACATCACTGATGACATCTCATTTGACATCAATGACCACATCACTGATGATATCATTCATGTGACAATACAATGCATCTCCTCACATTTAATATAACCTCTGTTACACCCAGTGTTAAATACAGAGTATAATTTTTGAAACCATTGACACAGCAATACTAGTTACTACATACGCACTCACCGATTCCTACGTCTACACACACATTCACTCATTCACCCATACAATCATTCATACATACAATCACTCATCTTTACAACACTATCATATGCACTCATACACCTATACAGACACTCACACTCTGCCACTCATCCATGGAGTTACTCACACACCTAGTCAGTCCTGTAAAGAATCAATCACACTTCCATTTTCTAATCTATACAGTTAAACATAGAACACCTTACATTTTCAAACATATACTAACACATACTTACTCTCTTATACAATCATTGATACAAGTACACATTGATCTGCACAGAGTCACACACCTCCCAGCCAGCCACACACACACTCAGTGTCCCATACAAATACTTGGACAATCAATCAATAACCCATATAGTTACTCATATAGCTACTGATCAACACATGCAGCAGTTTACAGAACAACAGACATAATGATGCACAAATTAAGACAGTTTAGTCACTAACCCATGCACTCAGTGAGACACATTTAATCACTCACTCATACATTCAGTCATGCACCTACTAAATCCTTCGTCCAGACACTTATACTTCCACTCATTCTTCAATATGTAAGACATATTTTAACTTTACAGAAACATACAGTCACTGGATGTTGTCATCAGTGATGTCATCAGTGATGTCATTTGCGATGTCATCAGTGATGTCATCAGTGATGTCATTTGAGATGTCATCAGTGATGTCATCAGTGATGTCACTGACCATGTCATGAATGATGTAATATGTGACATCATCAGCAGTGGATTGCGGGAGCGCGATATATGGTTAGTGCAACTAACTATATATGGAATTTCAATGGTTTTGTGTGAGTAAAATAAGGTTTTTTAAATGCTAATTCCTAACTATATATGGTCTATAACCTATGGTTTTTTCAGTGAATTTTCAAGGTTTTGTAAATGCTAATTCCTAACTATATATGGTCTATAACCTATGGTTTTTTCAGTGAATTTTCAAGGTTTTGTAAATGCTAATTCCTAACTATATATGGTCTATAACTTATGGTTTTTTCAGTGAATTTCAATGTTTTTTTAATAGCAAATATCAAAAGCTTTAAAATGTATTCTTCTTTAAATCGAAAAATATATTTTATATGTTTTTAATATATTTTTTTTATGTATATATATACATTTTTTTTATTTTTTTTTGTTTCGCTACTGGTCCGCGCACCGGGTAGCTTCCCGTTAGCTCAATTTGGTGCCGCGACCCGGTCCTCGAACCGGTAAACGTTCCGTTAGCGCAACTGCCGCGTTAGAAAACAATATCGTGACACGTCGCGTAAGCGCGACGTATCGCGTTGCCGCGCAATGCGTCTTATGACGTGCCACGTAAGCGCACCCGGAAGTGCTCCGGAGCGCGAACTGAGGCGCGAAGCGCAGCTCCCCGGAAGCGACCCGGGGCGCGTCGCGTAAGCGCGACGTATCGTGTTGCCGCGTAATGCGTCTTATAACGCGCCGCGTTAGCGCACCCGGAAGTGCTCCGGAGCGCGAACCGAGGCGCGAAGGGCAGCTCCCCGGAAGCGATCCGGGGCGTGGCGCGGAGCGCGTAACGTAAGCGTAACAGGTCATGTGACTTGTTAATAAAACTTTCTATTGGTTCATTTCACTTTTGGTTTCCTAATGATGTAAGGCTAGGTCATGTGACCTAAAAATAACACTTTTCATTGGTTTAGAACATTTTTTTTCCCAAATGATGAAAGCCCCCACCTTCTTTCCTCACTCTGACTTTCATCTTTGTGAGAGGAAGACCTGTTTTTGCTTATTAAAATAATGGCATCTGTAGTAGCTGCAGCTGGTGGACCCCCACCACCACCACAACCACCTAGGAAGGAAGGACCACCTCCACAGTTCCTTCCCAACCCAGAGGAGGAAGAGGAAGAAGAAGAGGAAGAGGAAGTAGAGGGGAGGCAGTTCTTACGTGAAGAGCCCCGGAAATCCCACCACAAAGAAAGTTTTATTTGGCAGTTTTATTCTTTTCCTCGAGGCCAAAAAAAAGTGAATGCCCGACATGTGACATGCCTCATTTGTAAAGATGTTTTATCTAGAGGTACAGACAAAAAGTATAGTTACGGTAACTATACTATGCACCGTCATATGCAGAGGTGGCATCCACTGAATTACAACGTTGCAGAGATGCGTCACCTCCAAGACAACCCACCAACTCCTGTGGCCAGTACATCGGCACAGGTAACTCTGTCGGGACCAGAGGCAAGGGAAACGGTCCCAAACATCCAACAGAATTTTGTGCACATGAAGATAGTGTGCCTTTATTGTGGTGACCTACTCTCATGTGCAAATATGAGTATCAATTTGATAAACAGAGCATTTGAAAACCACAAGTGCTCAAAACGCCCCAAAAAATATTTTATTTTTTTTGCTCCTGTTGAGCCCTTTCTAATGCCTATTTTTCGTTGTTCCCCCTCAAAAAAAACAAAAAAAATATAAAACTGTTCAAAAAATACAAAAAAGTAAAAAATTGTTCAGAAAAAAAATAAAAAAAAATATAAAAAAACAAAAATAATAAAAAAAAGTTCTTTTCAGAACTACCTCCCCTTTATAAAAAAATTGCTAGAATGTTTAGCACTCTGGCAACCTCTATTTCTTTTGGTTCGCTTCCCGGTTCGCTCGCCGGTACGCGAACCGAGAGCGAACCAAAAAATGTTTTAAAAAAAAAAGAAGAGTAAGTATAAGGGAAGGAAACAGAGAGTAACGTTAAAAGAAAGACAGCTATAGGGAGTAACACAGAGATACTGTTTAATAGATCTATTTACCGAAGAAAAGATGGAAGAGGGTATAATAGTGAAAAACAAAATAGATAAGGAAGTGAAAGAAAAAAAGGAGAGTAGAAGAATAATAAACAAGAGTTTCTTAGAGAATGTGAGTGAATGTTCAAAATAAGATTAAAACATGTGGAATAACAGAGAGAAAAAACAGAAAGCAGAAAAGAAGAAGTAACAGAAAAGGAATGATTGAAACAGCAAAGAAATGTAAATAACATAGGGGCATATTATCAACATAGGTGATAAAATTATCGCTGCTTTTATCGGCAGAAAACTGCCGCTAAAGCCGCTTTTGCGGCAGTTTTCTGCCGATAATGACTGCTTTTATCGGCAGAAATCTGCCGCTAAAGCCGCTTTTGCGGCAGAAAACTGCCACTAAAGCCGCTTTTGCGGCAGTTTTCTGCCAATAAAAGCAGCGATAATTTTATTGCCTGTGTTGATAATATGCCCCTTAGTGTGCTTGAACTACAGGGAGAAAGCATAATGAACTATTAGTGAAAGAGTGATCAGTCAGAGACAGTGAGAGTAATAGAGACGGAGTGAGTGAACAGGAGTGAGGAACTATGAGAACAGAGAGACTGAGAAAAGGAGTGGAAGGAGTAGAGTAAGTAAGTAATAGAGAAAGGAATGAGAGAAGTAGCAAAGGCAGGAAACTGAGGGTTAAAGAAATGAAGCAGTGGAACTAATAGAAGTTAAATGTGATAGAAATGTAATGAAAAGAGTACAAAACATTTACCTTATAATTGTCGTTAACTTAGTCACTTGTTATTTTTATACTTTCAATCTGTGAAGGAAAGAACAAAAATTTGAAAAATATTAAAACATGTATTTAAAAATTAGAAAAGACAAGGGAAAAGATTGAAGGACAAACAGTTTTTCAACAACTTTGACACTTACAGAAGCCTCTGCTTCTCCATGCCCCCTACACAGTCCTAAATATATACATTTTAAACTAACAGTATCTTGTTGCAGACGAAGTGAGGCCTATCTTGTAACATGGTGCATCTTTTGCATCACTGCTGCATCACATAAGTGATGCAACAGCGGCACAAAAGAGGCGCATGGCCATCATAAATCTGCCCCTAACATTTTAAATGATTGATTCAGGATGCCGATAAGGTGTGGCCTATCCAGGGGTTTGTTTGAGGTGAGGCCTACTCAGGGTTACAGATGAAATTTAGACTTGTTGAAGAGCACAGAGGAGATAATACATGTCCATGCCTACCAATGAAGTGAGTCATGTCCACTGCACTCTTTAACAAAGGCCAGACCTCCTCTGTCTCCCTGGACAGGCCTAAACCTGATCTACACAATGTGATTCGTAATGTTAGGAAACACAGGTGATGTAATTGAAAAAAGTGCAATTTCTTTTGCTCATTTCACAATCACATCACTTGTGTTTCCTTTGCTTAGGTATCTCATTGTGCAGATGTAGTCCAGCATATGAAAGAGTACGCAGAAGTGCAGCACTGCATGCAACAACTTTGACACTTACTGAAGCCTCAACTTCTGCATGCTCCCTACACAGTCCTAATTATATACATTTTAAACTGACGGTATCTTGTTGGAGATGAAGTGAGGCCTATCTTGCAACATGGTGCATCTTTTACACTGCTGCTGCGTCACAAAAGTGACGGAACAGCGGCGCAAAAGAGGCGCACGGCCATCATAAATCTGCCCTTAACATTTTAAATGATTGTTTCTAGATGCTGATAAGGTGTGGACTATCCAGAGGTTTGTTTGAGGTGAGGCCTACTCAGGGTTGCAGATGAAATTTAGGCTTGTTGAAGAGTACAGAGGAGATAATACATGTGCAGGCCTATCAACGAAGTGAGTCATGTCCACTGCACTCTTGAACAAATGTCAGACCTCCTCTGTCTCCTGGAACAGGCCTAAACCTCATCTACACAATGTGATGCGTAATGTTAGGAAACACAGGTAATGTAATTGAAAAACTTGCAATTTTTTTTGCTCATTCCACAATCACATCACCTGTGTTTCCTTTGCTTAGGTATCTCATTGTGCAGATGTAGTCGATCATATGAAAGACTACGCAGAATGTGAGCACTGTATGCAACAACTTTGACACTTACAGAAGCCTCAGCTTCTCCATGCCTCCTACACAGTTCTAAATGTATATCATAAATACAAAAAGTACAGAATTAATTATACATGTTAAATGGTTTATTTTTGCTGTTCTCAGAATTTATCAAATTTCACTAAAAACAGTGACTTGAAGGTATTCATCATATAACAGCGGGGAAAAAAAAACACAATCAAAATGATTGTGTTTAAAAAACCCATATAACATAACCAATCAAAAATCAGAACTCCTTAAAATTAACTTACTTTCCATGACGTCGAAGGATATCCTATGAACAGCTTACACTCTGTTGTGCTGTTATTATTTTCAGCCCGCCACTTTCTGAAAGAAAAGCTCCATCGTTTTGACAAATATGTTACATACAATAAATGACTTCTCGCTCTCTACCACACTTTTCCACAAGGCCAAATCGTGTAAGAGCCATTTATAACTCTTGGAATTCTTCTAAGCAAATCCCGTCATTTTCTTTTTCCGCAACTTTCAGAAAGAAAACGTTCAAGATCACTTTCACAATCCTGTACTAATAATATCTTACCCTTCTTGCTCACTCATGTTCCACATTTCCTATGACACTGATACTGCTTACTATGAAGCAGACTTACACTACCTCTATGACTACTACAATTATTTAATTCTCTACATCACTTTTAATCACAAAGCAATTTAAAACAGTACATAAAATTATATCAACCTCTAGAATCATTATAGGCCAGTTACCTACCCTAAATTCTTTCTTCTGAAAACAGAAAGTAAGAATATTTTTAATAAGATGTGTAATAAGTGGATGTTGTCAAAGGACCATCATGTCATATAATAGCTGCAGTTAGAAATGTTCTTCCTAAAATCAACGACTGTGTAGCCATAACATTTGTAATTAAAGTTGAAAACTTATTTTCATCAGGTTTATATAGTTGGAATTTTTAAATGACATTATAACCAAAAGTTTGTTCAAAATATGTCGACAGCATTGCAGACTTACATTACCTCTACTCCATGTTTTGATTGGCTGCTTGAATTAGCTTATTAAAAGAAACAGTTTTTCTGAACTCATTCAAAGTGCAGTTATTTTTCCATGACGTCAAGTGTTATGGTAAGAACACGGTTTGCTTTGGGAAATACTCTGTTGTCCTTTAACTAATCCGTGCCCACCACTTTCTGTAAAAAAAACCTTCTTTTTTTTCAGGAAATAGTTAAAACTGAAAAATAACTTTTGACTCTGTACTACACTTATCCTCAAGGCCAAATAGTGTAGGAGCCATTAGAACCTCTTGAAATTCCTCAGAGCAAATCCCGAGATTCTTTCCCTAAAATTTTGGTTGTAAAAACGCCAGGTAAGAATTTTTAAGGTCAAAAGGCAATTTTATTTTTTAAAGTTAAAACAGAATCATTGCAGAATGACCAGCCGTTTCTAGACTTCAAATAAGCTGTGTAATGTCCTGATGTTGTTGAAGGACCGTCATGATATATAATTGCTGCAGTTACAAAAGTCCTTCCTGATATTGACAACTGCGAAGCCACAACATTTTTAATTAAAGTTGTCAATTTTGTTCCATCAGGCCTACATCGTTGGAACATTAAAATGACATACTGGCCATATGTTAGTATAAATAATGTGGACAACATTTCAGACTTACATTGGCTACACTTCATGTTGTGATCAGCTGCTTTTACTAGCTTATTAAAGGACACTGATTTACTGTCTGGCAAAGTTAAATATATAAATTTTTCTGAGTCTACACTAGTAGTACTTGATACCCTACAGTTCTCGCAGTCATGTTGCCATTGATAAGAAAGGCCAAACAGGTGATCTACATCTACACCTTCATCTTGCAATACATCAAGCATATACATTAAAAACTCCTGACAATCTTGCTGAATATTTTGAGAGAATTGCGTTTGACCTGAACATTTGTCTAACAGATTTCGAATTTCAGACACACTTTCTATTTTTGTTCTATCTGTGCTACATTTCTCTAACACAGAATTTAACAAACTGCAAAATCTTTGATCCGAATTGACCACAATCTCTTCTTTTAAATTTTCTAGAGAAAACAAAACATTAACCACTACATTAGCATAGCAGTTGACACCAGAACTGTTTTCAAATTGAAAACCAACAACATCTTCAACAAAATCCTTTTTCTTTCTGCTTATAATTTCTGGTTCATCGACTTTTCGTCTTTTTGCTACAACCTCTCTACTGTTGGTCACATTTCTTCGTTTCCGGCCTACCACACGTTTCTCAAACAAAGGATATTGAGGCAAATGTGGCGCATACTCTCTTCTTAACCTATTGTATTCCTTAACACAATCTAGATCCGCACAAATGTTTGTGACATCACACTCAATCAAGTATAATCCTGATAAAGTTCTGACTCGTGACAATGCCACATATGCCATACCCTCCTTGAACACAGAACTGCCAATATTCACCAATGCACTATCTACACTTAAACCTTGCGATTTATGGATTGTCACCGCATATGCCAAGCAAACAGGAAACTGCTTACGGCAAACATATAAGTCTTTTACAAGCAAAAACCTAGCAGAGCAACGACCAATTAGCTGTACTTCCTCAATGCCATCAAATTTAATTTTTAAAAATTCAATTCCATCTCTATTTCTGTATTTCTCAAAATCAACAACATTACCCATTGATCCATTTACCAGACCTCTTTCAACATGTAAATTCCTTCTTAAAATTATACAGCAATTTAAGCACACATTCAGAGTCTTTCAAAACCAGCAGTTTTAGATATAGTCTTCTCTAATGAATCCAATTTTGATTTCAAATTCTCAGACAAAATAATTGTTGCTCCCATATGCTCTACTCTGTCAATAGCTTCCAGTTTCACAATCTCTTGGTTTTCTAAATGCAACATTTTGTTGTTGAAGATGGCACATTCTGCAAGAGTTGGCATCAAACATATTCCAGATTTCTTCTCAGTAATTTTCTGAAAAATATTCTCAGGCACAACGTCTTCTTCTGGATACAAATTTGACAGTAATCGTGCATGTAAAGCTTCTCTCCCATGCTCGGTCACTTTTCCGATTCTAACATCTTGTAGAATATTCTTATAATCTTCATCCTTAGCTTGACGCATATTTTCACGCAGTTCAGCATAATTGAAGTTTAACCATATATTGACGTTGCCAATACTCCCTAGGCACTTCCTGGTATCTTCATGCGTGAGCATTTTGAACACAGGTTGTCCTTTCACTGGTGTCAGCTGCAGAAGATCACCGAAAACAATGATGTGTTTGCCACCAAATAACATATCATACTCTGTTTTGAGAACCTCTTGCATTCTCAAATGCACAAAGGCAAGCATGACATTGGAAACCATGCTTACTTCGTCAATGATAAGAAGTTTCATTTTCCTCAAGACTCTTGAAACTTCACAACAAGCATCTCCAGATAACTTGTGGTATTGTAATTGTTATCATGCTCCACTGGCAGCATCAGTAGACGATGCAAAGTAATACCTTTAATGTTATGTGCTGCCAGTCCAGTTGGAGCGGTGACAACACAAGACAGCGATGACTCAGTCCTTTTCTGCAAATAACATGAAATTGCTTTAATGAGGAAACTTTTTCCAGTTCCCGCTTCTCCACTCACGTACAGTCGGACAGGCTTCAACGACGTACATGAGCACTCTTTCTTCTCATGACTTAATCCATGATCTATTTGGTTGTTAACTTCGTCATATATTTTCCTCTGCTCAACGTTGAGTTGTCTTTCCAAGTCTTCTAAGTTAACCGCATCCTCCTGAGCATGTGCCATGGCTCTTTCCACTTCAATCATGGCAGTGGCAGCTTCATTTTCGATAACTGGTCCTCCTAGTGGATCCTGACTCAATGAAACAGAACTCTGACTGTCCTGAGAACTGTCTCTAGCAATCTCGGCTGCAATCGTTGCTTCCTGCTCGATTTCCGCATTCAACATTTCTAGATATTTGGGAAAAACAGGACATTCTATGGTCTCCTTGGCGGCATTGAAAGAGTCTTCGTAACAGAGGAAATCTCCAAGCAGTTCCTCTTCTGCACGCCAAGGCTTGAAAAGTTGCAAAAGTGCTAAATACAAAAACTCTTTTCTTTCAGGAGATTCCCACTCAATTTTCGATGGTTTACCAAGTGGCATTTTCTTTGCTTGACCAGACATCCCTCACTTCCAATTACAGCATACACTCCTTTATCAATATCTTCTTTGATGTTCCTCTTGAATATGTAATTTTGTAGTACCTCATACAGACAAACATTCTCAAGGTTGTGGAAAAGTAAATTTTGCCATGTTCTGTGTCCCTACGTGTCATCCATCATATGTTATGTGTGCATGACCAATATGCATATGTTATTCCCCATGTCTGATTGATGACGCAATTACAGTTGTGTCCACCTCTGGTATGCCAGTTTCCAGTCCTCGTGAATAATACGAATATCAGGCCTATGTAAAGTAATGTTGCCACGTTTCCCAGTGTGCACGTTATTTCATTATAAAGTCCCCGTTTCCAGGCCTCAACAGGGCCCGGACACTAGATTCAGCTCCTGTCTCCTGAAGCCTCGCTGAGGAGCGATCCAGCCCCCACCTGTATCCTCGACCTTTCACTTACTTCCTGCCTCGCAGTGCCCGGTGCAGCTTGGCTCTGCCTCTGAGTCTGCCAAAAGTATGTTATAGTTCCAGTTATCAGTTCAGTCCTCCTCCTCTGCATTCCTAAGCTACTGAACTGCATCAATAGTTTCCGTCATTGTCTAGCCTTCTCGGCTCCATGTTAAGAGAAATACTGTATTTAATAGTCATTTAATATTCTCCATCACGCACTACATGTAGAATAATGCATGGTCCAGTCTTAAAGTCAAGTTAGCTTTTCCCCTCATGACTTCTAGTTTATATCAACATGTTCTCTAAACATCAGATACTAGATAGGGTTTAGGTACATGTCGCTCCGACCCTCCAGACTTTAGTCTCTGCTCCTAGCACAGAGTTCATAGCCCCCAGCTTCTCCTAGTGATACGTCATTGCCAGTTTGCGCGCACCACCAGGTTAGAGGTCCCGGCTCCTTAGGTAGCCCCCTCCAATGTTTCCGCCCCATTCATGACATATTCTGTTACGTTTGCACCACATGTCTATGTAAACGCCCAGTAACACCTACTTTATCTCTTATCTTTCGCGACTGCTACGCGTCACACCTTCTGCTCCACCCACTGCTACGCCTACTGCAATGTAATGCTATGTGTTTGCGTTATGTATATAAGTTCATGTATTGTTATTAAAAGTTAGCGCGCTCATCCCAGACCCAGCCCCGGCAGCTGCCGGGCCACTCTAGCCCTGCCATTCTGTTCCTATGCAGGTTGTCCTGATCCTGTCCTTATGCTGTAATAAACCTGCAGAAACTCCTACTACCTCGAATCTTGACTCTTATTTATTGAGCTATCTGTTATGATATATGCCTAGTCAAAAATAGGGTATTATTTATTTATTTACCACATAATGGCGCCCGAACAGGGACCTGCCCTTTCCCCACGCGTCGGTGAAGCCACGCCGACCCCCTGACCCTCTGCAGCCGTGACGGAACCATACCGGCCACGTGCAGATATTTCTGCTTCAAGTATCCCTCAGGCCCACGGAGGAGACGGAGGAGGCGGTCCAGCATCCAAACGAGACGGTGGAGGAACGCGGCGAGTCCCGACCAGAGCCCAAGCCAAGAGTCTAAGGTCCGAGGTATCCGGAGGCCCACCCGTAACTGAAGTCCGAAGTTCGTCGTCCGTCGTCGTAGCAGTCCAGTCCAGTCCGAAGCTTCCGTTCTTGCTGCCCGGTGAGTACCATTGCTGGGGTAGTATCTACAGGGTCAATCTAAATTGACTCCTGGTCCGTGGGTTGGTGGTACCCAGACTCACTAACGAAGTGTTCACCTAGGTGGATACGGGTCTTGATGCGTCCTTTTATGGGACCGGTATGTTCCGTACTGTTTCAGCAGTGCATCCAGTAACTCTAGTCTGTTCCGTTCTCGAGAAATTCTTGTGTTTCTGTTCTCAGTATTCCAGGTAATATTTCTGTCCGAACTGTAATGTTATGATATTGTTTAATGTATTTTCAATGTCGTGGTATGCCTGAATTGTTTTCCCAATTGTTATTGTTCTTTGTGTATTGTATTGTGTTCCGATTCAAGTTTACAATGCCGCTCTTTTCCAAGTTACGTCAGTTAAAAACTAGAAAGGGTTTATTAGAAGAAGCAGTTCCTGTTCCGCCGAGGGACAGTCCAGGTCATTTTATGTATCAGAAACATGGCATAAGTGCCATATTATATCTAGATTTATGGGTAGATTATACCAAACAGTTAGAAGAAAAGTATAGATGGCCCGTATCGGGTACATGGGATGCCGAGTGTATCATGCGAGTAGAAGAAGCATTATGGAAAAAGAAAGCCAGACAGTCACAGAAAGATGCCATCGAGTTATGGCGTAAAGAAGCGCATAGAAGAACCGAAAAGGAAGTCAGAAAGTCAGAGTTAAGTAGAGAATCCCAAGAACGAGCCCAAGAAAGAGAATTAATCGAGATAGGTGAACAAGTTAGAGCCGAACAGTCAGACAGACAGAGGCATGCCCTTATTAAGGGTATGTATCCTCTTCTTGCCGAGGGCTTGCCAAAAGCGACCCCAGAGGCATCCAGTAATTTCCCGCCACCATTAGTTCCGACCAAGTTACGTCACAAACAGACCGCAGCTGATATTTTTATTTCGTCCTATTTGGACGACACAGTCCCAGAATATGCAAATCCTGTTCGCGCTCCGCCAGTCCCTGTAAATCAGGCACTTCCCGCTCTTCCAGACACCGGAGTACCTGCTACGGTACCCCCGGTCCAGCCAGCATTTCAACTTCCCGCTCCGCCACGAAGAATGTCCGTCGATGATTCTAGTTTAGGGGCCGCAGGAGGAGGTCCTCCTCAAACCCCGCCGCCACACAAGCGTTTAACGTTAGCCGAATTACATGCACAAGCATCACAGCGTACGCCTAGACATCAGACTGTAGCAGAAATAAGAAAATCCCTTGCCGAATGTGTCTATGATCCAGTCCCAGGCGAGGATAATATGGTTTTATATTCGTTCCGCGTAAGAAAGGTGGCCGAGTATCTAGTCACCTTACCGAATATGAAAGAAGATCTAGACAGAATATATCGTTTCATCCGTACAGGGGATGATCCAGAAAGTATTCACGAAGCCATGTCTCAAAGGAAAGCCGAGATCCAGCTCATGATATTAAAGTTTCTGATTAATTGTCTAATAAGAGAACAAGATTACCCGTCTAAAGATTCTGCCGAAATGAGAATCCTGACAAGGTGGAGTGATAATATAGCCGAGGGTAAGCACAAGACCGTCGGTGCCATGGAAAGTATGTACAAGAAAATCCGTAAAGAAATAATAAAGATACACGAACAGCGTAAAGCAGCACAAGTAAGTGAGAAAGAAAGTACCTCTGATCCTGAAGAGGAAGACGACGAGAATTCCGCCAGAATAGCGTATGTAGGAAAATCTAGATTTCCAGATCGCCATTTACGTCTAGAACCCAAGTCTATTTTCCATCATTCAGTACCAGAACAAGGTTCTCTAGAACAAGTGTTCCAAGCTACCGATCACATTCTGAAATCACGAATTGGTTATAGTGAGTTAAGTACTATGCATGAACAAGAACTAGCCCGATCAGCAGTCAGATGGATTACTGATTCTACCACTTTTCCAGACGAAATAGTGGCACAAATGTTTCTGAAAATGCCCCCAGCCGAGCAGCGACTGGTGGGTATGTATATGATTCAGTACCTCATTACTCTGTATGAGGGTCAACACTCTGATCCAGGTCCGTTACATGATATCCTGAACGAGTTACTCCAGTACAGATGGAGAGGTCTAGGTACCGATTTAATTAGTGTCATTCTAGAACAACGTCACAAATATAGAACGTTCTTGAACCCGCATTTTGTTCATGTCTCACCCCCAGAAAGTAAATCATTCTACATAGACAGACAGAATCCGTTACGAGAAGTCCACCCAGTCAAAGGAACGGGTGGCGAAATGCAACGAGTGTTTGTATACACTCCAATCACAAAGATGGAACTCCTTGAAATGAAGAAATTAATTCCCTGTCATGACAAAGATCCAGCAGGGTTCCATAGAGAATTAAAAGACATGCTCCGTATGGGGGAATACACTTACCCAGATATCATTAAAATGTTAAAGGTCCTGCTACCCGCAGGGGTGTATGAAAAGCTAAAGGAAAAAGAATGGGAGGTGGGAGAGAAAAAGATCGATTGGGCAGTTCTAGAAGCTGAAGACAAGGCACGAGTACCAGGTACCGGTCTTGGAGATAAATGTAAAGAATTACCAGAATTATTGATTCAAGTTTTACCCAGATTATTGACAACCAGAAAAGAAGACTGGGATGCAATCTCAGCCTGTAAACAGAAACAAGATGAAGATATTAGTGATTTTTATTCTAGGTTTGAAAAATGTTTCAGTATCAACAGTGGTCTCAAGACAAGTAGTGAGTCATACCCTCACCTTTTTGTTACTAAATTAGTCGAGAATTCAAGCCCACAAATTAAAAATCGAGTTTTGAAAGTCGAAAGCACCTGGCAAGCTAATACTCCGTCCCAGATGCTCCAGATGCTCCAGTACCACCAGAATAGAATCAGAGAAGAGCAAGAACACGAGAGAAAACGTATGAAAGACACGAAAATGAAAGTACTAGTTGCACAATCTGTTCCTCAAGACAGTCAGAAGAGGGGTCCGAATCAAGCCAGCCATCCTGCAGCTCCCGTTAAAGGGAACTGCAATTATTGTAAACAGCCAGGTCATTTTATAAACGAGTGTGCAGTTCTGAAACACAACATAGCTACTGGTAAGACTAAAGAAAGACCACGTCCGCCTAGACAAGAACAAGTTTCACAGATTCCTCAGCCACAGAATGCACAACAGACAGTTACAGCACCGCAGCCTATTGCTGCAACACAGCATGTCACATCACAGATGTACCAGTATGCACAGTCTGAGTATCCAGAGTACCAGCCATATTCATGAAACAGCCTAGAGAGGGAGGTAGGCTTGCCTCTCATCGAGATACCTGTAGATCAAGAAGGTCCCTATGTTCACAGTCAAGTATTAGGGAAAGACAGAAAGTTTTTGATTGATACAGGGGCAAGTAGGACCACAATTAGTCATGCCGAAGTTCCAGGGGCTCCGCTCTCAGGCTCAAGAAATGTTTCCCTTGGATTTTCAGGAAAACCTATCGTTAACGAGATATCTAAGCCAGTCACTCTAGAAGTAGGTCCATTGTCCCGCACTACTGATCTGTTACTTACTAAGTCATGTCCAGAAAATCTGTTAGGCATTAAGACACTGAAAGAGTTAGGTGCAGTTATTTGCTGTTCCCCAGAGGGAATACGATTGTTCCTACGTGACTTTAAGGGTCACTATGTATTACGAGATTTTGATTCAAGACTGTCTAAAGTTCCGCAGCATCTATGGGCGCAAGGTCTAACTGATGTAGGTTACATGCAAATCACACCCTATCGTGTGACTCTCAAGCCAGGTGTAGTGTTACCACGAATCAGACAGTACAGATTGCCACCTGAGGCTGTAGCAGCCTTATCCAAAATTATTGACGAGCTCATCGCTCAAGGAGTAGTTGTAGAAACTGACTCCAACGTATGCAATTCTCCGATCATTCCAGTCATGAAACGTACTGATCCAAATGCACCCCCAGTATATCGATTAGTGATTGATTTACGAGAACTTAATAAATGTATTATTCCGCAGTACCCAGTTGTCCCAGACATCTCTTCCCTATTGACAGCCATTGATTCCGAAGCCACGTTCTTCACTGTCATAGACCTTAAGAATGCATTTTTTAGTGTTCCCATTCATCCAGACAGCCAGTTTCTTTTTGGATTCTGTTTAAATGGAAGGAGCTATATGTTCACACGCGCTCCTCAAGGTTTCACAGAAAGCCCTAGTATTTACAGTCAAGCACTTAAGAGACAACTAGACAACATTCACATGCCAACTGACACTGCCCTGCTCCAGTATGTCGATGATCTACTGATCACAGCCCGTTCTGAACGTGACTGCGAGCGGGCATCACTGACAGTTCTGTATTTCCTAGCCGAGATGGGGCACAAGGTGTCCCCTTCGAAGCTTCAATTCTGTGTCCAGCAAGTGGTCTACTTAGGACACTTACTGTCCAAGAGGGGTAGGCAGTTGACACCCGACCGTATCCAGTTGATAGCGAGTCTTCCCCAGCCCAGAACCCAGAAGGAGGTGCGTGCCTTTATCGGCCTTACTTCTTATTGCAGACAATGGATTCCTCAGTATGCATTTCTAGCGAAGCCACTGATACAGTTAACGACACAGGAGGCAGCCGTATCGACTGTCCTCCCTTGGACATCTGAACATACACTTAGTTTCAACGAGTTAAAGAAAGCTTTATGTCAAGCTCCAGTTCTAGCAACACCGAACTACAGTAAGCCTTTTACACTTTTCGTTACTGAACGCGAAGGTACAGCATTATCTGTTCTCACACAAGATCAAGCAGGACAATACAAGCCCTGTGCTTATTTTTCGAGCACATTAGATCCAGTCGCCCAGGCGTTGCCTGCGTGCCTCAAGTCAGTTGCAGCCACAGCACTAGCTATCAGACAAAGTGATTCCATAGTTTTAGGACACTCCCTGACAGTACAAGTCCCACATTCCGTGGAAGTTCTTTTAAACCGAACACAAACTCAGCACTTGACGATTGCACGTTTAACAGGTTATGAATTGACATTGTTCCAGCCACACATAGAAATTAGACGCTGCAACTTCCTGAATCCTGCTACACTGTTACCATCAGTTAATTCAAATTCTGCCACACACGACTGTGTGGAAGTAGTTAACATTACGACAAAGCCAAGACAAGACCTGACAGACATTCCGTTACCAGATCCCGACCTGACACTTTATGTGGATGGTTCATGTATGAGAACTAGTACAGGAGAACTAGTCGCCGCGTATGCAGTGACTACTGACACCGAAGTTATTGAGACACACCGTATTGATACCCTGTCCGCTCAAGCAGCAGAGCTAGTTGCTCTGACACAAGCCTGCATACACGCCAAGAACCTGAAAGTTAATGTTTACACAGATTCACGTTACGCATTTGGAGTTGTACACGACTTTGGAGTGCTCTGGCAGGAGAGAGGTTTTATGACTTCTCATGGAACCAAGATTCAGCATGGTCTCCTTATTCAAGCTCTGTTAGATGCCATACATTTACCGACATCCATTGCTATCATGAAGTGCAAAGCACATACGAAAGTTACTGACATTATTTCTCAAGGTAATGATCTAGCAGACCGTACAGCCAAGCTTACAGCCCAGACTCCAGACATTCAAGCTAATCCGACACAGACACATACTCCAGACCCGGCTACATGTATGACAGTTAAGGACCCTACACAAGATGTCATAGATATCCAGTTACATGCTACTCCTGAAGAAATCAAGAAATGGTCTGAACAAGGAGGGGTCCAGACAGATCAAGGATGGTTAACAAAGGGTAGAGCCACATGGTTTCTCCCCGACTCTATGGTTCAAGTCATTATTAATACCGCACATAGTCCAGCACATTTAGGAGAAAAAGCTATGTTAGACAGTATCCAGAACATTTGGTTCAACAAGCATTTACGAGCTGCAGCCAAGCAGAAAGTCCGTACCTGTATGATATGTTGTCAGTTTAATCCAGGTAAAAGTGTCCCGGTGGAGCAAGGTGGTTTCCAGCCTCCTGACCACCCTTTTGAAGTCCTCCAGATGGATTATATTCAGATGGAGCGATGTCGAGGTTTCAAGTATGTCCTTGTAGTTGTATGCGCTTTGTCCAGATGGACAGAAGCATATCCAGTCCCAGATTACACAGCCGCGACCACTGCCAAGCAGTTGGTTCGTGAATTCTTCCCTCGATATGGACTCCCTAGAGTCGTATATTCTGATAACGGTCAGCCATTCTCATCTGAGTTGATGAAGCACGTTTCCCTTTTGTTAGGGTACCAGTGGAAGTTCCATTGTGTACGCCATCCCGAAGCAGCCGGTCTAGTCGAGAGACATAATCAGACTCTGAAAATCCGCATCGCCAAAGTATGTAAAGATAAGGGTGTGGACTGGCTAGTAGCTCTGCCAGTCGCTTTGTTTTATATGCGCATGGTCGCACATTCCAGATCAGGTCTGTCCCCGTATGAGGTCGTATTCGGCCGCCCCCCTAACATGTGGGGTACTCCTAGACCCCGAAGTATTACCGATGTTTCATGTAATATGCTGACAGATTACCTAGCTTCCTTGATGTCTGCCCTCAACTCATGTCGTTCACAGGTTGCCGCCGCATTTCCAGACAATACCGAGGTGGCACCGCACGAAATCGTTCCAGGTTCGCTGGTGATGATCCGAAACTTTGACAGATCAAGTCCGCTGGAACCTCGTTGGAAGGAGCCCCGTCAGGTCCTCCTCACCACCCGTACAGCCGTGAAGTTGGAAGGCCGAAAAGGATGGATACATCTTTCTCATGTAAAACTTTTCAATGGATTAAAACCCGTTTCTAAAAACATTTCCAAGGATTCCCAGGATTTTAAGGACTGCCGAAATATTGTTCCTAAGGACTGTCCCGCAAAAGACATTGACACATTCCCTCCTTCCTTGTTAGAGAAAACTCCGCAGCAGGAGTATAAGCATAAACTACGGTCTAGTAAAATAAGTCAGTCAGTTTGATTGTATAAGTCCTCCCCTAGGTGAAACGGTTAGACTGTTTCTGACATGTATAAGATAGACCCCCATAGCGAGAGAGTTAGTAAAAACTCAATTCAATGTATCGTTTTTCTAAGTTTCATATTATTCATCAGCATTATGATTTCCTGCACCAGTTATGCCTTTTTTCTATATTTTTCAGTTCCTCATGTAAACAAGTCTGCTAATGTTACAGTAGAGCACACGTTTAGTGATCTGCCTCCTCACGAATATGCTTACCGCCTCGCTATGCGTAATAACTCATTTATCCGCATGTTACATTATTCACACCAGACCAGCAATGCCACAAATTGTTGGGTGTGTGGTCGACTCCCCCCTTTCCAGACACCAAAGGGAGTTCTGCCACTCTTTCCTTATCCATTTTCACATAATGGTTCATGTGGAGCATGGTCCACGTTAACGTCATCCTCAACAGATATGTCTTTTCTTAACAGTACATGTTTCCCAGACAAGCAAGGTCTTCCCCACAGAACAGGTTTAGATCTAGAAAATGAAGTATATAATTTAGGTAATTATTCGTCGAACTTTATGGTCCTGAATGTTCAGTCTGATACTACTCCAGACTTACCTGCTATTTCAGTGTTACCAGTCAAAGGCGAATTATGTGTCCGAAATAAGGGTTCCGTACATGTAGGACATAGTGAATGTACTACTATTGTCAAGTATAGTGACAGTGGGAAATCTAATTTTAAAGCTTCACGTCATTCTTATTTTGTTTGTGGTCAAACTGCATATGTTCGTCTGCCCCTCGATTGGGAGGGAACCTGTTACATTGCTTTCCTACTGCCACCTGTTTTTCTAGCCCCACCTGACTATCATAGAAACACACATCTAGTACATACTAGACACAAGAGAAACCTCCCGATTGTCGATTATACTGAAACTGCTGCAGAGCAATTCATTGATATTGATAAAGGTGTGTTCCCTTATTTAGGTACAGTTGTAAATAGTAAGCTAATCCGTAGGTTAACAAGAACCCTTGAAGCAGTAGTAGATGAGACTGCCTCCGCTCTAGGTAACTTAACCGAAGAGCAATCCTTTATGAGAATTGTTGTGCTCCAGAATCGTCTCGTCCTTGACGTCATATTGGCCGATAGGGGCGGGGCCTGTAGAGTTCTCGGATCTAGTTGCTGCATTTTCATTCCTAATAACGCGCCGTCTGTTTATTCAGCTATAACCAGACTTCATAAAATTGCCCATCTGTTACACCAAAATCCAGGCACCTGGACATGGTCCGGTTGGTTCTGGAATATAATTTCCGCTTGGGGATGGAAAGTCCTGTCCTTTCTAGGTATCGCAGTAGCGATCATATTCAGCTGCTGCCTCTGTATACAATGTGGCCCTGCGATTTGCGGCATTTGTGCTACCTCTTGTATTCCTAGTCCCAAGCCCCGTTCTAAATCCCGTTCCAAGACCATTTGAGATGAACAAATGGTACTGTATGAAATGATAGATGGTATCATGAATATTGATGTTTCCTGATGGAAACGTAGTGACAAGGAGGGAATGTGGAAAAGTAAATTTTGCCATGTTCTGTGTCCCTACGTGTCATCCATCATATGTTATGTGTGCATGACCAATATGCATATGTTATTCCCCATGTCTGATTGATGACGCAATTACAGTTGTGTCCACCTCTGGTATGCCAGTTTCCAGTCCTCGTGAATAATACGAATATCAGGCCTATGTAAAGTAATGTTGCCACGTTTCCCAGTGTGCACGTTATTTCATTATAAAGTCCCCGTTTCCAGGCCTCAACAGGGCCCGGACACTAGATTCAGCTCCTGTCTCCTGAAGCCTCGCTGAGGAGCGATCCAGCCCCCACCTGTATCCTCGACCTTTCACTTACTTCCTGCCTCGCAGTGCCCGGTGCAGCTTGGCTCTGCCTCTGAGTCTGCCAAAAGTATGTTATAGTTCCAGTTATCAGTTCAGTCCTCCTCCTCTGCATTCCTAAGCTACTGAACTGCATCAATAGTTTCCGTCATTGTCTAGCCTTCTCGGCTCCATGTTAAGAGAAATACTGTATTTAATAGTCATTTAATATTCTCCATCACGCACTACATGTAGAATAATGCATGGTCCAGTCTTAAAGTCAAGTTAGCTTTTCCCCTCATGACTTCTAGTTTATATCAACATGTTCTCTAAACATCAGATACTAGATAGGGTTTAGGTACATGTCGCTCCGACCCTCCAGACTTTAGTCTCTGCTCCTAGCACAGAGTTCATAGCCCCCAGCTTCTCCTAGTGATACGTCATTGCCAGTTTGCGCGCACCACCAGGTTAGAGGTCCCGGCTCCTTAGGTAGCCCCCTCCAATGTTTCCGCCCCATTCATGACATATTCTGTTACGTTTGCACCACATGTCTATGTAAACGCCCAGTAACACCTACTTTATCTCTTATCTTTCGCGACTGCTACGCGTCACACCTTCTGCTCCACCCACTGCTACGCCTACTGCAATGTAATGCTATGTGTTTGCGTTATGTATATAAGTTCATGTATTGTTATTAAAAGTTAGCGCGCTCATCCCAGACCCAGCCCCGGCAGCTGCCGGGCCACTCTAGCCCTGCCATTCTGTTCCTATGCAGGTTGTCCTGATCCTGTCCTTATGCTGTAATAAACCTGCAGAAACTCCTACTACCTCGAATCTTGACTCTTATTTATTGAGCTATCTGTTATGATATATGCCTAGTCAAAAATAGGGTATTATTTATTTATTTACCACAAGGTGACTGTTTCTATTTGGATAATATGTATCCAACATGTTGGTCTTCAAAATATCTGTACTGTTTGGCTCCTTTTCCGCCAAATACTCAATTTCTCGTACAGGTTTCAGAACTCGATTACGCGTTGCAGCAAGACCAAGACTCGCCCAAATGATACTCCTGGATTTGGCATAGAGACTTGCTGAAGACAACCGGTCAGACCATTCGTAAGCTCCGATTTCTCGATGCGACAACATCTTCAGACTGAAACTGTACAACTTCTTACTGAGGCTCTTTTCATGGGAAATGTCCTCCCACATATCCTTCAATTCTGTCTTTTCTTTTTTGGTGATGTAAGATGTCACATACCGAGCCACAGCCATACAGTTATCAGCCACAAACTGTATATCCATGTTAGCATTCCACATGGACAAAATCACTGGGTTGTAGTCGTTGATGTACTTGGACTCTTCGTTCCTTTTCAAATTGTACGTATTTTTGGGTGATTTCTTCATCACATTATGTCGCAGCGAAGACATCAAACTGTTCACTCTTCCTTTAGAAATCACCGGTCGTGGAAAGGCGAAACGACATTTTGTGTAGAACTTGTCCTTGTTTCTGAATTTACGACGACAGTACTTTCCACAACGATGGCTTTGGAAGCGTAAAACTTGTTCTCTTAGGCTTTTGTCTTCCTTTGCCTTTGGAACAGCACATGTAGAATACTGTTCTATGAAACTCATCACTAAGTCATCCGGATCTGTTCCAAAATTGGGTGCATCTTTGATCCACAGCAGCATATGTATATGAGGAGCACCTCTTGCTTGGTACTCCTTTCTCCAGAAGAAATCCAACACCTCTCCAAGAGGTAGATTTTTCTTGTTCATGATAAAAGACATCATAGCTTCAAATCTATAATTGAAGTACATGCATACATTCACTGGATCCAAGGAGCACAGTTCTCCGGGTGTCTTGAATTCGATATTTTCAATGTTTCCATTTGCCTCTCGTAGAAATTTAAGTAAGTCTTCCCAGCCATACTCGGCACAGCTGAGAGTGAGGAACCATGTGGGAGTTCCTAAGTTCCTCAGCATACATTTTAAATCACCATGACGACGGTACCAGTACTCATTAGTACCACTCTGACACGCCATGAGATTGATCAAGTGAGAATCCAAAATACTGTCTTGCCCATTGACTTTATCCATAAAGTCACTTGCCGAGATATTTTGCATGTGTACACCACTTTTCAAGATGTGGTTCACTGCATATGACAGTCCAGACAAATCGCTTTCAAACAGTAGATGAAACAAATAGGGAATGCATTGACGAAACCTAGGATCTTCTGCATACAATCGTAAAGTCCGGTATTCAGAAGCAGGAATTTGATCAGGTAGCTCATCATATCTTCCTCCTTGACCTGTTGGAAATAGCTGTGGGAAACACCGAGCTTCCAAACTTTCCTCCCAAACACTACTGGGACTTCCTTTGGCTTGTTTCATTTGAAACAACTCAATAGCATTCCCCATGACTTCCTTGGAATGCAAAGGATGAACACTATAATGTTCATATATTTATTCATTTTTAGAGGCTTCTACTTTCTCAATTTGACCAGCACACAAATCGCTATCCTCTTCTTCACTTACTTCCTCTTCTGCAACATATACATTCTTGTAGTACTTATTGTTTTTCTTCAAATACAATGTTGCCTTTTTGACTTTCCTAACATCCACTAAATCTTGCCAGATTTTCTTACTCTTTGTCGGAACCCCATTAACTAAGATAACCAGAGGTTCCTCTTCCACTTTCTCTACTCCAATTGTATTAATGTTTTTCTTCAAATCTAGAGGCAAATAAACAACTCTTCCCTTTAATCCTCTCTGTAAATCTGATGGAGGCAATTTCCCTGTCTTTGGCTCCATTCGTACAATAGCCTGAAAGGGATGGATACTTTGAATCAAAATAGATTCATAAGTATTTAAATCCTTCAATTCAGAAGGAATATCAACCAATTCCAGATTATTATGAACCGCTCTAGCAGGCATCCGGTTTTGATTTAATTTGTTACAACAATAAGTACACACACGTTGATCCAATCCCAAAGCAAAACAATTTTCTACCATCAAGTATGGTGCAAAATCCTTCCATTCACTATTATTTTCACTTTCACTTTTCGCATATAAATCCACTAACTTAGTCTGATTCTTATAATAAGTGCGTCGACAACACACACAAGTAAAATTAGGCCTCTCACTTGATTTCACCTGAAACGTGGCAATTTCTTTCTGAAAATTATCTGTACTGGAAACCTGTACACTATCTTCCACATTACCTTCTTCTTCTGGGTCAATTTCAACATTCTCCTCTTTACTTGCAAAGTAACAAAACTCAATTTCTTCACAAATATTCTTCACATCTACTTCAGAACCAAGCAAAAGAGCAGTGCATAATTGTTTAAGCATAATTGCTGGACTCTTAGCATAATACAACATTCTAACTAATTTCCTCACTTTATTATGATGCACTGCTAGCATCCTGAAATGATGAAAAACACTCTGGCATACTCTCCTGGAAAGACAGGCCAGTGAATGACCATGCAAATCTGTCACTTCTCTCACTCTGCAAGGATCTAATTCTTGCAACAACTTCATTTTCTGTTTTAAAGTTTTCTTATTAAATGTCCGTACAAAATCACAAAGCAAATTGATGGAATCCTGTCGCACACTGCAAATACTACTACACTTCCAGATATACACTGGTCCCTTAGGACGTCTTCCTAAAACCTCATTACCTAACACCTCTTCTGCCTCTGTTGCCACAAGTTTTTCTTTTTCAACTGGACAACCATCTTTCACCTCATAAGCTCGACCACTGGTGTCAACTGCATGCACCAAATCATTATCCTGGAAATAACTCTCCTCATTAAAAAATGCCTCACAACTTGAACTATGCATCCATTCTCCTGAAAAAACTTCACAAAAATTACTACGATTAACTGTTCTCTTCAATCTACTATTTCTTTTGAAATCATAAATTGCCTTGTTTAGCTTCCTAATTCTATTGATTATCAAAATAAATAACTTTCACTTAATTTCAAATGCCTGATCAATAATTTTCTCAACTTTTTTTTTTCTCTTATAAAAAACCACTTTCTGTTGACCTTTCTTAATATTTTTTAACAAATTGACAATTATCCTGTTGCGGAACATTCGTCTACGAATGTCCCTAAACTGATTTTTCCTTCTACTACCATGCACAGAGTTATCTCCTGCTCTAGCAGTAACATTTTTGATTGGCCTTTCCTTTCCGTTTAAATTGGTTCTCTTTTTCTGGACTAAAACATTTTCTGTAGTACTACTTTTTTTCTACAAATGTATCTTAGGAATGATTTTGTTGTCTTACCCGGAGCTTTCTTGGTGACTTGACGAGTTTTTATTGTAGAGGACTGCTGCAAGCATTTAGTAAGCTGCTGTCTTTGACGTTTTGTAGCCTTTCGGTTTCGTTGTTTAGATGGCATTATGTCCTTTTGAAATGATCTGCAGTTGAATCTGTGGTAAAATATAATTAAAAATGTTATTAACCACTATTACCAAACAGTAAATCAATAACAGTCGTCAAACATTTAACACACTACTTGTCATTTTTACATAAAATAATTTTTAGTGCATTGGCAAATTTAGTAGTCACAAATAGTAGCAAAGAAATGGAATGCTTCTACATTTGACCTGTGCTGTTTTATATTTGAATCTGAACTAATTTTATGAGCATATTTGACTTTTTTATTAAAGACACTACACACAAGCTGTTTTTGAAGTTGTGTTTAATTTTAAATGAAACGGTTTACATGTTTACTTTTCATTTCCAGTAACTTTTAAAAATAAATGTTTATAGTTCCATAGGCTCAAGCAGGTCAGCTTCCCACCCTATGTCATACAATTCTGACAAATCGGCATCCTCATCATGTTCTTCATCATCCTCAGGATTTAAATCATCCAAGGGATCTACTTCCACTGAAGTTTCAATCACAATTTCAATGATAATATCGAGATCAACAGATTGCATATTATCACTCATGCTTGATGTTGTCGTTATCTTTAAAGAAAGAGAACAACAATGAGATGTTGCAGAGTAAGAGACAAATCTCAGAGACTATAATTGTAAAATTGTTTAACAAGAGTAACATTTTGCAGATATTATTTAACCATGTCCAGCGATGCTGTTTCAAACAGGCGTAAGGATTTGATTCAGCAATGCCATAAATGTGACTCAGTGAAATCTTCTTAATTTTACTGTGTTAGTTTTACAGGGCTTTTATGCAAATGACTGGCCACCCTACAACAAAACGCTCACATGAAATCTGACGCAGGTTTCATGTGGCACAGGACTTTACAGGATGACACATCTGCCTAGATGCATCAAGTTGTAAATATGTCGCAACATAGCAAATCTTTTGCACCGCCGCTGCGTCACAAAAGTGACGCACAGCGGCGCAAAAGAGGCACACGGCTATCATAAATCTGTCCCTAACATTTTAAATGATTGATTCAGGATGACGATAAGGTGTGGCCTATCCAGAGGTTTGTTTGAGGTGAGGCCTACTCAGGGTTGCAGATGAAATTTAGGCTTGTTGAAGAGTACAGAGGAGATAATACATGTGCAGGCCTACCAATAAAGTGAGTCATGTCCACTTCACTCTTGAACAAAGGCCAGACCTCTTCTGTGTCCCTGGACAGGCCTAAACCTCATCTGCACAATGTCATTCGTAAAGTTAGGAAACACAGGTGATGTAATTGAAAAATGTAGAATTTCTTTTCCTCATTTCACAATCACATCACCTGTGTTTCCTTTGCTTAGGTATCTCATAGTGCAGATGGAGTCTAGCATATCAAAGAGTACACAGAAGTTGAGCACTGTATACAACAATTTTGACATTTACAGAAGATTCAGCTTCTCCATGCCCCCTACACAGTCCTAAATGTTTACATTTTAAACTGACGGTATCTTGTTGGAGATGAAGTGAGGCCTGTCTTGCAACATGGTGCATCTTTTGCATCACTGCTGCATTGGTTTCATGTGGCACAGGACTTTACAGCATGACACATCTGCCTAGATGCATCAAGTTGTAAATATGTCGCAACATAGCAAATCTTTTGCACCACCACTGCGTCACAAAAGTGACGCACAGCGGCGCAAAAGAGGCACACGGCTATCATAAATCTGTCCCTAACATTTTAAATGATTGATTCAGGATGACGATAAGGTGTGGCCTATCCAGAGGTTTGTTTGAGGTTAGGCCTACTCAGGGTTGCAGATGAAATTTAGGCTTGTTGAAGAGTACAGAGGAGATAATACATGTGCAGGCCTACCAATGAAGTGAGGCATGTCCACTTCACTCTTGAACAAAGGCCAGACCTCTTCTGTGTCCCTGGACAGGCCTAAACCTCATCTGCACAATGTCATTCGTAAAGTTAGGAAACACAGGTGATGTAATTGAAAAATGTAGAATTTCTTTTCCTCATTTCACAATCACATCACCTGTGTTTCCTTTGCTTAGGTATCTCATAGTGCAGATGGAGTCTAGCATATCAAAGAGTACACAGAAGTTGAGCACTGTATACAACAATTTTGACATTTACAGAAGATTCAGCTTCTCCATGCCCCCTACACAGTCCTAAATGTTTACATTTTAAACTGACGGTATCTTGTTGGAGATGAAGTGAGGCCTGTCTTGCAACATGGTGCATCTTTTGCATCACTGCTGCATTGGTTTCATGTGGCACAGGACTTTACAGCATGACACATCTGCCTAGATGCATCAAGTTGTAAATATGTCGCAACATAGCAAATCTTTTGCACCACCACTGCGTCACAAAAGTGACGCACAGCGGCGCAAAAGAGGCACACGGCTATCATAAATCTGTCCCTAACATTTTAAATGATTGATTCAGGATGACGATAAGGTGTGGCCTATCCAGAGGTTTGTTTGAGGTTAGGCCTACTCAGGGTTGCAGATGAAATTTAGGCTTGTTGAAGAGTACAGAGGAGATAATACATGTGCAGGCCTACCAATGAAGTGAGGCATGTCCACTTCACTCTTGAACAAAGGCCAGACCTCTTCTGTGTCCGTGGACAGGCCTAAACCTCATCTGCACAATGTGATTCGTAAAGTTAGGAAACACAGGTGATGTAATTAAAAAATGTGTAATTTTTTTTCCTCATTTCACAATCACTTCACCTGTGTTTCCTTTGCTTAGGCATCTCATAGTGCAGATGGAGTCTAGCATATCAAAGAGTACACAGAAGCTGAGCACTGTATACAAAATTTTTGACATTTACAGAAGATTCAGCTTCTCCATGTCCCCTACACAGTCCTAAATGTTTACAGTTTAAACTGACGGTATCTTGTTGGAGATGAAGTGAGGCCTATCTTGCAACATGGTGCATCTTTTGCATCACTGCTGCATCACAAAAGTGACGCACAGCGGCGCAAAAGAGGCACACGGCTATCATAAATCTGTCCCTAACATTTTAAATGATTGATTCAGGATGACGATAAGGTGTGGCCTATCCAGAGGTTTGTTTGAGGTGAGGCCTACTCAGGGTTGCAGATGAAATTTAGGCTTGTTGAAGAGTACAGAGGAGATAATACATGTGCAGGCCTACCAATAAAGTGAGTCATGTCCACTTCACTCTTGAACAAAGGCCAGACCTCTTCTGTGTCCGTGGACAGGCCTAAACCTCATCTGCACAATGTCATTCGTAAAGTTAGGAAACACAGGTGATGTAATTGAAAAATGTAGAATTTCTTTTCCTCATTTCACAATCACATCACCTGTGTTTCCTTTGCTTAGGTATCTCATAGTGCAGATGGAGTCTAGCATATCAAAGAGTACACAGAAGTTGAGCACTGTATACAACAATTTTGACATTTACAGAAGATTCAGCTTCTCCATGCCCCCTACACAGTCCTAAATGTTTACATTTTAAACTGACGGTATCTTGTTGGAGATGAAGTGAGGCCTGTCTTGCAACATGGTGCATCTTTTGCATCACTGCTGCATTGGTTTCATGTGGCACAGGACTTTACAGCATGACACATCTGCCTAGATGCATCAAGTTGTAAATATGTCGCAACATAGCAAATCTTTTGCACCACCACTGCGTCACAAAAGTGACGCACAGCGGCGCAAAAGAGGCACACGGCTATCATAAATCTGTCCCTAACATTTTAAATGATTGATTCAGGATGACGATAAGGTGTGGCCTATCCAGAGGTTTGTTTGAGGTTAGGCCTACTCAGGGTTGCAGATGAAATTTAGGCTTGTTGAAGAGTACAGAGGAGATAATACATGTGCAGGCCTACCAATGAAGTGAGGCATGTCCACTTCACTCTTGAACAAAGGCCAGACCTCTTCTGTGTCCGTGGACAGGCCTAAACCTCATCTGCACAATGTGATTCGTAAAGTTAGGAAACACAGGTGATGTAATTAAAAAATGTGTAATTTTTTTTCCTCATTTCACAATCACTTCACCTGTGTTTCCTTTGCTTAGGCATCTCATAGTGCAGATGGAGTCTAGCATATCAAAGAGTACACAGAAGCTGAGCACTGTATACAAAATTTTTGACATTTACAGAAGATTCAGCTTCTCCATGTCCCCTACACAGTCCTAAATGTTTACAGTTTAAACTGACGGTATCTTGTTGGAGATGAAGTGAGGCCTATCTTGCAACATGGTGCATCTTTTGCATCACTGCTGCATCACAAAAGTGACGCACAGCGGCGCAAAAGAGGCACACGGCTATCATAAATCTGTCCCTAACATTTTAAATGATTGATTCAGGATGACGATAAGGTGTGGCCTATCCAGAGGTTTGTTTGAGGTGAGGCCTACTCAGGGTTGCAGATGAAATTTAGGCTTGTTGAAGAGTACAGAGGAGATAATACATGTGCAGGCCTACCAATAAAGTGAGTCATGTCCACTTCACTCTTGAACAAAGGCCAGACCTCTTCTGTGTCCGTGGACAGGCCTAAACCTCATCTGCACAATGTCATTCGTAAAGTTAGGAAACACAGGTGATGTAATTGAAAAATGTAGAATTTCTTTTCCTCATTTCACAATCACATCACCTGTGTTTCCTTTGCTTAGGTATCTCATAGTGCAGATGGAGTCTAGCATATCAAAGAGTACACAGAAGTTGAGCACTGTATACAACAATTTTGACATTTACAGAAGATTCAGCTTCTCCATGCCCCCTACACAGTCCTAAATGTTTACATTTTAAACTGACGGTATCTTGTTGGAGATGAAGTGAGGCCTGTCTTGCAACATGGTGCATCTTTTGCATCACTGCTGCATTGGTTTCATGTGGCACAGGACTTTACAGCATGACACATCTGCCTAGATGCATCTAGTTGTAAATATGTCGCAACATAGCAAATCTTTTGCACCACCACTGCGTCACAAAAGTGACGCACAGCGGCGCAATAGAGGCACACGGCTATCATAAATCTGTCCCTAACATTTTAAATGATTGATTCAGGATGACGATAAGGTGTGGCCTATCCAGAGGTTTGTTTGAGGTTAGGCCTACTCAGGGTTGCAGATGAAATTTAGGCTTGTTGAAGAGTACAGAGGAGATAATACATGTGCAGGCCTACCAATGAAGTGAGGCATGTCCACTTCACTCTTGAACAAAGGCCAGACCTCTTCTGTGTCCGTGGACAGGCCTAAACCTCATCTGCACAATGTGATTCGTAAAGTTAGGAAACACAGGTGATGTAATTAAAAAATGTGTAATTTTTTTTCCTCATTTCACAATCACTTCACCTGTGTTTCCTTTGCTTAGGCATCTCATAGTGCAGATGGAGTCTAGCATATCAAAGAGTACACAGAAGCTGAGCACTGTATACAAAAATTTTGACATTTACAGAAGATTCACCTTCTCCATGCCCCCTAAACAGTCCTAAATGTTTACAGTTTAAACTGACGGTATCTTGTTGGAGATGAAGTGAGGCCTATCTTGCAACATGGTGCATCTTTTGCATCACTGCTGCATCACAAAAGTGACGCACAGCGGCGCAAAAGAGGCACACGGCTATCATAAATCTGTCCCTAACATTTTAAATGATTGATTCAGGATGACGATAAGGTGTGGCCTATCCAGAGGTTTGTTTGAGGTGAGGCCTACTCAGGGTTGCAGATGAAATTTAGGCTTGTTGAAGAGTACAGAGGAGATAATACATGTGCAGGCCTACCAATAAAGTGAGTCATGTCCACTTCACTCTTGAACAAAGGCCAGACCTCTTCTGTGTCCGTGGACAGGCCTAAACCTCATCTGCACAATGTCATTCGTAAAGTTAGGAAACACAGGTGATGTAATTGAAAAATGTAGAATTTCTTTTCCTCATTTCACAATCACATCACCTGTGTTTCCTTTGCTTAGGTATCTCATAGTGCAGATGGAGTCTAGCATATCAAAGAGTACACAGAAGTTGAGCACTGTATACAACAATTTTGACATTTACAGAAGATTCAGCTTCTCCATGCCCCCTACACAGTCCTAAATGTTTACATTTTAAACTGACGGTATCTTGTTGGAGATGAAGTGAGGCCTGTCTTGCAACATGGTGCATCTTTTGCATCACTGCTGCATTGGTTTCATGTGGCACAGGACTTTACAGCATAACACATCTGCCTAGATGCATCAAGTTGTAAATATGTCGCAACATAGCAAATCTTTTGCACCACCACTGCGTCACAAAAGTGACGCACAGTGGCGCAAAAGAGGCACACGGCTATCATAAATCTGTCCCTAACATTTTAAATGATTGATTCAGGATGACGATAAGGTGTGGCCTATCCAGAGGTTTGTTTGAGGTGAGGCCTACTCAGGGTTGCAGATGAAATTTAGGCTTGTTGAAGAGTACAGAGGAGATAATACATGCGCAGGCCTACCAATGAAGTGAGGCACGTCCACTTCACTCTTGAACAAAGGCCAGACCTCTTCTGTGTCCGTGGACGGGCCTAAACCTCATCTGCACAATGTGATTCGTAAAGTTAGGAAACACAGGTGATGTAATTAAAAAATGTGTAATTTTTTTTCCTCATTTCACAATCACTTCACCTGTGTTTCCTTTGCTTAGGCATCTCATAGTGCAGATGGAGTCTAGCATATCAAAGAGTACACAGAAGCTGAGCACTGTATACAAAAATTTTGACATTTACAGAAGATTCAGCTTCTCCATGCCCCCTACACAGTCCTAAATGTTTACAGTTTAAACTGACGGTATCTTGTTGGAGATGAAGTGAGGCCTATCTTGCAACATGGTGCATATTTTGCATCACTGCTGCATCACAAAAGTGACGCAACAGCGGCGCAAAAGAGGCGCACGGCCATCATAAATCTGCCCCTAACATTTTAAATGATTGATTCAGGATGACGATAAGCTGAGGCCTATCCAGAGATTTGTTTGAGGTGAGGCCTACTCAGAGTTGCAGATGAAATTTAGGCTTATTGAAGAGTACAGAGGAGATAATACATGTGCAGGCCTACCAATGAAGTGAGTCATGTCCACTGCACTCTTGAACAAAGGCCAGACCTCTTCTGTGTCCCTGGACAGGCCTAAACCTCATCTGCACAATGTGATTCGTAATGTTAGAAAACACAGGTGATGTAATTGAAAAATGTGGAATTTCTTTTGCTCATTTCACAATCACATCACCTGTGTTTCCTTTGCTTAGTTATCTCATTGTGCAGATGGAGTCTAGCATATCAAAGACTACGCAGAAGGTGAGCACTGTATGGAACATGGCTATGTAACTCAAAGAATCAAAATCTAAATTTGCCAAGCACAGATGGGGGCGTATTTACAAGGACCTTGCACCACGGGGAAATGTCTTAAATTAAAATGGGAAAAATAACATCAAAGGGACTCAAAGGCCTTGTAAATATGCCCCAAGCAACCTATGAAACTCTAGCAGTACATATCAAGAAACCTAATTGATTTCAAAAAACGTTTTTAAACAAATCATGTAAAGCAATTATATACCTACATTCATGGGGAAGTGACTTAAAATGCCCTAAGACACATGAAAGCGTTTTTTAAGGCCCTTGCACCATGTTTGCGTCACTTTTAACATGGCTATGTAACTCAAAGAATCAAAATCTAAATTTGCCAAGAACAGATGGGGGCGTATTTACAAGGACCTTCCACCACGGGGAAATGTCTTAAATTAAAATGGAAAAATAACATCAAAGGGACTCAAATGCCTTTTAAATATACCCCAAGCAACCTATGAAACTCTAGCAGTACATATCAAGAAACCTAATTGATTTCAAAAAACGTTTTTAAACACATCATGTAAATCAATTATATACCTACATTCAAGGGGAAGTGACTTAAAATGCCCTAAGACACATGAAAGCGTTTTTTTAAGGCCCTTGCACCATTTTTGCGTCACTTTTAACATGGCTATGTAACTCAAAGAATCAAAATCTAAATTTGCCAAGCACAGATGGGGGTGTATTTACAAGTACCTTGCACCACGGGGAAATGTCTTAAATTAAAATGGGAAAAATAACATCAGGGAGACTCAAAGGCCTTGTAAATATGCCCCAAGCAACCTATGAAACTCTAGCAGTACATATCAAGAAACCTAATTGATTTCAAAAAACATTTTTAAACACATCATGTAAAGCAATTATATACCTACATTCATGGTGAAGTGACTTAAAATGCCCTAAGACACATGAACGCGTTTTTTAAGGCCCTTGCACCATTTTTGCGTCACTTTTAACATGGCTATGTAACTCAAAGAATCAAAATCTAAATTTGCCAAGCACACATGGGGGCGTATTTACAAGGACCTTGCACCACAAGGAAATGTCTTCAAATTAAAATGGGAAAAATAACATCAAAGGAACTCAAAGGCCTTTTAAATATACCCCAAGCAACCTATGAAACTCTAGCAGTACATATCAAGAAACCTAATTGATTTCAAAAAACGTTTTTAAACACATCATGTAAATCAATTATATACCTACATTCAAGGGGAAGTGACTTAAAATGCCCTAAGACACATGAAAGCGTTTTTTTAAGGCCCTTGCACCATTTTTGCGTCACTTTTAACATGGCTATGTAACTCAAAGAATCAAAATCTAAATTTGCCAAGCACAGATGGGGGCGTATTTACAAGGACCTTGCACCACGGGGAAATGTCTTAAATTAAAATGGGAAAAATAACATCAGAGAGACTCAAAGGCCTTGTAAATATGCCCCAAGCAACCTATGAAACTCTAGCAGTACATATCAAGAAACCTAATTGATTTCAAAAAACATTTTTAAACACATCATGTAAAGCAATTATATACCTACATTCATGGGGAAGTGACTTAAAATGCCCTAAGACACATGAACGCGTTTTTTTAAGGCCCTTGCACCATTTTTGCGTCACTTTTAACATGCCTATGTAACATGGCTATGTAACTCAAAGAAACAAAATCTATTTGTAAAACACTTGACACAAAGCAACATTTTAAATACACAACTTTCTTCATAATTTTCTCCTTAAAGCATACTATTCTCTATTTAAATTAAATGAATCTTTTCTCACCTTAGCAAATACTTTTTGAGTTTCAAAACAGTCTCAGACACACACCAATTTGTCTTCAGCAGAGCAAAAGGTATGCACTCCAGAGGCTGCAACCATCAATGGCACAGAAATGCTGTAATTCATCACACATATCTCTCATGTCACCCAATCAAAACTCTTCCCTCACTTTTTTCAAATCAACACCCTTCCCCCCTCTGCCCTTTCTGCCTTTTTTCCATAGCAACCACCTCCTGAAAGACCTCTCATGTTTGCAAGTTCACACAACAATGTTTCAATTGAACTCTGAACTCTCAGTACACCTGCGTGTCCAGTGTAATCTTTCATAAAATGTTTTTTTCTTGACCATTCAAATTACATCTTTCAAAGAACTCATCCTTGCACCCTAACTTTCTGTTTTCAGCAATCAAAATCCACCAATCACTGCTACTGAATCATTAGCACAGAAACTTCAGAGTTTTTTTCATTACATACTCCTACTATTTCAACTGCCATTTCATTCTCATACTTCATCTGACTGCAGCAGAACCTCCTCTCACCATGTTTTCTGTCTGGATTGTTGGACATAGATACATCCACTGGGCTCAAATGTATGCTGATAACAGAAATTTACACAACATCAATTTACAAAATGTGGAAATCAACTGGATTGGTCACAGAGGATTAAGATGTCACCAATTGATACCATTGGTGAAAACCTTTTTGCATTTGCCAAAACCTGACCTGTTAATTGTGCACTGTGGAGGAAATGACTTGGGCACTTTGACTGGGGTAGGTCTGGAAATGCTTTTAAAGGACACCTTTGAGCAATTGATGGCACTATTACCTCAAACTGCCTTGGTATATTCAAATATATGCCAAAGACAGAAATGGAAGTGGTCCAACCAATTTTGTCCACAAATTGAGAAACCGAGGAAGCATGTAAATAAGTCTGTTTCAGCTTACATGAGAGACCATGGAATGGGCTCCATCTACAACAATAACTTGCGTTACTACATGCAAGATATCTACAGAGCAGATGGAGTTCACTTCTCAGATGAGGGGAACAGAATTTTCATCCTCAATTTAAGACTGTGCATTGGTACCTACTTGTAGGTACCTACATCAGCCACAGGACCCAAAAGCTCTTTTCAGAGCTACCCTACATCTGATGACTCACAATTATTATTTTATTCTAAATTTTTTCACTAATTTTCACCAAAGTACGCTCCCCGGAGCGCTACCCGGTACGCCGCCGGACGCTAACCGCGCGAAAATTTGAAAAAAAATGGGGTTTTTTCGCACATATGGTCCTCCTCAGCTACCCTCAGAAAACCTAGGGGGTCAGGATATGTCTACCGTGCCCCCTTCTACCCATTCTGAACATTATTTGCCCTCCATCTTGTATCTCAATTCTACCGAAACACAAAATGGAGGACTCCCGTAACGCTGCCGGTTCGCGTACCGGGGCGCGCACCGGGAAGCGCTCGCTCAAAAAAGGTGGGAAAGTAATTCACAGAAAAACCACTGGAGACACTTTCACGAAATATAGATTAGCTCATACTACATACCAACCCCTACCATTTTCACAAATTTGATTGGAATTCCATTTAGCCATTTAGCCTGTAGACCTCTCTAAATACCCTGAGGTAAATTACTTCACAAAACACATCTGAAGTGTTGGAATTGACAACCAATTAAAATGTTACTTTCATTTTCTACTTTTTTTACCTGACATTTAATTGGTTATGTACCTGAATATATATAAAGAAAGAGAGAGAAACACAGCCATTTTGACTACTACTTCCTGAACCACATTGCAAAATCATTTTCACTGACAACTTAAACTTGTTTTTAAAAGGTAAGATGTTATTTTATAAATTTGAAAACATTTTCAGATAGTTATATACTATCCCTCTGTAACAGTTAGACATTGAGAAAGGCTTGTTTATTATAATTATGGATTGATTTAGGTTTCTGTGGTATAATTATGAATTTACTTAGGCTTTTTCACAGGCACTTTTTAATAGTACTACTTCACGCCTGAAAAGTACCTGTCTGAACTTAAACCCAACAGTGCCCTATCTCTACTGATATATTTATTTTTTATGCAAATTTCAGCACAAAAATGGAAGGAGAACAGAACGTTTCCTTTGAAATTGTCCTAGAGATTAACAATGAGGAAATCATTGAACCCATTGACTTGAAATTCATGGATGAATCACGGGACAATGAACTTCTACAATGTGTAGAATCTGTGGATTTCTTACTTCATTATCAGGACGGTCAAATGTGGGAAGTTATGTTCAGTCAAAAAGAAGACATATCAGACAGTCAAATGTTAGACGTTCTATTAAATTTTGAAAAAGAATCAGAAAAATAAATTTATATTTAATAATCAAAAATTTTTGAGTCTTTAATCATTTTTATATGTAATTCATAAACTAGTACCAAATTGATTATAATTTAAAGTCAGACTTATAGTATACTGTGCACAATCACAAAAATAAATTTATATTTAATAATCATAAATACTGCTACTTAAATAAAAAAACAAAAAAAACAACAAAAAGAACAATCAATAAACATACAATATTTCAAAATATCATAGTCTATCATTCTTTTTTCCTTATAGTACGCTCCCCAGACCGCCTCCCGGTGCGCGTACCGGGCGCTCCCCACGCAAAAAACATAATTTATTTTTTTTTTGCCCCGCGGGGCCCTTTTAAAGCCTCCACATCAAACCTAGGGGGTCAGGGAGGATCTACTATGCCCCCTTATGGTCATTTCCCCCTTTGTTTTGGCCTCCTCTTGTCTCTCGATCCTACCGAGAGACAAGATGGCGGCCACTCCGGACTGTTTAGAATGTTGACAGACACCGGAGAGCCAATCAGCTTCGCTTCGCGAAGTTCCGTTACGCGTCAGGTACGCGAACTGGGGCGCTGCCCGGAGCGCGCTTATAGAAATATATATTTTTTTTAACGTTAATTTCTCAAAATCCACTGGAGCACATATATTGAGACCTAGCAAAGGCACATCGGGCTACCAGTCCCTACAATTTTGCCAAGTTTCGTGAAAATCCATTCAGCCGTTCGAGCTAAAAGTGAGGCCAACCGCCCTATAAAAATTGCATGGGAAAAACACGTTTTGGGACCCCCCTTTTTTCTCGGCCCCCCCTTGACGAAACCCACCCAAATTGTCAGGGGCTGCTCAGAAACAAAATGTGCCATTTTCCTGAAAATATCAGCCAATTCCGTCCTCAAACGCCAAAGTTATTCGACATAGAATTTTCAAAAATCCCATAGAGAAAAAATCCTAACTATATATACCTACTGGCGACCGCCAGTAGGTAATATATATATATATATATATATATATATATATATATATATATATTAATATATTACCTACTGGCGGTCGCCAGTAGGTAGTTATAGTTAGGACCCACTTTCCATAGGAAATCCACAACATTCTATTTGGAATAACTTTGGCGCTGGTGGACGAATCTTCGCGAATTTCTCCAAGAAAATGGCCTGCTTGGTTCCGCTCCTTTCCTGAAAGTGGGGGGGTGATTCATCAAGTGGCGGCCAAGAAAAAAGGGGGGTCCGAAAACGTGTTTTCCCATTGCAATTTTCCATTGGGACCTTTAGTCAGGGCTACGGCCCGAACAGCTGAACGGAATTACTCCAAATTTGGTAGAGAGGTAGAGTTTGGTTCGCAGATTGTGCTCTTTGTTAAATGGTATAAATCCGTTCAGTAGTTTCTGAGAAAATTACAAGTAAATTCATAGCGATATCTAGGGATGAAGTACGGAACGCTTACGGAAATCCGTACAATTGCGAGCACGAGCTGCATGCTGATTGGCTGTCAACTGTCTGTCAACACTCAAAACCAGGAAATGTTGGCAGCCATCTTGTTCGTCGCTAGAACTGAGTGTCAAGAAAACAGTAAAACAAAGTTGAGAAATAAGGAAAGGGGGCAGGGTAGAAACATCCTGACCCTCTAGGCTTGCTCAGGAGGTCGTACATGGATTTTTAGGCTCAGTGTTTACTTTAAAAAAAATAAAGAATCGTGGCGTACGCGTATGGTACTCGTATGCGGTGGAAAAGGAAAAAAAACCTATAAGTCCGTTTTATTCATCAGGTCTCGGGGGGGCAAATTCTGGGGACAATTTTTTTCATAATGGGGGGCTTGTAAGGTGCCACGAGCACCGTGAAACGCCACCCCTCTGTGGTTTTATTTTGAAGTATGCCGGTGGTGTTACGGTCCTCCTCCCCTCAGTCTCGGCGACGGTCACCCCGATGGGGCTTTTTTTTTAAATATATATTTTTTAAAAGTATGTTTTCAGCTCTCCCTCTCTCTCTCCCCGTACACGTCGCAGGGATCGCCACATTCCTGGGGCACTAATATGTAAAATGACCCTCCAGTCCCGGGTACGTGGACTCCCCGGGGTTTTTTAATGTTGGGAGGGGGTCCCGTGGCCCCCTTAGTGGAACCCTTGATGGTCCTGGGGTCCACCATCTCCTAGGGCCAGCTCTTGCAGTGTCTCGGGGTGCGTATTTCCGGTACAATGCTGTTTGGTATGGTAGGGCGGTACCGTCGCCGCTCCCACTTTACCATAGAAAAACTGCTTTCTTATTTGAAAAAAAGAGCAAGTTAATCTGCTCTCTCTTTCAAGTAAGAAAAAAAGATTGTTTTTCATCAGAGAGAGCAGAATGTAAGCTGCTGTCTGTGTTAAAGAAATGTGGACTGTCGAAGGACACGGGGAGCCATCTGGGATCGTAGGGTCATCGGTGCTAAAAAGAAGAAAAAAGTTGTTTTTGAGAACTAACTTTACTGGTCAAAAAAAGCTATATTTCTATGATAGTATGTAAAACTTTCCGTTTTTTTTTCTGCACCTGTTTTACTCTCTACACATGCGCAGCCTTGTTTCAAAGCGCACGTTTTTTTTTCTTTTTCTTCAAGTTCGCCAAGCAAACCTCTCCTCATCTCAGGTACTAAATTTGCTCTTTTCTTTTCCCGGGTTATGTGTGTCATCCGCTTCTATACTTTTGTAATATATTAATAAACATAATGTATCTATATTTATTTGAAATGTATTGTTGAGGCGCCAAACGTTGATTACATACTCCGTCCACTGCCATTTTAGTAGTTTTCCTCCATTATTTTTATTATACCCGTTACTTTAATTTTACAATCCGGCTATTTTCGATGTGATCGATGAGATTTCCAGCCACAAACACCAGGGTGTTTGTCCATGGCCTCCGATCTTAAAAGAATTGGTCACACGTATACCTAGAAACTAATTTGAAGGACGTAAGCCACAGCCATTACAACGCATGTTCGTCAACACAAAGCCATTATTAAGATTATGCGTTTATCATGAGTGGTAAATGCATACTAGTTGTAAAAGCATGTGTGGTAAAGCCGTATGCGTGCTAATGGTTTCGTGGTGACGATCATGCATGCTTATGACTGCATTGTAATGGCTGTTTCCCCCAGGACACTGCAGAAACCGCATCTGGGCGTGATGGACTCCAGGGCACCAGGCGGAGGGCCACGCAGCCCCTCTCATACAATATAGAAGTCTTTGTGGGGTTATTATTTCCGTGGTTTGAGGGGCGTCATTGAGGCCCACACACTTAATTTTGTAGGGGGGTAGGTTTGCATGGGGAAATGTCGCAAGAGATTTGTAAATGTGGTACACATTGTTTCGTATTAGTTTGATTTCTTTACCATGTTGTAGTGTATCCAGAGAAGATATAACTCAGTACTTTTCAATCCTAGTCTTGAACATCTTTCTATAGTAATTCAACATTATAAATATTATTTTTATTGTGGACCGTCAGACCCCCAAACAAAAAGTAGTATGTAGTTTCTGTTATTAACTTTTATTAAAAGAATAACTGTAAACGAAACTTAATATTAACTATATAATAAACAACTGGAAAAAAACTTTAAAAAAACAATAGTATAAACAAATTGTGAAGGTGACTCCAAAAGACGGACGATTGGTAATCTGCAAAACTAAAAACAAAATTAGAGTTTAGAATTAGGTAGATGTGATTAAATGAGTTGAAGCATTAATCAATCAATCAATCAATCAATACATTTATAGAGCGCACTACTCACCCGTAGGGTCTCAAGGCGCTAGGAGGGGGGGTGCCTTTACTGCTCGAACAGCCAGGTCTTGAGCTTCTTCCTGAAGGAGAGGTGGTCTTGGGTCAGGCGTAGGTCGGTCGGGAGGGAGTTCCAGGTCTTGGCGGCCAGGTAGGAGAAGGACCTTCCTCCTGTTGTCGCTCTTCGGATGCGGGGGACGGCGGCGAGGGCGTGGCTGGTTGATCTGAGGTGGCGCTTGGGAGCGTAGAAGTTGATTCGGTTGTTGAGGTAGCTAGGGCCTTGGTCGTGTAGGGCTTTGTGTGCGTGGGTGAGGAGGCGGAAGGTTATTCTTTTGTTGACGGGGAGCCAGTGCAGGTCTCTCAGGTGCCTGGAGATGTGGCTGTTTCGTGGGATGTCGAGGATGAGTCTGGCTGAGGCGTTCTGGATCCGCTGGAGTCTCTTCTGGAGCTTGGCAGTGGTTCCGGCGTAGAGGGCGTTGCCGTAGTCCAGTCGGCTGGTGACGAGGGCCTGGGTGACAGTCTTCCTGGTCTCGGTGGGGATCCACCAGAAGATCTTCCGTAGCATGCGCAGGATGTTGAAGCATGACGAGGAGACGGCGTTGACTTGTCTGGTCATGGAGAGGGAGGAGTCCAGGATGAAGCCCAGGTTGCGTGCGTGGTCCGTCGGTTTGGGTGCGGTGCCCAGGGCGGGGGGCCACCAGGAGTCGTCCCAGGCGGAGGGCGAGGAGCCCAGGATGAGGACCTCCGTCTTGTCCGAGTTCAGTTTCAGGCGGCTGGTTGACATCCACTCGGCTACATTTCTCATCCCTTCGTGCAGGTTGGCTCTGGCGGTGGCGGGGTCGTTGGTCAGGGAGAGGATCAGTTGGGTGTCGTCGGCGTAGGAGATTATGTTGAGGTTGTGTTGGCGTGCGATGGCCGCGAGGGGGCTCATGTAGACGTTGAAGAGGGTGGGGCTCAACGAGGATCCTTGAGGGACGCCGCAGATGACTTCGGTGGCCTCTGACTTGTACGGTGGTAGGCGGACTCTCTGTTTTCTTCCGTCGAGGAAGGAGGTGATCCATTCCAGTGCCTTCTCCTGGATTCCGATGTTGCCAAGGCGCTGCACTAGGGTGCGGTGGCAGACAGTGTCGAATGCCGCGGAGAGGTCCAGGAGGATGAGCGCCGCTGTTTCTCCGTTGTCCATCAGGGTTCGGATGTCATCGGTGGCAGCGATGAGGGCGGTCTCGGTGCTGTGGTTGGCTCGGAAGCCAGACTGTGAGGGGTCGAGGGATCCATTTGTCTCGAGGAAGGCGGCCAGCTGTTTGTTGACGGTCTTTTCGATGACTTTGGCCGGGAACGGGAGGAGCGAGATGGGACGGTAATTCTTGAGTTCGGTGGGGTCCGCTGTAGGTTTCTTGAGTAGAGCGCTGAGTTCGGCGTGCTTCCAGCTCTCAGGGAAGGTGGCGGTGTCGAAGGAGGTGTTGATAATGTCCCGCAGGTGGGGTGCGATGACGTCGTCGGCTTTGTTGAAGACGTGATGAGGGCAGGGGTCGGTTGGAGATTCGGAGTGGATGGAGTTCATCGTGCGGATGGTGTCTTCGGTGCTGATTGGGGTCCAGGCGCGGAGGGTGGTGGTGGGTGTCGTTGCTGCGGTTGTGGCGTGCGTTGGTTGGATGCTGAAGCTGTTGTGTATGTCCGTGATCTTGTTGTGGAAGTAGGAGGCGAGTGAGTTGCAGAGGTCTTGCGATGGGGTGATGTAGTTGTTTCCAGCGTTTGGGTTGGAGAGCTCTTTCACGATGTTGAAGAGTTCCTTGCAGTTGTGTGCGTTGTTGTCCAGACGGTCCTTGTATGCAGTTTTCTTGGTGGCGCGGATCAGTTGGTGGTGTTTCCGGGTGGCGAGCTTCAGGGTGGTCATGTTGTCCGGTGTCGGCTCCCTTCTCCAGGCTTTCTCGAGGGCTCGGCAGTTCTTCTTGGAGCTCTTGAGTTCGTCGGTGAACCATGGGGATTTTCTGCTGCTGGGCCTGCTGGGCGGGGTCCTCAGAGGGGCGAGTTCGTCCGCGCAGTTGCTGATCCACTTCGTGAGGTTGTCGGCGGCCTGGCTGGGGTTCGTTGAGCCGGCAGGAGGGTGCTGGCTCAGGGAGGCGGTGAGCTGGTCGGCTGTGATCTTGTTCCAGCTTCTTCGGGCAACCTGTTGCTGGTGGTGGTGGATCGTCGTTCTTTTGAAGGTGAAGTGGACACAGCTGTGGTCCGTCCAGTGGAGTCCTGTTGCGTGGCTGAAGGCGATGTCTTTGCTGGACGAGAACACGGCGTCGAGTGTGTGTGCGGCGAGGTGGGTGGGGGTGGACACCAGCTGTTTGAGTCCGAGGTTGGCGAGGTTGTCGAGCAGGGTGATGGTGTTACGGTCGCTGTTGTTCTCCAGGTGGAAGTTGAGGTCCCCCAGGAGGATGTAGTCGGCGGAGGGGAGGGCATGCGGGCTGATGAAGTCGGCGATGTCCTCGCTGAATCGTGTGCGTGGTCCCGGGGGTCGGTAGAGCAGGGTGCCTCTGAGGGTGGTCTTCGGGTCGGTGTGGATCTGGAAGTGCAGGTGTTCGGCAGTGGTTAGGGTGTCGTCGGTGTTGGTCGTTATACGGATGGTGTCCCTGTGGATGATGGCGATGCCTCCTCCCGTCTGGTTGGCGGTGCGGTCCCTCCGGGCGATCTTGTAGCCCTCTGGGATGGCGATGGCGATGTCGGGCGCTGAGGAGGCGTTCATCCAGGTCTCCGTGAGGAAGGCGACGTCAGGGGCTGTGGTGTCGAGGAGGTTCCAGAGTTCGATGGCGTGTCTGTGGACGGAGCGGGTGTTGAGCAGGATGCACTTGAGGTGGGTGCTGCTGGTGTTTGGCTTGGCGGCTGCTGGTGCAGGGTAGGTCCGGATGCAGGTGAACTTGCAGGCGTGGCAGCTGAAGGGTCCGTGGGTGTTCTTCGGGGTGGCTCGGTGGCATCCCGGGATGCCGCTGGTGTTGAGTGCGATGAGTTCGGCGGCGTTGTAGGTTCGTCGGGTCGGCCTCCGTCGGTGGGGGCCAGGGGTTCTGGCACTGGGCGCGGTCCAGGCGCGGACGGGCGCGGACGGGCTTACCTTTGGCGCGCCTTCGGCGCACAATCGGCGCGCCCGCTGCGCGTCAACGCTGCGCGTTCGCACGGTCGCCATATATGGCGAAGTGCGCGGGGGGGCGGAGCAGCTGGGAGGCGGGAGCGGGGAGGGTACACAAAGAAAAGGGGCGGGGCTAGCGGTGAAGGCGGGAAGCGGGGAGGGTTTGAGACGGGGACGAGAAAAACGAAGGCGAAAGCAGGCACAAATGGGGAAGGAAGAAACAAAACAACAGCGAATATCACACAGCTCAATACAAACAACAGATCACTATGGCAACAGCAGGAAGGGACACAGGCCGGGAAGCTGGCAGAGACCATGCCGCTCGATGTAAGGGGGCGTGGTCACGCGGCTGAGCCGGGGCAGAGAGGCAGAAGGCGGGGAGCACCTGCAGCAGCTGGTGGCCGTGCGGCGCGGGGGTGTCCTAGAATTAGAAGTCAAGGTAACACTACGATTTTATGTGTGCAGTGTGCCTGGTACATTTTACTTCTGTTATAGTGCCGCGTTCAATGGTGTCTATATGGAAGTGCCTACTGCGTTACTGACACAAAAGTGGCACAACAGGATTGTAAATATGCCAACGTATTTCTAATGCATTGCAATGAAGGTATTGTATATCTAGGCCTCTGTGCTTACCGCTGTATAAACACTGAGGCCAAACACTGCGGCCAGTGGAATTCACAACTGCACTTCAACTGTTGTTCGACAAGTCAAAGGAGACAGCAGTGTCTATAAGTTTAAAAGAGAAAGAGAAATGATGTCACAGAGAGTGAGAGAGAGAAAGAGAGAGAAAACAACATTAAAACTGTCTCGCAGAGTCTGGAGTTGAGATTTTTTCTTGAAAAGTCAGACGTAGATTTAGAAGCTGCTTGTGTCACTTTTCCCATGTTAAAAGTGATAGAAAAGTGGTGTAATAAGCTTGTAGATCTGTTTGTCAGACTGTTGTAACCTATCTGTTGTCACTGCTCGGAGGTAATTATACATTTTACACAGTGAAGCTGCTTCACACTACCGACTGTCTCCTTTCACAAATGAAGGTAACACTACAGTTTTACGTGTGCAGTGTGCCTAGTAATCAGTTCTGTTATAGTGCCGCATTCAAGTGGTGTCTATATGGAAGTGCCTACTGCGTTACTGACACAAAAGTGGCACAACGGGATTGTAAATATGCCGACTTATTTCTAATGCATTGTAATGAAGGCATTGTATATTTAGGCTTCTGTGCTTACTGTTGTATAAACAATGCGGCCAAACACTGCGGCCAGTGGAATTCACAACTTAAAGACACCTTTGCTTCTACACGTCAAAGCAGACAGCATTTTCTATAAGTTTAAAAACGAAAGAGAAATTATGTCACAGAGAGTGAGAGAGAGAAAGAGAGAGAGAGAAAACAACATTAAAACTGTGTCGCAGAGTCTGGAGTTGAGATTTTGTCTTGAAAAGTCAGACGTAGATTTACAAGCTCTTTGCATCACTTTTCCCATGTTAAAAGTGACAGAAAAGTGGCGTATTTAGCTTGTAGATCTGTTTGTCAGACTGTTGTAACCTGTCTGTTTGTCACTGCTCGGAGGTAATTATACATTTTACCCAGTGAAGCTGCTACACACTACCCACTGTCTCCTTTCACAAAATGAAGGTAACACTACAGTTTTACGTGTGCAGTGTGCCTAGTACATTTTCTATTATAATGCCGCGTTCAAGTGGTGTCTATATGGAAGTGCCTATTGCGTTACTGACACAAAAGTGGCACAACGGGATTGGAAATATGCCAACTTATTTCTAATGCATTGTAATGAAGGCATTGTATATTTAGGCCTCTGTGCTTACCGTTATTTAAACACTGCGGCCAAACACTGTGGCCAGTGGAATTCACAACTTGAAGACACCTTTGCTTCTACACGTCAAAGCCGACAGCTTTTTCTATAAGTTTAAAAGAGAAAGAGAAATGATGTCACAGAGAGTGCATATTCAAGAATGAGTGGGTGTATAAGTGACTGGATGAAGGAGTTAGTTGGATTTAGTTGGTGCGTGACTGACTTTATGAGTGAGTGATTAAATGTGTCTTACCGAATGCATGGGTTAGTGACTAAACTGTCTGAATGTGTGCATCAGTACGTCTGTTGTTGTGTAAGCTGCTGCATGTGTTGATCAATAGCTATATGAGTGGCTATATGGGTTATTGATTGGTTGCCCAAGTATTTGTATGTGAGGCTGAGTGTGTGTATGGGTGGTAGGTGGTGTGTGACTCTGTGCATAGATGTGTGAGCAGTTGATTCACTAGGTGTATGGGTTCAAGAGTGCATGAGGAAACTGCTACACGTCTAAGTAAGTACATATGTAAAACACAGTGCATGTGAGAGTTGGCATATATAAATGACTATACATGAGACCCAGTGATTGTGTGAGTGACTGTATGGATCAATGTGTACTTGTATCAGTGATTGTATGAGAGAGTAAGTATGTGTTAGTATATGTTTGTATAATTGAGGTGTTGTCTGTATAACTGTATAGATGAGGAAATGGGAGTGTGATTGATTCATTGGATGACTGACTAGATATGTGAGTTACTCCATGGATGAGTGGCAGTGTGTGAGTGTTTGTATAGGTGTATGAGTGCATATGATAGTGTTGTATTGATGAGTGTCTGTATGTATGAGTGATTGTATGGGTGAATGAGTGGATGTGTGTGCCTAGGAATCAGTGAGTGCGTATGTAGTAACTGGTATTGGTGTATCAATGGTTTCAGGAATGATAGTTTGTATTTAACACTAGGTGTATCAAAGGTTAGATTAGAGTGTGAGAAGGTGCATCGTATTATCGCATGGATGATGCCATCAGTGATGTCATCAGTGATGTCATTTGAGATGTCATCAGTGATGTCATTTGAGATGTCATCAGTGATGCCATCAGTGATGTCACTGACCATGTCATGAATGATGTAATATGTGACATCATCAGCAGTGGATTGCGGGCACGCAAGTTATAGATAGTCCAACTAACTACAACGTGGGAATTTCACTGGTTTTGTATGAGTAAAATGTTCAGCTAACTATAACTGGTGTGAAACCTATGGTTTTTTCAGTGAATTTCAAAGGTTTTTTAAATGCTAATTCCTAACTATAACGATTGTGAAACCTATGTTTTTTTTGTGAATTTCAAAGGTTTTTTTAAATGCTAATTCCTAACTGTAACGATTGTAAAACCTATGTTTTTTTTTGTGAATTTCAAAGGTTTTTTAAAAGCTAATTCCTTGCTATATCAAGTTTGTAACCTCCAATTTTTAAAGTGAATTATTTTTTTTTTAGCAGCTGTTTTTTATAACTATTAATTATTATATATTTTTTTTCAAAAATTAATTTTTCAAATTATTTTTCCTGTAGTTTTTTTTATCATTTTGTCTTGGAGCGCTCAGGGTGCGCGCCCCCGTAAGCTCACCCGAGAGCGCAGCGAGAGCGTTATTCCCGCGTGCGGGAAAAAAAAGTTTGTATTTAAAGTAAAAAATAATGCAAGACATTTAGTGGCTTACTTATAAAAGTAGTATTTTTTTTTTAAATACCTGTATTTTAACTTTAAACGTATTTCCGAAAAGCTAGCAAAACGTCATTTAGTGCTCCGGTGCGCGCAGCGTAAGCGCGTCAAGTCATGTGACCTTAAAATAACACTTTTCATTGGTACTTTACAGTTTTTTATATAACTAATGAAAACTCCACCCATTTCCTTCACTTCCTCTTTCACTTTGGAGAGAGCAAGACCTGTTCCCTGTTTCTCTTCATTACTTTAGAAAGAATGGCTGCAAGACCACCTTTCAGCAGTGAGGACTCTGATGAGTTTATCCAGGAGGACCCTCCTCAGCCAAAGGTGAAGGAGCACTTCATCTAGAAATTCTTTACTATTCCACCAGGAGAGAAAAAGGTTAATGCTCCAAAGGTGGAGTGCAAAATTTGCCAAACTGTTCTTTCACGGGGTTACCCTAGAAGAAAATATAGTTTTGGCAACTCAACAATGATCCGGCATGTTCAAAGGAGGCACCCCCAGAACTATGCCCGGGAGAGTGTCAGGGACCTGCTACGTAATCCCCCGAGAGATGGCGCCTCAACTTCCACCGGAGGAGCAACATCATCGGGGAGTGGAAGAGCAGTGGAGCTGATACCGAACATTCAATCTGTATCTTCTGACATCACCATTAAATGTAAGCAGTGTGACGAACTGCTTTGCTACGGAGAACAGAGTATCATGCTAATTGTACGTAAAAGAGAAGACCATCGGTGCCCTCCCCAGCCCTAATTTTTCCCCTTTTATTTGCTCCTGTTGAGCAGTTTGGCATTCCCTATTTTTGTTTTTGTTCAGAAAAAAAACCCAAAAGTTTAAAAACGTTCGGAAAAAGTTAAAAAAATAAAACCTAAAAAAGAAGAAAAAAACAGTTCTTTTTAGAACTACCTCCAATTCTCCAAAAAGAGCTGTATTTTTTACAAATTCAAAAGGACTGAGTGAAGTGGAGTGCAGTGAGAGAGGAAAGGAAAATGAGTGAGGGAGCAAATAAAGGGACGAGAGGGGAAGGGAAGGGAAGTAGGGGGATTGAAGGAAGGTGAGTGTGGGAGGTGAATGAGGGGAAGGGGAGTGAACATGGGGAATGAGGATAAGTGAAGAAAGCGGAGTAAGGGAACGGGGGTGAGGAAGGGTGAGCGAAGAGCAGTGAGGTTGAGGAAAGAGGGGTGATAGAGAGTGGATAAAGGCAAGTGAGCGGGAGACAAGGGGAGTGAGGGAGTGAGGAGACAGAGGAAGTAAAGGAAAGAGTGAGAGAAGAGGCCTGATTGAGGGAGCAAAGAAAGATAACTGAGGGAGTGTGGCTGAGTTATAGGGATTGAGTGTAACAGAAGAGGAGTGAGAGACTAAGAGGACAGAGAGAATGGGGGTAACAGAGAGAGAGTGATGGAAGGGGAGTGAGTAAGTAAGAGGACAGAGGGATTGAGAGAAGGAGTTTTTGAAGTGGAGTAAGGAGAGTAACAGAGGGGAAAAGAGTGAAGGAGCAAAGGAAGGGAAGAGACAGGAAGGGAAGTAAAACAGGAGAGCTGAAAGAAAGTGAGTGTGGGAGTGAGGCTGAGTTTTAGGGAGTGAGCGTGACAGAAGAGGAGTGAGAGACTAAGAGGACGCAGAGAATGAGGCTAACAGAGAGAGAATGAGAGAAGGGGAGAGTAGAAGTAAGAGGACAGAGGGAGTAAGAGAAGGAGTTAGTGAAGTGGATTAAGGAGAGTAAGGGAAGGGAAAACAGTGAAGGAGCGAAGAAAAGGAAGAGAAAGGAAGAGAAATGAAGGAGAAGGTCTGAAAGAAGGTGAGTGTGGGAGGGGAGTGAGGAAAAGGGGAGTAAACATGGGGATTGAGAATAAGTGAGGGAAACGCAGTAAGGGAACGGGGGTGTGGGTGGGTGAGAGAACAGTAGTGAGGTTAAGGAAAAGAGTGTTAAAAAACTAAATTTTGTATGTCAAACTTACCTTATAAGTAATGTCAACTTACTTACATATTTTCAATAAATGTAATATCTGAGGAAGAGAAAAAAAGTAAGTTATAATATTTATAATATATATTTCACAATACTAGAGAGAAAGCAGGAGATTAAAAGTCATAAAAGGGTAGTAAGAGATAAAGTAGGAGTGAAGGACTCAGAAAGGAAAACAAAGGAATGGTGAAAGTTAGAGAGAGTGAAAAAGAAATAGAGGGAGAGCAAATTACTAAGAGGAAAATGTCATGGATACAATCAGTGACAGAGAACAAGAGAAAGAGAGAGAAATGAAGTGAAAGTGAGTAAGATACTAAAGGAATGTGCATTAGGAAAACTAAAGAAAGAAAGGAGAGTAAAGAAAGGGGAGTGAGTGACAGGGAAGCAGGAGTGATTGATGGTGGATTCATGACATTGAGGGATGGAATGTGAGTGAGGGTGAATGTAGGGTCGTAAGACAGTGAGGGGACAATGGGAATGAGGGTAACAGAGAGGGAGTGAGGGAAGACAAGTGAGAATATGAGAGAATAGAGGGAGTGAGAAAAAGAGTGAATAAAGGGGAGATAGGTGAGTGAGGGAAGGGGAATGACTGAGGGAGCAAAGGAAGGAAAGAAGGGGAAGAGAAGTGAAGCAAAGGGACTGGGAAAAGCTGAGTGCTTGAGGAGAGAAAGAGGAAGGGGAGTTAAGGATGATGAATGAGGATAACTGAAGGAACGGGAGTAAGGGAACAAGGGTGAGGGAGGGTGAGTGAAGAGCAGTGAGGTTGAGGAAAGAGGGAAGATAGAGGGAGGATAAAGGCAAGTGAGCATGAGAGAAGGGGAGTGAAGGAGTGAGGACATAGAGGTAGTGAAAGAAAGAGAGACAGAAAGGGATTGACTGAGAGATCAAAGAAAGGTAAGTGAGAGAGTGTGGGTGAGTTATAGGGAGTGAGCGAGACAAAAGAGAAGTGAGAGACTCAAGGGACGGAGAAAGTAAGGCTAAAAGAGAGGGACTGAGGGAAGGGGACTGAGGAAGTGAGAGGACAGAGGGAGTGATTTAAGGAGTGAGAGAATTTGAGTAAGCTGAGTAAAGGAAGAAGAATGAGTGAGGGAGCAAAGGAAAGAAAGAGAGGGGAAGGGAAGTGAAGAAGGGAGACTGAAAGAAGTTGAGTGTGGGAGGGGAGTTACGGAAAGGGCAGTAAACATGAGGAATGAAAATAACTGAGGGAAGTGGAGTAAGGGAACGGGGGTGAAGTAGACTGAAAGAAGGGCAGTTAGGTTGAGGAAAGAGGAGTGATAGAGGGTGGATAACGGCGAGTGATTATAAGACAAGGGGACTGAGGGAGTGAGGACATAGAGGTAGTGAAGGAAAGAGTGAGAGAAAAGAACTGAGTAAGGGAGCAAAGAAAGGTAAGTGAGGGAGTAAGTGGAGAAGTGTGGCTCACTGGTTAGAAGCGGCAGACCCCGAAGCAGAGGTCGGCCCGGGACCAGGGTTCAATTCCTGACGCGGCAGTGTCTTGAGCTCAATGTCCGTGGACTTGATAATTATCGCCTAGGTGCCTACGCCAACCATGGGTCCCACTCTGCAACTCTGGGCAATAGCTTGCTTAATCTCCACAACGGCCCCATCAACACCGGGGATGCCTGGCTTCACCTTGGGGGTGCCCATGAGGGACCATCTCACAGGGAAAGCCAGGACGGGTTCCCCAGTGGTATACAGCGCCAGGGCACCCCGAGATGGGGTAACAGTGCGCTTTACAAGTATACTTACATTACATTACAGTGTGGGTGAGTTATAGGGAGTGAGCGTCATGGAAGAAGAGTGAGAGAGTGAGGGGACCAAGAGAGTGAGGCTAAGAGAGAGGGAGTGAGGGCAGGGGAGTGAGGATGTGGGAGGACGGAGGGAGTAAAAGAAGGAATGAGTGAAGTGGAGTAAGGTTAGTGAGACCACAGGAATTATTCAGGGAGCAAAGAAAGGAAAGAAGGAGAGGGGGAGTGAAGTAGAGTGACTGAGAGCTGGAAAGTGGTGGATGGGAGAGAGGGAAAGGGCAGTGAAGAAATGGAGAATGAGGATAAGTGAGGGAAGTGGAATAAGGAAAGGGAGGTGAGGGAGAGTGAGAGAAGGCCAGTGAGGGTGAGTTAAGAGGAGTGATAAAGGATGGAAAAAGGTGAGTGAGCATAAGACAAGGGGAGAATAATATATATTTGATAATACAAAATACAAAATAATTTTTACAACATGTTATATGGTCTATTTTTGCTGTTCTCAGAATATATTGAATTTCACTTAAAACAGTGACTTCAATACTACTCATCATATGACAGCGGGCAAAAAAAACCACAATCAAAATGATTGTGTTTCAAAAACCCATACAACGTTTCAATAAATAATGTAAAATGTAGAAAAAACGTATCTTAAGTCACTTTTGATCCACGTACTTTTCCACGAGGCCAAATAGTATATGGAAAGTCCTGTTCTTTAGAAATTACTCAAGAGTTTTCTTAATCTCCCATTTACCCGAGTTTCTGAAAGAAAAGCTCCAACATCTTTTACATTATGAAACAATAGTTTTATTTATTAACTCGGTGCTTACTTTTCATTAATATTTCCTACAATACTCACATCACACACTACGTGATACACTTATACTACCTCTATGACAACTACATGTTTTTTATTATCTTCACCACTCTCACTTGGAAAGTAATTTTGAACAACAAACTCCATTTTATTAACTGCTCCAATCTTCATAGGCCAATTACCTTCCCTAAAATTTCGGTTGTAAGAACACTAGGTAAGAATTTTCTAAATCAGAAGGCAAACGTTGTTTGAAAGTCAATTGAGTATCATTACAGTTACTCCAGCCTTTTTGAAATTTTAAATAAGCTGTGTAATGTCCTGATGTTTTTGAAGGAACATCATGGTAAATAATTGCTGCAGTTGCAAAGGTTCTTCCTGAAATTGATAATTGCGAAGCCACAACATTTTTAATTAAAGTTGTAAATTTAGTTCCATCAGGTCTACATCGTTGGAACATTAAAATTACATACTGTCCATATCTTTGTATAAATAATGTTGATAGCATTGCAGATTTACTTTGAGTACAGACCATGTTCTGACTTGCTTCTCTAACTACATTATTAAAAGCCACTGATTTGCAGTTTGGTAAGGTCAAATACATAAATCTTTCAGTGTCTATTGTAGTACTACTTGAAAAGGAGCAATTGTCGCAGTCATGTTGCCATTTATAAGAAAGGCCAAAAAGATTTTCTACATCTACACCTTCATCTTGCAATACAACAAGCATATACATTAGAAATTCCTGACAATCTTGCTGAATATTCTGTGAAAATTGATTTAGACCAGAACTTATGTCTAAAACATTTCGAATTTCAGAAACACTTTGTATTTTTGTTCTATCACTGCTACATTTCTCAAACACAGAATTCAACAAACAACAAAATCTTTGATCTCGATTTTCAGCAATCTGTTCTTGTACAGTTTGGAGAAGAAAAAAAACATTAACCACTACATTAGCATAGCAGTTGACACCAGAACTGTTTTCAAACTGAAATCCAACAACATCTTTAACTGAATCCTTTTCCTTTCTGCTTACAATTACTGGTTCATCTACTTTTTTCTTTTTGCTACAACTTCCCTACAATTTTTCTCATATCTTCTTTTTCGGCCTACCACACGCTTTTCAAATAGAGGATATTGAGGTAAATTTGGAGCATACTCTCTTCTTAACCTATTATATTCTTTTACACAATTTAGATCTGCACTAATCTTTGTGTCATCAAAATCAATCCAGTACAATCCAGATAAAGTTCTGACTCGAGATAAAGCAACATATGCCATACCCTCCTTGAACACAGAACTTGCAATATTCACCAAAGCACTATCTACACTTAAACCTTGAGATTTATGAATAGTCACTGCATATGCCAAAGAAACAGGAAACTGTTTTCTGTGGACATATAAATCTTTCACAAGTAAAAATCGGGCAGAACAATGACTGATCTGTTGTACTTCTTCAATACCATCAAATTTAATTTTTATAAATTCATTTCCATCTCTATTTCGGTAATTCACAAAATCAACAACATGACCCATTGCTCCATTTACTAAACCTCTTTCCACATGTAAATTACGTCGTAAAATTATACTACAATTTAAAGATGCATACAGAGTCTTTTCCAAACCAGCAGTTTTAGATATTGTCTTCTCTAAAGAATCCAATTTTGATTTCAACTTTTGTGACAAAATAATAGTTGCTCCTTCATGTTCTATTTTATCAATTGCTTCCAGTTTCACAATCTCTTGATTTTCCAACTTTAACATTTTGCTGTTGAAGATTGAACATTCTTGCAGAGTTGGCATCAAGCATATGACAGATTTGTTTTCAGGAATTTTCATAAAAATATTCTCTGGGAGAATATTTTCATTTGGAAACAAATTTGAAATTAATCGTCCATGTAAAGCTTCTTTGCCATGCTCAGTTAGTTTTCCAATTCTTACATCTTGTAGAATATTTTTATAATCTTCATTCTTTGCCTGTCGCATATTTTGAAGCAGTTCTGCATATTTGAAATTTAACATATGTTAACATTTCAAATGCTTCCTAAGCACTTCCTGGTATCTTTATGCGTAAGCATTTTAAACACTGGCTGTCCTTTCACTGGAGTTAGTTGCAGTAGATCTCCAAAAACAATGATGTGTTTGCCTCCAAATAACACATCATACTCTGTTTTAAGAATTTCTTGCATTCTTAAATGCACAAAAGCAAGCATTACATTTGATACCATGCTTACTTCATCAATGATAAGAAGTTTCATTTTCTTTAGGGCTCTTGAAACTTCACAACAAGCTTCTCCAGATAGCTTGTGGTATTGTAATGTATTATCATGCTCTACTGGCAACATCAATAAGCGATGTAAAGTAATCCCTTTAATGTTGTGTGCTGCCAACCCAGTTGGAGAGGTAACAACACAAGACAGCGATGACTCCGTTCTTTTCTGCAGATATGTTGCAATTGCTTTAATCAGGAAACTTTTTCCAGTTCCTGCTTCTCCACTCACGTACAGTCGGACAGGTATAAATGATGTACATGAGCACTCTTTTTCTCATTAGATAAACCATGCTCAATGTGTTCTGTGACTTCGTCATATATTTGTCTCTGCTCAACGTTTAGTTATTTTTCCAAATCTTCTAAGTTAACTACATCCTCCTGAGCTTGTTCCATGGCTCTTTCCACTTCATCCATGGCAGTGGCAGCTTCATTTTGTATAATTGGACTTCCTAGTGGATCCTGACTCAATGTAGCAGAACTCTGACTGTCTTGAGAACTGTCTCTAGCAACCTCTGCTGCATTTGTAGCTTCTTGCTGTATTTCCTCGTTCAACATTTGCAGATAATTTGAAAAAACAGGACATTCTATGGTATCCTTGGTTGCATTGAATGAATCTTCATAAGTAAGAAAATCTCCAAGTAATTCCTCTTCTGTACGCCAAGGCTTAAAGAGTTGCAAAAGAGCTAAGTAATTAAATTCCCTTTTGTCTGGAGAGTCACAACTCAATTTTCGATGATTAATTAAATGGCCTTTTCTTTGTTTCACCAGACAGCCTTCACATCAAATTACAGCATATACACCTTTATTGATATCTTCTGTGACGTTCCTCTTAAAAGTACAGGTTTGCAGAACTTCATAGAGATAAACGTTCTCAAGATGAGTACTTCTATTTAGATAGTAAGTATCCAACATGTTTGTCTTCAAAATATCTGTACTGTCTGGTTCTTTCTCCGCCAAATACTCTATTTCTTGTACAGATTTCAAAACTCGGTTTCGTGTTGCAGCAAGACGTAGACGCACCCAAATGATGGTTCTAGATTTGGCATATAGACTTGCTGATGATAACCGATCAGAACATTCATATGCTCCAATTTCTCGATGCGACAACAGCTTCAGACTATAACTGTATAATTTCTTGCTTAGACTCTTTTCATGTGAAATTTCCTCCCACATTTCCTTCAGTTCCGTCTTTTTAGATTTTGTGATGTAAGACGTCACATATCGAGCCACGGCAATAGAGTTGTCAGACACACATCGAATATCCATGTTAGCATTCCACATGGACAAAATGACTGGGTTGTAGTCATTTATGTATTTGGACTCCTCATTTCTTCTTAGGTTGTATGTATTTTTAGGTGATTTTCTTGTCACAGTATGTCGCAGAGAAGACATAAAATTGTTCACTCTTCCTTACGATGTTACTGGACGTGGAAATGCAAAACGACATTTCGTGTAGAACTTGTCCTTGGATTTATATTTACGACGACAGTATTTTCCACAACGATGGGTTTGAAAGCGTAAAACTTGGTGCCTTAAATTGTTTTCTTCTGTACTTTTCGGAACAGCACATGTAGAATACTGCTCAATGAAACTCATCACTTTCTCATCTGAATCTGTTAAAAATTGTGGAGAATCTTTAATCCATAGCAGCATATGTATGTGTGGAGCACCTGTTGCTTGATACTCCTTTCTCCAAAAGAAATCCAACACCTCTCCAAGCAGAGGATTTTTTTGTATGTAATAAAAGACATCATAGCTTCAAACCTATGATTAAAATACCTGCATACATTAACTGGATCCAAAGAGCACAGTTCTCCAGGCGTCTTGTATTCAATATTTTCATTGTTTTTATTTGCCTCTCGTAGAAATTCAAGTAAGTCTTCCAAAGCATACTCAGCACAGCTAAGAGTGAGGAACCATGTAGGAGTTCCTAAGTTTCTTAGCATACATTTCAATTCCCCATGACGACGGTACCAATACTCGTTACTACCAAGCTGACATGCCATGAGAATAATTAGCTGAGATTCCAAAACACTGTCTTGCAGTTTCACTTTATCCATAAAGTCCTTTGCGGAAACATTTTGTAGATGTGCTCCACTTTTCAGTATATGGTTCATTGCATAAGAAAGTCCAGACAAGTCACTCTCAAACAGTAAATGGAACAAATATGGAATGCATTGACGAAACCTTGGATCTTCTGCATATAATCTTGAAGTCCGGTATTCAGATGCAGGAATTTGAACAGGTCGGTCGTCATATCATCTACCTTCACCTGTTGGAAATAACTGTGAAAAACAACGAGCTTCCAAACTTTCTTCCCATACACTAATGGGACTTCCTTTTGCTTCTTTCATTTGAAACAAGTCAATAGCATTCCCCATTACTTCTTTGGAATGCAATGGATGAACACTATAATGTTCATAAATTTCTTCACTTCTAGAGACATCAACTTTTTCTATTTGCACAGCGGAGAAGTCACTGTCCTCTTCTACAGTTGTTTCCTCTTCTCCCACATACACAATTTTATAGTACTGATTATTTTTTGCCAGATACAACGTTGCCTTTTTGACTTTCCTAACATCCACTAAATCTTGCCAGATTTTTTTACTCTTTGTCGGAACACCATTAACTAGAATAACCAGAGGTTCCTCCTCTACTTTTTCTACACCAATTGTATCAATATTTTTCTTAAAATCTAGAGGCAAATAAACAACTCTTCCCTTTAATCCTCTCTGTAAATCTGAAGGAGGCAATTTCCCTGTCTTAGGTTCCATGCGAACAATAGCCTGAAAAGGATGCACACATTGAATCAGAATAGACTCATAGGTATTTAAATCCATCAATTCAGAAGAAATGTCTACCAACTTCAGATTATTATGAACAGCTCGAGCAGGCATTCTGTTTTCATTTAATTTATTATAACAATATTTACAAATAGGTTGATCAGAACCCAAATCAAAACAATTTTCTACCAACAAATAAGTTGCAAAATCCTTCCACTCATTATTATTTACCTTTTCGCTTTTTACATATAAATCAACTAATCTAGTCTGATGCTTATAATGAGTTCGTCGACAACACACACAAGTAAAATTAGGCCTTTCACTTGAATTGACCTTAAACTTGGTAATTTCATGTTCAAATTTTTCTGTCTCTTCTATATTACCTTCTATTACTGTATCAATTTCTGTACTGTCCCCTTTTTCACCAAAGTAACAAAACTCAATTTCTTCACAAATGTTTTTCACATCTAATTCAGTTCCATGCAAAAGAGCATTGTTTAACTGTTTTAGTTTAAGTGCTGGACTTTTTGCACAATACAGCCTTCTCGCTAATTTCCTCACTTTATTATGATGCACTGCTAACATCCTAAAATGGTGAAAAACACTCTGACATACTTTTCTTGAAAGACAAGCCAGTGAATGCCCTTGCAAACCTGTTTTTTCTCTCACTCTAAAAGGATCCAACTCTTGCAAAATTTTCATTTTTTGTTTTAGACTTTTCTTAGTATATGTCCGTAAGAAACTGCGAAACAAATCAATTGAATCCTGTCGCACACTACAAATACTACTACAATTCCAAGTATACACTGGAGCCTAAGGACATCTCCCTAAAACTTCACCAGCTAACACCTCTTCTGTATTTCTAGGCACAATCTTTTCTTTTTCAACCGGACAACCGTCCTTCACCTCATATGCTCGACCACTAGTGTCAACTGCATGCACCAAATCATTATCCTGAAAGTAACTTCTTCATTAAAAAATGACTCACAACTTGAACTATGCTTCCATTCTCCAGAAAAAACATCACAAAAATTAGTCCGATTAATTACTCTTCCCCACTTACATTTTGATTTGAACACATTGATTACCTTATCTAGTGTACGAATTCTATTCATTACTAATCCATATAACTTATTTTTCACTTTAAATGCTTCATCTACAATCCTAATTATGCTTTTTTTTTCTTGTAAAAAGCGGTCTTTTTTGATACCTCTTTACATTTTTTAATAAATTGTATACTATTCTGTTTACAAATTTTAATAAATTGATATCTCCTTCTATTCCTATAGACAATATCATCTCCTTCTACAGGTCTATCATTTTTTGAGGAACACAATTTCTTCTTTCTAATTAGAGGTGTTTTATTCTTCTTTGAAACAACATTTTTTTTGACATTTCAAAAACTTCCTGGGAAAATTCTTTGTTTGCTTACCAGGAGCATTATGTTTTTTCACTGAAGATTTTGTTTTGGATGAGTCTTGTATTTCTTTTTTCTTGGACCTTAATTCTTTTTTGTAATTTTTTGCTGTCTTTCCTTTGATGGCATATTCTTTTTTTTCTATAGATGATTATAATCTGTGGTAAAGAAAAAATTACATATTATAGACCACTACAAATATATTACATAGCAATTACAATAAGTAAACAATATAAACACTAGTTTACAACATAAGCCTGATTTACATTACATGTGCTGTGCTTTGTGTCAAAAACGATTTACTATGGAAAATGTTTTCTGGTAAAATGTTTGGCTTTTAAATTTTGGACAAGGTTCACACTGTGTGTCTGTTTGAAATAAGGAATTACATTTTCACATTTTTCAATAATGTCACCTGTGCCTTCTAACAGTTTGCCTCTCTTAGCTTAAAGGGTACTCTGTGTCTGTGTCTCATGTCACTTTGCACGTGCATAATCTCTCTTTTTCTGTGTGTCATTTCTCTCTTTGTGTGTGTGTCATGACATGTGTCTCATGTGACTAAGATCACACTGTGAGTCAAGCTTGATTTTAAATGGATCTGGGTGAATAATATGCTTAGTTGATGTCTTTAAAAATATGGAAGTACATGTTTTTTTAAAGTCAGTTGGGCTTTAGTATATGTTCTGGTAGGGAATCTTAGGCAGCGTGTGTCTTAGGCCTCTTACTTCAGAAATAGGCTCTAAGTTGTGCAATCAAGATCCAGGGTGTGCCTTTGAAATGGAAAAAGGAATGTTATGTCTTGTATCAAAATTATCTGTATAAATACAATAAATAATATAGATATGCGACACACATGGTTAAACAGCTGGCTCAACCCATTGGCAATGCCTTATATAGGACCCAAGACTTGTTATTTACTGTTTCAATACATCTTGCCTTACAAATGTTAAGCATTTAGGCTTTTATTATAACAATGTTACAAAAACATCTCACCCTGATAGGCTTTAAACTCCACCGCTACATGACAGTTAAAGTGCAAAACGTATTTGTGTAACATGATGCAAGTGTACACCCTTGCAAAAAATCTATACCTGTATCTTGAAGAGTTTGGTTATGCTTCTTAAAACGACAGTGCTAATACATAAAAAAATGCTTAGTGCTATAAGCTCTTATTTAATGATACAGCTATTTATTTAAAATTAGAAAAGTGATGAGGTAGGACTTATGGGTGCAGTGTGGTTATTTACTTTCCATGATTAAATGCATGTGGTTCAACTCGTAAATATTTACAGTATATATATATATATATATATATATATATATATATAAAGAGCAATTTGCCTGTGGCAATTTGAGGGGCACTCTGCAGGGCTCTGCCCTCCGGGCTTGTAAATTCCAGCACACTTCACATATTGGCAAAGTTCTCAATTGCCCGACGCGTTTCTGGGGGAACCTCCCCCCCTCCTCAGGGGCTGCTTCCTTGGGATCCTCGATGCTGCACCATGTGATTTCCTGACTTTTAAAGGTACAAGTCCTTCAGGTAGGCGTGTGTTTTCATCCACCGTCCATCCTGCATTCTGGGACTTTGAGTCATTCTTGTGGTGCACAAATTCATAGGCTTTTTAGTAAAGTCGAGGGTCTCGGATTCTTCTAGCATGCAATTTGTACCATTAGTAGGCTGCCTATGTGCTGCAGTGCGCCGTGCGTTCGGAAAGAGTCCTGCGCTCGTGACGCTTCCAATCTGAGTTTGGAAACCTGAGCTTCATCCTGCTGCTCGGACTTCCCAATTAGCAGGCGATGGTGCTCACTCCACGGCCAGGCAGCCGTGTGTTACGTAAAGAGCAATTTGCCTGTGGCAATTTGAGGGGCACTCTGCAGGGCTCTGCCCTCCGGGCTTGTAAATTCCAGCACACTTCACATATTGGCAAAGTTCTCAATTGCCCGACGCGTTTCTGGGGGAACCTCCCCCCCTCCTCAGGGGCTGCTTCCTTGGGATCCTCGATGCTGCACCATGTGATTTCCTGACTTTTAAAGGTACAAGTCCTTCAGGTAGGCGTGTGTTTTCATCCACCGTCCATCCTGCATTCTGGGACTTTGAGTCATTCTTGTGGTGCACAAATTCATAGGCTTTTTAGTAAAGTCGAGGGTCTCGGATTCTTCTAGCATGCAATTTGTACCATTAGTAGGCTGCCTATGTGCTGCAGTGCGCCGTGCGTTCGGAAAGAGTCCTGCGCTCGTGACGCTTCCAATCTGAGTTTGGAAACCTGAGCTTCATCCTGCTGCTCGGACTTCCCAATTAGCAGGCGATGGTGCTCACTCCATGGCCAGGCAGCCGTGTGTTACGTAAAGAGCAATTTGCCTGTGGCAATTTGAGGGGCACTCTGCAGGGCTCTGCCCTCCGGGCTTGTAAATTCCAGCACACTTCACATATTGGCAAAGTTCTCAATTGCCCGACGCGTTTCTGGGGGAACCTCCCCCCCTCCTCAGGGGCTGCTTCCTTGGGATCCTCGATGCTGCACCATGTGATTTCCTGACTTTTAAAGGTACAAGTCCTTCAGGTAGGCGTGTGTTTTCATCCACCGTCCATCCTGCATTCTGGGACTTTGAGTCATTCTTGTGGTGCACAAATTCATAGGCTTTTTAGTAAAGTCGAGGGTCTCGGATTCTTCTAGCATGCAATTTGTACCATTAGTAGGCTGCCTATGTGCTGCAGTGCGCCGTGCGTTCGGAAAGAGTCCTGCGCTCGTGACGCTTCCAATCTGAGTTTGGAAACCTGAGCTTCATCCTGCTGCTCGGACTTCCCAATTAGCAGGCGATGGTGCTCACTCCACGGCCAGGCAGCCGTGTGTTACGTAAAGAGAAATTTGCCTGTGGCAATTTGAGGGGCACTCTGCAGGGCTCTGCCCTCCGGGCTTGTAAATTCCAGCACACTTCACATATTGGCAAAGTTCTCAATTGCCCGACGCGTTTCTGGGGGAACCTCCCCCCCTCCTCAGGGGCTGCTTCCTTGGGATCCTCGATGCTGCACCATGTGATTTCCTGACTTTTAAAGGTACAAGTCCTTCAGGTAGGCGTGTGTTTTCATCCACCGTCCATCCTGCATTCTGGGACTTTGAGTCATTCTTGTGGTGCACAAATTCATAGGCTTTTTAGTAAAGTCGAGGGCCAATATGTGAAGTGTGCTGGAATTTACAAGCCCGGAGGGCAGAGCCCTGCAGAGTGCCCCTCAAATTGCCACAGGCAAATTGCTTTTTACGTAACACACGGCTGCCTGGCCGTGGAGTGAGCACCATCGCCTGCTAATTGGGAAGTCCGAGCAGCAGGATGAAGCTCAGGTTTCCAAACTCAGATTGGAAGCGTCACGAGCGCAGGACTCTTTCCGAACGCACGGCGCACTGCAGCACATAGGCAGCCTACTAATGGTACAAATTGCATGCTAGAAGAATCCGAGACCCTCGACTTTACTAAAAAGCCTATGAACTTGTGCACCACAAGAATGACTCAAAGTCCCAGAATGCAGGATGGACGGTGGATGAAAACACACGCCTACCTGAAGGACTTGTACCTTTAAAAGTCAGGAAATCACATGGTGCAGCATCGAGGATCCCAAGGAAGCAGCCCCTGAGGAGGGGGGGAGGTTCCCCCAGAAACGCGTCGGGCAATTGAGAACTTTGCCAATATGTGAAGTGTGCTGGAATTTACAAGCCCGGAGGGCAGAGCCCTGCAGAGTGCCCCTCAAATTGCCACAGGCAAATTGCTCTTTACGTAACACACGGCTGCCTGGCCGTGGAGTGAGCACCATCGCCTGCTAATTGGGAAGTCCGAGCAGCAGGATGAAGCTCAGGTTTCCAAACTCAGATTGGAAGCGTCACGAGCGCAGGACTCTTTCCGAACGCACGGCGCACTGCAGCACATAGGCAGCCTACTAATGGTACAAATTGCATGCTAGAAGAATCCGAGACCCTCGACTTTACTAAAAAGCCTATGAACTTGTGCACCACAAGAATGACTCAAAGTCCCAGAATGCAGGATGGACGGTGGATGAAAACACACGCCTACCTGAAGGACTTGTACCTTTAAAAGTCAGGAAATCACATGGTGCAGCATCGAGGATCCCAAGGAAGCAGCCCCTGAGGAGGGGGGGAGGTTCCCCCAGAAACGCGTCGGGCAATTGAGAACTTTGCCAATATGTGAAGTGTGCTGGAATTTACAAGCCCGGAGGGCAGAGCCCTGCAGAGTGCCCCTCAAATTGCCACAGGCAAATTGCTCTTTACGTAACACACGGCTGCCTGGCCGTGGAGTGAGCACCATCGCCTGCTAATTGGGAAGTCCGAGCAGCAGGATGAAGCTCAGGTTTCCAAACTCAGATTGGAAGCGTCACGAGCGCAGGACTCTTTCCGAACGCACGGCGCACTGCAGCACATAGGCAGCCTACTAATGGTACAAATTGCATGCTAGAAGAATCCGAGACCCTCGACTTTACTAAAAAGCCTATGAACTTGTGCACCACAAGAATGACTCAAAGTCCCAGAATGCAGGATGGACGGTGGATGAAAACACACGCCTACCTGAAGGACTTGTACCTTTAAAAGTCAGGAAATCACATGGTGCAGCATCGAGGATCCCAAGGAAGCAGCCCCTGAGGAGGGGGGGAGGTTCCCCCAGAAACGCGTCGGGCAATTGAGAACTTTGCCAATATGTGAAGTGTGCTGGAATTTACAAGCCCGGAGGGCAGAGCCCTGCAGAGTGCCCCTCAAATTGCCACAGGCAAATTGCTCTTTACGTAACACACGGCTGCCTGGCCGTGGAGTGAGCACCATCGCCTGCTAATTGGGAAGTCCGAGCAGCAGGATGAAGCTCAGGTTTCCAAACTCAGATTGGAAGCGTCACGAGCGCAGGACTCTTTCCGAACGCACGGCGCACTGCAGCACATAGGCAGCCTACTAATGGTACAAATTGCATGCTAGAAGAATCCGAGACCCTCGACTTTACTAAAAAGCCTATGAACTTGTGCACCACAAGAATGACTCAAAGTCCCAGAATGCAGGATGGACGGTGGATGAAAACACACGCCTACCTGAAGGACTTGTACCTTTAAAAGTCAGGAAATCACATGGTGCAGCATCGAGGATCCCAAGGAAGCAGCCCCTGAGGAGGGGGGGAGGTTCCCCCAGAAACGCGTCGGGCAATTGAGAACTTTGCCAATATGTGAAGTGTGCTGGAATTTACAAGCCCGGAGGGCAGAGCCCTGCAGAGTGCCCCTCAAATTGCCACAGGCAAATTGCTCTTTACGTAACACACGGCTGCCTGGCCGTGGAGTGAGCACCATCGCCTGCTAATTGGGAAGTCCGAGCAGCAGGATGAAGCTCAGGTTTCCAAACTCAGATTGGAAGCGTCACGAGCGCAGGACTCTTTCCGAACGCACGGCGCACTGCAGCACATAGGCAGCCTACTAATGGTACAAATTGCATGCTAGAAGAATCCGAGACCCTCGACTTTACTAAAAAGCCTATGAACTTGTGCACCACAAGAATGACTCAAAGTCCCAGAATGCAGGATGGACGGTGGATGAAAACACACGCCTACCTGAAGGACTTGTACCTTTAAAAGTCAGGAAATCACATGGTGCAGCATCGAGGATCCCAAGGAAGCAGCCCCTGAGGAGGGGGGGAGGTTCCCCCAGAAACGCGTCGGGCAATTGAGAACTTTGCCAATATGTGAAGTGTGCTGGAATTTACAAGCCCGGAGGGCAGAGCCCTGCAGAGTGCCCCTCAAATTGCCACAGGCAAATTGCTCTTTACGTAACACACGGCTGCCTGGCCGTGGAGTGAGCACCATCGCCTGCTAATTGGGAAGTCCGAGCAGCAGGATGAAGCTCAGGTTTCCAAACTCAGATTGGAAGCGTCACGAGCGCAGGACTCTTTCCGAACGCACGACGCACTGCAGCACATAGGCAGCCTACTAATGGTACAAATTGCATGCTAGAAGAATCCGAGACCCTCGACTTTACTAAAAAGCCTATGAACTTGTGCACCACAAGAATGACTCAAAGTCCCAGAATGCAGGATGGACGGTGGATGAAAACACACGCCTACCTGAAGGACTTGTACCTTTAAAAGTCAGGAAATCACATGGTGCAGCATCGAGGATCCCAAGGAAGCAGCCCCTGAGGAGGGGGGGAGGTTCCCCCAGAAACGCGTCGGGCAATTGAGAACTTTGCCAATATGTGAAGTGTGCTGGAATTTACAAGCCCGGAGGGCAGAGCCCTGCAGAGTGCCCCTCAAATTGCCACAGGCAAATTGCTCTTTACGTAACACACGGCTGCCTGGCCGTGGAGTGAGCACCATCGCCTGCTAATTGGGAAGTCCGAGCAGCAGGATGAAGCTCAGGTTTCCAAACTCAGATTGGAAGCGTCACGAGCGCAGGACTCTTTCCGAACGCACGGCGCACTGCAGCACATAGGCAGCCTACTAATGGTACAAATTGCATGCTAGAAGAATCCGAGACCCTCGACTTTACTAAAAAGCCTATGAACTTGTGCACCACAAGAATGACTCAAAGTCCCAGAATGCAGGATGGACGGTGGATGAAAACACACGCCTACCTGAAGGACTTGTACCTTTAAAAGTCAGGAAATCACATGGTGCAGCATCGAGGATCCCAAGGAAGCAGCCCCTGAGGAGGGGGGGAGGTTCCCCCAGAAACGCGTCGGGCAATTGAGAACTTTGCCAATATGTGAAGTGTGCTGGAATTTACAAGCCCGGAGGGCAGAGCCCTGCAGAGTGCCCCTCAAATTGCCACAGGCAAATTGCTCTTTATATATATATATATATATAAATATATATTCACTGAAAAAAACATGGGTTATAGACCATATATAGTTAGGAATTTGCATTTACACAACCTTGAAAATTCACTGGAAAAACCATAGGTTAGAGACCATATATAGTTAGCTGGACATTTTATTGACATAAAACCAATGAAATTCCATATATAGTTAGTTGCACTAACTATATATCGCGCACCCGCAATCCACTGCTGATGATGTCACATATTACATCATTCATGACATGGTCAGTGACATCACTGATGACATCACTGATGACATCTCAAATGACATCACTGATGACATCACTGATGACATCTCAAATGACATCACTGATGACATCATCTAGTGTCTGTGTGTTTTTGTAAAGTTTAAATATGTTTTACATATTGAAGAATGAGTGGATGTATGGAAGACTGAGTGTGTGTGTGGCTGGCTGGGAGGTGTGTGACTCTGTGCATATCAATGTGTACTTGTATCAGTGATTGTATAAGAGAGTAAGTATGTGTTAGTATATGTGTGAAAAGTATGGTGTTCTGTGTTTAACTGTATAGATGAGGAAATCGAAGTGTGATTGATTCTTCACAGGACTGACTAGGTGTATGAGTGCATATGATAGTGTTGTAATAATGAGTGACTGTATGTATGAGTGATTGTATGGGTGAATGAGTGAATGTGTGTGTAGACGTAGGAATCAGTGAGTGCGTATGTAGTAACTGGTATTGGTGTGTCATGATGTCATCAGTGATGTCATTTGAGATGTCATCAGTGATGTCATTTGAGATGTCATCAGTGATGTCATCAGTGATGTCACTGAAGTATGGTGTTCTGTGTTTAACTGTATAGATGAGGAAATGGAAGTGTGATTGATTCTTTACAGGACTGACTAGGTGTGTGAGTAACTCCATGGATGAGTGGCAGTGTGTGAGTGTCTGCATAGGTGTATGAGTGCATATGATAGTGTTGTAATAATGAGTGACTGTATGTATGAGTGATTGTATGGGTGAATGAGTGAATGTGTGTGTAGACGTAGGAATCAGTGAGTGCGTATGTAGTAACTGGTATTGGTGTGTCATGATGTCATCAGTGATGTAATATGTGACATCATCAGCAGTGGATTGCGGGTGCGCGATATATAGTTAGTGCAACTAACTATATATGGAATTTCATTGGTTTTATGTCAATAAAATGTCCAGCTAACTATATATGGTCTCTAACCTATGGTTTTTTCAGTGAATTTTCAAGGTTGTGTAAATGCAAATTCCTAACTATATATGGTCTATAACCTATGGTTTTTTCAGTGAATTTCATTGGTTTTTTAAAAGCTAATATCTATAGCTGTAAAATATATTCTTTATTACGTGACGTATCACGTAGCCACGTGAGACGCCTCATGACGCGTCGCATAACCGTGACGTATCGGCTCTGCAGCGCAAACAAAACCCGTAACGTAAGCGTGCCGGAGCACGCTTACAGATATATATATTTTTTTTAACCTTAATTAGACAAAATCCACACGTGCACATATCTTGAGGCCTTGCAAAGGCACATCAAACAAACAGTCCCTACAATTTTGCCAAGTTTTCTGGAAATCTATTCCCTTCATTTTTTTTTTACTGTTTCTCTTGGTTTTCCCCTTGTTAAGCTTACCGGGACGCTACCCGGTACGCGAACCGGACGCTCCAAAAACACAAGATGGCGGACTCCCGTTACGCTGCCGGTTAGCTGCCCGGTTCGCTTACCGGGAAGCGCCTCTACCGCGAAAAATCGCGGGGGACTTTAATATCCCCCTCATCAATCCTAGGGGGTCAGGAGTGGTCTACCTTGCCCCCTTTCCTTCATTTCCCCCTTCGTTTTTCATCACATCTTGTCTCTCGATCGTACCGAGAGACAAGATGGCGGCCGCTCCGGACTGTTTAGAATGTTGACAGACACCGGAGAGCCAATCAGCTTCGCTTCGCGAAGTTCCGTTACGCGTCAGGTACGCGAACCGGGGCGCTAACCGGAGCGCTGTCACAGATATATATATTTTTTTAACGTTAATTTCTCAAAATCCACTGGAGCACATATATTGAGACATAGCAAAGGCACGTCGGGCAAACCATATCTACAATTTTGCCAAGTTTCATGTAAATCTATTCAGCCGTTCGAGCTAAAAGTGAGTCCAACCGCCCTATGGAAAAATGAATGGGAAAAATGCGTTTTGGGACCCCCCTTTTTTCTCGGCCCCCCCTTGACGAAACCCCCCCCAAATTTTCAGGGGCTGCTCAAAAACAAAATGTGCCATTTTCCTGAAAATGTCAGCCAATTCCGTCCACAAACGCCAAAGTTATTAGACATAGAATTTTCAGAAATCCCATAGAGAAAAAATCCTAACTATATATACCCACTGGCTATCGCCAGTAGGTAATATACATATATAAACATATATAATCTGCATATCTATATAAATATAAATGCATGCATACATATACATATATGCATACATATGCATGTTATTTACATGAAAGTTTTAAAAACACTAATAAAAGCAAAGCTAAAAAGCCACCTCATTACAAACAGAATGGCTTTAACCCCTTCGACGCTGATGACGAGCTGGGCTCGTCATGAGGTAGCCTCCTCGCACGCTCATGACGAGCCCAGCTCGTCACGTAAAGTGCGCTTTTAAAAAAGTCAGCGTACGAGCGGAATTCCGCCCGCACGCATGCGGTTAACTTAAACGAGGGCGAGATCTATTGCATTTTCAATGCTTGTTTACTTTGGTTCTATCAAGAAGGCATTCAGATGTGTCACACATTTGCCATAAATTCTGAATGTTAGCACTCTAGTTGCTCATTAGATCACTGTAGTAAAGCTAGTGCTCACCAGGGAAGTCTGCTGCTAATCATGGTTTGCAGCCATTTTCCCACATTTTTTATCCCGCAGACTTTCAGTCCGCATACCATTATCCCGCAAGGTCATTGACCTCGCATACCATTATCCCGCATTTTTTCAAAGCGCATGTGCATTTATCGCGCATGCCTTTACAAAGAATTACGTTTTAAAGGCATGTATGGTAAATGCATTTGCGTTGTGAAAACCACGATGACGAGAGAGGTAAGTGGGTTTGTGTTAATTTTTTCGTGGGTTAGTGATTGTGTAGTGTAGTGTAGTGTTGTGTAGTGTAGTGTTGTGTTAGTGTAGTGTAGAGTTGTGGTGGTTGTTTAGTGTAGGGTCATGCTGGGGGTAGTGTTTTAGGGTTTAGGGTTGTGTTGTAGTGTTTGCGTAGTGTAGGGTCATGCTGGGGGTAGTGTTTTAGGGTTTAGGGTAGTGTTGTAGTGTTTGCGTAGTGTAGGGTCATGCTGGGGGTAGTGTTTTAGGGTTTAGGGTTGTGTTGTAGTGTTTGCGTAGTGTAGGGTCATGCTGGGGCTAGTGTTTTAGGGTTTAGGGTTGTGTTGTAGTGTTTGCGTAGTGTAGGGTCATGCTGGGGGTAGTGTTTTAGGGTTTAGGGTAGTGTTGTAGTGTTTGCGTAGTGTAGGGTCATGCTGGGGGTAGTGTTTTAGGGTTTAGGGTTGTGTTGTAGTGTTTGCGTAGTGTAGGGTCATGCTGGGGCTAGTGTTTTAGGGTTTAGGGTAGTGTTGTAGTGTTTGCGTAGTGTAGGGTCATGCTGGGCGTAGTGTTTTAGGGTTTAGGATAGTGTTGTAGTGTTTGCGTAGTGTAGGGTCATGCTGGGGGTAGTGTTTTAGGGTTTTGGGTAGTGTTGTAGTGTTTGCGTAGTGTAGGGTCATGCTGGGGTGTAGTATTTTAGGGTTTAGGGTAGTGTTGTAGTGTTTGCGTAGTGTAGGGTCATGCTGGGGGTAGTGTTTTAGGGTCTTGGGTAGTGTTGTAGTGTTTGCGTAGTGTAGGGTCATGCTGGGGGTAGTGTTTTAGGGTTTTGGGTAGTGTTGTAGTGTTTGGGTAGTGTAGGGTCATGCTGGGGTGTAGTGTTTTAGGGTTTTGGGTAGTGTTGTAGTGTTTGCGTAGTGTAGGGTCATGCTGGGGTGTAGTGTTTTAGGGTTTTGGGTAGTGTTGTAGTGTTTGCGTAGTGTAGGGTCATGCTGGGGGTAGTGTTTTAGGGTTTTGGGTAGTGTTGTAGTGTTTGCGTAGTGTAGGGTCATGCTGGGGGTAGTGTTTTAGGGTTTTGGGTAGTGCTGTAGTGTTTGCGTAGTGTAGGGTCATGCTGGGGGTAGTGTTTTGGGGTTTTGGGTAGTGCTGTAGTGTTTGCGTAGTGTAGGGTCATGCTGGGGGTAGTGTTTTGGGGTTTTGGGTAGTGCTGTAGTGTTTGCGTAGTGTAGGGTCATGCTGGGGGTAGTGTTTTAGGGTTTTGGGTAGTGTTTTAGTGTTTGCGTAGTGTAGGGTCATGCTGGGGGTAGTGTTTTAGGGTTTTGGGTAGTGTTGTAGTGTTTGCGTAGTGTAGGGTCATGCTGGGGGTAGTGTTTTAGGGTTTAGGGTAGTGTTGTAGTGTTTGCGTTGTGTAGGGTCATGCTGGGGGTAGTGTTTTAGGGTTTAGGGTAGTGTTGTAGTGTTTGCGTAGTGTAGGGTCATGCTGGGGGTAGTGTTTTAGGGTTTAGGGTAGTGTTGTAGTGTTTGCGTAGTGTAGGGTCATGCTGGGGTGTAGTGTTTTAGGGTTTTGGGTAGTGTTGTAGTGTTTGCGTAGTGTAGGGTCATGCTGGGGGTAGTGTTTTAGGGTAGTGTTGTAGTGTTTGCGTAGTGTAGGGTCATGCTGGGGTGTAGTGTTTTAGGGTTTTGGGTAGTGTTGTAGTGTTTGCGTAGTGTAGGGTCATGCTGGGGGTAGTGTTTTAGGGTTTAGGGTAGTGTTGTAGTGTTTGCGTAGTGTAGGGTCATGCTGGGGGTAGTGTTTTAGGGTTTAGGGTTGTGTTGTAGTGTTTGCGTAGTGTAGGGTCATGCTGGGGGTAGTGTTTTAGGGTTTAGGGTTGTGTTGTAGTGTTTGTGTAGTGTAGGGTCATGCTGGGGGTAGTGTTTTAGGGTTTAGGGTAGTGTTGTAGTGTTTGCGTAGTGTAGGGTCATGCTGGGGTGTAGTGTTTTGGGGTTTTGGGTAGTGTTGTAGTGTTTGCGTAGTGTAGGGTCATGCTGGGGGTAGTGTTTTAGGGTTTAGGGTAGTGTTGTAGTGTTTGTGTAGTGTAGGGTCATGCTGGGGGTAGTGTTTTAGGGTTTAGGGTAGTGTTGTACTGTTTGTGTAGTGTAGGGTCATGCTGGGGGTAGTGTTTTAGGGTTTAGGGTAGTTTAGTTGTTTAGTGGATGCTAAAGGCATATTCGTTCTAAAAGTTTTCGTTATTTTAATTTGCGGCCTAATAGTACATGCGGGATTTTTTTTGCGGACTGATGGTATGCGGGATTTCGTCATATATTCACTAATCATACTTTCTATGGCAAAATGAACCCCCTCATTTTGTTCCTTTTTAAATTAAATGTTTTAAGAGTTACCACTTTATTCCAATCAAGATGGCTTCAGGTGTGCCATACCTTTGTAATAAGTAGGACTGTTAGCACTCTAGTTGTTCTTTAGAACACTCTGGGACATTCTGTCATTGGGCTATAGTTGGGCTACATCTGGCTGATATTTGGGCTACATTTGTTTTTTTTTGTCTCTGGTGGCCATCTTTGGGCTACATTGGGCTACATTGGGCTACATTGGGCTACATTGGGCTACATTTGGGCTCCAACATATATATAGCCCAATGTAGCCCAATATATATTTTTCAAAGTTAATTTTCGTAAAAACCACTGGAGCCTATATCTTGAGACATAGCAAAGGCACATCGGGCTACCAGTCCCTACAATTTTGCCAAGTTTGGTGTAAATCCATTCAGCCGTTCAGGCTAAAAGTGAGGCCAACCGCCCTATGGAAAATTACATGGGAAAAACACATTTTGGGACCCCCCTTTTTTCTCGGCCCCCCCTTGACGAAACCCCCCCAAATTTTCAGGGGCTGCTCAGAAACAAAATGTTCCATTTTCCTGAAAATTTCAGCCAATTCTGTCCTCAAACGCCAAAGGTATTCGACATAGAATTTTCAAAAATCCCATAGGAAAAAAATCCTAACTATATATACCTACTGGCTATCGCCAGTAGGTAATATATATATATATATTCACTGAAAAAACCATAGGTTTCACACCAGTTATAGTTAGCTGGAAATTTTACTGCCATAAAACCATTGAAATTCCCACGTTATAGTTAGTTGGACTCACTATAACTTGCGCGTGCAATGCACTGCTGATGACGTCACATATTACATCACTCATGACATGGTCAGTGACATCACTCATGACATCACTGATGACACCATCCAGTGAATGTGTGTCTTTCCAAAAAATAAATATGTGTTATATATGTATATGTAAAAGTTGATGGAAGAATAAATGTTTAAATAAGTGTTTACATGGATGTTTTAGAAAAAAAAAATATTGGTTAACTGGCTTATTAAGTGTATCTTAGGCAATACATATATTAGTGAGTAATGTTTAAATATTTAAATATAAGGATTAGTGTTTCACTTTGTGTATAAGTGGCTGCATGGGTTGGTGAGTAGCTACATGTGTATGTATATGGGTTATTAGATGTCTGTTTTAATATCAGTATGAGTGTCTATATTGTTTGGTGGGGGTATTACTTAGCACATAGATGCATGAATGACTGACTCTCTGTTTGTATGTGTTTTGAAGACAGCATATGTGCAGGAATGTATGGGTGGATGAGTGTGTATATGTGTATGTTAGTGAGTGAATGACTGTCTCACTAGTGTCTTTATCAGTAACTACATATGTTTTAATCTAGTATATGTGAATATTGATGTATATAAGTGAGTATGTGTGAGAGTAAGAGATTGTAAGAGTTCCTGTTTAAATACGTATGTGTTTCTATAAGTGATTGTTTAAGAGAATAAATATGTGTAAATTTCCTTAGAAGTAAGGTGGTAGTGTGTGTATAGCTCTATATGCAAATAAATGGATGTTCAATAGTTTATTTCCATGTGTGAGTATGTGTGTGAGTAACTTTTGGACGACTGCCGGTGTGTAACAGGATGTATAGGTGTATCACTACATATGATGAGTGAGTATATGTATGAGTGACTATATAGAACTGTTTGTGAATGAGTGGATGTGTATATAGATGGTAGAATTACTGAATTGGTTGTTGTAACTGATATGGGTATCTCCATTTTTTTGAAAATGTTAGTTTCTATTTTTGAATATGTGTTTCAAGGGTTACATTACAGTGAAAGGAGGTCTGTCACTCTGTCACAAGGATGGTGTCATCAGTGATGTCATGAGTGATGTCACTGACCATGTCATGAGTGATGTAATATGTGACGTCATCAGCAGTGCATTGCATGCGCAAGTTATAGTGAGTCCAACTAACTATAACGTGGGAATTAAAATGGTTTTATGCCAGTAAAATTTCCAGCTAACTATAACTGGTGTGAAACCTATGGTTTTTTCAGTGAATTTAATAGGTTTTTTAAATGCTAATTCCTAACTATAACTGGTGTGAAACCTATGGTTTTTTCAGTGAATTTCAAAGGTTTTTTAATAGCAAATTTCTATAGGTATGAAAAGTAATATTTTTTATAACAAATGTTATATTGTATAATTATGTAATAGTATTATTTTTTATGTTTATATATTTATTTATTTATTAATTTCTTGCCCCGGAGCGCTCCCGGGGCGCGTACCGATGCGCTCACCGGTAAGCGCCGTGCTACGGCGCGCCCCGGGGTGTGTACCGGTGAGCGTCCCATTAGCGCTATTCCCGCAAACGAAAACAACATCGTGACGTATCGCGTAGCCACATGATGCGTCATATGACGCACTGCATAAGCGCACCCGGAAGCACCCGAGCGCATACGATCGCGCAACGTAAGCGCCGGCGGGCGCACCCCGGGGCACGTAGCGTAAGCGCGTCGGGTCATATGACCTGAAAATAACACTTTTCATTGGTGCAGAACAGTTTTGGTTTCCAAATGATGAAAGTCCGGGTCATGTGACCTGAAAATAACACTTTCCATTGGACCAGGACAGTTTTTTTTTTTCCAAATGATGAAAGCCCCCAGCTTTTTTCCTTATTCTGACTTTGTCCTTTGACTGAGGAAGACCTATTTGGAGATCTGTCACTAATCTTTTGTACTTTAAAATGGCTACAGTAGCAGCAGCAGCTGGAACATCTGCACCACCACCACCACCACCACCACCACCACCAAGAGGACCACCACAACATCACATTGGTGGTCAAGAAGAAGAAGAGGAGGAGGAGGAGGAGGAGGGGAGAAGGACATTCCTGCCAGAAGACAATACCCCATAAAGGCCAAAGGAGCACATTGTATGGGAGTTTTTTTCCATCCCAGAGGGCAAGAAGAAAGTGAATGCGCCAAAGGTGACTTGCCAAATCTGTGGCATGGCACTTTTAAGGGGGAACCCTAATAAGAAATATTCATTTGCAATTACACCATGATTCGGCATATGCTGCGCAAGCATCCCAACAACTATGCTGCTGGAGAGGTGAGAGAACTGGCCAGTAACCCTCCCCAATCTTCACCCAGCACCTCGAAAAGAAAGCAACCCACTCCATCGGGACCAGAAACAAGGGAGATTATCCCAAGCATACAACCACGGTTTGGTGAATTCAGGATCACATGTATTTTTTGTGGTAAGACCATCACCTATGGTGAGCAGAGCGTAAAGCTCATCGTCCTTGCTGGTGACAACCACAATTGCCCCCAAAAACCCTAATTTTTTCCTGATTTTTTTTTGCTCCAGTTGAGCCGTTTACAATTCCCTGTTTTTTGTTTCTCCCCATAAAAAATACAAAAAAAATATAAAACTGTTCAGAAAAGTCCAAAAAAGTAAAAAATGTTAAAAAAAACAATAAAAAAAATATAAAACAACAAAAAGAATAAAAAAACAGTTCTTTTTAGAACTACCTCCAATTTATAAAAAAAATGCTAAATTTTTTAAAATCTCTGTCATTCTTTTTTCCTTAGGGTACGCGCACCGGGGCGCGCACCAAAAAAATAAAAAAAATAATGAAGGAGTGAGCATGAGGGAAGGGGACAGAGAGAGTGATGTTAAGAGGAAGAGAGATAGAGGGAGCAACACAGAGGGACAGTGTATTACATAGTAAGACAGAGAGAAGGTGTAATAGGGTGTAAGTGAGAAATGGAAAATGAATAAGGGAGCGAAAGAAGGGAAGAGTGAGGAATAAAACTAAAGCAGAGGTACTGGGAGAATGTGAGTGGGTGTTGAAAGTAAAGGGAAGGACAGTAAAGGATGGGGAATGAGGGGTAGTGACGGAACCGGAGTAAAGGAACAACGGTGATAGAGGGTTAGAAAAGAGCAGTGACTGTAAGTAAAGAGGGGTGAAAGAGGGTGGATAAAAGTGAATTAGGGTAAGACATGGGAAGTGACAGAGAGAAAAGAGAGAGAGAGTAAAGGAAGGAGTGACTTATTGGTAGTGAGTGAAGCAGCAAAGAAAGGTAAGTATTGGAGTGTGGGTGAGTTGTAGGGAGTGAGCATGACGAAAGAGTATTGACAGAATGAGGGGACAGAGACAGCGACGATAAGAGAGACAGAGTGAGGGAACGGAAATGAGGAACTGTGAGGAAAGACGGACTGAGAGAAGGAGTGAGAGGAGTGAAGTAAATGAGAAAGGGAAAGGGAATGAGTGAGGGAGCAAAGGAAGGGAACATAGAGTAAGGGAAGTAAAGCAGGGGGACTGAAAGAAGTTGAATGTGGGAGGGGAGTTAGGGAAAGGGGAGTAAACATGGAGGATAAGAATAAGTGAGGGAAGCAGAGTAAGGAAACAGGAGTGAGGTAGGGTGAGAGAATAATAGTGAGGTTAAAGCAAAGGGTGATGACAAACTACATTTTTTTAGTCACACTTACCATATAATTAATGTAACTTGAATTACATTTTTTTACTACACTTTGTATCTGTGAAACGTGAAACAGAGAAGAAAAAATAGGTTATAATTAGTAAAATATATATTTTAAATTAAAAGATACAAATGAAGAGGTTAAAAATCATAAAAGTGTACTAAGAAACAAAGTAAGAGTGAAGGACACAGAAAGGGAAATAAAGTAATGTAGAAGGACAAAAAGAGGGTTAAAGAAATAGAAGGAGAGTAAATTACTAAGAGTAAGGCATATAGATTCACTGACAGAGAGGAAGAGAAGAAGAGAGAAATGAACTAAAGGTAAGAAAGATACTAAAAGAATGTGAGTTAGCAAAACTAAATCAGGAAACAGGAGTAAGTAAAAAGACAATGACTGAGAGGGAAAGGAGTCTAATTAAGGATGTATTTAGAAGAATGAGGAATGGAAGATAACTGAGAGTAAGTGAAGGAGAGTCATAGAGTGAAGGGATGAAGGGAGAGAGGATAATATAGAAGGATTGAGGGAAAAGGAGTGAGGAAGTTAGTAGACAAAGAAACTAAGGCAAGGACTGAGTGAAGTGGAGTAGAGTACAATGAGTGAGGAAAGGAAAATGAGTAAGGGAGCAAAAGAAGGAAAGATAGGGGAAGAGGACTAAAGCAGTGGTACTGAGAGAAAGTGATTCGGTGATGAAAGTAAAGAGAAGAACATTGAAAGATAGGAAATGAGGGGTAGTAATGGAACCGGACTAAAAGAAATGGGGTGAAGAATGATTAGAGAGGAGCAGTGAAGTTGTTGTAAGAGAAATGATAGAAGGTGGATAAACACAAGTGAACATAACACAAGGAGAGTGAGGGACTGAGGACATAGAGGTAGTGAATGGAAAATAGAGAGAAGAGGTAAAAAAAAAGGAGCAAACAAAGATAAGCGAGGGAGAGTGGGTGAGTTATAGTGATAAACTGCAACAATACTGGTGAGTGAGTAAAGAGAAATTACTAAAAGAGCAAAGGAGGAAAAGACGGAAAAGGGAAGTAAAACAGAGAGACTGAAAGCTGAAAAGTGCTGCAAGGGAGAGAGGGGATGCAGACAGTTGAAATGGAAATGAGGGGTTGTGAAAGAAGTGCAGTAAACGAATGGATGTGAAATAAAGTGAAAGAAAGGCAGTGTGAGTGAGTAAAGAGAGCTGAAGCAGAGAGGAAAAAGGAAAGTGAGTGTGAGACAACGGGAATACAATACAAATTACACAATACAAACTATAGAATAATTTATACAACATGTTAGATAGTTTATTTTTGCTGTTCTCAGAACATATTGAATTTCACTAAAAACAGTGAGTTCAAACTATTCATCATATTACAGCGGGAAAAAAACACAATCAAAAAGATTGTGTTTAAAAAAAAACATATAAACTTACAAATCACATATGTACACTAATCTTTGATTCACTTATTTTTCCTTTAGGCCAAATAGTACATCATGAAGGTCCTTTTCGTTGGAAGGTACTCTGCTGTTCTCTAAAAATTCAATTTCATCGACTCTCTAGAAAAAAAGCTACAAGAACATCTGAAATATGTTTCAATGTTTTCATATACTCCTTCTGTTCAGTCATGACTCTTTGCTCATTCCTTCACCTTTCCTTAAGGCCAAATAGTGTCAGATGTATCAGTATATTTTCAAATTACTTAAAACAAACTCTAAAATTACTGTTTTCCCGACGTTCTGAAAGAAAGGCTCAAACAACATTTTCACAATATTTAAATATTCATAATTCCAGCTCTGGCTCTCTCATGTTGAACATTTCCTATAATACTGATATCATTTAATATGCGATCCACTTACCGTACCTTTATGAGTACTATCATTTTTATATTATCTTCATCACTTTTACTCACAATATAATTTTAAACAGCAAACTAACTTTTATTAACTGCTCCCGTCTTCATAGGGCAATTACCTTTACTTAAATTTTGGTACTAAAAACACTAGGTATGAATTTTTTAAGTCAAAAGGCAAATGTGGTTTTAAAGTCAAATGAGTGTCATTACAGTTAGTCCAACCTTTACGGCATTTTAAATAGCATGTGTAATGCCCTGATGTTGTTGAAGGACCGTCATGATAAATAATAGCTACAGTTGCAAAAGTTCTTCCTGAAATTGATAACTGAGAAGCCACAACATTTTTAATAGAAGTTGACAATTTACTTCCATCAGGTCTACATCGTTGGAACATTAAAATGACATATTTACCATAAGTTTGTAAAAATAAAGTGGACAGCATTGCAGACTTACATTGGGTACACACCATATTGTGATCAGCTGCTTTAACTAGATTATTAAAAGACACTGATTTACAGTCTGGTAAAGTCAAATATATAAATCTTTCAGTGTCTATTCTAGTACTATTTGATAAACTACAGTTGTCGCAGTCATGCTGCCATTGATAAGAAAGGCTAAAAAGATTTTTTATATCTACACCTTCCTCTTCCAATACATCAAACATATACATTAAAAATTCCTGACAATCCTGCTGAATATTCTGTGAAAATTGATTTTGACCAGAACATATGTCTAGAAGATTTCGAATTTCTGAAACACTTTCTATTTTTGCTCTATCACTGCTACATTTCTCAAACACAGAATTCAATAAACAGCAGAATGTTTCATCCCGATTTTCAACAATCTGTTCTTGAAAATTTTGAAGAAAAAAAACAACATTAAGCACTACATTAGCATAGCAGTTGACACCAGAACTGTTTTCAAACTGAAATCCAACAACATCTTCAACAGAATCCTTTTTCTTGCCGCTTACAATTACAGTTTCATCTACTTTTTGTCTTTTTGCTACTACCTCACTACAATTATTCTCATTTCTTCTTTTTCGGCCTACCACACGTTTTTCAAACAGAGGATATTGAGGCAAATGTGGAGCATACTCTCTTCTTAACCTATTGTATTCTTTAACACAATCTAGATCAGCACACATCTTTGTTTCATCACACTCAATCAAGTACAATCCTGATAAAGTTCTGACTCTGATAATGCCACATATGCCATACCCTCTTTAAACACAGAACTTCCAATGTTCACCAAAGCACTATCTACACTTAAACCTTGAGATTTATGAATTGTCACCGCATATGCCAAACAAACTGGAAACTGTTTTCGGCGAACATATAAGTCTTTCACAAGCAAAAATCTAGCTGAACAACAACAAATTTGTTCTATTTCGTCAATGCCATCAAATTTAATTTTTAAAATTTCAATTCCATCTCTATTTTTGTAATTCACAAAATAAACAACATGACCCATTGCTCCATTTACCAGACCTCTTTCAACATTTAAATTCCTTCTCAAAATGATACGACAATTTAAACACACATTCAGAGTCTTTTCAAAACCAGCAGTTTTAGATATACTCTTCCCTAATTAATCCAATTTTGATTTTAAATTTTCAGACAAAATAATTGTTGCTCTCATATGCTCTATTTTTTATATAGCTTCCAGTTTCACAATCTCTTCATTTTCTAACTTTAACATTTTGTTGTTGAAGATGGAACATTCTTTCAGAGTAGGCATCAAACATATCCCAGATTTGTTCTCGTTAATTTTCTTAAAAATATTCTCTGGAAGAATGTTTACATTTGGATACAAATTTGAAAATAATTGTGCATGTAAAGCTTCTTTCCCATGCTCACTTACTTTTCCGATTCTTACATCTTGTAGAATATTTTTATAATCTTCATCCTTTGCCTGTCGCATATTTTGAAGTAGTTCTGCATATTTGAAATTTAACCATATATTAACGTTTCCAATGCTTCCTAGGCACTTCCTGGTATCTTCATGTGTGACCATTTTAAACACTGGTTGTCCTTTCACTGGAGTCAACTGCAGTAGATCTACAAAAACAATAATGTGTTTTCCTCCGAATAAGACATCATAGTCTGTTCTAAGAATTTCTTGCATTCTCAAATGCACAAAAGCAAGCATTAGATTTTAGACCATGCTTACCTCATCAATGATAAGAAGTTTCATTTTCTTCAGGACTCTGGAAACTTCAGAACAAGCATCTCCAGATAGCTTGTGGTATTGTAATTTGTTATCATACTCAACTGGTAGCATCAGTAAACGATGTAAAGTAATCCCTTTAATGTTATGTGCTGCCAGCCCAGTTGGAGTGGTAACAACACAAGACAGCGGTGATTCAGTCCTTTTCTGCAGATAAGTTGCAATTGCTTTAATCAGAAAACTTTTTCCAGTTCCCGCTTCTCCACTCACATACAGTCGGACAGGCTTAAATGATGTACATGAGCACTCTTTTTTCTCATGACTGAATCCATGTTCAACCTGTTCTGTGACTTTGTCATATATCTGTTTCTGCTCAATGTTTAGTTGTTTCACCAAATCTTCTAAGTTAATTACATCCTCTTCAGCTTGTTCCATTGCTCTTTCCACCTCATCCATGGCAGTGGCAGCCTCATTTTGAATAATTGGTCCTCCTAGTGGATCCTGACTCAATGAAGTAGAACTCTGACTGTCTTGAGAACTGTCTCTCGCAATCTCTGCAGCAATTGTTGCTTCTTGCTCTATTTCTTCGTTCAACATTTGCAGATAATTTGGAAAAACTGGACGTTCTATGGTATCCTTGGTTGGATTAAAAGAGTCTTCGTAACAGAGAAAATATCCAAGTAGTTCCTCTTCTGTACCCCATGGTTTAAAGAGTTGCAAAAGAGCCAAATAGTAAAATTCCCTTTTGTCTGGATTTTCGCAGCTTAATTTTCGATGATTAATCAAATGACCTTTTCTCTGTTTCACTAGACATCCTTCACATCCAATGACAGCATATATTCCATTATTGATATCTTCTCTGATGTTCCTCTTATAACTATATCTTTGCAGAACTTCATAGAGACAAGCGTTCTCACGGTAAGGACTTCTATTTGGATAGTATATATCCAACATGTTTGTCTTCAAAATATCTGTACTTTCTGATTCTTTCTCCTCCAAATACTCTATTTCTTGAACAGATTTCAAAACTCGGTTTCGTGTTGCAGCAAGACCTAGACTCACCCAAATGATGGTTCTAGATTTGGCATATAGACTTGCTGATGACAATCGATCAGAACATTCATATGCTCCAATTTCTCGATGCGACAACATCTTCAGACTGTAACTGTATCATTTCTTGCTTAGACTCTTTTCATGTGAAATATCCTCCCACATTTCCTTCAGTTCTGTCTTTTCTTTTTTTGAGATGTAAGACGTCACATATCGAGCCACAGCAATAGAGTTGTCAGCAACAAATTGAATATCCATGTTAGCATTCCACATGGACAAAATCACTGGGTTGTAGTCGTTGATGTACTTGGATTCTTCCTTTCTTTTAAAATTGTATGTATTTTTGGGTGATTTCCTCGTCACAGTATGTCGTAGAGAAGACATCAAATTATTTACTCTTCCTTAGAAATCACTGGTCGTGGAAAGCTGAAACGACATTTTGTGTAGAACTTTTCCTTGTTTTTGAATTTTCGACGACAATACTTCCCACAACGATGGGATTGAAAGCGTAAAACTTGTTGCCTTAAACTGTTTTCCTCGGTAGTTTTCGGAACAGCACATGTTGAATACTCTTCAATGAAACTCATCACTGTTTCATCCGAATCTGTTCCAAATTTGGGTGCATCTTTAATCCACAACAACATATGTATGTGAGGAGCACTTCTCGCTTGATACTCCTTTCTCCAAAAGAAATCCAAAACCTCTCCAAGGGGAGGATTTTTTTTGTTGGTAATAAAATACATCATAGCTTCAAATCTATGATTAAAATATCTGCATACATTCACTGGATCCAAAGAACACAGTTCTCCATGTGTTTTGAATTCTATATTTTGTATATTTGCATTTGCCTCGCGTATAAATTGAAGTAATTCGTCCCATGCATACTTGGCACAGCTAAGAGTGAGGAACCATGTAGGAGTTCCTAAGTTTCTTAGCATACATTTCAATTCCCCATGACGACGGTACCAATACTCGTTTGTACCACGCTGACATGCCATGAGATTGATTAGATGAGATTCCAAAATATTATCTTGCAGATTGACTTTCTCCATAAAGTCCCTCGCCGAAACATTTTGCAGATGTGCTCCACTTTTCAGGATATGATTTACTGCATAAGAAAGCCCAGACAAGTCACTTCCATACAGTAGATGAAACAAATATGGAATACATTGACGAAACCTTGGATCCAGCATATAATCTTAAAGTCCGGTATTCAGATGCACGAATTTGAAGTGCTCGATCGTCATATCGTCGACCTCGACCTGTTGGAAATAAATGTGGAAAACAACGAGCTTCCAAACTTTCTTCCCATACACTAATGGGACTTCATTTTGCTGATTTCATTTGAAACAAGTCAATTGCATTCCCCATTACTTCTTTGGAATGCAAAGGATGAATAGTATTTTGTTCATATAATTCTTCACTTGTAGACACATCAACTTTTTCAATTTGGCCAGCTGAACAATCACTGTCCATGTTTGTAGAACTCATTGTTTTTGACCAAATACAACGTTGCCTTTTTGACTTTCCTAACATCCACTAAATCTTGCCAGATTTTCTTACTCTTTGTTGGAACCCCATTAACTAGAATAACCAGAGGTTCCTCTTCCACTTTCTCTACACCAATTGTATCAATATTTTTCTTGAAATCTAGAGGCAAATAAACACCTCTTCCCTTTAATCCTCTCTGTAAATCTGAAGGAGGCAATTTCCCTCTTAGGCTCCATGCGAACAATTGCCTGAAAAGGATGGACACATTGAATCAAAATAGACTCATATGTATTTAAATCCATCAATTCAGGAGGAATGCCTACCAACTCAAGATTATTATGAACAGCTCTAGCAGGCATTCTGTTTTGATTTAATTTATTATAACAATATTTACAAATACGCTGATCAGAACTCAAATCAAAAGAATTCTCCACCCACAAATAAGTTGCAAAATCCTTCCACTCATAATTATTTATCTTTTCACTTTTTACATATAAATCAACTAATCTATTTTGATGCTTATAATGAGTTCGTCGACAACACACACAAGTAAAATTAGGCCTTTTACTTGATTTCACCTTAAACCTGGTAATTTCCTGGTCAAACTTTTCTGTACTTGAAATCTGTACATTGTCTTCCACATTACCTTGTATTACTGTGTCAATTTCTACACTGTCCTCTTTTTCACAAAAATAACAAATCTCAATTTCTTCACAAATCTTCCTCACATCTAATTCAGTTCCATGCAAAAGAGCACTATTTAACTGTTGAAGCTTAAGTCCTGGACTTTTTGCATAATACAACCTTCTCACTAATTTCCTCATTTTGTTATGATGCACTGCTAACATCCTAAAATGATGAAAAACACTCTGACAGACTTTTCTAGAAAGACAAGCCAGTGAATGCCCTTGCAAACCTGTGTTTTCTCTCACTCTGCAAGGATCTAAGTCTTGCAACATCTTCATTTTCTGTTTTAGACTTTTCTTACTATATGTACGTAAGAAATTACGAAGCACATCGATTGAATCCTGTCGCACACTACAAATACTACTACACTTCCAAGTGTACACTGGACCCTTACTACGTCTCCCTAAAACTTCATCAGCTAACACCTCTTCTGCTTCTCTAGGCACAAGTTTCTCTTTTTCAATCGGACAACCGTCTTTCACCTCATATGCTCGACCACTGGTGTCAACTGCATGCACCAAATCATTCTCCTGGAAGTAACTCTCCTCATTAAAAAATGGCTCACAACTTGAACTATGCATCCATTCTCCAGAAAAAACTTTACAAAAATTAGTCCGATTAATTGCTCTTTTGCATCTACTCTTTGATTTGAAAACATCAATTGTCTTGTTAAGTGTCCTAATTCTATTGATTACTAAAATAAATATTTTTTCTTAACTTCAAAAGCCTGATCAACATTCTTCTCTACACTTTTCTTTTTCTTATAAAAAGCAGCTCTCTGTTTACCTTTCTTAATATTTTTAAACAAATTTAAAACCACCCTATTGCGAAACATTCGTTTACGAATGTCCCTAAATTGATTTTGCCTTCTATTCCTATACATATTATTGTCTCCTGCTGCAGTAGTAACATTATTTGGGCGATCTTTCCTTACTCTTCAAATTTGCTCTCTCCTTCTGTACATTCACATGTATATTATCATTTTTTTTGGATCTACATATGTTCCGAAAAAACTGCTTTAATTCCGTTGCTGTTTTTGATTTTTTCCGCTTAGCATCTTTCCGTCTCCTCTGCCTTGAGGGCATATTTCCTTACTATTGAAATCTTGATTTCAATCTGTGGTAAACAAATAATAATAAAAAACTCATTATAGACCACTATTACCAAACAACAAAGCAATGACAATAAGCAAATGATATAAACACTATAATGCTTATACATATGACCTTATCTCTGTTTTTTAAATGTTATTCTAAAAAAATATTTCGGGCACATGAATTAGTTTTACATTATTGACAACGATTAGATAGTATCTGCATGATTAAAAAATATATTTGCACATTTCACAATCATATCACCTGTGTTTCCTCAGATTAGTAAGCAGATTGTACACATGAGGTAAGGCCTGTCCTGGGGAGCATAGGTGGTGAGACCGGTGTCTAAGAGTGTACTGGACTGGACTTCATGAAGCCTATCCCCCACTACACTCTTAGACACAGCCCTCACCTTCTTTCCACCCCTGGACAGACCTCTCTTCCACTGCACTCTTCAACACAGGCATCACTTCCTATGCACCCCTGGACAATCCTCACCTCATCTGCAACCCTGAATAGACCTCAACTCATCTGCACCATTAGACAGGCCTCAGTTAATCTACACCCCTGGACACGCCTCTTCTCATCTGCACCCTGTTACCATCAATTATACTCAATGTATTGAGGTCTGTCCAAGGGGCACAGATTAGATAATGCTTGTCTAAGGGTCAGAGGAGGTAAATCCTCTCCATTGCACTCATGGACACAGGCCTCAACTCCTTTGCACCCCTGGACTTGCCTCACCTCATCTGCACAATCCACTTCATAATTTGAGGAAACACAGGTGACATGATTGTGAAAGGTTCAAATATTTTTATGTAATCGTGCACACACTATTTATTGCTTCTCAAAAATGTAAAAGCCATTGATTTGCCCCAAAATCGTTTTTTTAATAACATTTTAGAAACAGAGCGCAGGTCCTATGTACAAGCATTCCATTTCAGTAGTGAAAACTCACTATTTTACAAAATACATTTCCTCTCTATTGCAAACATTCCTACCAAGCATTACCAAAAAAATGACACAAACCAACAGCAAAGAAGCTCAGTCTGCTTCCTAATCTGAGGTAACACAGGTGACATGATTGTGAAAAATTTAAATATTTTTATGTAATCATGCACACACTATTTATTCCTTCTCAAAAATGTAAATGCCATTGATTTGCCCCAAAATCGTTTTTTTGAATAACATCTTAGAAACAGAGCGCAGGTCCTATGTACAAGCATTCAATTTCACTACTGAAACTTCACTATTTTACAAAATACATTTCCTCTCTATTGCAAACATTCCTACCAAGCATTACCAAAAAAATGACACAAACCAACAGCAAAGAAGCTCAGTCTGCTTCCTAATCTGAGGTAACACAGGTGACATGATTGTGAAAATTTTAAATATTTTTATGTAATCATGCACACACTATTTATTCCTTCTCAAAAATGTAAATGCCATTGATTTGCCCCAAAATAGTTTTTTTGAATAACATTTTAGAAACAGAGCGCAGGTCCAATGTACAAGCATTCAATTTTACTACTGAAACTTCACTATTTTACAAAATACATTTCCTCTCTCTTGCAAACATTCCTACCAAACATTACCAAAAAAATGACACAAACCAACAGCAAAGAAGCTCAGTCTGCTACCTAATCTGAGGTAACACAGGTGACATGATTGTGAAAGGTTCAAATATTTTTTATGTAATCATGCACACACTATTTATTCCTTCTCAAAAATGTAAAAGCCATTGATTTGCCCCAAAATCGTTTTTTGAATAACATTTTAGAAACAGAACGCAGGTCCTATGTACAAGCATTCCATTTCACTACTGAAACCCATTGATTTGCCCTAAAATCGTTTTTTAAATAACATTTTAGAAACAGAGCGCAGGTCCTATGTACAAGCATTCAATTTCACTACTAAAACCTCACTATTTCACAAAATACAAATCTTCTATCTTGCAAATATTGATACCATGCATTTTCAAAAAGCATCACACAAACCAACAGCAAAGAAGCTCAATGTGCTTCCTAATCTGAACTCTCTATCTATATTGAATGAATCATAACTCACCTTTACAAATGCTTTGGGAGATTGACAACAGTGTCAGATACACACACCAATATTTCTTTAGCAGAGCAAAAGGTATGTACTCCAGGCACTGCAACCATGAATGGCATAGAAAACCTCTAATTCTACACACATATCCCTCATGTTAACCAATTAAAACTCTTCCCTCTCTATTTTCAAACCAACACCGTTCCCCCCTCAGCCCTTTCTACCTGTTACCATAGCAACTCCCTCCTCACTGAGCTCTCAGAGTTAAAAGTTTATTCTACAATGTAGCAAATGAACTCAGCAAGGATGTTTGACCTCTCAATACACCAGCTTATCAGGTGCAATCTTTCTTTTAATGACTTTCAGTTTTCAACTATCTGAATCCACCAATCATTGCTTGTGATTCAACAGCACTGAAACTCCACAGTTTTTTTTTGCAAACTCCTACTGTTCCAACTGCCATTTTATTCCTACACTTCATCTGACTGCACCAGAACCTCCTCTCACCATGTATTCTGTCTGGATTATTGGACATAGCTACATCCACTGGGCTCAAAGGTATGCAGCTCTCCGAAATTTTCACAACCTTGATTTACCAAATGTGCACATCAAATGGATTGGCCAAAGAGGATTGAGATGTCATCAATTGATACCATTGGTGAAAACCTTTCACCATCTGCCACACCCTGACCGTATAATTTTGCACTGTGGTGGAAATGACCTCGGCACTTTGACTGGGGTAGGTCTGGAAATGGTTTTAAAGGACACCTTTGGGCAATTGATGACACTTTTTCCACAAACTGCCTTGGTATATTCCAATATATGCCAAAGACAGAAATGGAAGTGGTCCAACCAATTTTGTCCACAATTTGAGAAAGCACGGAAACATGTGAATAAATCTGTTTCTGCTTACATGAGAGACTATGGAATGGGTTCAATATACAACAATAACTTGCGTTACAACATGCAAGATATCTACAGAGGAGATGGTGTGCACTTCTCAGATGAGGGGAATAGAATATTCCTTCTGAATTTAAGACTGTGCATTGGAACCTACTTGTAGGTACCTAAATCATCCACAGAACCCAAAAGCTCTTTTCAGGGCTACCCTACCTCTGATCACTCAAAATGATTACTTTACTCTAACTTTTTTCACTGTTTTTCACCAAAGTACGCTCCCCGGTACCGTTTCCGGTACGCGTACCTGGCGCTCCCCCCGCGAAAAATAAAAATATATATATATTTGTTGGCCTATATGGGCCTCCTAAGCCCCCCTCAGAAAACCTAGGGGGTCAGGGGGTGTCTACGTGCCCCGTTTTACCCATTCCCAACGTTGTTTGTCCTCCATCTTGTGTCTCAATTCTTCCAAAACACAAGATGGAGGACTTCCGTAGCGCTGCCGGTGCGCGTACCGGGGCGCTCACCGGTAAGCGCTCCCAAAGATTTTTAAAAGGTCATTTACATAAAAACCTCTGTAGAGATGTTCACCATATATAGAATAGGCCATACTACATACCAGTCCCTACCATTTTCCCAAATTTGGTGATATTCCATTCAGCCATTTAGGCTATTGCCCTGTCTAAATATCCTGACAAAAACACATATGAAAGTGTTAGAAATTACAACCAATTAAAATGTTACTTACATTTTGTACTTTTATGTGCTGACATTTGATTGGTTATGTACGTGAATGTATATAAATAAAGAGAGGGAAACACAGCCATTTCGACTATTACTTCCTGAAGTACATTTGAAAAGGATTTTCACTGAAAACTTCAACTGCTTTCACAAAGGTAAGTTGTTAATTTGGAAAGGGAAGTATGTTGTGCACTTTAAGTTAATTTGGGAAAACATTTTCTGATAGTTATATACTATCCCTCTGTAATAGTTATAGATTGAGATAGGCTTCTCTGTAATAGTTATGGATTGAGTTAGGCTTCTCTGGTATAATTATGAATTTACTTAGGCTTCATGCACTTTTTAATAGTTCTACTTCCTGCCTGAAACCATACACTGCCGAAAATTTACTTCACTGTTAAAAACTCAGAAATAACTGTCTGCACTTAAACCCAAAAGTACCATAACTCAACTGATAAAGTTATTTTTTATGCAATTTACAGAAAGAAAATGGAAGAAAAACAACAATCCAATGTTATTTCTTTCGAAGTAAAGATTGAAAACAATCCAGATGAAAAAAAGATGTCTTGAATTTCATGGATGACTCTATAGACCAACAATTAATTGACTGTTTGGAACAAATTGAATCATGCAATGATAATTATGAGGAAATTTCAGACAATATAATGTTAGAAGTTTTATTAAATTTTGAAAAAGAATCAGAAGAATACATTTATATTTATTAATCAAAAATTGTTTGAGACATTATTCATTTTTATATGTAATTCATGAAGTCATACCAAAATGATTATAATATAAAGTGAGACTTATAGTATTCTGTGCAAATTTGTTGTCTTACATAGTAAGTTTACTCATTTTCATCATCATAAGGGAGCAGGATAGACTACACATGATCCCCTAGGCCTTCTCAGGGAGTGCTTAAAGTATCTATTTCTGCTTTCCTGACAGACTATGATATGGATTCCATATACCACAATAACTTCTGTAACAACATGCAAGATATCTACAGAGGAAACGGTGTACATTAAATTTAACAACACAACAACTCTATTCAGAGCTACCCTACCTCTAAGCACTTTAAATTATTATTTTACTATTTCACTGGGTTTTCACCATGGTACGCTCCCCAGGTACGCTTCCCGGTGCGCGTACCGGGTGCCCCCCCACACCCCCACCCCCGCGAAAATCGAAAAAAAAAAAAATGTTGCCCTGCGGGGCCCTTTTATGGCCCCCACATCAAACCTAGGGGGTCAAGGGGGGTCTACCCTGCCCCCTTTTGGTAATTTCCCCCTTTGTTTTTGCCACCCCTTGTGTCTCGATCCTACCAAGACACAAGATGGCGACCACTCCGGACTGTTTGAAATGTTGACAGACACCCGAGAGTCAATCAGCTTTCCGCTCGCGAACTCGCGTAGCGCGCTGGTATGTGGCCCGGGGCGCGTACCGGGGCGCGCTTATAGATATATATATTTTTTGGGACCTAAATTACTCAAAATCCACTGGAGCACATATCTTGAGACATAGCAAAGGCACATCGGGCTACCAGTCCCTACAATTTTGCCAAGTTTGGTGGAAATCCATTCAGCCGTTCGGGCTAAAAGTGAGTCCGACCGCCCTATGAAAATTAACATGGGGAAAACACGTTTTGGGACCCCCCTTTTATCTCGGCCCCCGCTTGACGAATCCCCCCCAAACTTTCAGGGAAGGAGCAGAGCGGAGCGGGCCATCTTCTTTGAGAAATTCGCGAAGATTCGTCCACCGGCACCAAAGTTATTCCCAATAGAATGTTGCGGATTTCCTATGGAAAACAATCCTAACTATAACTACCTACTGGCGACCGCCAGTAGGTAATATATATATATATATTCTTCGCACCAACTTTCGTATTCAAAGAAGGAAACTCGAGCCTCAAATTCATAAGCGTGATGATTTTATTTAAGTAAAATGGTCAAAAAACGCCCGACGCGTTTCGGTGCAGCCGCACCTTGGTCACGGGTTATATATGGTCACACAATATATTATATATATTCTTCCAAAGACGCGGTGGAAGAATTGTTGTTTTAGGTCATGATCCGACCCCTACGCAGAGCACCGGTAGCAGAGACCCGCAGGGTCCAAGGATCACTTTGTGCTGGAGACATATATATACATATATATATATATTCCTCCAAGTTTGTGATCAAGGGCCAAGGGGGCTTGAAATGCGTCATGGCATAGGTGCGGGGTAATGGCACAATAAACTAATTGCACCTTGAAGATTTGGGTCCGCTGTCTTCTGCACCCTTTTGTGGGACAAAGTTTTTCAGCCCTCCTTTGGGCTTCAGTATAGAACTCTGCATGTCAGCAGTTAAACGTCCTCACTATGCCTTTGCACGAGTGCACAGTTCACCCCTGCGGGTCCGTTTAGTTTTTCAGTGGTGCGTCGTCTCATGCGGCATTGGGAGCGCCGCTTATAGTTTCCTCCAAGTTTCCCAACAGTTTAAGACCGCACTCCAAGTAAAGTAAGTTGGAGGAATATATATATATATTCACTGAAAAAAACATAGGTTATAGACCATATATAGTTAGGAATTAGCATTTAAAAAACCTTATTTTACTCACACAAAACCATTGAAATTCCATATATAGTTAGTTGCACTAACTATATATCGCGCACCCGCAATCCACTGCTGATCATGTCACATATTACATCATTCATGACATGGTCAGTGACATCACTGATGACATCACTGATGACATCTCAAATGACATCACTGATGACATCACTGATGAAAACATCCAGTGACTGTATGTTTCTGTAAAGTTAAAATATGTCTTACATATTGAAGAATGAGTGGATGTATAAGTGTCTGGATGAAGGATTTAGTAGGTGCGTGACTGACTGTATGAGTGAGTGATTAAATGTGTCTCACTGAATGCATGGGTTAGTGACTAAACTGTCTTAATGTGTGCATCATTATGTCTGTTGTGATGTAAACTGCTGCATGTGTTGATCATTAGCTATACGAGAGGCTATATGTGTTATTAATTGGTTGCCCAAGTATTTCTATGGGAGATTGAGTTTGTGTGGGGGTGGCTGGAAGGTGTGTGACTCTGTGCATAGATGTGTGAGCAGTTTATTCACTAGGTGTATGAGTTCAAGAGTGCATGTGGAAACAGCTACATGGGCAGTTGGCTGTGTGCATGAGTGTATTGATGAGTGAATGGATATCTCAATGCTACGTGTCATAGTAAGTACATATGTAAAACACAGTACATGTGAGAGTTGGCATATATAAATAACTGTGCATGAGAGCCACTGAATGAGTGAGTGGTTGTATCGATCATTGTGAACTTGTATCAGGGATTGTATAAGAGAGTAAATATGTGTTAGTATATGTTTCAATAAGTAAGGTGTGTATAACTGTATAGTTGAAGAAATGGAGGTGAGATTGTTTCTTTGCATGACTGACTGGGTGTGTGAGTAACTCCATGGATGAGTGGCAGTGTGTGAGTGTCTGTATACACTGAGTGTATCTAAGGTTATATTAGAGTCTGAAGAGGTTTATCGTATTAGCACAAGAATGATGTCAAATGAGACGTCATCAGTGATGTCATCAGTGATGTCATTTGAGATGTCATCAGTGATGTCATCAGTGATGTCACTGACCATGTCATGAATGATGTAATATGTGACATGATCAGCAGTGGATTGCGGGTGCGCGATATATAGTTAGTGCAACTAACTATATATGGAATTTCTATGGTTTTGTGTGAGTAAAATAAGGTTTTTTAAATGCTAATTCCTAACTATATATGGTCTATAACCTATGGTTTTTTCAGTGAATTTTCAAGGTTTTGTAAATGCTAATTCCTAACTATATATGGTCTATAACCTATGGTTTTTTCAGTGAATTTCAATAGCAAATATCATAAGCTGTCGAATGTCAAGTACGTGGTAAGTGAAAACATTTTCGTGTTTATGCACACTGATCTGCTTTGAATGGTGCCCCCCCCCCCTCATTTCTATTAGGAGTACTCTCTCTTTGCAGATAGTGAAAGGTAGTTAACGCAGGCCTTTGCCCCCGTTGTAATCCGTCGTGCCTGCTTCTCTCTCCATTTGATTGATTGTTATCCAAGTATTTACTGTTTTAGAATTAGTTCTCTTTGGTTCATTCTCTATTTACAAACAAACACAGAGTCGCAATACTCTGTTTAGTCTTTGCAGATAACGAAAAATCGTGTAAAAAAAAAGAAAAGGAATCGAGCAAAATCAGTAGGCCACTAATGGGATCTCTTTTTGACCTCGCTAAAATAGAAACATTAGGAACAACCCCTCATGACAAATACAAAACTAGTGAGATGAACTGAACTCCACACAATGATGGCTGCAAAACAGCTCGGCTCCGCCACCCACCCCGCCCAAAATAACGATAAAGAGCGGCTGCCATGATTGGTTGCGGAATGGCCACGACGGAGCTACGAAATGGTGCTGCTCTCATGCTAACCCCAGCTTCAGTCTGAAACATCCAGAAACACTGTAGACTACCAATTCGATCAGTTCCGGTAGCGCCCCAATGTAACCCGGTAGAGAAGAACTAGCCCTCCCCTCTTTGACTGATGGTTCTTGTTGCCTGTCCCTTCTGTTGTCATTTAACAGAACTATTTAGCCTGCTGAAAGGGGTTGTGTTCCGACCGCTGGTTGGTGGAGACATTTTGACTATATTCTGGACCTGCGTTGTCGCGTAATGCGTCATATGACGCGCCGCGTTAGCGCATCCGGAAGTCATCCGGGGCGCGCAGCGCGTAACGTAAGCATAACAAGTCATGTGACTTGTTAATAAAACTTTTCATTGGTTCATTTTACTTTTCTTATTGTAATGATGAAAGGCTTGGTCATATGACCTAAAAATTACGCTTTTCATTACTTCCGAACATTATTTTTTCTTAAATATATGTTATAATGTTCCAGGCTAATGTACTTTCCCGGAAATTTTACAACTGTCCTGCAAGTAAAATATATTCTTTTTTCGAGAAAAAGAGCGTTTCTTCGTCCCATGACGGAGCCGTTGAGCAAAAGAGGGTCGACCTGCTGTCTTAGTCGCCGATACGCCTGAATATGAGATTCTTATCGATCACTTTATGTTGCAGGAATAGAAAACACAACAGCCCTTGACCATTTATCTTTACTGCGTTCCTTCGTATTATACCTTTTACCCTTCATGTAATTGGTCTGCTTTATTTCACTTGCCTTTTAATGATTCTAAAACAGTGACTATTATTAAAATCTTTACCAATGTATATACTACTACCATGTTTTCTTTTAAAAACCTTTATTGTGAAAATTTCATTATACAAATACGAGCCTATAACCACGTGGGCCTGCCACGGAGCAAACTGTAATCGTATATGATGAATAGACATTTACACTGTAGAGGAACGTAACGGGCGGGCCATTAGGTTGCAAGAACTAAGGTGTCTAACAGTTACGGAATCGGTGGACGTACATTTTATAATTAAAATACGACAGGGCCAGTTACAATAAAATTATCTAGATATACATTTGCGGGCAAGTACCATGGGTGACGTTAATTCGAACTTTCAACAGTACAGTAATCAATAACACATCAGAACTTAATATCAATAGGGATGTCGAAATATTCAATCAATTCTCGTCCCCGCCCGCCATGTGCTTCAAAACTGCATACGTATCTCGTGATTTCAAGGTTCTGCAACCAGTACACAACAAGGAGTTACGAGTCCCATTTATTCCGGCGCCATTTTGGGCGAGGACGGGCAGGTCCAGGATATAGTCAAAATGTCTCTACCAACCATCGACTATGATGATGTTCATATGCTGTATTTATTAGAGTAACACTCATCTGTCCACATGAAATTAATTTGCCACAATCTAAACATGTCATTTTAATCTTTCCAAAGTTCTTCTAAATATTTGGGACCGTTTCCCTTGCCTCTGAAGCTCTCAGTGCCACTTCTTTGATGAATGTACTAGCAGGTCAGGGGTTCTCCTCCAAATCTCTCTTTTATGCAGCACTATAATTAATTGGTGCCACCTCTCCATATGACGATGCATGGTATAGTTACCACAACTATATTTTTTTTCGGTTCCTCTGGAGAGTTCATTGTGGCAGATGAAGTGTGTAACGTACCGGGCATTTACCTTTTTTTGCATGTACAGGAAAGGAAAAAAAAATCGAGCGTCCGAGTTCTAAGGTGTCCCAGGGCCATTTTAGTGGACCAGGCCCAAATCCAAAGAACAGGCCGCCATTTTGAGAGTCCTCTTGCAGCCGCCTGTCGCTGTAGCATCAAGAGCAGCCGAAACTCAGCTGAATGGCAACTGAAACGGTAAAGGGGCGCCCCACTACAGCAGACGAGCCTCCACCTAGGAAGGCCCACGCCATTATTCGGAGCAGTATTGTAGGATGGCCACACCAGTGCGGCAACTTGCTAGACATCACCTCGGTGGTAACCGAATCTCAACGCCTTGTGGTGTCTTCTATTCAGAAAACATTGTTATGCTGCCTTCGACCTATTCGCCGCAAGTGCGCACACAACTCAACTGCATAGCTTGCTAGACACCACCTCGGTGCCATCCGGATCTTGGAATGTCAGCGCCTTTTGGTGTCTTCTCTTCAGAAAATATTGTTGCGCTGCCTTTGGCCCCATTCGCACATCGGTCCGCTACTGACGCCATCTCACAGGCTAATGGGGCGCCCCACGCCGACTTTCAGCATTGTAGGATGACCACACCAGTACAGCAACTAGCTAGACATCACCTCGGTGCCATCCGGATCTCGGCGCCCCACTGCAGATGAAGTGCCTCTCAACTATGAAACCACCACGGTGACATCCGGATCTTGGCGCGTTGTGCTGCCTTCGGCCTATCCGCACATCGGTCCGCTACTGACGCCATCTCACAGGCTAATGGGGCGACCCACGCCGAGTTTCAGCATTGTAGGATGACCACACCAGTACAGCAACTTGCTAGACATCACCTCGGTGCCATCCGAATCTTGGCATCTCAACGCCTAGTGGTATCTTCCATACAGAAAATATTGTTACGCTGCCTTTGGCCCCATTCGCACATCAGTCCGCAACTTAGACATCACCTCGGTGCCATCCGGATCTTGGCATCTCAGCGCCTTGTGGTGTCAGTCAGAAAATATTGTTGCGCTGCCTTTGGCCCCATTCGCACATCAGTCCGCTACTGACACCATCTCACAGGCCAACAGGGCGCCCCACGCCGACTTTTACCATTGTACGATGGCCACACCAGTGCCACAACTTGCTAGACACCACCTCGGTGCCATCCGGATCTTGGCATCTCAGCGCCTTGTGGTGTCTTCAAATCAGAAAATATTGTTGCGCTGCCTTTGGCCCCATTCGCACATCGGTCCGCTACTGACGCCATCTCACAGGCCAACGGGGCGCCCCACGCCGACTTTCAACATTGTAGGATGGCCACAGAAGTGCGACAACTTACTAGACACCACCTTGGTGCCATCCGGATCTTGGCGCGTTGTGCTGCCTTCGGCCTATTCGCACATCGGTCCGCTACTGACGCAAACTCACAGGCCAACGGGGCGCCCCACGCCGACTTTCAGCATTGTAGGATGGCCACACCAGTGCACCTTACTAGACACCACCTCGGTGCCATCCGGATCTTGACGCGTAGTGAAGCTGCAGCAGCTGCAAATAAGCTTCAGACAGTGTTACAACCGCTGCTCAGAACTCTCAACTATGACACCACCTCGGTGCCATCCGGATCTTGGCATCTCAGCGCCTTGTGGTGTCAGTCAGAAACTATTGTTGCGCTGCCTTTGGCCCCATTCGCACATCGGTCTGCTACTGACGCCATCTCACAGGCCAACGGGGTGCCCCACGCCGACTTTCAACATTGTAGGATGGCCACACCAGTGCGGCAACTTGCTACACACCACCTCGGTGCCATCCGGATCTTGGCGCGTTGTGCTGCCTTCGGCCTATTCGCACATCGGTCCGCTACTGATGCAAACTCACAGGCCAACGGGGCGCCCCACGCCGACTTTCAGCATTGTTGAATGGCCACACCAGTGCGGCAACTTACTAGACACCACCTCGGTGCCATCCGGATCTTGGCGCGTTGTGCTGCCTTCGGCCTATTCGCACATCGGTCCGCTACTGACGCAAACTCACAGGCCAACGGGGCGCCCCACGCCGACTTTCAGCATTGTAGGATGGCCACACCAGTGCTGCAACTTGCTGGACACCACCTCGGTGCCATCCGGATCTTGGCGCGTTGTATTGCCTTCGGCCTATTAGCACATCGGTCCGCTACTGACGCCGCCTCACGTGCCAACGTATTTTCTCCGCATTTTATACCCTATGCCGCATAACAGGTCATGTGACTTGTTTATAAAACTTTTCATTGGTTCATTTTACTTTTGGTTTCCTAATGATGGAAGGCTTGATCATATGACCTAAAAACAACACTTTTCATTGGATGAAAACTTTTTTTTTTTCCCAAACGATGAAAGCCCCACCTTGTTTCTGGATGTTTCAGACTGAAGCTGGCGTCAGCATGAGAGCACCACCATCTCGTGGCTCCGTCGTGGTCATTCCGCGAGCAATCATGGCAGCCGCTCCCCACCGGAAGCCTGCGGGAGTCGGGGCTCCCAAAACTTTTGATGAATTCTCAAGGCGGAGGGGACGCTTTCGAGAATGGGGTCCAAGACCTAGCAGACAAGCGTCCGATTTCCAAGGTGTCCCAGGGCCATTTCAGTGGACCAGGCCCAAAAAGGAAACAGCCTGCCGCCATTTTGAGAGTCCTGTGACAGCCGCCTATCGCTGCACCGCAAGAGTGGGCGCAACTCAGCTGAATTGCGGCTTTTGACACAGTGGACCAAAAACGGACGGAATGGCAACTGAAACGGTAAAGGGGCGCCCCACTACAACAGATGACACTCCACCTGGAGAGGCCCGTTCACACCGCCTCCCCCGGGGCGCCCCACGCCGTTATTCGGAGCAGCATTGTAGGATACCAAAACCAGTGCGGCAACTTACTGGACATCACCTTGGTGCCATCGTTCTGCTGCCTTGGAACTATTCGCACAACAGTTTGCTACTGATGACCCACCCCCCGCGACGCCCCACGCCGTTATTTGCTGGGTGGCAACTTACTAGACATCACTTTCGTGTCATCTAGATTTCAACGCGTTCTGCTGCCTTGGAACTATTCGCACAACAGTTTGCTACTGATGACCCACCCCCCGCGACGCCCCACGCCGGAAATCTGGACGTTGTGCTGCGTTGGGACTATTCGCACAGCCGACCGCTACTTCGTTGTGTTTCCCTAAAAATGTTTATATGTTATTACTATTTTTGTTTTCTTGTATATATTTATAAATTATTAAAGTTTTATAATCTTACTACTTTGTCGGAGTGCTATATATTTTTAATGTGACACATAATTGTAAAAACTTTGATGTACAAAGAGTCATCCCTGGAATCTTCCGCTTCAGGCTCGGTCCCCTCCCCAATCACAATACAGGATGGTTTTCAGATAATAGCAACGCTTCTGCTGTGACGGATCTCATCGAGTGTGGGCCTTGATCTACTATAACTCCTTTGAAGAGGGGTGATTCTTTACAGCTGTGGCCATAAACTACATCTGCAGGGCTAGCTGATACCCTAGGACCAGCCTGGACAATCGGACACAGAGGAAAAGGAGTGTCAGAGGGTGCGGTAGTGAATAGGGCGAAAGGGAGGTGTCGGGCGGGCACAGGGTGTGATTCTCAGGGAAGAGCAGCGCAGATGGGGGGAGGTTTATTACCCATGCATAAGACAGAGAGCGGGGGTGACCACTGCCTGGGGGAGATGCTTGCGAGGGTGGGGAGCCATGCTAAGGATCGACAGCGTGCACAGAGTGGGTCTGGTCAAGGCATCTAAAATGGCTGCCGTGCACGACAAAAGTGTGGCATTTGAAAAAAGACAAGATGGCGCAGACAATGTTTTTCAACACTTCCTGATTTCCTTCGAATCGAACGTTAACAGACGTTGGGGCATATTACCAAAGTTAAGCAATATTTATCCCTAACGATGCTTAGCAACGATTTTTTTACCGTCAGAAATTATCGCAGATAAACCTTGCTATTATCAAGGTTTATCGCAAATACGATAAAAAACGACCGCAAAGCATTAATATCGCTGAAAACTCAGCGATATTCATGCATTACCGAGCTAATGCTCTTAGCCATGTTATCCACCTCCCATTGGATAACATGGCTAAGAACTGCTCAGGGCAGGTGCTAGCTTTTGGAGATATTCGCGCTTATCTCGAATATTTCCAAAAGTTGATAATAGGAGATAGCGATGTTAGCGACTGTTTCCAGTCGCTAACATCTTGGCATGCCCACTTTGCATGTCATTAGTGATAAATATCACTCACATGCAAAGTGGGGCCCAAGATGGTCGCTATCTCCTACTAGCCATCGCTAACTGGTGTTAGCAACAGCTAGGTAATACAGATATAATTTTATCTCCGCGAAGCGGAGCGCTGTTACAGATATATATCTTGTTTTTGAACGTTAATTTCTCAAAATGCACTGAAGCACATATATTGAGACCTAGCAAAGGCACATCGGGCTACCAGTCCCTAATATTTTACCAAGTTTCGTGCAAATCCATTCAGCCGTTCGATTATTATTATTATTTTTTTTTTTTGCCCCGCGGGGCCCTTTTAAAACCTCCACATCAAACCTAGGGGATCAGCGAGGATCTACTATGCCCCCTTATGGTCATTTGCCCCTTCGCTTTGGCCTCCTCTTGTCTCTCGATCCTACCGAGAGACAAGATGGCGGCCGCTACGGACTGTTTGGAATGTTTACAGACACCGGAGAGCCAATCAGCTTCGCTTCGCAAAGCTCCGTAACGCGAAAAGTACGCGAAGCGGTGCGCAGTTACAGATATATATCTTTTTTTGAACGTTAATTTCTCAAAATCCACTGGAGCACATATATTGAGATCTAGCAAAGGCACATCGGGCTACCAGTCCCTACAATTTTGCCAAGTTTCGTGCAAATCCATTCAGCTGTTCGATTATTATTATTTTTTTTTTTTTTTGCCCCGCGGGGCCCTTTTAAAACCTCCACATCAAACCTAAACGGTCAGGGAGGATCTACTATGCCCCCTTATGGTCATTTGCCCCTTCGGTTTGGCCTCCGCTTGTCTCTCGATCCTACCGAGAGACAAGATGGCGGCCGCTACGGACTGTTTGGAATGTTTACAGACGCCGGAGAACCAATCAGCTTCGCTTCACAAAGCTCCGTTGCGCGAAAAGTACGCGTACTGGAGCGCTGCCCGGTCCGCTGTTACAGATATATATCTTTTTTTAAACGTTAATTTCTCAAAATCCACTGGAGCACATATATTGAGACCTACAAAAGGCACATCGGGCTACCAGTCCCTACAATTTTGCCAAGTTTCGTGCAAATCCATTCAGCCGTTCGGGCTAAAAGTGAGGCCAACCGCCCTATGGAAAACTCAATGTTAAAAACACGTTTTGGGACCCCCCTTTTTTCTCGGCCCCCCCTTGACGAACCCCCCCCCAAATTTTCAAGGGCTGCTCGGAAACAAAATGTGCCATTTTCCTGAAAATTTCAGCCAATTCCGTCCACAAACGCCAAAGTTATTAGACATAGAATTTTCAAAAATCCCATAGAGAAAAAATCCTAACTATATATACCTACTGGCGACCGCCAGTAGGTAATATATACATATATATATATATTACCTACTGGCGGTCGCCAGTAGGTATATATAGTTAGGATTTTTTTCCTATGGGATTTTTGAAAATTCTATGTCAAATAACTTTGGCGTTTGTGGACGGAATTGGCTGAAATTTTCAGGAAAATGGCACATTTTGTTTCTGAGCAGCCCCTGAAAATTGGGGGGGGGTTCGTCCAGGGGGGGTTGAGAAAAAAGGGGGGTCCCAAAACGTGTTTTTAACATTGGCCTCACTTTTAGCCCGAACGGCTGAATGGATTTGCACGAAACTTGGCAAAATTGTAGGGACTGGGAGCCCGATGTGCCTTTTGTAGGTCTCAATATATGTGCTACAGTGGATTTTGAGAAATTAACGTTTAAAAAAAGATATATATCTGTAACAGCGGACCGGGCAGCGCTCCAGTACGCGTACTTTTCGCGCAACGGAGCTTTGTGAAGCGAAGCTGATTGGTTCTCCGGCGTCTGTAAACATTCCAAACAGTCCGTAGCGGCCGCCATCTTGTCTCTCGGTAGGATCGAGAGACAAGAGGAGGCCAAAGCGAAGGGGCAAATGACCATAAGGGGGCATAGTAGATCCTCGCTGACCCCCTAGGTTTGATGTGGAGGTTTTAAAAGGGCCCCGCGGGGCAAAAAAAAAAAATAATAATAATAATCGAACGGCTGAATGGATTTGCACGAAACTTGGTAAAATATTAGGGACTGGTAGCCCGATGTGCCTTTGCTAGGTCTCAATATATGTGCTCCAGTGGATTTTGAGAAATTAACCTTCAAAAAAAGATATATATCTGTAACAGCGCTCCGCTTCGCGTAACGGAGGTTTGCGAAGCTGATTGGTCATTCTGTCACTGGGCTATAGTTGGGCTACATCTGGCTGATATTTGGGCTACATTTGTTTTTTTTGTCTCTGGCGGCCATCTTTGGGCTACATTGGGCTACATTGGGCTTCATTGGGCTTCATTGGGCTACATTGGGCTACATTTGGGCTCCAACATATATATAGGCCAATGTAGCCCAATATATATTTTTCAAAGTTAATTTTCATAAAATCCACTGGAGCATATATCTTGAGACATAGCAAAGGCACATCGGGCTACCAGTCCCTACAATTTTGCCAAGTTTCGTGGAAATCCATTCAGCCGTTCGAGCTAAAAGTGAGTCCAACCGCCCTATGGAAATGAAGGAAATGAATGGGTAATTTGTAATTAGCAAATAGCTCATCGCAAACTAGGAATGGTAAAGAATCGCTATTTATTCCTTAAAGTTCGCTATTTAGGAAATGCAAAAAACTTTGATGATACATATGGCGGTTCATCTCTAACAAGATAAGAAGCATAGGGATAGATTTATGATGACTGGCGCATCACCAGGGATGTGTTAGTCATTCTGTGCCGCTGTTCCGTCACCTATGGTGTGCTGCATTTACAATGCGGCGCATCATGGGGCAAAAACAGCACAGATGCGTGATGTATCTGTGCCGTAAAGGTGGCGCATTGCTGGAGTTGTATCGCAAGTGTGATGAAGCTCCAGCAAGGGTCGGGGGTGCCCCTGTCGCAGGGTTTCTGTTCTCACACAGAACTGTGGACAGAGGATTGGAACCTCGGCGAATTAGGGTGCCCCAAAACTCACCTTAGTAATCAAAAACCCCTTAGCAAGCTAGGTACAGTGTCACATTGGATATAACAAACTCTCAATGTTTAGACAATCCAGAATATGAACTTATAGTACCTCAGGATACGTGGAACTCATGAACAGTCGGTCGTTATATATTTCTTAGAAACCAGAACATGGAGTTAAGAAGAACACATGTGTATTTGAAATGTTTATTTACTAATGCCGTCTTCTCAGGCGTAGTATCTTAGATAATACAAGTACACATATTATCAGTAGCAAAATTACCAGCATAGTTACTAGTACATAAAAAGCGAATGGTGACAGTATGTTAACATGCTGTAAATGAATAAGAGTTAGCAACACTTATAAGCAGCCACGGGCCGTGGAGGGAGTTACGGTGGGGCAGGGAGGCGGGGAGGGGGAGGGGCAGGGTGGAGAGGGCTCCACCCTGCCCCTCCCCCTCCCCGCCTCCCTGCCCCACCGTAACTCCCTCCACGGCCCGCGGCTGCTTATATCTCACCCTCCCTAATACACATATTATATTATTTGCTAAGAAGGTCTGTTTGTGTTGGTTTAGGGCGTGCTCATACTTTAGTGTCTTAGATTTGAAGGAATCACATCAGCATACACCAGCTCTCTCTTCATGTGAACCGCATCAACTGTTGTGTATGTGTGTTCGGCAAAGCAATATAAAACCCGCCTCATGCCCAGAATTGGCAGAAGCTGCACTTATGTTATGAGTATGAAGTCGTGGAGATCAGACCTCATAACAATTCTGTATCGTGTTGTTCTTGAAACTTCAGCACTCGCTGTACAGATATAGTTTAATAAGCAAAGCAGATAGTAGAGCAATAACATATTATTCTCATGTAAACCACGATGAACTACTAGGTTGAAAGCTAAAGCAACAACTAAGTGTCGTGTGCAGAAGTTGTAAAAAAGGAAAAATGGCGTTTAAACCGGTAATGAGCCCATGCTAACTTAACACGGTGTAAAGATATCCAGGACCTAGATGACACCTCCCCATGATCCGGAAACGAACTGAATAAGATAATAGAAGTGCCATCTCATGAGAGCAGATTGCAACTTTATATGTGGACGGTCCGCAAGGTAAAACATTAAAAACTAGGAAAATTTAATGCTAAAGAAAAATAAAACAGCCAAGTACTTTATCGAGTCTTAAGCCAATAGGCAAGCTAAATAATAAAAACTTGACAAATAAGTCAATGAATTGTCAATGAAATGCTAGTACTCAGCATATCAAACATGAAAAAGGTCTATGACATAACTGTGTATGCAAAATAAGCTGCAACAGCCTCCAATAGGAAGTCACCGTCTTCATCCGAAAAGAGTTCAGCCATCCAATTTAAAAGCGGAAAAGAACATACGTGCTCTCCCAGCACCGGATCCTCTATCACCATCAGAGGACAGTTCGGTGGGTTTTCAAGAAAGCTCTGTTCCAAGAAAGACTGTGTTGCCGCCAGTAAATTCCAGGGACCAATTAGTCCATGCATCAATGCCACAGCCATAATCCTTTCGCCAGGACAAACCAACTCGTGAGTAATGATAGGACTCATCAGCTGATTAAAGTCGACGTCAGGAGAAACCGGTCCGCAGAGACACAAATCAATGGCCCAATCGAAATCACAGGTCAGGCAGTGAAATACAGGCTGGACACAGGTGAAGTAGGAGAATCGAAAAGATAATCCATATGCCATGCTTAATATCGCCAACGGCATTGTGCCATAATATTCTAGCATGCGATTGCGGAACAGTGTCAGCAGCTGCAGGGCGGGAGCTTGCACAGGAGGGACATCCATATTTAAAAATGTAAAAAAGCACAAGAGCGTCCGCTGGTAATGCAAGTAAAAATGGGAATCCACGAAGCACAGTGGAAAAAATAGAATGAAAGAAAGCAGGGATGACTCCAAAGATTTTCTCAAATGAAGTCACGAGACCACTGGTAACAACTTTAAAAAAGTGCGCCAGGGCCTTTGTGGAGGACGCGTTAAAGATAGTCCGAACCATCTTGCTGAAATGGAAAGGCGAATCAGTATTGAAAAGGGTCTGCACCTCTGTACGGGTGTTCGCTATGTGAAGCACGAAAGTTTCACGGGCCGAACTCAAGGCCACCTCTCTCTGAGACAAAAGAGCTCTTATTCTTGCCATGCCGTTGAAATCTGCTCCCAAGGTTGGTATTTGTGGCCAGATTGAAAACTCCCTATGTTCATGTGTGGGAGGAAATAGAACATTTCTGCAGCAAATAACCCGTTCACTTACTGTTACGATAAAAGGAATACTTTTAATTAACCCAGAACAATCTTCATTATTGAGCATCAAATAACTACCATTTTCCAACAACTTGAACGTGGGGATGATAGCAGGAACTGGCGTGCCTTGCAACACGCAAGCCATATTTGGTCGGTGTTTGTTGCATGAACCGTGTAACTGTATGTGCCTACACATTAGTGAATGATCTGGCGTCTCAGTGCATTCCTCTCCATTCAGATAAACTTCTTGATCATCTTTGAAACATCTGTATGTGTATGGAAGCGACCAGACCTCATGAAGAAAAGCACTACCTAAAGGTTCATAACGACCTATTGGTATATATTTCATACAATTTGAAAAGTTATATAAAGCAAAAGGCAGCGTTATTAAACCGTGGATAAGGCACGTTGCCAAAAAACCCGCAATCCTCTGCTGATGATGTCACTGAGCATGTCATGAATGATGTAATATGTGACATCATCAGCAGTGGATTACGGGTAATAGTATCTCTAGTTTACTCCCCTATAGCTGTCTTTCTTTTAACATAAGTGTCTGTTTCCTTCCCTTATACTTACTGTTCTTTTTTAAAAAAAAAATTTTTGGTTCACTTCCGGTTCGCGTACCGGCGAGCGAACTGGGAAGCGAACTACGAGAAATAGAGGTTGGCACAGTTCCAAATATTGTACCAATTTTTTAATAACGGGGAGGTAGTTCTGAAAAGAACTTTTTTTTTTATTGTTTTTGTTGTTTTATATTTTTTTTATTATTTTTCTGAACATTTTTTTACTTTTTTTGAATTTTTCTGAACAGTTTTATATTTTTTGGGGTTTTTCTTGGAGGGGGCAATGAAAACGATTCATTGTAAAGGGCTCAACAGGAGCAACAAAACAAAAAAAAAGTATTTATTATTTGGGGCGTTTCGTACAAACTTGCATATGATAGTCAATAGCTCTGTTGATCAGAGTGATGCTTCTTTCTCCGTAGCAAATGAATCCACTGCAATATACGCAGACTTGTTTTACTTCATGAAATCTCGTTTGTATATTTGGCACCATCTCCCTGCCCTCTGGTCCCGTTACTTCCGGTACAACAGATCTTCTGGCCATAATAGGGAGATTATCTAGGTCGTTACGAAACTGTGCAGCACTGTAGTTGTTAGGATGCCACCTAGTCATATGGCGATGCATTGTGTAGTTTCCGAAACTGTATTTTTTGTCGGTCCCTCTGGACAGTCTATCTTGACATATAAGGCAAGTTACGTATCTTGCATTTACTTTTTTCTGACCTTTGGGAATTTTAAAAAATTGCCAAATGAAGTTTTCTTTCCGGTGAGACGTCCTGGGCTCCTCAGGCAAAAAGTGCCTCTCTTCGTGCTCGTCGTCCTGTTCCTCTTCTTCCTCTTCTTGCTGAATTATAACTTGAGCAGGTGGTCCACTCTTCCTTGGATGTGGTGGAGGTGGTGGGGAAGCACCAGCTGAAGCTACTAAAGAAGCCATTGCTCACTGGTAACAAAGGGTCTTTCTCTCACAATGATGAAAGTCAGAGTGAGGAAAGAAGGAGGGATTTTCATCATTTGGGAAAAACAATAGTTCTCAACCAATGAAAAGTGTTCATTTTAGATTATATGACCTAGTCTTACATCATTAGGAAACCAAAAGTGAAATGAACCAATGAAAAGTGTTATTACCAAGTCACATGACCTGCTGTGTTTACGTTAAGCGCTTTGCAGGGCCTCCCGGTTTGCTTCCAGAAACCTGTGCTTTGCGACTCGGTAAGCGTACCAGTTCGCTAACGTAGCACGTCATATGACGTATCACGCGACAACGCGAAGCGTCATGCGGACGGGAGGCGTCACGATGTTGTTTTCTAACGCGGCAGTTGCGGTAAAGAAACGTTTACCGGCTCGCGGTCTATTTCGCGGCATCAAGGTCAGCTAACGGGAAGCTTCCCGATTCGCGAAGCGGGAACGAAGAAAAAAAAATATTAAATTTTTTTTTATTAATAAACATATAAAATATATTTTTGGATTTAAAGAAGAATACATTTTACAGCTACAGATATTAGCTGTTAAAAAAACCAATGAAATTCACTGAAAAAACCATAGGTTATAGACCATATATAGTTAGGAATTAGCATTTACAAAACCTTGAAAATTCACTGAAAAAACCATAGGTTATAGACCATATATAGTTAGGAATTAGCATTTAGAAAACCTTATTTTACTCACACAAAACCATTGAAATTCCATATATAGTTAGTTGCACTAACTATATATCGCGCACCCGAAATCCACTGCTGATGATGTCACATATTACATCATTCATGACATGGTCAGTGACATCACTGATGACATCACTGATGACATCTCAAATGACATCACTGATGACATCACTGATGACATCTCAAATGACATCACTGATGACATCATGACACACCAATACCAGTTACTACATACGCACTCACTGATTCCTACGTCTACACACACATTCACTCATTCACCCATACAATCACTCATACATACAGTCACTCATTATTACAACACTATCATATGCACTCATACACCTATGCAGACAGTCACACACTGCCACTCATCCATGGAGTTACTCACACACCAAGTCAGTCCTGTAAAGAATCAATCACACTTCCATTTCTTCATCTATACAGTTAAACACAGAACACCATACTTCAGTGACATCACTGATGACATCACTAATGACATCTGAAATGACATCACTGATGACATCTCAAATGACATCACTGATGACATCATGACACACCAATACCAGTTACTACATACGCACTCACTGATTCGTACGTCTACACACACATTCACTCATTCACCCATACAATTACTCATACATACAGTCAGTTATTATTAGAACACTATCATATGCACTCATACACCTAGTCAGTCCTGTGAAGAATCAATCACACTTCGATTTCCTCATCTATAGTTAAACACAGAACACCATACTTTTCACACATATACTAACACATACTTACTCTCTTATACAATCACTGATACAAGTACACATTGATATGCACAGCGTCACACACCTCCCAGCCAGCCACACACACACTCAGTCTTCCATCCATCCAGTCATTCTTCAATATGTAAAACGTATTTAAACTTTACAAAAACACACAGACACTAGATGATGTCATCAGTGATGTCATCAGTGATGTCACTGACCATGTCATGAATGATGTAATATGTGACATCATCAGCAGTGGATTGCGGGTGCGCGATATATAGTTAGTGCAACTAACTATATATGGAATTTCAATGGTTTTGTGTGAGTAAAATAAGGTTTTCTAAATGCTAATTCCTAACTATATATGGTCTATAACCTATGGTTTTTTCAGTGAATATATATATATATATTCACTGAAAAAACACCAGTTATAGTTAGCTAAACATTTTTCTCATACAAAACCAATGAAATTCCCACGTAATAGTTAGTTGGACTCACTATAACTCGCGCGCCCGCAATCCACTGCTGATGATGTCACATATTACATCATTCATGACATGGTCAGTGACATCACTGATGAAATCACTGATGACATCTCAAATGACATCACTGATTACATCACTGATGACATCATCCAGTGTCTGTGTGTTTCTGTAAAGTTAAAATATGTTTAACATATTGAAGAATGAGTGTATATATGAGTGTCTGGATAAATGATTTAGTAGGTGCCTGTCTGACTGTATGAGTGGGTGATTAAATGTGTCTTACTGAATGCATGGGTTAGGGACTGAACTGTCTGAATGTGTGCATAAATATTTCTGTTGTTGTGCAAGCTGCTGCATGTGTTGATCAGTAGCTATATGAGTGGGTATATGGGTTATTGATTGGTTGCCAAAGTATTTGTATATGAGTCTGAGTGTGTGTGTGGGCGGCTGGGAGGTGTGTGTCTCTCTGCATAGATGTGTGAGCAGTTGATTCACTAGGTATATGGGTTCAAGAGTGCATATGGAAACAGAGTGAATGGATATCTCAGTGCTACATGTCCAAGTAAGTACATATGTCAAACACAGTGCATGTGAGAGTTGGCATATATCAATGACTATACATGGGAGCCTGTGATTGCGTAAGTGGCTGTATGGATCAATGTGTAGTTGTATCAGTGATTGTAAAAGAGAGTAAGTATGTGTTAGTATATGTTTCATTAAGTAAGGTTATGTGTGTATAACTGTATAGATGAGGAAATGGGAGTGTGATTGATTCTTTGCATAACTGACTAGGTTTGTGAGTAACTCTATGCATGAGTTGCACTGTGTGAGTGTCTGTGTAGGTGTATGAGTGCATATGATAGTGTTGTATTGATGAGTGTCTGAATGTATGAGTGATTGTATGCGTGAATGAGTGGATGTGTGAGTAGACTTAGGAATCAGTGAGTGTGTATGTAGTAAATGGTATTGGTGTGTCAATGGTTTCAGGAATGGTAGTCTGTATTCAACACTGGATGTAACAAATGTTAGATTAGAGTGTGAGGAGGTGCATTATATTATCACATCGATGATGTCATCAGTGATGTCATCATTATTATTATTATTATTAAGCTGTTTTATAGCGCGCTCAATTACTGCCGGAGTATCCTGGCGCGAGAAAAAGAAAGGAAAGTAGTTATGATAGCAGATCCCTGAACCAGCACAAAGATCTAGACAGCCAATCTAAACAAGTACGTTTTTAATGCTTTCTTAAAAGCCATAAAATCAACAATACTGCGCAGAGAAGCCGGGAGTGCATTCCAAGCACGAGCGGCCTTCACTGCCACAGAGTGTCCACCCAACCGGACGCGCCGAAAACGCGGGACCAACAACAGATGTTGGGCTGCAGAACGCAAATCTCGGTTGGGGGAGTACAGAATGAATCGCTTCATCAGGTAAGCGGGGCCCAGCCCATTGATGGCCCTATGGGCCAGAGTCAGAATTTTGAAAGTGATCCTATGCGGCACTGGCAACCAATGTAGACTCTCCAGGTAACTCTTAACGCTAATCCGCCTGGAGATATTCCCCAGTAATCTGGCGGTAGCGTTCTGAATAATCTGGAGCCGCCCTATCAGGTAGGCCGGAGATCCACTGAACAAAGCGTTGGCATAGTCCAGGCGCGAGAGGATTAAAGCTCTCGCGACTGACTCGCGTGCTGAGGCGGGCAAATAGGGAAAAAGCTTTCTAAGAGACTTCAGGGTCCCAAAGCAACTTCCAGTAAGCCTCCTAATATGCCCCTCAAATTGAAGGTCTTCCCCAAACCAGACCCCAAGGTTCTTAGCCAAGGTGTTTGAAGCACATGGCATGGGGAAACCATCCAGCCACAGTAGGATCCTAAAATCAGGAGGGAACTGGCCATAGAGCAGGATTTCGGTCTTGTCCTCATTGCACTTCAATTGAGATGACGCTAGCCAATTGAACACTGAGGACAGAAAGTTCTGAATCTGCTCTGTCTCCAGAGCCTCCCCTGGCCAGGTGAACAACAACTGCGTGTCGTCCGCGTATGCTATGATTTTTGCTCCCAAATGTTCGGCTAAATCAATCAAGGGGGTCAGATATATATTAAAAAGTAAAGGGCTCAAAGTCGAGCCCTGAGGGACCCCTGTCAAGAGAGGTCTAGCCGAAGATGAAAAAGGCGGGAGCCATACCTGTTGAGATCTTGCAGTCAAAAAAGAGTTTAGCCAAACTAATGCAAGATCTCTGACACCAATGTCGGCAAGCCTGGCCAAGAGATGTTGGTGGGGAACCGTGTCGAACGCGGCAGAGAGGTCCAATAAAATTAGAGCCGCTCTGCCGCCACCGTCCAGACACTCCCTAATTGCTTCAGAAATTTCCACCAAAGCCGACTCCGTGCTGTGAGCAGCGCGGAACCCGGATTGGGCCTCGTGAAGGGCTCCGGATTTTTCCACAAACTCATTGAGCTGCTGAAACGCCAGTTTCTCGCCGATTTTAGCCAGGGCGGGCAGCAATGATATAGGCCGGTAGTTAGTCAATACCGCAGGATAGGCCCCGGACTTTTTAAGCAAAGGCAGGAGCTTAGCTTGTTTCCACTCTGGAGGCAAACTGGCTGATTTAAAAGAAAGGCCGACTAAGTGTGTCACCTCATGAACAACCACATCAGCAACAGCAGCCAACACTCTTGCTGGACATGGGTCAGACGGTGACCCAGATTTCAAAGATTTAATCACAGCCAGAGTGTCAGTAGTTGTAGGAGGGACAAACTCCGTTAGCCTGGCCAATGAAACCCTCAAAGGGAGACAGGGATCCGGCGAGGTATTAGATAGACTGATGGCAGCAAAATTTGACTGAATGGCAGCTATTTTGTCCTCAAAGAACCCGGACAAACTCTCACACCAAGCCTTTGAAGCTGGAACTATCCGCTGCTCCGCGCAGGGGGCAAGAAAGCTATTCACAATAGAGAAAATCTCTCGACTGCTATTGTTGGCTTTAGCAATTCGATTGGCGTAATAGATACCTTTGGCCTTTTTAATACTAGCATAATAATTTCTCTGTTCTTTACGTAGTATTTCCTTGGCCAAAGGGCAATAATCTTGACACCAAGCCCGCTCTAGTTTTTTACAGGTCTGCTTATGGGCGCGCAGCTCTGGGGAGAACCAAGGTTTAGAGGGGGTAGAGCGCAATCTGCCACACCTCCCTTTAGAAGAAACCGAAACCCCCATCACCAACCAATCATTGAAAGACGACACCGCGGTGGTAAGGTCACTACCTAACGCGGGCCGACTCCCAATCAAGGTGGCCGCCAAAGTCTCATTGTTGATTTTATTAGCACAGAGTGTTTTTGCCCTCGCGGTGGGGGTACCCAAAGTTGACCAAGCAAATCTGATTAGCTGGTGGTCGGACCACGTCAGAGCTTGAGGGGCCTCAACCTGGAGAGAAAAATTGGAACAAATCACATCTAGAATGTGCCCACCCGAGTGCGTGGGTAGGGAGACCCACTGAGACAAGTGTGCAAGGTCCAAGAAATCAAGCAGGTTTTTACTCTCTGGGTGATCCACCTCCTCCACGTGGATGTTAAGGTCACCCAGAAGTAAAAAGCTGGGGAATCTAAGGGCTCGTGGAGTAATAAGATCAATCAGGGCCGTAAGAAACGGCCCGGTTGAGCCAGGAGGTCGATATATTAGGGTATCTCCAAGAGTGAAGTGAGGGGAAAGAACCACTGAGAAATTCATCGCTTCGCCACCATCTAGGCTTACCGGGGGGTCAAGCTGAAGAGTCAGCGAGTCTCTAAGAATAATTGCGACACCTCCTCCTCTTCCTAGCGCTCTGTCCTTCCTGAATATTTTATAGCCACGAGGGACAGCTAACTCGACATCTGGAGCACTGGCCGCAGTGAGCCAGGTCTCCGTCACAAACAGAAAGTCGAGCGAGCTGTCGACAAGAAGTTCAAAAATATCCGCAGCATGTTTACACATCGAGCGCGCGTTAACTAAGGCGGCAGAGAAAACATGAGGGGTCAGCTCCTGGGGAGAGGGGGTCAGAAGTGTATCCACACAGCAGAAACCACAGATCGAACAGGGGGCAAACCAAGGGCAATTTCCCACGTCACCACCAACATTCAGGCACCCTGCAGAGCGCAAAGATAGCAGCTGCTCGCTTGTGTACCTAAACGTGGAGCTGGGAACAGTCCGAGGCTGTAAGGCAGCCCGTCCTGCGTCCGTCACGGCCGAGGCGCGGACGGGCGCAGACGGGCTGACCTTTGGCTTACCTTTGGCTTACCTTCGGCGCGCCCGCCACGCGTGACCGCTGCGCGTCAGGAAAGGCATGGTGTTTTTATAGGAGCGCGTCACTCCCCCAGCTAGACCGCTGCCACAGGTTCAGCCGGGGAGAGGACACCTGGTAAGATGGCCGCCCGCCCTCCACACAAACGGCACACCAGCCGCGATGGAACGGGGCCGGGTAGGCTCACTTTAGCACACAAAAGAAGTCAGGCAAGTCTGAGAACGAGCCCCAAAACGTTTTTGCCATTTTTAAGCTGCCCCCAGCAGTGACACAAACTGACTCGAAGATGTCATCAGTGATGTCATTTGAGATGTCATCAGTAATGTCATCAGTGAGGTCACTGACCATGTCATGAATGATGTAATATGTGACATCATCAGCAATGGATTGCGGGCGCGCGAGTTATAGTGAGTCCAACTAACTATAACGTGGGAATTTCATTGGTTTTGTATGAGAAAAATGTTTAGCTAACTATAACTGGTGTGAAACCTATGGTTTTTTCAGTGAATTTCAAAGGTTTTTTAAAAGCTAATTCCTTTGTCTATCGAGTTTGTAACCTATGATTTTTAAAGTGTTTTTTTATTAGTTGTTTTTTATAACTATTAATTATTATTATTTTTTTTTTCAAAAGTTATTTTTTCAATGTATTTTTCATGTATTTTTTTTTTTTTAATCATTTTGTCTTGGAGCGCTCAGGGTGCGCGCACCGGTAAGCTCACCCGAGAGCGTACCGAGAGTGCTATTTCTGCGGGCGTAAAAAAAAAATTTATTTAAACTAAATAATAATGCAAGACATTCAGTACCATTTTTGATTTTCCGAATTAGAATTATTTAGCATTTCCGAAAAGCTAGCGAAACGTCATTTAGGCGCGCCGCGTAAGCGCCCCCGGAAGCGCCTACGTTCGCGCCGGGTAAGCGCCCCCGGAAGCGCTCCGGTGCGCGCAGCGTAAGCGCGTAAAGTCATGTGACCTTAAAATAACACTTTTCATTGGTTGTTAACAGTTTTTTTATAAATAATGAAAACCCCACCCATTTCCGTCACTTCTTCTTTCACTTTGGAGACAGCAAGACCTGTTCTTTTCTGTTCTTCATTTTTGTGATAAGAATGGCTGCTAGACCCACAAGTTGCAGTGAGGACTCGGATGAGTTCATTCAGTAAGAGGCTCCTCAGCCCGAGGTAAAGGAGCACTTCATTTGGAAGTTTTTTACCATACCACCAAATGAAAAAAAGGTTAATGCTCCAAAGGTGGAGTGTAAAATCTGCCAAACTGTGCTTTCACGGGGAGACCCTAGAAGGAAGTACAGTTTTGGAAACTCGACTATGATTCGGCATGTTCAGAGGAGGCACCCCCAGAACTATGCCCGGGAGAGTGTCAGGGCCCTGGCACGAAATGCCCCAAGGGAAAGTGCTTCAACATCTTCTGGAGGACCAACTAAATCATCCGTGAGAGGGAGACCTGAGCAGCTGATTCCTAACATTCAGCCTGTTTTTGATGGCATCATTATAAAATGTAAGGACTGTGATGAACTCCTTTGTTACGGAGAACAAAGTATCATGACCATTGTACGTACAAGGGAAAACCACCGCTGCCGTCCCCAGCCCTAATTTTTACTCTTTTTTTTGCTCCTGTTGAGCAGTTTGACATTCCCTGTTTTTGTTTTTGTTCACAAAGAAAACCTAAAAAAGAAGAAAAAAAACAGTTCTTTTTAGAACTACCTCCAATTCTCAAAAAAGAGCTGTATTCTTAACAAATTCAAAAGGAGTGAGTGAAGTGGAGTGCAGTGAGAGAGGAAAGAAAAATGAGTGAGGGAGCAAAAAAAGGGACGAGAGGGGAAGGGAAGTGAAGTAGGGGGATTGGAAGAAGGTGAGTGTGGGAGTATGGCTGAGTTATAGGGTGTGAGCGTGACAGAAGAGGAGTGAGAGACTAAGGGGACGGAGAGAATGAGGCTAATAGAGATAGAATGAGGGAAGGGGAGTGTGTAACTAAGAGGACAGAAGGAGAAAGAGAAGGAGTTAGTAAAGTGGAGTAAGGAGAGTAAGGGAAGGGAAAAGAGTGAAGGAGTGAAAGAAGGGAAGAGAGAGGAATGAAAGTTAAGGAGAAGGTCTGAAAGAAGGTGAGTGCAGGAGTGTTGCTGAGTTATAGGGAGTGAGCGTGACAGAAGAGGAGTGACAGACTAAGGGGACGGAGAGAATGAGGCTAACAGAGAGAGAATGAGGGAAGGGGAGTGTGGAAGTAAGAGGACATAGGGAGTAAGAGAAGGAGTTAGTGAAATGGAGTTAGGAGAGTAAGGGAAGGGAAAAGAGTGAAGGAGCGAAAGAAGGGAAGAGACAGGATGGAAAGTAAAGGAGAAGGTTTGAAAGAAGGTGAGTGTGGGAGTATGCCTAAGTTATAGGGAGTGAGCGTGACAGAAGAGGAGTGACAGACTAAGGGGACGGAGAGAATGAAACTAACAGAGAGAGAATGAGGGAAGGGGAGTGTAGAACTAAGAGGACAGAGGAAGTAAGAGAAGGTGTTAGTGAAGTGGAGTATGGAAAGTAAGGGAAGGGAAAAGAGGGAAGGAGCAAAAGGAGGGAAGAGAGAGGAAGGAAAGTAAAGGATAAGGTATGAAAGAAGATGAGTGTCGGAGTATGGCTGAGTTATAGGCAGTGAGTGTGACAGAAGAGGAGTGAAAGACTAAGGGGACGGAGAGAATGAGACTAACAGAGAGAGAATGACGGAAGGGGAGTGTAGAACTAAGAGGACAGAGGGAGAAAGAGAAGGAGTTAGTAAAGTGGAGTAAGGAGAGTAAGGGAAGGGAAAAGAGTGAAAGAGCGAAACAAGGGAAGAGAGAGGAAGGAAAGTAAAGGAGAAGGTCTGTAAGAAGGTGAGTGTGGGAGTATTGTTGTGTTATAGGGAGTGAGCGTGAAAGAAGAGGAGTGAGAGAATAAAGGGACGGAGAGAATGAGGCTAAGAGAGAGAGAATGAGGGAAGAAAAGTGTAGAACCAACAGGACAGCGGGGGTAAGAGAAGGAGTTAGTGAAGTGGAGTAAAGAGAGTAGGGAAGGGAAAATTGTGAAGGAGCGAAAGAAGGGAAGAGACAGGAAGGAAAGTAAAGGAGAAGTTTTAAAAGAAGGTGAGTGTGGGAGTGTAGCTGAGTTATAGGGAGTGAGCGTGACAGAAGAGGAGTGATAGACTAAGGGGACGGAGAGAATGGGGCTAACAGAGAGAGAATGAGGGAAGAGGAGTGTAGAAGTAAGAGGACAGAGGGAGTAAGAGAAGGAGTTAATAAAGTAGAGTAAGGAGAGTAAGGGAAGGGAAAAGAGTGAAGAAGCGAAAGAAGGGAAGAGAGAGGAAGGAAAGTAAAGAAGAAAGTCTAAAAGAAGGTGAGTGTGGGAGTATGACTGAGTTATACGGAGTGAGCGTGACAGAGGAGGAGTGAGAGTCTAAAGGGACGGAAAGAATGAGGCTAACAGAGAGAGAATGAGGGAAGGAAAGTGTAGAACTAAAAGGACAGGGGAAGTAAGAGAAGGAGTTAATGAAGTGGAGTAAGGAGAGTAAGGGAAGGGAAAAGTGTGAAGGAGTGAAAGAAGGGAAGAGACAGGAAGGAAAGTAAAGGAGAAGGTCTGAAAGAAGGTGAGTGTGGGAGTATGGCTGAGTTATAGGCAGTGAGCATGACAGAAGAGGAGTGAGAGACTAAGGGGACGGAGAGAATGAGGCTAACAGAAAGAGATTGAGGGAAGGGGAGTGTAGAACTAAGAGGACAGAGGAAGAAAGAGAAGGAGTTAGTGAAGTGCAGTAAGGAGAGTAAGTGAAGGGAAAAGAGTAAAGGAATGAAGTAAGAGAAGAGAGAGGAAGGAAAGTAAAGGATAAGGTCTAAAAGAAGGTGAGTGTGGGAGTATGGCTGAGTTATAGGGAGTGAGTGTGACAGAAGAGGAGTGAGAGACTAAGGGGACGGAGAGAATGAGACTAACAGAGAGAGAATGATGGAAGGGGAGTGTGTAACTAAGAGGACAGAGGGAGAAAGAGAAGGAATTAGTAAAGTGGAGTAAGGAGAGTAAGGGAAGGGAAAAGAGTGAAAGAGCGAAACAAGGGAAGAGAGAGGAAGGAAAGTAAAGGAGAAGGTCTGTAAGAAGGCGAGTGTGGGAGTATTGCTGTGTTATAGGGAGTGAGCATGAAAGAAGAGGAGTGAGAGACTAAAGGGACGGAGAGAATGAGGCTAAGAGAGAGAGAATGAGGGAAGAAAAGTGTAGAACCAACAGGACAGAGGGGGTAGGAGAAGGAGTTAGTAATGTGGAGTAAAGAGAGTAAAGGAAGGGAAAAGTGTGAAGGAGCGAAAGAAGGGAAGAGACAGGAAGGAAAGTAAAGGAGAAGGTCTGAAAGAAGGTGAGTGTGGGATTATGGCTGAGTTATAGGCAGTGAGCATGACAGAAGAGGAGTGAGAGACTAAGGGGACGGAGAGAATGAGGCTAACAGAAAGAGATTGAGGGAAGGGGAGTGTAGAACTAAGAGGACAGAGGAAGAAAGAGAAGGAGCTAGTGAAGTGGAGTAAGGAGAGTAAGGGAAGGGAAAAGAGTAAAGGAATGAAGTAAGAGAAGAGAGAGGAAGGGAAGTAAAGGATAACGTCTGAAAGAAGGTGAGTGTGGGAGTATGGCTGAGTTATAGGGAGTGAGTGTGACCGAAGAGGAGTGAGAGACTAAGGGGACGGAGAGAATGAGACTAACAGAGAGAGAATGACGGAAGGGGAGTGTGTAACTAAGAGGACAGAGGGAGAAAGAGAAGGAATTATTAAAGTGGAGTAAGGAGAGTAAGGGAAGGGAAAAGAGTGAAAGAGCGAAACAAGGGAAGAGAGAGGAAGGAAAGTAAAGGAGAAGGTCTGTAAGAAGGTGAGTGTGGAAATATTGCTGTGTTATAGGGAGTGAACGTGAAAGAAGAGGAGTGAGAGACTAACGGGACGTAGAGAATGAGGCTAACAGAGAGAGAATGAGGGAAGGAAACTGTAGAACTAACAGGACAAAGGGGGTAAGAGAAGGAGTTAGTAAAGTGGAGTAAAGAGAGTAAGGGAAGGGAAAAGTGTGAAGGAGCGAAAGAAGGGAAGAGACAGGAAGGAAAGTAAAGGAGAAGTTTTGAAAGAAGGTGAGTGTGGGAGTGTAGCTGAGTTATAGGGAGTGAGCGTGACAGAAGAGGTGTGAGAGACTAAGGAAATGGAGAGAATGAGGCTAACAGAGAGAGAATGAGGGAAGGAGAGTGTAGAAGTAAGAGGACAGAGGGAGTAAGAGAAGGAGTTAGTGAAGTGGAGTAAGGAGAGTAAGGGACGGGAAAAGAGTAAAGGAATGAAGTAAGAGAAGAGAGAGGAAGGAAAGTAAAGGATAAGGTCTGAAAGAAGGTGAGTGTGGGAGTATGGCTGAGTTATAGGGAGTGAGTGTGACAGAAGAGGAGTGAGAGACTAAAGGGACAGAGAGAATGAGGGTAACAGAGAGAGAATGAGGGAAGGGGAGTGTAGAAGTAAGAGGACAGAGGGAGAAAGAGCAGGAGTTAGTAAAGTGGAGTAAGGAGAGTAAGGAAAGGGAAAAGAGTTAAAGAGCGAAACAAGGGAAGAGAGAGGAAGGAAAGTAAAGGAGAAGGTCTGTAAGAAGGTGAGTGCGGGAGTATTGCTGTGATATAGGGAGTGAGCGTGATAGAAGAGGAGTGAGAGACTAAAGAGACGGAGAGAATGAAGCTAACAGAGAGAGAATGAGGGATGAAAGTGTAGAACTAACAGGACAGAGGGAGTAAGAGAAGGAGTTAATGAAGTGGAGTAAGGAGAGTAAGGGTAGAGAAAAGAGTGAAGGAGCAAAAGACGGGAAGAGACAGGAAGGAAAGTAAAGGAGAAGGTTTGAAAGAAGGTGAGTGTGGGAGTGTAGCTAAGTTATAGGGAGTGAGCGTGACAGAAGAGGTGTGAGAGACTAAGGAAATGGAGAGAATGAGGCTAACAGACAGAGAATGAGGGAAGGGGAGTATAGAAGTAAGAGGACAGAGGGAGTAAGAGAAGGAGTTAGTGAAGTGGAGTGGAGAGTAAGGGGAGGGAAAAGAGTAAAGGAATGAAGTAAGAGAAGAGAGAGGAAGGAAAGTAAAGGAGAAGGTCTGAAAGAAGGTGAGTGTGAGAGAGGAGTGAGGAAAAGGGGAGTAAACGTGGGGATTCAGAATGAGTGAGGCAAGCGCAGTAAGGGAGCAGAGCTGTGGGAGCATCAGAGAAGAGTAGTGAGGTTAAGGAAAAGAGTATAGGGAAAGTACATTTTGTACATCAAACTTACCTTATAAGTAATGTAAACGTAATTACATATTTTCATTAAAATGTATATCTGTGAAAGACAAAAAAAATAAGTTAGAATATTTATAATATATATTTTACAATACAAGAGACAAAGTAGGAGATTAAAAGTCATAAAAGGTTAGTAAGAGATAAAGTAGAAGTGAAGGACTCAGAAAGAAAAACAAAGGAATGGTGAAGGTCAGAGAGAGTTAAAAAGAAATAGAGAGAGAGCAAATAACTAAAAGGATAATGGCATGGATACGTTAGTGACAGTGAACAAGAGCAGGAGAGAGAAATGAACTGAAGGTGAGTAAGATCCTAAAGGAATATGCATTAGGAAAACTAAAGGCAGAAAGGGGAGTAAAGAAAGGGGAGTGAGTGACAGAGAAGCAGGAGTGAATAACGGTGGACTTATGACAATGAGGCATGGAAGGTGAGTTAGGGTGAATGTAGGGTTGTAAGACAGTGAGGAGACAATGGGAGTGAAGGTAACAGAGAGGGAGTGAGGGAAGACAAGTGAGAATATGAGAGAACAGAGGTGAGTCAGAGAAAGAGTGACTAAACGGCAGTATGATGAGTAAAGGAAGGAGAATGACTGAGGGAGCAAAGGAAGGGACGAAAGGGAAGAAAAGTGAAAAAAAAGGGACTGGGAAAAGGTGAGTGCGTAACGAGAGAAAGAAGAAGGGTAGTTAAAGATGATTAATGAGGATAACTGAAGGAACTGAAGTAAGGGAACAAGGGTGAGGGAGGGTGAGTGAAGGAGAGTGAGGTTGAAGAAAAAGGGAAAATAAAAAGAGGATAAAAGCAAGTGAGCTTGAGACAAAGGAAGTGAAGGAGTGAGAACATAGAGGTAGTGAAGGAAAGAGTGGCAGAAAGAAACTGAGTAAGGAGCAAAGAAAGGTAAGTAAGGGAGTGTGGGTGAGTTTTAGGGAGTAAGCGTGACTGAAGAGGAGTGAGAGAGTGAGAGGATCAAAATACTGAAGCTAAAAGAGAGGGAGTGAGGGAAAGGGAGTGAGGATGTGAGAGGACAGAGGAAGTGAGAGAAGGAGTGAGTGAAGTGTAATAAGGTGAGTGAGAGAAGGGGAATTATTGAGGGAACAAAGAAAGGAAACAAGGGGAAGGGGAGTGAAGTAGAGTGACTGACAGCTGGAAAGTAGTGGATGGGAGAGAGGGAAAGGGCCGTGAAGGAGTGGTTAATGAGAATAAGTGAGGAAAGTGGAACAAGAGAAGGAAGGTGAGGGAGAGTGAAAAAAGGCCAGTGAGGGTGAGTTAAGAGGAGTGATAGAGGGTGGAAATAGGTAAGTGAGCATAGGAGAATGGGAAAATAATATATATTTAATCATTGATAATACAAAATAATTACATGGTTTATTTTTGCTGTTCTCAGAATATATTGAATTTCACTTAAAACAGTGACTTCAATAGTACTCATCATATAACAGCGGGCAAAAAAAACCACAATCAAAATGATTGTGTTTAGAAAACCCATCCAATCTTTTCATAAATAATGTAAAATTTAGAAAAAACATATCTAAACTCACTTTTGGTCCATCCACTTTTCCACGAGGCCAAATAGTATATGGAAAGTCCTTTTCTTTGGAAATTAGTCCAGAGTATTCTTAATTTCTCATTTACCCAACTTTCTGAAAGAAAAGCTCCAACATCTTTTACATTATGAAACAAGAGTTTTATTTCCACCTCTAGCTTACTTTTTATAAATATTTTGTATAATACTCACAGCACACACTATATGATATACATATACTATCTCTATGAGAACTACGGCCCACATGCATCAATGTGACATTTTGCACTTCCTAATTTGCGAAAAATAAGGAATCGCAAATTAAGAAGTGCAAAATGCTATGAGAAACTATAGCCCCACTGCGCGACTGGAGTTTGTTACCATCTTGACCCAGTACAAAAGAGACATCTTGGAGGCTAAAACCATCTATTTCTCCTCCAAAATACTGGCTGCTGAAAACCAGTCTAAAGAAATATTCGCAATTGTTCACAACCTGGCGTTCTCGGACAGATCCACCCTTAAGCCTGCCCCGTCTGAGGAACTCTGTCGCTCTTTAAACGACTACTTTATCCATAAAATAGTGACCATCAAGGCCAATATTCCCCCTCCTTCCCCCTCCTTTGTTGATCCCCTGTGCCCCCTTCCCAAGGGCGAACTCACTTCCTTTCCCCTCATGACCAGGGAAACCTTGTCCACCATAGTCCCCTTGGTCAAGTCCGGTTCTCCACGGGATCCTTGTCCCGCCCATGTTCTCCGTTACATCTTCACTTCCTGCCCTGACCCTTCACTTCACCTCCTAAACAGTTCACTTGTTCAAGGTGTGGTACCCGACCCGTTGAAATCGGCGGTCATTGTACCTATCTTGAAAAAACCCGGCTCGGACCCTTCTGTGCCTGCCAATTTCCGCCCCATCTCCCTCTTGCCATTTCTGGCAAAGGTGCTCGAGCGCCACGTCACCTGCGCCCTGAGCTCCTTTGTGGAGATGCATGGAGCCCTTGCCCCCCGTCAGGCCGGCTTTCGCCCCGCACACTCTACGGAGTCCGTTGTTATCTCGGTCTTGGACAGCCTCAGGGAGGGTATGGACACTAACCAGCGCCAGGCCCTGGTGCTCCTCGACCTCTCAGCCGCTTTTGACACGGTGGATCATTCCATCTTACTTTCCCGTGTCAGGGCGGCGGGGGTCGGGGGGACGGCCCTGGTCTGGCTTTCCTCCTTCCTGAGTGACCGCACCCAGGCTATTCGCCTGGGTGATTTTACAGCGGACGTCCGTAGAGTTCAGTGCGGGGTCCCTCAGGGCTCCTCTCTTTTCCCTCTTTTATTTAATCTTTATATTGCTCCTCTTATCTTTTCCCTGCAACAAATGGAGGTCGCCGTGTTTAACTACGCGGACGATCTCCAGCTTGTTTTTGATCTGTCTTCTTCTCCCTCTTCTGTTTCTAACTTTCAATCTATTATGCTTTATATCCGGGACTGGATGAGCCACAACCACCTTAAACTCAACCCTGACAAGACAGAGTTGGTGTTGACAGGTGGTTCATCCAGCCCCTGGACTCCCATGTTTTGGCCCTCTTCTCTTGGCCCCTTCCCGTCTCCTGCTACCTCAGTTAAAACCCTTGGCATAAAAATTAATTCCCAACTGTCCCTTCACTCCCAGGTTGGTTCTGTGGTTTCTGCTTCTTTTCTTGCACTGCGTACCATACGCAGGGTGTCCCGTTTCTTTTCCTTTTCTGCCCTCAAACTTATCATTCTGGCCATGGTGGTGTCCCGCCTGGACTATGGTAACGCCCTATATGCGGGGATTCCTGCATATAGTTTACGGCATCTCCAACTCATACAGAACCAGGCGGCCCGCCTGGTCTTTAACCTCCCGAAATTTCATCACTCTACCCCCCTCCTGAAGTACCTACACTGGCTGCCTGTACGAGCTCGGGTCCAATTTAAGATCGCCTCCATCGCCTTCCTTGCTCGTCTAGGTACAGCCCCAGCCTTTATCTCTTCTGAGATTACCCCTTATGTTCCATGTAGAGAGCTCCGTTCCTCCTCCCAGGCCCTTCTTATGGTTCCACGCTTCCGAACAAAGAAGTGGGGAGGCTCCAAATTTTCCACTCTGGCCCCGTCCCAGTGGAACTCTCTTCCTTTGGAAATTCGATCCCTCACCTTGTACTCACAATTCCGGAAACAACTCAAGGCCTACTTATTCAAGAGGTCCTTTGAGTAATTTCTAACGGTCCCCTGCCCCCTTTTTTTCTTTCCTTTGGAGTCTGTCAGTTGTAGCGCCAAGAAACCGCTGGTGTACGTGCGCTGTTACAAATAATTTTAAACTCAAACTCAAACTCATCATTATTTTCGGTATTCATTTGTGATTCGGTAAAAATCGCAATTTTTACCGAATCCCAAATGAATACCGAATTCTTAAGTTAATTTTCGCAATTCCCATTGATTCCTATGGGCCAAAAGGCCCATAGGAGTCAATGGGAATTGCGAGTGGCACTTAGAAAATTTCATGGGTGCAGGGGGGGGTCCAAAGGACCCCCCCATGCACCCCTGAAATGTATTTTTCGCATCATGTTTCACACACACATGTCCTAAGGACATGTGTGTGTTAAACATGAATGTTGAAAAAAATACTTTTTCACCATTTTAAACACTTTTTCCAAATTTACCGAGTGGTTCAACCACTCGGTAAATTTGGCACCCTAATTGCGAATTTCAACTTGTCAAAGTAATGATGCATTGCTTTTAAGAAGTCGCACATCTGCGACTTCTTAAAAGCACCCGCAATTTTAGAACTCGCAAAAATATTACGAATTCTAAAATTGCTTCATGCATCCCAAAAAGCACTTTTGCATTCGCAAACGGCCGATTTTAAGGAATCGCACCGTTTGCGACTACAAAAATGCTTGATGCATGTGGGCCCATATGTTTTTTATTATCTTCATCACTCTCATTCAGAAAATAATTTTGAACAGCAAACTAAGTTATATTAACTGCTGCAATCTTCATAGGCCAATTACCTTCCCTAAAATTTCGGTTGTAAGAACTTTAGGTAAGAATTTTGTAAGTCAGAAGGCAAACGTTGTTTGAAAGTCAATTGAGTATCATTACAGTGTTTCCATCCTTTTTGACATTTTAAATAAGCTGTGTAATGTCCTGATGTTGTTGAAGGACCATCATGGTAAATAATTGCTGCAGTTGTAAAGGTTCGTCCTGAAATTGATAATTGAGAAGCCACAACATTTTTAATTAATGTTGTCAATTTAGTTCCATCAGGTCTACATCGTTGGAACATTAAAATAACATACTGTCCATATCTTTGTATAAATGATGTTGATAGCATTGCTGATTTACATTGAGTACAGACCATGCTTTGATTTGCTTGTCTAACTAGATTATTAAATGACACTGATTTGCAGTCTGGTAAAGTCAAATACATAAATATTTCAGTGTTTATTGTAGTACTACTTGAAAAGGAGCAATTGTCGCAGTCATGCTGCCATTTATAAGAAAGGCCAAAAAGATTTTCTACATCTACACCTTCATCTTGCAAAACAACAAGCATATACATTAGAAATTCCTGACAATCTTGCTGAATATTCTGTGAAAATTAATTTAGACCAGAACATATGTCTAAAACATTTCAAATTTCAGAAACACTTTGTATTTTTGTTCTATCACTGCTACATTTCTGTAACACAGAATTTAATAAACAACAAAATGTTTGATCATGATTTTCAGCAATCTGTTCTTGTACAGTTTGGAAAAAAAAAACATTAACTACTACATTAGCAAAGCAGTGACACCAGAACTATTTTCAAACTGAAATCCAACAACATCTTTAACTGAATCCATTTAGTTTCTGCTTACAATTACTGGTTCATCTAGCTTTTTTCTTTTTGCTACAACTTCACTACAATTTTTCTCATTTCTTCTTTTTCGGCCTCCCACACGCTTTTCAAATAGAGGATATTGAGGTAAATTTGGAGCATACTCTCTTCTTAACCTATTATATTCTTTTATACAATTTAGATCTGCATTAATCTTTGTCTCATCAAAATGAATCAAGTACAATCCTGATAAAGTTCTGACTCGAGATAAAGCAAAATATGCCATACCCTCCTTGAACACAGAATTTCCAATATTCACCAAAGCACTATCAACACTTAAACCTTGAGATTGATGAATAGCCACTGCATATGCCAAAGAAACAGGAAACTATTTTCTGCGGACATATAAAACTTTCACAAGCAAAAATCGGGCAGAACAACGACTGATTTGTTGTACTTCTTCAATACCATCAAATTTAATTTTTATAAATTCAATTCCATCTCTATTTCGGTAATTCACAAAATCCACAACATGACCCATTGCTCCATGTACTAAACCTCTTTCCACATGTAAATTACATCGTAAAATTATACGACAATTTAAAGATGCAGAGTCTTTTCCATACCAGCAGTTTTATATATTGTCTTCTCTAAATAATCCAATTTTGATTTCAACTTTTCTGACAAAATAATAGTTGCTCCTTCATCTTCAATTTTATCAATAGCTTCCAGTTTCACAATATCTTGATTTTCGAACTTTAACATTTTGTTGTTGAAGATTGAACATTCTTGCAGAGTTGGCATCAAGCATATGACAGATTTGTTTTCAGGAATTTTCTTAAAAATATTCTCTGGGAGAATATTTTCATTTGGAAACAAATTTGAAATTAATCGTCCATGTAAAACTTCTTTGCCATGCTCAGTTAGTTTTCCTATTCTTACATCTTGTACAATATTTTTATAATCTTCATCCTTTGCCTGTCGCATATTTTGAAGCAGTTCTGCATATTTGAAATTTAACCATATGTTAACATTTCCAATGCTTCCTAAGCACTTCCTGGTATCTTCATGCGTAAGCATTTTAAACACTGGCAGTCCTTTCACTGGAGTTAGTTGCAGTAGATCTCCAAAAACAATGATGTGTTTGCCTCCAAATAACACATCATAGTCTGTTTTAAGAATTTCTTGCATTCTTAAATGCACAAAAGCAAGCATTACATTTGATATCATGCTTACTTCATCAATGATAAGAAGTTTCATTTTCTTTAGGACTCTTGAAACTTCACAACAAGCTTCTCCAGATAGCTTGTGGTATTGTAATTTGTTATCATGCTCCACTGGCAGCATCAATAAGCGATGTAAAGTAATCCCTTTAATGTTGTGTGCTGCCAACCCAGTTGGAGCAGTAACAACACAAGAGAGCGATGACTCCGTTGTTTTCTGCAAATATGTTGCAATCGTTTTAATCAGGAAACTTTTCCCAGTTCCTGCTTCTCCACTCACATATAGTCGGACAGGTACAAATGATGTACATGAGCACTCTTTTTTCTCATTAGATAAACCATGCTCAATGTGTTCTGTGACTTCGTCATATATTTGTCTCTGCTCAATGTTTAGTTCTTTTTCCAAATCTTCTAAGTGAACTCCATCCTCCTGAGCTTGTTCCATGGCTCTTTCAACTTCATCCATGGCAGTGGCAGATTCATTTTGTATAATTGGTCCTCCTAGTGGATCCTGACTCAATGAAGCAGAACTCTGACTATCTTGAGAACTGTCTCTAGCAATCGCTGCTGCAATTGTAGCTTCTTGCTGTATTTCCTCGTTCAACATTTGCAGATAATTTGAAAAAACAGGACATTCTATCGTATCCTTGGTTGTATTGAAAGAATCTTCATAAGTAAGAACATCTCCAAGTAGTTCCTCTTCTGTACACAAAGGCTTAAAGAGTTGCAAAAGAGCTAAGTAATAAAATCCCCTTTTGTCTGGAGAATCACAACTCAATTTTTGATGATTAATCAAATGGCCTTTTCTTTGTTTCACTAGACAGCCTTCACAACCAATTGCAGCATATACACCTTTATTGATGTCTTCTGTGACGTTCTTTTTAAAAATATAGGTTTGCAGAACTTCATAGAGACAAACGTTCTCAAGGTGAGTACTTCTATTTGGATAGTATGTATCCATCATGTTTGTCTTCAAAATATCTGTACTGTCTGGTTCTTTCTCCGCCAAATACTCTATTTCTTGTACAGATTTCAAAACTCGGTTTCGTGTTGCAGCAAGACCTAGACTCACCCAAATGATGGTTCTAGATTTGGCATATAGACTTGCTGATGATAACCGATGAGAACATTCATATGCTCCAATTTCTCGATGCAACATCTTCAAACTGTAACTGTATAATTTCTTGCTTAGACTCTTTTCATGTGAAATTTCCTCCCACATTTCCTTCAGTTCCGTCTTTTCTGATTTTGTGATGTAAGACGTCACATATCAAGCCACAGCAATAGAGTTGTCAGCCACATATTGAATATCCATGTTAGCATTCCACATGGACAAAATGACTGGGTTGTAGTCATTTATGAATTTGGATTCCTCATTTCTTCTTAGGTTGTATGTATTTTTGGGTGATTTTCTTGTCACAGTATGTCGCAGAGAAGACATAAAATTGTTGACTCTTCCTTTCGATGTTACTGGACGTGGAAATGCAAAACGACATTTCGTGTAGAACTTGTCCTTGGATTTGTATTTTCGACGACAGTATTTCCCACAACGATGGGTTGGAAAGCGTAAAACTTGATGTCTTAAATTGTTTTCTTCTGTACTTTTCGAAACAGCACATGTAGAATACTGCTCAATGAAACTCATCACTTTCTCATCTGAATCTGTTCCAAATTTTGGTGCATCTTTAATCCATAGCAGTATATGTATATGAGGAGCGCGTCTTGCTTGATACTCCTTTCTCCAAAAGAAATCCAACACCTCTCCAAGCGGAGGATTTTTTTTGTTTGTAATAAAAGACATCATAGCTTCAAACCTATGATTGAAATACCTGCATACATTAACTGGATCCAAAGAGCACAGTTCTCCAGGTGTCTTGTATTCAATATTTTCAATGTTTTTATTTGCCTCTCGTAGAAATTCAAGTAAGTCTTCCCAAAAATACTCAGCACAGCTAAGAGTGAGGAACCATGTAGGAGTTCCTAAGTTTCTTAGCATACATTTCAATTCCCCTTGACGACGGTACCAATACTCGTTAGTACCACGCTGACATGCCATGAGATTAATTAGCTGAGATTCCAAAACACTGTCTTGCAGTTTCACTTTACCATAAAATCCCTTGCCGAAACATTTTGTAGATATGTTCCACTTTTCAGTATAAGGTTTACTGCATAGGAAAGTCCAGACAAATCACTCTCAAACAGTAGATGGAACAAATATGGAATGCATTGACGAAACCTTGGATCTTCTGCATATAATCTTGAAGTCCGGTATTCAGATGCAGGAATTTGAACAGGTTGGTCGTCATATCGTCCACCTTCACCTGTTGGAAATAACTGAGGAAAACGAGCTTCCAAACTTTCTTCCCATACACTAATGGGACTTCCTTTGGCTTTTTTCACCTGAAAGAAGTCAATAGCATTCCCCATTACTTCTTTGGAATGCAATGGATGAACACTATAATGTTCATAAATTTCCTCCCTTCTAGAGACATCAACTTTTTCTATTTGCCCAGCATAGACATCAGTGTCGTCTTGTACAGTTGTTTCCTCTTCTCCCACATACACATTTTTATAGTACTGATTATTTTTTACCAAATACAACGTTGCCTTTTTGACTTTCCTAACATCTACTAATTCTTGCCAAATTTTCTTACTTTTTGTCGGAACACCATTACCTAGAATAACTAGAGGTTCCTCTTCTACTTTTTCGACACCAATTGTATCAATATTTTTCTTAAAATCTAGAGGCAAATAAACAACCCTTCCCTTTAATACTCTCTGTAAATCTGAAGGAGGCAATTTCCCTGTCTTAGGCTCCATGCAAACAATAGCCTGAAAAGGATGCACACATTGAATCAGAATAGACTCATTGGTATTTAAATCCATCAATTCAGAAGGAATGTCTACCAACTCCAGATTATTATGAACAGCACCTAGCAGGCATTCTGTTTTCATTTAATTTATTATAGCAATATTTACAAATACGTTGATCAGAACCCAAATCAAAACAATTTTCAACCAACAAATAAGTTCCAAAATCCTTCCACTCATTATTATTTATCTTTTTGCTTTTTACATATAAATCAACTAATCTAGTCCGATGCTTATAATGAGTTCGTCGCCAACACACACAAGTAAAATTAGGCCTTTCACTTGAATTGACCTTAAACTTTGTAATTTCATTTTCAAATTTTTCTGTGCTTAAAATCTCTACATTCTCTTCTACATTACCTTCTATTACTGTATCAATTTCTGCACTGACCTCTTTTTCACCAAAGTAACAAAACTCAATTTCATCACAAATGTTTTTGACATCTAATTCAGTTCCATGCAAAAGAGCACTGTTTAACTGTTTTAATTTAAGTGCTGGACTTTTTGCATAATACAACCTTCTCACTAATTTCCTCACTTTATTATGATGCACTGCTAACATCCTAAAATGGTGAAAAACACTCTGACATACTTTTCTTGAAAGACAAGCCAGTGAATGCCCTTGCAAACCTGTTTTTTTCTCTCACTCTACAAGGATCTAACTCTTGTAAAATTTTCATTTTTTGTTTCACACTTTTCTTAGTATATGTCCGTAAGAAAGTGTGAAACAAATCAATTGAATCCTGTTGCACACTACAAATACTACTACAATTCCAAGTATACAATGGAGCATTAGGACATCTCCTTAAAACTTCATCAGCTAACACCTCTTCTGTATTTCTAGGCACAATCTCTTCTTTTTCAACCGGACAACCGTCCTTCACCTCATATGCTCGACCACTGGTGTCAACTGCATGCACCAAATCATTATCCTGAAAGTAACTTTCTTCATTAAAAAATGGCTCACAACTTGAACTATGCTTCCATTCTCCAGAAAAAACATCACAGAAATTAGTCCAATTAATTACTCTCCTCCACTTACATTTTGATTTGAACACATAGATTACCTTATCGAGTGTACGAATTATATTCATTACTAAACTAAACAATTTATTTTTCACTTTAAATGCTTCATCCACAATCTTAACTATGTTTTTTTTTCTTGTAAAAAGCGGTCTTTTTTTAATACCTCTTTACATTTTTTAATAAATTAGATATAATTCTGTTATAAAACATTGGTCTACAAATTTCAATAAATTGATTTCTCCTTCTTTTGTTATAGATAATATTTGATATTTTGATATTTGATATTTATTAGCTTTTATAAAGCGCGTCTATCGCTCCGGAAGGAGCATCTTGGCGCTGAGCAGACAGAAGAAACCAACTTGACGAGAACAGGAATCAGATGGCTGCGAGGACCAAAGAGTCGGGCTAGGAGAATATCCATGTCTTCAGGAGTTTCCTGAAAAGGCTTTCTGAGGGGGCGTGCCTGAGGTTGAAGGGGAGGCCATTCCATGCCTTAGCCGCCAGGAATGAAAAAGTTTTTCCACCCTTCGTTTTGAGCTTAAACCTGGGTATGGTGACCAGATTGGCTCCTGATGACCTCAGGCAACGCAATGGAATATAATGTGGGAAGCGCTTAATAAGGTAGGAGGGGGCTGTGTTCTTGGTAGCTCTAAAAACAGTGACAAGGAGTTTAAAAAGGATTCTTTTAGGGAGGGGCAGCCAGTGGAGAGTGTTGAGGGCTGCGGAGGCAGAGGACCTTCTTGGGAGTTTAAGGACGAGCCTGGCCGCCGCGTGCTGGACGCTCTGTAGCTTCTTGAGGGTAGACTTCTTTATGCCTGCCAGGAGACCATTGCAATAATCTAGCCTAGACAAGATCAGAGCGACGGCGACTGATTTCCTGGCAGAGATAGGGAGAAAGTCGAAGAATTTCTTTAGCTGTCTAATGAGATTAAAACAGCACCCTGCAGTAATGCGCACATGATCGTCAAAACTGAGGGAAGAGTCAAATTGGACACCCAGATTGCGGGCCGAGGAGACTGCACTGGGAGGTGCTTCAGAGTGTTGAGGCCACCAATCTTTTGGAGAAAAGCGGATGTCTTTACCTAAGGGTATAATTTCAGTTTTGGCGCTATTGCACTTAAGATGGTTATTGTTGAGCCAAGCAAATACTTGGGAGAGGCAGTTCTGGAATCTGAGAGCGGCATCGGGTAGTTTTTTATCTAAGGTGACGACAAGTTGGGTGTCGTCAGCGTAAGATGTTACGAGGATGCCATGGGATTCAATCAAGGCAAGCAGTGGGGCCATGTAGATATTAAAAAAAAGAGGACTGAGAATGGACCCCTGGGGCACACCTGATATGATGGTTCTTTCGCCAGAGAAAAAGGGGCCAAGTGAGACTGTTTGGGATCTGTGGGAAAGGAATGATGTTATCCATTTTAGTGCAGTACCTGTCACACCGATCTCGCGCATTCTGTGAATGAGGATGTCATGAGAGATGGTATCAAATGCGGCGGTTAAGTCGAGCAGGATGAGTACAGCGTGTTTCCCCTCATCCTGCAAGAACTTAATGGTGTCGGATAGCTCGATCATCTCCTTGTACAGGTCTGACAGTTTTAGAGGGACATACTGTCTTCTTTCTAATTACAGGTGGTTCATTCTTGGGTTTTTTTTACATTTCAATAAGTTCAAGAGAAAATTTTTAGTTTGCTTACCAGGAGCATTTTTTTTTCTCTGAAGATTTTATTTTGGTTGGTTCTTGATTTTGTTTTTCCTTAGACCTTAATTTTCTTTTATACATTTTTTCACATCTTTGTTTCGATGGCATTTTTTTCTTTGTTTGTTTAGATGATTATAATCTGTGGTAAAGAAAAAATAACATATTATAGACCACTACAAACATATTACATAGCAATTACAATAAGTAAACAATATAAACACTAGTATACAACAAAAGGCTGATTTACATTACATGTGCTTTGCTTTGTGTCAAAAACGATTTACTAATTAATGTTATGTCTTGCTTATATATAGGTGGCCTGTTTTTGGCCTGTAGATACAGTGAAATAATATGAGCAGAGACACACATACTGCTTGCAGAGACAGAGATGGTAGATTACATGTAACATTCTGGTCATGTGCCTAAGATCACACTGTGAGTCGAGCTTGATTTTAAATGGATCTGGGTGAATAATATGCTTAGTTGATGTCTTTAAAAATATGGAAGTACATGTTTTTTAAAGACATGGTAGATTACATGTAACATCGTGGACATGTGCCTAAAATCACACTGATGGGTGAATTAAGCTTGACTCACAGTGTGATCTTAGGCAGAAGACCAGGATGTTACATGTAATGAGAAATGAATGTTATGTGTTGCTTATATATAGGTGGCCTGTTTTTGGTCTGTAGAGACAGTGAAATAATATGAGCAGAGACACACATACTGCTTGCAATGAAAATTTTACAAGAGTTAGATCCTAGTAGAGTGAGAGAAAAACAGGTTTGCAAGGGCATTCACTGGCTTGTCTTTCAAGAAAAGTATGTCAGAGTGTTTTTCACCATTTTAGGATGTTAGCAGTGCATCATAATAAAGTGAGGGAATTAGTGAGAAGGTTGTATTATGCAAAAAGTCCAGCACTTAAACTAAAACAGTTAAACAGTGCTCTTTTGCATGGAACTGAATTAGATGTAAAAACATTTGTGATGAAATTGAGTTTTGTTACTTTGGTGAAAAAGAGGTCAGTGCAGAAATTGATACAGTAATAGAAGGTAATGTAGAAGAGAATGTAGAGATTTTAAGTACAGAAAAATTTGAAAGTGAAAGCCCTAATTTTACTTGTGTGTGTTGTCGACAAACTCATTATAAGCATCAGACTAGAATAGTTGATTTATATGTAAAAAGCGAAAAGATAAATAATAATGAGTGGAAGGATTTTGCAACTTATTTGTTGGTTGAAAATTGTTTTGATTTGGGTTCTGATCAACGTATTTGTAAATATTGCTATAATAAATTAAATGAAAACAGAATGCCTGCTAGAACTGTTCATAATAATCTGGAGTTGGTAGACATTCCTATTGAATTGATGTATTTAAATACCTATGAGTCTATTCTGATTCAATGTGTGCATCCTTTCGAGGCTATTGTTCGCATGGAGCCTAAGACAGGGAAATTGCCTCCTTCAGATTTACAGAGAGGATTAAAGGGAAGAGTTGTTTATTTGCCTCTAGATTTTAAGAAAATATTGATACAATTGGTGTTGAAAAAGTAGAAGAGGAACCTCTGGTTATTCTAGTTAATGGTGTTCCGACAAAAAGTAAGACAATCTGGCAAGAATTAGTGGATGTTAAGAAAGTAAAAAAGACAACATTGTATTCGGCAAAAAATAATCAGTACTATAAAAATGTGTATGTGGGAGAAGAGGAAACAACTGTACAAGATGACACTGATGTCTCTGCTGGGCAAATAGAAAAAGTTGATGTCTCTAGAAGTGAAGAAATTTGTGAACATTATAGTGTTCATCCATTGCATTCCAAAGAAGTAATGGGGAATGCTATTGAATTCTTTCAGATGAAAAAAGCCAAAGGAAGTCCCTTTAGTGTATAGGAAAAAAGTTTGGAAGCTCGTTGTTTTCCACAGTTATTTCCAAAAGGTGAAGGTGGACGATATGATGACCGACCTGTTCAAATTCCTGCATCTGAATACCGAACTTCAAGATTATATGCAGAAGATCCAAGGTTTCGTCAATGCATTCCATATTTGTTCCATCTACTGTTTGAGAATGATTTGTCTGGACTTTCCTATGCAGTAAACCATATAAAGAAAAGTGGAACACATCTACAAAATGTTTCTGCAAGGGATTTTATGGATAAAGTGAAACTGCAATCTCAGCTAATTAATCTCATAGCATGTGAGCGTGGTACTAACGAGTATTGGTACCGTCGTCATGGGGAATTGAAATGTATGCTAAGAAACTTAGGAACTCCTACATGGTTCCTCACTCTTAGCTGTGCTGAGTATGCTTGGGAAGACTTACTTGAATTTCTACGAGAGGCAAATAAAAACATTAAAAATATTGAATACAAGACACCTGGAGAACTGTGCTCTTTGGATCCAGTTAATGTATGCAGGTATTTCAATCATAGGTTTGAAGCTATGATGTCTTTTATTACAAACAAAAAAAATCCTCCGCTTGGAGAGGTGTTGGATTTCTTTTGGAGAAAGGAGTATCAAGCAAGAGGTGCTCCTCATATACATATGCTGCTATGGATTAAAGATGCACCAAAATTTGGAACAGATTCAGATGAGAAAGTGATGAGTTTCATTGAGCAGTATTCTACATGTGCTGTTCTGAAAAGTACAGAAGAAAACAATTTAAGACATCAAGTTTTACGCTTTCAAACCCATCGTTGTGGGAAATACTGTCGTAGAAAATACAAATCCAAGGACAAGTTCTACACGAAATGTCGTTTTGCATTTCCACGTCCAGTAACATCGAAAGGAAGAGTCAACAATTTTATGTTTTGAAGACAAACATGTTGGATACATACTATCAAAATAGAAGTACTCACCTTGAGAACGTTTGTCTCTATGAAGTTCTGCAAACCTATATTTTTAAAAAGAACGTCACAGAAGACACCAATAAAGGTGTATATGCTGTAATTGGTTGTAAAGGCTGTCTAGTGAAACAAAGAAAATGCCATTTGATTAATCATCGAAAATTGAGTTGTGATTCTCCAGCCAAAAGGGATTTTTATTACTTAGCTCTTTTGCAACTCTTTAAGCCTTGGCGTACAGAAGAGGAACTACTTGGAGATTTTCTTACTTATGAAGATTCGTTCAATGCAACCAAGGATACGATAAAATGTCCTGTTTTTTCAAATTATCTGCAAATGTTGAACGAGGAAATACAGCAAGAAGCTACAATTACAGCAGAGATTGCTAGAGACAGTTCTCAAGATAGTCAGAGTTCTGCTTCATTGAGTCAGGATCCACTAGGAGGACCAATTATAAAAAATGAAGCTGCCACTGCCATGGATGAAGTTGAAAGAGCCATGGAACAAGCTCAGGAGGATGGAGTTCACTTAGAAGATTTAGAAAAAGAACTAAACGTTGAGCAGAGACAAATATATGACGAAGTCACAGAACACATTGAGCATGGTTTATCTAATGAGAAAAAAGAGTGCTCATGTACATCATTTGTACCTGTCCGACTATATGTGAGTGGAGAAGCAGGAACTGGGAAAAGTTTCCTGATTAAAGCGATTGCAACATATTTGCAGAAAACAACGGAGTCATCGCTCTCTTGTGTTGTTACTGCTCCAACTGGGTTGGCAGCACACAACATTAAAGGGATTACTTTACATCGCTTATTGATGCTGCCAGTGGAGCATGATAACAAATTACAATACCACAAGCTATCTGGAGAAGCTTGTTGTGAAGTTTCAAGTGTCCTAAAGAAAATGAAACTTCTTATCATTGATGAAGTAAGCATGGTATCAAATGTAATGCTTGCTTTTGTGCATTTAAGAATGCAAGAAATTCTTAAAACAGACTATGATGTGTTATTTGGAGGCAAACACATCATTGGTTTTGGAGGTCTACTGCAACTAACTCCAGTGAAAGGACAGCCAGTGTTTAAAATGCTTACGCATGAAGATACCAGGAAGTGCTTAGGAAGCATTGGAAATGTTAAAATATATGGTTAAATTTCAAATATGCAGAACTGCTTCAAAATTTGCGACAGGCAAAGGATGAAGATTATAAAAATATTCTACAAGATGTAAGAATTGGAAAACTAACTGAGCATGGCAGAGAAGCTTTACATGGACGATTAATTTCAAATTTGTTTCCAAATGAAAATATTCTCCCAGAGAATATTTTTGAGAAAATTCCTGAAAACAAATCTGTCATATGCTTGATGCCAACTTTGCAAGAATGTTCAATCTTCAACAACAAAATGCTAAAGTTGGAAAATCAAGAGATTGTGAAACTGGAAGCTATTGATAAAATTGAACATGAAGGAACAACTATTATTTTGTCAGAAAAGTTGAAATAAAAATTGGATTCTTTAGAGAAGACAATATCTAAAACTGCTGGTATGGAAAAGACTCTGTATGCATCTTTAAATTGTCGTATAATTTTACGACGTAATTTACATGTAGAAAGAGGTTTAGTAAATGGAGCAATGGGTCATGTTGTGGATTTTGTGAATTACCGAAATAGAGATGGAATTGAATTTATAAAAATTAAATTTGATGGTATTGAAGAAGTACAACAAATCAGTCCTTGTTCTGCCCGATTTTTGCTTGTGAAAGATTTATATGTCCGCAGAAAACAGTTTCCTGTTTCTTTGGCATATGCAGTGACTATTCATAAATCTCAAGGTTTAAGTGTTGATAGTGCTTTGGTGAATATTGGAAATTCTGTGTTCAAGGAGGGTATGGCATATGTTGCTTTATCTCGAGTCAGAACTTTATCAGGATTGTATTTGATTGATTTTGATGAGACAAAGATTAATGCAGATCTAAATTGTGTAAAAGAATATAATAGGTTAAGAAGAGAGTATGCTCTAAATTTACCTCAATATCCTCTATTTGAAAAGCGTGTGGGAGGCCGAAAAAGAAGAAATGAGAAAAATTGTAGTGAAGTTGTAGCAAAAATAAAAAAGCTAGATGAACCAGTAATTGTAAGCAGAAACGAAATGGATTCAGTTAAAGCTGTTGTTGGATTTCAGTTTGAAAATAATGCTGGTGTCAACTGCTTTGTTAATGTAGTAGTTAATGTTGTGTTTTTTTCTCCAAACTGTACAAGAACAGATTGCTGAAAATCGTGATCAAATGTTTTTTTGTTTATTAAATTCTGTGTTACAGAAATGTAGCAGTGATAGAACAAAAATACAAAGTGTTTCTGAAATTCGAAATGTTTTAGACATATGTTCTGGTCTAAATCAATTCTCACAGAATATTCAGCAAGATTGTCAGGAATTTTTAATGTATATGCTAGTTGTTTTGCAAGATGAAGGTGTAGATGTAGAACATCTTTTTGGCCTTTCTTATAAATAGCAGCATGACTGCGACAATTGCTCTTTTTCAAGTAGTACTACAATAGACACTGAAAGATTTATATATTTGACTTTACCAGACTGCAAATCAGTGTCATTTAATAATCTAGTTAGACAAGCAAATCAAAGCATGGTCTGTACTCAATGTAAATCAGCAATGCTATCAACATTATTTATACAAAGATATGGACAGTATGTTATTTTAATGTTCCAACGATGTAGACCTGATGGAACTAAATTGACAACATTAATTAAAAAGTTTGTGGCTTCTCAATTATCAATTTCAGGAAGAACCTTTACAACTGTAGCAATTATTTACCATGATGGTCCTTCAACAACATTAGGACATTACACAGCTTATTTAAAATGTCAAAAAGGATGGAAACACTGTAATAATACTCAATTGACTTTCAAACAGCATTTGCCTTCTGACTTACAAAATTCTTACCTAGTGTTCTTACAACCGAAATTTTAGGGAAGGTAATTGGCCTATGAAGATTGCAGCAGTTAATATAACTTAGTTTGCTGTTCAAAATTACTTTCTGAATGAGAGTGATGAAGATAATAAAAAACATGTAGTTCTCATAGAGATAGTATATGTATATCATATAGTGTGTACTGTGAGTATTATCCAAAATATTTATAAGAAGTAAGCTAGAGGTGGAAATAAAACTCTTCTTTCATAATGTAAAAGATGTTGGAGCTTTTCTTTCAGAAAGTCGGGTAAATGAGAAATTAAGAATACTCTGGACTCATTTTCAAAGAAAAGGACTTTCCATATACTATTTGGCCTCGTGGAAAAGTGGATGGATCAAAAGTGAGTTTAGATATGTTTCTTCTAAATTTTACATTATTTATGAAAAGATTGGAAGGGTTTTTTAAACACAATCATTTTGATTGTGTTTTTTTTGCCCGCTGTTATATGATGAGTAATATTGAGGTCACTGTTTTAAGTGAAATTCAATATATTCTGAGAACAGCAAAAATAAACCATGTAACATGTTGTTGAAATTATTTTGTATTTTCTATTATTAAATATATATTATTTTCCCATTCTCTTATGCTCACTTATCTATTTCCACCCTCTATCACTCCTTTTAACTCACCCTCACTGGCCTTTTTTCACTCTCCCTCCCCTCCCTTCCCTTATTCCACTTTCCTCACTTATTCTCATTAACCACTCCTTCACAGCCCTTTTCCTCTCTCCCATCCACTACTTTCCAGCTGTCAGTCACTCTACTTCACTCCCCTTCCCCTTTTTTCCTTTCTTTGTTCCCTCAATAATTCCCCTTCTCTCACTCACCTTATTAAACTTCACTCACTCCTTCTCTCACTTCCTCTGTCCTCTCACATCCTCACTCCCTTTCCCTCACTCCCTCTCTCTTAGCTTCAGTCTTTCGATCCTCTCACTCTCTCACTCCTCTTCAGTCACGCTTACTCCCTAAAAACTCACCCAGACTCCCTTACTTACCTTTCTTTGCTCTCTTACTCAGTTCCTTTCTGCCACTCTTTCCTTCACTACCTCTATGTTCTCACTCCTTCACTTCCTTTGTCTCAAGCTCACTTGCTTTTATCCTCTTTTTATTTTCCCTTTTTCATCAACCTCACTATGCTTCACTCACCCTCCCTCACCCTTGTTCCCTTACTTCAGTTCCTTCAGTTATCCTCATTCATCACCTTTAACTACCCTTCTTCTTTCTCTCGTCACGCACTCACCTTTTCCCAGTCCCTATTTTTCACTTTTCTTCCCTTTCGTCCCTTCCTTTGCTCCCTCAGTCATTCTCCTTCCTTTACTCACCTTACTGCCATTTAGTCACTGTTTCTCTGACTCACCTCTGTTCTCTCATATTCTCACTTGTCTTCCCTCACTCCCTGTCTGTTACCTTCACTCCCATTGTCTCCTCACTGTCTTACAACCCTACATTCACCCTCACTCACCTTCCATGACTCATTGTCATTAATCCACCGTTATTCACTCCTGCTTCTCTGTCACTCACTCCCCTTTCTTTACTCCCCTTTCTGCCTCTAGTTTTGCTAATGCATATTCCTTTAGGATCTTACTCATCTTCAGTTCATTTCTCTCTCCTGTTCTTGTTCACTGTCACTAATGTATCCATGTCATTATCCTTTTAGTTATTTGCTCTCTCTCTATTTCTTTTTAACTCTCTCTGACCTTCACCATTCCTTTGTTTTTCTTCACTTCTACTTTCTCTTACTAACCTTTTATGACTTTTAATCTACTACTTTGTCTCTTGTATTGTATAATATATATTATAAATATTCTAACTTATTTTTTTGTCTTTCACAGATATAAATTTTAATGAAAATATGTACTTAATTTTACATTACTTATAAGGTAAATTTGATGTACAAAATGTACTTTTGCTATACTCCTTTCCTAAACCTCACTACTCCTCTCTGATGCTCCCACACCTCTGTTCCCTTATTGCACTTGCCTCACTTATTCTGAATCCCCACGTTTACTCCCCTTTTCCTCACTCCTCTCTCACACTCAGACCTTCTCCTTTACTTTCCTTCCGCTCTCTTCTCTTACTTCATTCCATTACTCTTTTCCCTTCCCTTACTCTCCTTACTCCACTTCACTAACTCCTTCTCTTACTCTTACTCCCTCTGTCCTCTTACTTCTACACTCCCCTTCTCTCATTCTCTGTCTGTTAGCCTCATTCTCTCCATTTCCTAAGTCTCTCACACCTCTTCTGTCACGCTCACTCCCTATAACTTAGCTACACCCCCACACTCACCTTCTTTCAAACCTTCTCCTTTACTTTCCTTCCTGTCTCTTCCCTTCTTTTGCTCCTTCACTCTTTTCTCTACCCTTACTCTCCTTACTCCACTTCATTAACTCCTTCTCTTACTCCCTCTGTCCTGTTAGTTCTACACTTTCATCCCTCATTCTCTCTCTGTTAGCCTCATTCTCTCCGTCTCTTTAGTCTCTCATTCCTCTTCTATCACGCTCACTCCCTATAAAACAGCAATACTCCCACACTCACCTTCTTACAGACCTTCTCCTTTACTTTCCTTCCTCTCTCTTCCCTTGTTTCGCTCTTTCACTCTTTTCCATTTCCTTACTCTCCTTACTCGACTTTACTAACTCCAGCTCTTTCTCCCTCTGTCCTCTTAGTTCTACACTCCCCTTGCCTCATTCTCTCTCTGTTACCCTCATTCTCTCCGTCCCTTTAGTCTCTCACTCCTCTTCTGTCACACTCACTCCTTATAACTCAGCCATACTCCCACACTCACCTTCTTTCTGACCTTATCCTTTACTTTCCTTCCTCTCTCTTCTCTTACTTCATTCCTTTACTCTTTTCCCTTCCCTTACTCTCCTTACTCCACTTCACTAACTCCTTCTCTTACTCCCTCTGTCCTCTTACTTCTACACTCTCCTTCCCTCATTCTCTCTCTGTTAGCCTCATTCTCTCCATTTCCTTAGTCTCTCACACCTCTTCTGTCACGCTCACTCCCTATAACTCAGCTACACTCCCACACTCACCTTCTTTCAAAACTTCTCCTTTACTTTCCTTCCTGTCTCTTCCCTTCTTTCGCTCCTTCACACTTTTCCCTTCCCTTACTCTCTTTACTCCACTTTACTAACTCCTTTTCTTACCTCCTTTGTCCTGTTAGTTCTACAGTTTCCTTCCCTCATTCTCTCTCTGTTAGCCTCATTCTCTCCGTCCCTTTAGTCTCTCACTCCTCTTCTTTCACGTTCACTCCCTATAACACAGCAATACTTCCACACTCACCTTCCTACAGACCTTCTCCTTTACTTTCCTTCCTCTCTCTTCCCTTGTTTCACTCTTTCACTCTTTTCCCTTCCCTTACTCTCCTTACTCCACGTAACTAATTCCTTCTCTTTCTCCCTCTGTCCTCTTAGTTCTACACTCCCCTTCCGTCATTCTCTCTCTGTTAGTCTCATTCTCTCCGTCCCCTAAGTCTCTCACTCCTCTTCTGTCACACTCACTCCCTATAACTCAGCCATACTCCCACACTCACCTTCTTTCAGACCTTATCCTTTACTTTCCTTCCTCTCTCTTCTCTTACTTCATTCCTTTACTTTTTTCCCTTCCCTTACTCTCCTCACTCCACTTCACTAACTCCTTCTCTTTCTTCCTCTTTCCTCTTAGTTCTACACTCCCCTTCCCTCAATCTCTCTCTGTTAGCCTCATTCGCTACTTCCTGTCTCTTCCCTTCTTTCGCAAAACTGATTAATGTTTAATTGATTGATTGAGTGTCCGTGTAGGTCTAAGAGTGCCTGCATAACTCTGTGAATGGGCATATGAATGCCTGCATAACATCTGAGTGGGTGCGTGACTACCTGTGACTACATGTGCGGGTCTGTAAATGGGTGTGAGAGTACCTGTTTGGGTGTCTGAATGGATTGCAAAGTGCACCAAGATTCGCAGATTCATTGCGGATTCAAACAGGGGCCGTGCTTAGCCTTGTTGGGTATAAGTGGAATAAAACCCAGATATAACTCAATGAGTCCCTGTGACAGTCCTCTAACATACCCATGGGGTCAGGGTATCTCTACCCTGCCCTATTTAATCATTTTGCAGTTACAGATAAATATTAAGGCCCAGGACTGTTCCCTGATAATTAAAATGGCAGCTGCAACCTCCCGGTCAGGTTGTGGTCAGAGAAATCACGGCATTGCTGGTGGTGTATGACTTTGTCGATTCACTGTGGGGGATCAGTGGAGGATCCTCGTCCTTAGATACACAAATGTGTTTTTCATTTAATAACTCTGAATGGATTTACACCAAATCACAAAAAGGGCTCTTTCTGGACAAAGAGCTTCCACTCGCCCAAATTTGATGTAATTCCATCCAGATGTTAGAGCTTTAGTCTTGTTTAAAATCCCTACGCAAAATTGAATAGGAAACATGCAAATTGTTACCCCTTTTTCTTGGCCCCTGTTTGAGGGCTCACTCCAACACTTTCCATGCAGGACTGGACAAAGTGGACCAATTGTTGGGGAAAATTTCATGAAGATTTGTGTAAGGATACCAAAGATTTAAGCAATTAAAAAAACACGTTTCTGATTCAAACCAGGTCCTAACTATAATTCCAATGGCAACCGCCAGTAGGATATATATGTTTTCTCTGTAAACTACATGGGTGGTTTTCTTGGGCTCCCGCATGATTCAAGGTTGTATCCAGTTGGATGCATGAAATAGTGATTTCTTAAGGACTTTAAGAAATTAGAATAAAAGAATTTGTTAGGGTATCCAGTGTTGAGCCGTGATTGAACAGGATACAGAGGCATGGAGAAGGCTTAGAGCCAAAACGATGTTCACCAAAACAGCCAATCAACTGAAGGATTAGGATGGTACCAATACTCAGTGGTGCCACGCTGACATGCCATCAGATTAATCAGCTGATATGCTAAATGATCATCTCTCTGGTGAACTTTATCCATAAATTCCTTTGCAGAAACATTTTGCAGATGTACTACTGTTTTCAATATGTGATTGACTGCATATGAAAGTCCAGACAAGTCACTCTCACACAAAAGACGAAATATATAAGGGATACATTGTCGAAACCTTGGGTCTTCTGCATATAATCTTGTTGTCCGATATTCAGATGCAGGAATCTCCTACTAACCGATAACCACACAATTGCCGGCTTCCCAGCGCAGAAACCTACAAGGAACACCTCAATAGCGTAAGTACCGTTGCAGAAACCTGCCATTGTATGGAGGCAGCTATGCGCAACCATACCACTGTACCGACAAATGTGAGTCGGACCGAGCTGCGGCAGTGATAGATAGCGGATCCCTGGCTTGGCGGCAGTGATCAGAATAGCAGTGTGTTCTCTGACGGACACAACGCTGAGCCCACACAAACATCGAAGCCCGTACATCGCTCAGACGCAGAGGCGGTATTTTCCGGGGGATAAAAGAAAAATCGCCATTACTCCCATAGCCACACAACCTGGAATCGCTGCAGTTGGGAGGATAAAGAGCATTCCCCCGATGTCTGTAGCACAGCGTTGGGAGCGGGGACAGCTTGAGACTCGCAGAAGGCAGGCAGGCTGAGCAAGGCAGTCAGCCCCCCCTACAGTGGCAAGAAACATCTCTGCAACCTTTGAAATGCTGCCTGAGGAGACTCCCAGCCAAGGGAACTATATGCAGCCACACAACTGGGGTGCTCTGACTCTCTGATCCGGTGAGTGAGTTCTTCTTGGCCTAACAGAGAATCGCACAAGGTCCCCAAGATATTGGCGGGGGAAGGGTGAAGATCGCAGTAGCGAAGCTGGGAATCCAGGGAAAATAGTGCACACCCCCAGTGAGCCACACTTCCAGTGAGTGTACTCCCCCCCTCGATGAAAATCATTAATCCTAGGGAGCCCTCATATAATGACAGCTACTCGGCAACCCACTACAATGGCCGCAGAAGCTACTGCTGGTACCACTGGTGGTGCCGCACCCCCAGATAATTTGCACCCCCAGGTAGTTTGTGTGACCCTACGCTCCGGGCCCTTCGGCGGGAAACCACAAGGAAGTCACGAGTACAGTACTGAGGGTCCTGGGCCGACTTGGGGCAACTGTGTTCCTCAAGGGGGTGAGACCGACCTAGGCATCTCCGTTTGGCAGGCTACTTGGAGGAAAGGGAGCCCAATGGGCATGAAACTAATCACCATTGAGGCACCTTGGACACTCTGCGCAAGGTGCAAATCCCAGTTACTTCCTAGGATTGGGGCAGTATCTGACTGGCCTGCTGATACGGGATCACTGAAGGGGCAAGACAGTCCCCTGCCTGACCCCAAGATGGCTGCCATAGTGGTCTCCTCCACATTCTTTTACTTCCCAGGGACAATAATTGGACATTGACCAGACCTTGAACCTATCCCCTAACCTGCTTAAACATCAGGACTTGGAACCTGCGGAACTTACCCCAGACTGTGGAGACCAAGCGATTTGGCTGATGACCAGTGGAGCTACCAGATAGCTAAAAGAGGAGATAGGTTGTGGACTCTCCCCCCTCCGTCACCTACCCAGCCGGACCTGGGGCAAATGTTCCCATTGTCTCCACGTCCTACCTTCCTCCTGACCCTTCACCCTATCCCCTTACCCTTCCTCGCTCCATCCACCTTGTCCCCTATGTTCTTTAAATTCTTTTCTTGATATTTATCTAACTCTTAACTGATGTAAATTGCAACATTATTGTTCCTCATGTAAAGAGCTCTGATTTCTTTGAGTCTAGCCAGCGCTATGCAATACTCATTAATTAAATATGTTCCCATTTAGTACTCTTTCTCTCTTTGTCTAGCTCCAATCCCCTCTCCCCTGAGCCTCTCCCCTTGCCTGCTACTCTGCCTAGCCCCCTGTCCTTTGTGCCATTTGACTAAGCACTCCTTCTCTCCTGGTTGGGGAAAGATCCAATATTTATACTCTGGAGTCTCAATGTACCCGCTGAGAGAGTCCACTGCGCCAAGGGAGCCACTCACACTTGAGCTATGGTATGGCACCCCTTGCCAAAGTACCCCCTCTCCCCTTTTTGGGGAAGGATCTAGTATGTAAGCCTTGGAGTCTCAGAGAACCCTCTGAGAGAGTCCACTGCATAAAGGGAGCCTCTCGCAACAGAGATAGGGAATTGATACCACTTCCCCAGGGATCACAGCTTACTGGACTTTGGACGTTGCTTTTACTCGTCTACCAATTTATGTTCCCGTCACCCTTCCCCTCCTCTTCCCATGCTGTGTCTCTCACCCTCCCCTCCTCTCTCCCACCTTCACTATCTTCCTACCTTCCCTGCTCCTCACTCCTCCCCTGAATCTCTCCCCTTGCCTGCTTTTCCCCTTACGTACTTGTGCTTATTGTTTATCTCGACCTTACAAGTAACTATGATGCCATGCTCTAACAACTGTGTAATCTTTGTAACAATGTAACCTGTAACTGTGTCTGATACTCATGTAAAGCACTTTGATGCCTCCGGGTCTAGCCAGCGCTATATAAAACCGTTAAAATAAATTAAATAAATAAATAAAAACGAGCTTCCAAGTTTTCTTCCCATACACTCCTGGGACTTCCCTTCACTTTTTTTATTTGGAATAACTCAATAGTATTCCCCATCACTTCTTTTGAATGAAGTAGATGTACACTGTAATGTTCATAGATTTCTTCACTTCTGGACATGTCCACTTTTTCACTTTGTCCACTTCGCGTTTCAGTATCTTTTGCTAAAAGAATTTCTTCCTCTCCCATATGCACATTTTTATAATACTCATTGTTTTTTATCAGATACAAATTCGCCTTTTACACTTTCCTAACATTCACTAATTCCTGCCAGATGTTCTTACTCTTAGTAGGCACGCCATTTACTAGAATAACTAGTGGTTCATTTTATCACACGCTACACCAATAGTTTCAACATTTGTCTTTAAATCTAGAGGTAAATATACAACTCTTCCTTTTAATCCTCTCAGTAAATCTGAAGGAGGCAATTTACCTGTTTTAGGCTCCATACAAACAATAGTCTGAAATGGGTGCACACATTGAATGAGAATAGACTCATAGGTATTTAAATCTATCAGATATGGAGGAATAGTTACCAACTCTAGATTATTATGGACAGCTCTAGTGGGCATTTTATTCTCATCTTATGTATTATAACAACATTTACAAATACGCTGATCAGAACCCAAATCAAAACAATTCTCCACCAACAAATAAGTTGCAAATTCCTTCCACTCATCATTATTTTCTATTTCACTTTTTAAATACAGATCAACAGTCCCAGTCTGATTTCTATAGTGAGTTCACCGACAACAAATACAAGAATAATTTAGCCCTTCACCTGAAATCACCTTCAACTTTGTAATTTGTTCTTCAAAAATTTCTGTAGTAGTGTGTTGCACATGCTCTTCAACATGTTCTTCTATTAATGTCTCAGTTTCTGCCATTTCTTGTTCAGGACCAAAGTAACAAAACTCAATTTCATCACAAACCTTCTTCACATCTGATACTGACCCATGCAAAAGAGCATAGTTCAACTCATTTAATTTTAGTGCTGGACTTTTTGCATAATACAATCTTCTGACTAACTTCCGCATTTGAGAATGATGTACTGCTGACATCCTGAAATGATGAAAAACACTTTGACATACTTTTCTAGAAAGACAAGCCAGAAAATGACCTTGCAAACCAGTATTTTTTCTCACTTTGCAAGGTTCTAGGCCTTGCAACATCTTAATCTTTAGTTTAACACTTTTTTACTCTATTCTCGTAAGAAATTGGGTAAAATATCAATAGATTCTTTTTCGTACACTACAAATACTACTGCTATCCCAAGTGTACACTGGGGCTTTAGGACGTCTGCCTAGTACTTCATCAGCTAACATTTCTGGGAACCATTTTCTCTTTCTCAATTGGACAACCATTTCTAACCTCATAAGCTCCACCACTGGTATCAACTGCATGCAATAAATCATTGGTCTGAAAATAACTCTCTTCATTAAGGAAAGTCTCCGAAATTGAACTGTGTTTCCATTCACCCCAAAAAAATCACAAACATGAGTTCTGTTAATTACTCTTTTCCTCTTACTTTTGGCCTTCATTAAACGGATTGATTTATCTAGTGATCAAATTCTGTTTAAAACTAAAAGGAATAGTTTCCTTTTTTCTTCAAAAGCCTTTTGAACAATGGATTCAATATACTTTTCCTTTTGATAAAATAGTGATCTTTGTCTATATTTTTTCACCTCTTTGAGCAAGTTAAGTACTGTTGTATTATAATTTTTTTTTTACGGATTTCTTTATACTGATTTTGCTTTCTTTTAACATACATCGAATCTTTTGATGGTAAATTAACTTTTTGTCCTTTTCCTGTTATTCACATTATGTTTTCTGGTTGAATCATTCTCAGTAGTTTGCACATTTTGCACACTGTTTCTACGTTTTGAAAGTTTTTTAATTTATTTATTTATTTATTGCCATTTATAAAGCGCGACAAATACCCGCAGGCGTCTCGGCGCTAGTCAATTTGCATAGATTCAGATCGATGTTATTTGCTCCGACAAGTTACCTTCATTTAATGGAGACTATTGGGAGAACAGCCAAGTCTTTAATCTCTTCCGAAACTGGATGAGTGTAGTGCTTGATCTGATATCTTGGGGCAGGGTGTTCCAGAGTTTAGGAGCAGCGACCAAGAAGCGACGATCACCCCAGGACACTGTTTTGGAGCGAGGAATCACTAGGTGGTTACGATTAGAGGACCGAAGCTGACGGGAAGGTTGATATGGAACCAGTTGGTCTATTAAAAAATGCGGGCCTTGATTATTTAGTGCTTTGTAGACTATACATAGTGACTTAAACTTGATCCTGTTCTGGATCGTCAGCCAGTGCAGTTGTTTGATAGTTTCTGAAATGGCCGCAAATTTGGGGATTCCAGAAAGCAGGCGTGCTGCAGCATTTTGTATCGACTGCAGCTTCCTCGTGACCCTGACCTGAGTGTTTAAAAATAGGCAGTTACAGTAATCCAGTGACGACAAGACCAAGGAACTAACCAAGGTTTTAATGGCGGCTGCTGGCAAGAACGGACTGATTTTTCGGATCATGCGTAATTTATAGTGGGCTGTGGAGGCCACTTTATTCGCATGATCCATGAAATTTAGGCCGTCATCAAAGGTGACTCCCAAATTTCTAACCTTGGTTACAGGTGTTGGGAGTGCTCCAAATGTGGGAGGCCACCAGTCTAATGACCAATCTGGTGAAAGAGGTCCGGAAATAACTACCTTGGTTTTTTCCGAGTTGAGTTTCAGGCAATTTGTTGCCATCCACTCTCCTATTTCCAACATTCCGTTTTGGAAACGTTGGGCAACCTCCCCTCCGTCACCCTTAATGGCCAGTACCAATTGCGTGTCGTCCGCATAAGAGGTTAGGCTCATCCCATGTGCTTTGATGACATTAGCAAGGTCCGACACATAGATATTAAATAGTGTCGGACCCAGGGATGAGCCTTGAGGTACCCCACATGGCAACGAAAGCTTAGCAGATTGGTAAGGTCCAAGTGTGACGGCCTGGGTTCTGTCTGTGAGAAACGAGGCGAGCAGATCTCTTGCTGTATGGCAAATGCCGATCTTTTCGACACGGTCGACCAAGATCTTGTGGTCGACCGTGTCGAAAGCGGCTGATAGGTCCAGCAGTACAAGAACTGCTGTCCCACCCTGGTCTCGAATTACTCTCACATCATCTGAGGCTTTGATTAAGGCAGTTTCGGTGCCATTAATGAATTCCTTAGTTGTCTTACTGGAAGATTTTTTATTTTTACACACATGATGTTGGTCATCCAATACTTGTTGTTGAGTTTCCTTCAAATAAATGTCCTTTAGCTGACTTTTTCTCTTTCTTGATTTTTCAGGCATGATAACTTTATTTTAATGATGATAAACAATATGTGTAAAAAATAAACATAAATAAGTGTATTATAATTAATATATAAATTATACTTTTCTATTACTATACAAACACATTCTCTATATAAACCATTTAACAACTGTCTTTTCTCATCACTAATTGAAATTGCAATTCAAGGTGTATATATAACTGTATAGGATTGCAAGGGGAGTAACAGGGTATTTGCAGTCGTGTATGGATACTGAATGAGGAATTGTAGGCCTGAAACACAAGTGTGTAGGTGGTTAGATAACTACATGCATAGTGCATAGGAGTTTGAAGTAAGTCTATGTGCTAAACCCAGATTCGCTGTATGAGTACATGGATACTGACTGAATGATTAGAGTAGTATAAAGAGAGACACTGGGTGAATTTATTATTGGTTGAGTTGTACTTCAGTGAATGGATTATTACATGGTGCTGAAAGGGTCACTATAGGATTGCAACAGCAGTGACAGGGTGCTTGCTGGAGTGTATGGATAATGACTGGGGAATTGTAGGCCTGAAACACAGGTGTAAAGGTGCTTATAGCACTACATGCATAGTATATAGGAGTTTGAAGCAGTCCATGCCTAAAGCCTGGCTCGCTGCATGAGTATTTGGATACTGACGGAATGATTAGAGTAGTCTAAGGAGAGACACTGGGTGTATTTATAATTGGTTGAGTTTTACTCCAGTGAATGGATTAGTACATGATGCTGAAAGGGTCATTATAGGATTGCAAGAGAAGTGACAGGGTGTTTGCTGGAGTGTGTGGATACTGACTGGGGAATTGTAAGCCTGAAACACAAGTGTGAAGGTGGTTAGAGCACTACATGCACACTGCATAGGAGTTTGTAGCAGTCCATGTCCTAAAGCCTGGCTCACTACACGAGTACCTGGATACTGACTGAATGATTACAGTTGTATAAGGAGAGACACTGGGTGAATGTATTATTGGTTGAGTTTTACTTCAGTGAAAGGATCAGTATATGATGCTGAAAGGTTTACTATAGGATTGCAAGACCAGTGGCAGAGTGTTTGTTGAAGTGTATGGATACTGACTTGGGAATTGTAGGCCTGAAACACAAGAGTGAAGGTGGTTAGAGCACTACATGCATACTGCATAGGAGTTTGAAGCAGCCCATGTCCTAAAGCCTGGCTCACTGCATGAGTACATGGATACTGATTGAATGATTAAACTAGTATAAGGAGAGACACTAGGTGAATTAATAATTAGTTGCATTTTACTTTAGTGAATGGATTAGTACATGATGCTGAAAGGGTCACTATAGGATTGAAATAGCAGTGACAGGGTGTTTGCTGGAGTGTATGGATACTGACTTGGGAATTGTAGGCCTGAAACACAAGAGTGAAGGTGGTTAGAGCACTACATGCATACTGCATAGGAGTTTGAAGCAGTCCATGTCCTAAAGCCTGGCTCGCTGCATGAGTACATGGATACTGACTGATTGATTAGAGTAATATAAGGAGAGACACTGGGTGAATTTATAATTGGTTGAGTTTTACTTCAGTGAATGGATTAGCACGTGATGCTGAAAGGGTCACTATAGGATTGCAACAGCAGTGACAGGGTTTCTCTCACAATGGTTCCCAAATGCACACAGACTCACAGTGTGATTCTAGACGAGCAACACTATTCACTAGTCTAGAAAAGGTAAGTTGACTGCACACATTCCACATATTTCAGTACAGCACTTTATTTGGAAGCCTGACTCATTTTGCAAATACATAAGCAATGACTGCTTTCTAATTCTACCAAAATCTGAGAACAGGATAGGTTTTTAAGCAGTTATGTGTCTGCAAACACATGAAGTACCCAAATGCTTCTCTCACAATGGTTCCCAAATGCACATAGACTCACAGCGTGATTCTAGACAAGACACAGTATCCCTTAGACTTTACCAAAAAACATTTACTAGTCTGGAAGAGGTAAAGTGACTGCACACATTACACATATTTTAGAACTGCACTTTAGTGTAGAAGCCTGACTTATTTTGCAAATACACAAACAATGACTGGCTTCTAATGCTACTAAAACTTTACAATATGACAGGTTTTAAAGCAGTTATCTGTTAGCAACCACATGAAGTTACCAAATGCTTCTCTCACAATGGTTCCCAAATGTGTACAGACTCACTGTGTGATTCTAGACGAGCAAGACTACTCCCAGAACTTTACCAGGAGAAACACATTAATCTTATTAAAAACAAAGACACCACATACAACCCCTCACAAATTAATAACTCACCTTTCAAATTGATTTGTAGATTAAGAAGTATGTCAGTCACACACCAGATTTTCTTATTCACAATCTCTGTACTGCACTGCTCTTATCAAAACCAAAAAATGGCAAACTTTCCCTCTCATTCTGCACACATATACATGTAAATATCCAATCACATTGCTTCCCACAATAATTCAAAAGCTAACACACATTTCTATTGGTTACTCATTTCAACCCTTTCCAATTTACATAAGTTTGAACCCTACCCCCAATCTGCTAACTGCCTGTTACCATAGTAACAGTTTATGGAACACTCAACTGAACACAGAGGTCACAAGTTCAGCACACAATGTTGCTAATCCAAACAGCAAGTGTGCTTGACTTTTGAAAATATCACCTTATCCTATTTCAAACAGTTTTTGTTAACCAATAAGAAACATGCTTTTAAAAAACAGAAACGTACACCCTCATTTTCAGTCTAGAATGTTCTCAAACAGCCAATTCTTTATTTTATTTTATTTTTCTAAAACTTATCCTCCATTTAAGAAAACTTTTAGTTTTTAAACTGCCATTTCCTTTACAGAGACCATCTGACTGAATCCTCCAGACCTCATTTCAAGATGCTTAGAGTGTGGATTGTGGGACACAGCTATATTTTCTAGAGCCAAAGGTATGCAGAAAATAGAGGCATTGACAAATACCTAACTTTGCCAAATGTAGACATTAAATGGATTGGACAGAGAAGATTAAGTGGCACCAATTAATGCCATTGGTTAAATCCTTTTTACATCTCCAACACCCTGACCTCATAATTTTGCACTGTGCTGGCAATGACCTAGGCACTTTGACTGGGGTAGGTCTGGAAATGCTTATGAAGGTCACCTTTGGAGAATTGATGTCACGTTTCCCTCAAACTGCCTTTGTCTATTCTAACATAAGCCAAAGGCAGAAATGGAACTAGTCCAATCAATTTTGTCCACAGATTGAGAAAGCTAGGAAACATGTCAATAAAGCTGTTTCTGCTTTTCTCCGATATTATAGGATGGGGTTCATTTACCACAACAATCTGTGTGTCAATCTGTGTGCATCTATAGGAGAGATGGTGTACATTTTACAGATGAGGGTAACAGAGTCTTCCTCATCAACTTTAGACTCTGCATTAGAGATGGGCAGAGATTTGCCCCTTCCGCCTTCCACAAAGAAGGGGCGGAACAGAAGTTGGCCCCCACCTACCGCCCGCAATATTTAACATTTATTAAAGCCGAAAATAAGATTTAATAACACTTACCTTATCGCGGGGTGATCTTCCTGGTGTATTGCGCCTTCTTCTTGAAACTGCGCATGCGCGGGAGCATGCACATTCGCATTCCTGGTGAGGAATGCGCATGCACAAATCTTCACAAACTGTAATTTCTGACATCCTCAATCATAGAATCAAGACCCTGTTCCACTGTTCAGACCTGCTGTACCGCGGTCTAGTCCACCAACTACAGTCAACCAAGGCCATTAATCATGTGCAGCAGTTAACTAAGGAAGCACAAAGTCTGATACACCTCAACTGAAGGACCTCTGAAAATTCACCTGCAAATTATATCTGACATCGTCCATTGTGGGATCAAGACACCATTCCACTGTTGGTACCTAGAGTTGGTTGCACCTGGTCAAAAGGAGTACCTTCATCTCCACTCTCAGATACAGTTCTAACATCATCCATCATTCATCAACACTGTTCCACTGTTGGTACCTAGAGTTTGATGCACCTCATCGGAGAGGGTATACAACATCATCACAAACTTTAACTTTTGACGTCCTCAATCATAGAATCAAGACACCGTTTAACTGTTTAACCTGCTATACCACGGTCTATTCCAGCGACAGCAGTCAAGCAAGCCCAATAATCATGTGCAACAGTTAACTAGAGAAGCACAAAGTGTGATGCACCTCAACAGAGACAGTTCTGTGAAAACCCAGTAAAAGGTTATATCGGACATCGTCCATTCTAGGATCAAGACACTGTTCCACTGTTGCGACCTAGAGTTGGTTGCACCTGGTCTAACGGTGTACCTTCATCTCCACTCATGCAGTTCTAACATCCTCAATTGTGGAATCAAAATACCGTTCCACTGTTGGGACCTACAGTTCATTGCGCCTGATCAGAGGGGGTACACAAAAACCATCACACGCTTTAACTTCTGACATCCTTAATCATAGAATCAAGACCCCGTTTCACTGTTCGGACATGCAGAACTGTGGTGTACCCCACTGACTGGTGTCAACCAAGCACAATAATCATGTCCAACTGTTAGCTACGCAAGCACAGTGTCTGATGCACCTCAACTGAGGAAGTTCTATGAAAAGCAAGCAACAAGTAATATTGGACATCTTCCATTCTGGGATCCTGAGTCAAGACACCGTTCCACTATTGGGACCTAGAGCTGGTTGCACCTGGTCGAAGGTGGTACACAGAAATAAACACAGACTTTAACTTCTGACATCCTCAATCATAGATTAAGACCCCGTTTCGGTGTTCAGACCTGCTGTATCACGGTGTACTCCAGTGACTACACTCAACCAAGCCCAATAATCCTGTACAGCAGTTAGCTACATAAGCACACACTGTGCTGCACCTCAAAAGAGGGGGTTCTGTGAAAAGCAAGCAGCAAGTTATATCGGACATCGTCCATTGTGGGCTCAAGGCACCGTTCCACTATTGGAACCTAGACTTGCTTGCACCCGGTCAAAGAGAGTACCTTCATCTCCACTCTCAGATTCAGTTCTAACATCATCCATTATGGGATCAAGACGCCATTCCACTGTTGGGACCTAGGGTTGATTGCACCTGGTCAGAGGGGGTATACAGAAATTATCACAGACTTTAACTCCTGACATCCTCAATCATAGAATCAAGACCCTGTTGCACTGTTCGGACCTGCTGTACCGCATTGCAATTTTAACTTCATGCATAGCAATGGCTGCTTCATTTTCCTGTATTGGTCGTCCATGAAGATCGTCACTACATGGACCACTAGTTTCACTATCTTGAGAACTTTCATTACTAATTTCAGCTGTAATAGTCTTTTTCTGTTCAACTTCATCATTCAACATTTTTAAATATATAGCAACAATTGTACATGCAACATTACCTTTAATAGTATTACAAGAATCTTCTTAACAGTCAAAGTCTCCAAATAATTCACTTTCTTTTCACCATGGCTTAAACAGTTGCAGAAGTGCTAAATAGTAAAATTCTCGCTTATCTAAAGTTTCATAACTAACTTTCTTGTTGTTTATGAGATTACTTTTTGCATGTTTTACTAAACAACCATGACATCCAACTGATGCATATTTTCCTTCTTTTACATTCTCTTTAACATTTCTTTTCAAGCTGTAATGTTGAAGTACTTCATACAGACATAGCTGTTCCAGATATTGACTCCTTTTCGGTTAGTACGTGTCCAAAATATTAGTTTTAAGATTGTCTGTTTCATTTACTGCTAATTCTTCAATTTCTTCAAATGATTTCAAGACTCTTTTCGTTTGCAGGCAAGACCCCTAAACTTACCCAAATGAATCCCCTTGACTTTGAATTTAAGGTTGAAGAGTACAATCAGTCCGAACATTTATACACTCCAATTTCTTGTTGGGAAAGCATTTTCAAAGTAAATCTGTACAATTCTTTACTAAGGCTTTTCTCTTGTGCAATTTCTTCCCACAGTTCTTTCATCTCTATTTTTCTGATTTTGTTATGTACGATGTAACATAAAATGCAACAGGAATTGAGTTATCTGCAACATACTGAATGTCCATGTACACAATCCACATTTTTAAAATGACTGGATTGTAATCATTGATATACTTTGACACTTCTCTTCTTTTTAACATGTAGTTATTCTTTGGAGAGTTCCGAGTTATTGTGTGCCTTACAGAAGAAAGGAAACAATGTACTCTTCCTTTAAAAATGACTGGACAGCAAAAACAAAACCGACATCTGGTGTAAAATTTTCCTTTAGACTTGTATTTTCTTCAGCAATACTTCTCACCAACTGTGACTTTGGAAACATAAAACTTGCTATCTCAAGCTTCTATCTCATTCTTCTCTTGGTATCTCACATGTCACATGCTATTCAATGAAAGACAATACTGTTTCATCAGAATCATTTCCAAATTTAGGTTCATCCTTGATCCATAATAGCATATGTACATGATGTGCACCTCTTGCTTGATACTCCTTTCTCCAAAAGTAATCGGTAACCTCTCTAAGAGGTGTATTCTTTTTATTGCAGAAAAAAGGCATCGTAGGTTGAAACCTATCATTAGAATATCTGCACACATTTACATGATCCAATGAACACAGTTCACCACGACTCTTTATTTTAACATTTTTTATATTGGAATTCGCTTCTTGAGAAAGTCAGGTAAATCTTCCCAGGCATACTCTCCACAACTAAGTGTGACAAACCATGTTCTTGTATCTACGTTCCGTAACATACACTTGAGTTCTTCATGATGACAATACCAATACTCATTTGTTCCACGTTGACATGCCATCAAATTAAGTGTCCTTCTAAATTGTCATCTCTTTCTAGAACTTTCTCCACAAATTCTTTCGCAGAGAGAACTTATTGATGAACTTTAGTTTTAAGTTTGTGGTTCACTGCAAACAACAGAGACGACACATCACTTTCAAACAAAAGGTGAAATATGTATAAAATGCATTGTCGAAATCTAAGATCTTCAGAATATAATCTGAAATTTCAAGTGATCAAATTGAGAAAGTGGACAAGTCAAGGACTGAAGATATTTATGAACATTACACAATATATCCTTTGTATTCAAAATAAGTATTAGGAATCAGCATTGAGTTATTTGAAATTAAAAAAGCACAGGGAACTCCAATGAGTGCATGGGAGAAAACCTTGCAAGGTCATTATTTTCCACAGCCGTTTCCTACAGGAGAAGGTGGATGGTATAATGATCAACCTGTACAGATTGCAGCTTCAGAATATCGGTGTACAAGATTCATCTTCTAAACGTATTACCTGTTCACCCACATTTACAGTTTTGTAATAAATATTGTTCTCTATAAGATATAAGGTAGCCTTTTAGCCTTTTCCACTTTATTAACACTCACACATTCTTGCCATATTTTCCGACTTTTTTGTTACTACACCATTTCCTAGAATGACTACTGCCTAATTTTCCTCTTTCACTCCAGCAATAGTTTTAATATTTTTCTTAAAATCCAAACGTAACTACACCATTCTTCCTTCAAACCTCTTTGCAAGTCTGTTGGTGGCAGTTTACCTGTTTTAGGCTCCATCCAAATTATAGTTTGAAAAGAATGAACACAATGAGAACAGACTCATATGTATTCAATTCTGCCAGTTCCTTCGGAATAGCTACTAATTCTAAGTTATGCTCTAAAAGACATTTTCTTCTCTTCTAATTTGTAGTAACAATATTTACTTATGCGTTGATCACTACCTAACTCAAATTGACCTTACACCAACAAGTAAACTGCAAATTCTACCCACTTACCAATGTTCTCCTTTTTACTTTTCAAATACAAATCAACATTCTTACTTTGACTTTTATAATCAGTACGTCGACAACAAACACAAACATAGTTTCGTATTTCAGACCACACTACATTAAACTTTCCAATTTCTTCTTCAAAATGATCAGTGCTAATCACGTTCCCAGCTCCCCAACATCTCTAATTGTCATACTTTCACTTTCTATAAACTGCTCCTCTGAACCAAAATATCGCATTTCAATATTCTCACACTTTTTTTGAACAACTAATAAAGAAGTATAAAAAAGACTTGTACTCAGTTCACTTAAAAATAATGCAGGCCTTTTTCCATAGTACACTTTCCTCACAAACTTCCGCATTTCTGAATGACGTACTGCTAACATCCTCAACTGATGAAAAACACTTTTACATACTTTTCTTCAAAGACAAGCCAGAGAATGCCCATACTTCTCAGTATATTTTCTTACATGACATGGATCTAGTCCTTGTTACAACTTAGGTGGGTCATTAGGATAGCGAGCGGACAAATCCTAACGTGGAATGGGATCGCCCTCCATCGTTGCGGGGGTCCCGTCACATACATTAGGATGCACCCGCCACACAGTCGGGCGCATCCTGCATTTCTGACATTGCGGTGGGCGGTGCACTCAGCACCGCCCCCACAATGCCAGGAAGGCATGCACAGCACGGTGCCTGCCACGTTGTGCATGGAACTGCAGGGGTTACCTTAGGTACCCCCCATGTGCACACCCCACCCTCCCCGGAGTTCCCGGGGAGGCCCACAACGGGCCCTTGCAAGCAGACTCCGCATGCCTTACTGTGGCGACAATGCCACCACGGAAAGGTATGTTCGAGCCCACATCCACATATGGCTGGCGGTTTCTAACAGACACCACCACCATATTGAACCCTTTTCCGCACGGTTGACTTTTCGACAGTTCAGAAAAGCTGCGGACTGTCTTTCCGTTCACCGCGGACCCCTCAGCCATATTGATATGGCGGGGGTCTTCGCTGGAAGGATGGCAGGCGGATCGCAATGAATAACTTCTGTTTTAAATCGAAAGCACTATCCACTATACTTTTAATACGCTACTTCTCTTTGAATTCAAAAACTTTAATTTTATATTTGCAGCATGTTTTCATTGAATTCTGAATTACTCTAGATCAAAAAAGTCTCTGACGAATTTCATGAAACTGCTTTTGTCTCCGAGTAACAGATACTATTTCTTTATCATGTTTCCTTTTCCTGGTATTTGAAATGGAACTCTGCTTCACCTTACTTCGAAAATTCTTCTTTTTCCTCTTGTTTGATCCTTTTTACATTAAGGGGTTGATTCCGATTCGGGAAAAACCGCTCCGAATAGCCGTTCGGAGCGTTTTTCCCATACGAATCGTACCCTGCAACGTCCTGCGCACGTGCGTCGAAGTACGATTCGTACCAGGAGCCGGACTCTGTACGAATCGTACAGAGATCGTACAATGCGAATCCCCGTACGAGTCACTGTCGGAAGCCGCTGTACGTGAGAACTGTACGGCTCGCGGCTGGTTCATACGACCCAGCAAGTACGATACATGTCGGGTACGCACCGTACAACCCTTTTTTTAAAGGAGCTGAAAACAGCCGTAAAAGCAGAGTTTGTGCCAAAAACAGGTACAGAACGCCCCCCCCCCGGGTACGGTGCATACCCCCCATGATTGCAGGGGTATGCCCCGTATACCCAGCGTACATGGGGTAGGGTGCGTACCCCCCATGATCGCAGGGGTACGCACCGTAGCCCATGTACACTGGGTGTATGGGGCGTACCCCTGCGATCATGGGGGGTACGCACCATACCCCATGTACACTGGGTGTATGGGGCGTACCCCTGCGGTCAGGGAGGGTACGCACCGTACGGTGTGTATGTGATTGTATGCTTTTCCGTATGAATCGCCCTTACCTGATATCGTTCGTACGGATCGCGTCCTGATTCCCCGGTCCGGATCGTACTCGTCGGGCCGTACGGCGTGTGTACGAGTCATACGGAGAGGGCTCCAGATACGATTCGTATGGACGTTTTTTTTACCGGATCAGAATCGACCCCCTAATGTTAAAAAAAATGTTTTCACAAACTATCTTGTACTTATAGTAGAACAAACTGTTTCTGTACTACTCACATTTTTTTCTAATTCAAGCTTTTGCCTTTTGCTGAAATATATATTTTTCTTCTCTTTTCTTTTTGTTTTCACTTCTTCTTTGCATTTCCAAATTTTATTCCAAACAAAATAATTTTCTGAAAACAAAAAATAGATTCAATTATTTTTCAAATGTTTTCACTATGTTAAAATAATAACAAACAATTACAAAACTTCCACTAACGACTGCCACACCCAGTGCTGCAACGTTATTTAGCACGACACAGCAGCACTAGGATGACAAATAGTGCCATTGAACATACAGCAAGTATTTATTTAAATATTTACAAACACCTTTACAATTTATATGTAACTGCACTACCTCGTACATATCAACTCTACGCAGCAGCTCACCACCCCACACCTCTCTCTCTGCAACCCACCGTAGACAACTTTATAGATAGTATTTTTAAACATTTTGAATCTATGTACTTAAGATGATATTATGAATCAACAGCACACTCCAAAATTACCATTATTAGGCTACAATTTTTTCTACAACTTCCCAAACATAACACTGCCCCACTGGCTTAATGTGGGGGGTAGCGTCTGGGGGGTCTGAGCATCGTGGGGTAATTAGCAAACAGACCACCAGGCGCGCATCACCCATTGCCCCGGACTCTCTCAAACAGCTTCCCAGGCACACACACACAGCCGCACCTGAGTACTTCACAGGTCTTCAAAAGATCATTTTTTGGTAAAGTAGACTCTGTTCTTTTTCACCCCTTTTTACAGCCCTGCCTATTGCTGAAAGAATCTGGCTCCCCGAAATTTTGCTCTGGTTGTGCGTCTGGAAACGAGTCTAGGCCTGGGCGGTAAATTCTGCTCCGTTCACGGAATTTGGGTAATTTTGCGTTCCGCTGAGAACGCTAACCAGGCAAGACCCACAACTATCTGCGCAGCGCTTAGATCAGCAGCGCTTTGTCAAGCACCAGGCTCGATTTCGGAATAATTTTAAAAGGACCCGTTTTGTATCTAATTTAATTTATGTTATTTCTCCCTTGTTTTTAGCGCCATTTACTTGCTCATTAATCGTGACCTCACCGTATTTTGCGGCTCCTCTGTCCCTCGTTGTGAAGTAGGCAGCGCCATCTTGGGGGTATTCTTTTCACAGCAGCGCCACTCAGGGCAGCGTGCTAGGCGGCGTCAATACTGGTAGCTATTAAAGGGTGGGCTGGAACTCGGAACCGGACCTCTAACCAGGCAAGACCCACAACTATCTGCGCAGCGCTTAGATCAGCAGCGCTTTGTCAAGCACCAGGCTCGATTTCGGAATAATTTTAAAAGGACCCGTTTTGTATCTAATTTAATTTATGTTATTTCTCCCTTGTTTTTAGCGCCATTTATTTGCTCATTAATCGTGACCTCACCGTATTTTGCGGCTCCTCTGTCCCTCGTTGTGAAGTAGGCAGCGCCATCTTGGGGGTATTCTTTTCACAGCAGCGCCACTCAGGGCAGCGTGCTAGGCGGCGTCAATTACTGGTAGCTATTTAAAAAGATCATGATGGCGCGCAGCGGTCACGCGCAGCGGGAGCACGCCGGAGTCACGCCAGAGTCCAGCCCGTCTGTGCCCGTCCGTGCACGGACGGGCCTAGGGGCTAGGACCGCCAACTTTATTATTAAATACTCGTCAGATACTCTACATGACTTACATTCTAATAAGGTAAGGCTGAGCCCAAACATTATCGGCACGCTAAAAGACTTACATATCCTGAAACCCATTAGAACAAGCTCCCATTTGGGTCAACTTGTTTTGAAGGTTGTGAGCTTGAATACTCGATCCCTTAATAAGCACCACCTAGAAATATTTACCCTTTTGCAAGAGGGAGATATAGATATTCTAACTCTAACCGAAACATGGCTTGATGACAATTCGGTACCGGATATCTTAGCAGCCCTCCCGGAAGAATATGAGGCGATATGGCATAATCGTGCAAATGGGTCACTTGGCGGAGGAGTTGCAATTCTATTTAAAAAGCATCTGAGAGTCGAAAAGCTTTTGGCGGAATCAGTGGATTTGGCAGACCTTTTGGGAATAAAGGTGATCTTAAATAACTCCTGCTTTGCGCTTTTTACAATATATCGGCCCCCAAATACCACCGCAACATTCAATGACCTTTTTGCCCCCATCTTATCAGATATCAGTACTAGATACCAAAAGGTAATAATAACCGGTGACTTCAACTTACACTGGGAAAAAACGCCTAGAGACTCGATAGCTCGACAACTGGAGCTCTCTATGTCCATAAGTGGTTTGAAGCAGCTGGTAGAAGGTCCCACGCATAACAGGGGACATACGCTTGACCTTGTCTGGACCTCGGACCCGGAAGTGATGATTCAAGACATCCTACCTTGCGTTTGGTCGGATCATTATCTGATCAACTTTGGTATTCCCATTAAAGGGAACTCTATATGCTCAGCCTCAGAAACGAAAAAGGTTCGTCAATGGAAGAAGGTTGATTTGCAAACCTTGACAGTCACTCTTCCACACTGTATTAAGCCCCTCAGTGGCAATCTAGATCAGGATTACATGAACCTAACTAAAAATTTCACTCAGGCGATCGATCAGATTGCCCCGGAAAAGTTACAAAAGGCCAAAGGGCTGAGGAAAGGCGCTCCTTGGTTTACTCCTCCTCTGAGAGAATATAAGAAAGAGCTCCGCCGCGTAGAAAGGCATTGGAGGAAAACAAAGGAGGAAATAGATCGTGAACACTATAAAATCAAATTAAACGCCTACAAGAAATTGATTTTGACAGTCAAGGCAGAGTATCTTGATACTCGCATCAAACAGGCGCAAAATGTCCAGAAGGAAACGTTTATTATCTTGAATGAACTGACAAAGATACCGGTCAAAACCGAGAAAAAATTTGACAGCAACACGTTTCAACAGTACTTCTCAGAAAAAGTGCAAACTATTCTTTCTGAGATTAAAAATAATACAGTTAGCGGTTCTATTCCATTGCAGAATACTGCTGTCTCTCAAGAATGTATTATCTCATGCTTTCCTGAAATAAATTCTACCAAGCTTGAACAATTGATGAATAATACCAAATCTGGCTCTCCTGCTGACCCCTGTCCCCCTAGAATTTTCCGGGCAGCACTTCCTATCCTGGAGAAACATATCCTCTCTCTCCTTAATATGTCATTGCAGAAGGGTTACCTTCCACCTAGCCTTAAGGAGGCTCGGGTCAGACCTTTGTTAAAAAAAACAGGAGCAGATTCAGCCAACTTAAAAAATTATCGACCGATCTCCCAACTACCATTTCTATCAAAAATTCTGGAGCAACACGTACTGCAAGATCTATCCTCTCTTTTGGAGTCGCACAATCTGCTCCATGGACGTCAGGCGGGCTTTAGGGCACATCACAGCACCGAGTTAGTGATGCTCTCGGTGCTGGATGAGCTCAGAGGCATGGCTGACAGTAGGAAACCAAGCGCCCTGATACTTCTAGATCTGTCAGCGGCGTTTGACACTGTCAGCCATGACCTGCTCCTGGGAAGAATGGCCAGTTTGGGAATAAAAGGTGTAGCTTATAAGTGGCTAGAATCTTTCCTAACTGGGAGGCAACAGAGGATCCAACAGGGAGATGATCTTTCGAAAGTAGGCATGGTGGAGTGTGGAGTCCCGCAGGGCTCAGCACTATCTCCACTACTTTTTAATCTCTACTTAAAACCATTGATTGAGGCTTTGGTGCACATGGGTTGTCGAGTGTTTAATTACGCCGATGACACTCAGCTGCTTTTCAGCATTGAAAATTCTATTGAAGCCCAGGCGCATATGCTAGAAGTTCTCAGGTATACAGTCAGCTGGATGACTGTCAACCTATTGAAAATTAACCCTGAAAAGACAGAAGTACTGGTGATATCTACAGGAACATCACCCTGGGGTGATGGATATTGGCCACAAGAACTTGGTCCTACTCCAATACCAGTAACAAATGCAAAAAGTCTCGGCATAAAAATTGACAGTGATCTGTCAATGTCTGCCCAGATTTCTACGGTAGTTGGCGTATGTATCGGTCTTATTAGGCAATTGCGTAAGCTTGTCCCTCTCCTCTCTCAGTTGATGCTCCGCACGGTAGTGTGTGCCACGATTATATCACGATTAGACTATGGCAATGTCCTTTATTTAGGCCTGCCAAATAGCCTGATCAAGAAACTACAGGTGGTTATGAACGATGCGGCACGCCTGATTTTTAAGCTTCCCAGGAAAGCCCATGCCTCCCCTCTATTACATACACTTCATTGGCTCCCGGTGAAGCAGAGGGTGGAATTCAAGAGCCTGTGCGTTGCACATAAGGCAATATATGGACAAGCTCCGGTCTACATCAAGGATCGTCTGACGCCTTACAATCCGAAACGATCACTTAGATCCTCGGATGCCCAACTGCTGGTTTGCCCTCGTTTCAAACTAGCAACAAAGGGCGGAAGATCCTTTTCCATACAAATTCCACAGCTGTGGAATAAGTTGCCAGACATGCTTCGTAAGGAGGCCAATCTTCTACAGTTCAGAAAACAACTGAAAACAACATTATTCAGGGAAGCTTTTGGCCCTTTTTAATTATAGGGTATTTTATTCCTCGCTAGCCTGGAAAATTTGTTGTGTTTCTTGGTCTGAAAGCGTCTTGAGACCGGTGGGTGAGCTGGCGCTATACAAACTAAAGTAACAATAACAATAACAACAATAACAACGCGAAATTTCCCAAAATTCAGTGTTCCGCGAGTTCACAAAAGTTTTTGCCTGTTCGCGTTCTCAAAATGCGTGTTTACGAGATATTTCTCCCCGAGCACGCAAACAGCATCGCGAACAAGCAATTCCGCGTGTTTGCGGAATTTCTGCGTGTTCGTGTAGATTTTTAACCGTTTTGTGGAGATTTGCGTAACGCGATTACGTAAATTCCGCCAACCCCTAGAAACGACCACAAGCAGACAACTCCGGCACGAACCTGCTCTGACCTTACACACTCTCTTATTTTAGTGCTACGAAAACACACGCTTTGCCTGCCTCACTTAGTTCTCACATCCCCTCTTTAATATGAACATAAAAGCGTTCCCATTACTTTTATATACCTATACTGTGCTTCACATGGAAATATAGAACTCAAGGTTCTCGCCACCCCAAATTAGCTCTCTGGTATACTTTCTCAAATGTAAGAAGTACACATATACAGTATTTGGCAGTCACGGCCACTTTGAAACAGTATACCTATATACAACTCGACAAAATGTTATGTTTCTAAATTAATATCTTACACTTAAAAGCTCCTTTACATTTCTACCGCTAGATGTACCTTTCTTCAAAACACCACCAGAGAGGGGTGGTGAAGTAAGCTCCACAAAGAGCATCTCAAAGCTTTGTTATTCTTTGTAAAAAAAATCTGCCTGTCAATGCTTTTCGCAAGCCTTTTCGACCCCTTAAGAGGTTGGATGGATGAATATAATACGTTGTATTTGGGAGCAGACGATGCACGGAAATAAGAACGTATAGTTGAATAAAGGTGAGTGGATGCATGGCCAGATACATCAATGCATAGATACATAGATGGATGTATCAATGTATGGATGGAAGGATAAATGAATACAGGGACCAGTACTTACGATAGACGAGTGGGCTGTTAGATGCTTAGGATTGGTTCTGGGGTAGATGTATCTTTGTAGCTATGGATATTTAGGCGTATGGCTACATGAATGGCACAGTGCTTACAATAGGCGAGTGGGCTTATAGATGCATAAGATAAGTGCAGGAACACATGTATGTATGTATAAAAGTAGGAATGTATGCATCAATTAAAAGATGGTTGGATGGTGCAGTGCTTAGGATAGATGGATGCTGGGCTTTAATTGGACCGGGTCTGAGGACCGGCACTTATTTTCAGGGAGCCTCCAAACGGGTCTCTATCTGGCTCCATTTTCGGCCCTCGCGAACATAGTACATTTTTCTTTTTTAATTGCACTGCAGTGAGAGCACCCACATCAATGTATGCATGCTTATTTTGCTCACTACTGAGAACTGGAGACATCACGGTAGGTTACCCATGTTGTAGAAGGTAGGGAAATCCTTTAAAGAATGTTTTTTCCCAAACGTAGGATAATTAGAGAGGATTTTCTACAGCACACAATGATACTTATCTTGATTTAGACCACGGCCCAACTTGTATAGCCCACACCTGTTTAAGATTTTTGCCCCCCTTTTAGAGCACCCCCACTTTTGTTTCTCCCTCTTACAACACTAACTACACCGTAGTAACAAAGAAACAGTGTAAGCTTCCATTGAAATCTACAATTGCACCAAGTTTCATAATTTCACATCAACGCTATCAGCCTTCTACCACAGTACAAGAGTGTCTATCATCACGAAGATTTCTTATCCACAGAAATCTTGTGTAATTTGTGTACCTGTCTGCTGGAACACTCATCACCAAAAGGTATTAAAACATGGGAATTTGCCAGAAAAACATATACCATACCATAAAGCGATTCATAAATGTGCACACTGCCACTGCAACACCCTCTTCCCCATCCATCCTTAACTTTACAAAATTAAAGAAAGAGCCACACCAAACCTAGTAGACACACTATAGCAATACAGGAACTTAATTTCAACAACTGTTTATCAGAACTCTAGTGAGCAAAGCGTATTAAAACATGCATATTTGTGAGGAAAACATATACCATGCCGTAGGGCACTTTATAAGGGCTGCCAGTGATACTACATCACCTTTAGTAGCTCCACATCTGCACGTTACTATATTCTGTGTTTTAATCAGAAACATATCTTCCTCCCCCACACCCACTCCCGCCCTTCCTTAACCATACGAAATCAAACAGAAACCCCCACCATTCCTAGTAGCGATACTATACCATTACACAGGCTTAATTTTAACAGGTGTGCGCCGGAACACTTTATCAACAAAAGTATTCAAACATGCAAATTCACAGGAAAAACATAAACAATCCCATACAACGGTTAATAAATGGGCCCAGTGAAACTACATTACCTTTACTAACTACACATGCCCACGTTACAAATGTCTGTCTTATAATCAGCAACATACGCACCTACCCCACCCCCACCCATACCCAAGCTTAACCTTACAATCTCAAACAACAAGCCCCAGCACTCCTGTTACCGCCACTATAGCCATACATAGGCTTAATGTCAACAGGTGTCTGCCGGAATGCTCATCAGCAAAACTTATTAAAACATGCAAATTTGTGGGTAGAAACATATACCATGCCATAGGGGGCTTTATAAGTGCTCCCAGTGGTACTACATCTCCTTTAGTAGCTCGACATCTGCACGTTACTAAATTCTGTATTTCAATCAGCAACATAACAACCTCCCCCACACCCACCCCGCCCTTGGTTAACCGTACAAAATCAAACCAAAACTCCCACCATTCCTTGTAGCGCCTCTATACCCATACACAGGGTTAATTTTAAAAGGGTGTCTGCCGGGACACTTAGCAGCAAAAATTATTCAAGCATGCAAATTGGCGGGTAAAACATAAACCACCCCATAGCACGGTTTATGAATAGGCCCAGTGAAACTACATTACCTTTACTAACTACACATGCCCACGTTACTAATATTAATCTTATGATCAGCAACATACGCACCTCCCCACCCCCACCCACGCCCTTGCTTAACCTTATGAATCAAACAATGAGCCCCAGCTCTCCCGTTACCGCCACTATAGCTATACAAAGATTTAATGTCAACAGGTGTCTGCCGGAAAGCTCATCAGCAAAAGCTATTAAAACCTGCAATTTTCCAACTCAAACATACGCCATAGCATAAGATGGTTTATAAATAGTCACAGTATCACTACACCACCTCAACAACCGCCCTTGCTTAACTTTAAGCAATAAAAGAAAGCGCCCCAGCAAATGTAGAAGCAACACTATAGCCATACAGAGGCTTCATTACAACAGATGCCTCCCAGAAAGCTCATCAGCAAAACGTATTAAAGCATGCAAATTTGAGGGTAAAACACATACCATACCATAGGGCGCTCTATAAGTGCTCCCAGTGGTACTACATCACCTTTAGTAGCTCCACATCTCCAATTGACTATATTCTGTGTTTCAAACAGAAACATAACCACCTCCCCCACACCCACCCCGCCTTAGGTTAACTGTACGAAATCAAACAGAAACCCCCACCATTCCTAATAGCGCCACTACACCCATACACAGGGTTAATTTTAACAGGTGTCTTCAGGAACACTTATCAGCAAAAACTATTCAAACATGCAAATTGGCGGGTAAAACATAAACCATCCCATAGCATGGTTTAGAAATGGGCCCAGTCGTACTACACCACCTTTACTAGCTAGACATCTATATGTTACGAACATCATTTAAACACTCTGTAGAGTGTATAGCAGGGCATGGGGAGAGTAAACAAAGTTCTAATCCCAAACTTTTGATATACCGTCCCTTTACTGTATCTATATTAAAGATATTAAATGGAATGAATAAATTGACAAGTGTCTCAAAAGGGATAGTGAAGATCAGTAACACACGGACCACTTCAACACCTACATATATCCAGCACAGGGACACAGCCTAACAAATAGTATCACTTAAATCACATGTAGGTCTCTAATGTCAACAAAGTCATACAGTAAATATACCGCACATTTTCATTTTTTTGAACTCTCACACATTTATAAAACATCTCTTCTAAAGAAGTATTCCCCAACCACTTCTATTCCATAAGAACAGACAATAATTAATATGTTTACTACCATATATTTTAGTATATCTACCTTTTCATTAATCACTAGTAAGAAACAACAAAAACTGTTAACAATACCCAAATGCAAACCAGAAACCATGCTCATTTTATATCTCAACCTAGAACCACATGATTCAAACGTTGCGTACATTTAAAAGGAACGTATCACTTTTCCTATCTCCATCTCCTCTCTATGTAATCTTCAAACACTGTAGACGGCCTAACAGTACAACAACCTACCTTGACTTACATCCAAATCTACCTCTCAGTGTCAAAAATGAGACCACAACCTGCCGACATAACATTTCTGGATTTTGTTTTGTCGCTTTTAACATATTAACACATACATCTCCTACCACCACCACCCCACCCCACTATTTCCACAAAAAGTATAATTTGCAAACCTGCAAATTTTTTTTTATCTCCCCGAATACATTACAAACCCAAATTAACGCTGTACCTCATTTTCAAAACCATACAGTCCTATAAAGATGACAAACTATACTCCTTCTCTGTGAAAAATTCCTAAACATATATAAAGTACTTATTTAACAACAGCTCAAATGTTATGCATATTTTATAACCAATATCAAACACCACACTTTACTAACACTATATTACTTTGAAATAAAAAATACTTTCAAAAATGAAAACATCACCTAAAATACTTAATCACTACTACAGAACACATAACACACCTTCTTCTTTTCTAACTCACCTTTGTAGTTGGTATGCAGATTGCAAATATCACACACGCATGGAATTCTTTCTTCGTCTTACACTACATGTAAAGCACCGCTTTCATCAAGAATGGAATCAGTAATGGCACAATTTCTCTGTCGCTCCACACATAAATACATGTAAAGAACAAATCAGAATACTTCGTTCCTTCAACGACATTCCAAAACTTTCCTCCATTGGTTAATTTTGAATTTTCCATACAAAAAGCAACTTAATATTCTGAGCCACATGCAGGTCACAAGTTCAACCTATTTTATCACCACACTTTCTGGAACATTCTGCGACACCTGCAGGTTAAAAGTTCATACATTTTTTTTGTAACCTAACGATATACTTTTGCAACATTTTATCAAACATTTAACGGCACGTGCATGTTAAAAGTTCACAGTAGGGGTCAGTAGTTTATCAGCTATATACCCCAAATCCAGCAGCACCTCAGCGTACGCCCCCAGTGCCATCAGACCCGTAGGAGTCTGTGCTTTTCATTTTCCATGTACCTTATTCATTTCATACACACAAATTTACCTTCGCACTCCCTATATAACACCCCCTAAGCACCATACACAAGTTACAATGTTCGAAACAAAAGTTCCTCCGAGTAGCTATAAATACATGCTGACACTACTTGGACAGATGTGGCACAGCGGGCAAAGCACATGACTTCACAGCATATGACACACAGTTTGGGCTCACGCTTTCATCCCCGAGTCCGGCAGCAGCTCACCTTAGCAGCATGATACTCTACAAACTACCTCACATATTTTCCGTACCCCAGGATTTTCACACCAGTACGGGTCAGTAGTTCGTCCTAATAGGTATAAACACATGCTGTCACTATTTCCACAAGTATAGCGCAATGGCCATGGCCCATGACTTCACAGCATAAGACACACAGTTTGTGCTCACTAGGCCTGGGTGGTAAATTCCGTCTCGCTCGCAGAATTTGCCGAATTTGCATTATTACGCATTCCGTGGAGAACGCAAAATTGGCCAAAATTCTGCGTTCCGCGGGTTCGCGGAATTTTTTGCTGGTTCGCGTTCTCAAAATGTGTGTTTGCAAGATGTTTCTCCCCGAGCAATTGCAAACAGGAAAAAAGCATTGCGAACGAGCAATTCCGCATGTTTGTGGAATTTCTGCGTGTTCGCAGAGATTTTTTACCATTTTGCGGAACTTTGCGTAGTGCGACTACGCATATTCCGCCCACCCCTAGCGCTCACGCTTTAATCCCAGAGTCCTGTACCACTTCACCTTACCAGCAACAGACTCTAGGCAAAACCTCACTTAATTTCTGTAACCCACCACTTTCACACCGGTAGGGGTGAATACTTTGCACCCCCTCTATAGCACACCCTAAACACCCCTCAGAGCTTACAGTGCTCCTACCCTCCTATTTCCCACTTTTCTGCCTTTTTTTCCCCTTACTCGCTTCAACTGAATCACAAAATGGCAGCCAACGCTTCCTAGTTGCAACCGCTCGCACCGCTTACAGCCTATAAACAGCAAGCATGTGCTCGTAACTCCTCAGCCAATCAGATGGCAGAATTCCCAAATATCAATATCTGTAAATTTCGATATTTCTCCAAAACTGCAGAATGGATTTACACCAAATAAATAAAAGCGTGCTTTCTAGACCAAGACCCTTCTCCCTGCCAAATATGGGGAAATTCCGTTCACCCGTTCGACCTGTAACCTTGTCTAAAGTTTCCTATGAAAACTAACAATGAAAAACACGTTTTGGGACCCCCTTTATTCTCTGCCCCCCTTGACGAATCACCCCCAAACTTTCAACAAAGGAGCTAATCTTAACAAGAATTAGTTTTGATAATTTTGCGAAGATTCGTCTACTGTCGCCAAAGTTATTGGGAATACAATGTTGACATGTTCCTCTGGTAACTAGGTCCTAACTATAACTACCTACCGGCGACCTACAGTAGGTAATATGATTCCCCTTCGTTGTCCCATCCCAAGAGCACATTGTGGAGCGGCACATCCAATAACATCCACATTCAAGTTTTCTTCTTTGTCTTTACTTATCCATAATTTACATGTGCACGGCCCTAACACAAAATTCCTCTCCATAATTCTCACCTGGTTCTACAATGTGGGCCACTTAATTCTATGTCCCTTCTCTGTTTTGCTGACCCTCAAAACAACTAGAGCAACACTCCCTAAACATATTAACAGGGATATCCCTCCACCATATTTATATTCCAAACCTCACATGTTGCTAATGAATTCTTATGTGCTTTCCATTTGACATGCTTTTTTATGTTTTTGTATTCGTTTTTATGTTTCTTAAGCTCCTTTTTGCTTTTTTCCCTCTCTAAAAGCATTCTGACATATAAAATCTTTTTCATTGATCTCATTTAATCAATTCCCTTAAGAGTGTTCTCTGAGATTTTGTATTAAATATTCTTCAAACTACTTCATGTGTGCCCACATAATTTTTATTATTACTTTGTCATTTGAAAAATACATCAAAGGGAATTCATTTACCCACAGCAATTTCGTACAAACACCTGTTTCAGAAAGTCATACACAGGCCAAACCAGCATAGTGGGTAAAGTGCAAAGTGATTACAGTGCCAGATGAAGCATGAGTTGCATAATTTCCACTAATTAATTAGAAATATAAGTTTATTGTCTAGATATTTCAAACCATTTCCTCCAAAACTATTTTTCCCAAAGTAGATTCATTCTCTTTAAAAGGCTTGATGAAATTAATTCTTTTTTTTTAAGTTCAGCATAGTAATAGAAAGGGCAAGATAATTATTAAAGTGCAAAGTGCAACATAAATTTCATAATCTTCACTCTGTCAATCCAAACAACCTCATATTTATGATTTAATATTAAGTGAATCAAGGTTCTTGAACGTGGTTACTATTATGGAATGTTGTTTGTTCATAATGTTATGCCAATATTGCATAAGACTACGGATTCTAATGCCATCATCCTATTCAGAAATAAAGTGCAATAAATTCTATTCAAAGTGCACAGTGCAATAAAATGTTCTTTTTTAAATTAATCCATGTATAGACGGAGGATTACAAGAAATCAAATAAATAGGGAGGAGGAAGAGAAGGAAGGGGAGAAACAAGGGGGGAAAGAGGGGGTGAAAAGAGAAAATGGAAAAGAAAAAGAGAAAATGCAAGTTCAGGATGTGAAACATATTGATTTCAGAATCATACGAATGCCCCTTATTCCAACATTTTAAATGGACGAACAGTTCGGCATCCTTATTATGGCCCAAGGTATTTCTGTCCCAATCGAGAATATCAAACGTGATTCTTGCTTCCTCAATTCCTTCTCATGGTCACCTCCTCACGGGTGTGCCCTCACATGTTTGGTACCCCAATAGTTGAAAGTTGATAGAGACTGATTGTGAATTTGATCAAAGTGACAGGCCACTGGGGAATTCTTATCCACATTTTTTATCGCTCTCATATTTTGAAGGATTCTTAATTTCAATGTGTTCTTCGTGCTACAAATACATAACTTGTTGCACCCGCATTTTAAAACATAGATGACATACTCTGTGTTGCATGTTATTCTTTCCTTAATTTGTACCCCATGGCCTACAACTTTGCAGTAACTCTTGCTGTTCAATTCATATTTACAAGCTTTGCAGGAATTATTCATCAGTGATGCCATCAGTGATGTCACTGACCATGTCATGAGTGATGTAATATGTGACGTCATCAGCAGTGCATTGTGGGGGAGCGAATTATAGTTAGCCGTACTAACTATAATGGCCAAATTTCTCTGGTTTTTCTGGCTTTATATGAGTGAAATGTCCAACTAACTAAAACGTCCCTGAAACCTGTGTTTTTTTTGGTGAATTTCCAAGGTTTTTAAAATGCTAATCCCTAACTATAACGTCCCTGAAACCTATGTTTTTTCAGTGAATTTCTAAGGTTTTTTAAATGCTAATCTCTAACTATAATGTCCCTGAACGCTCAGTTTTTTCTTTCAGTTAATTTCTAAGATTTTTTAAATGCTAATATCTAACTATGCCTACCTAGGTATTACATGTGCAGAAAGAAGAAGAAAGGTGCAGAAAGAAGCAAGAGAAGTGCAGAAAGAGGAAAAAGAGGTGCAGAAAGAGGAAGAACGGTACGGAAAGAAGCAACAGAAATGCAGAAAGTTGTAACAGTAGTCCAGAAAGATGAAAAAAGGTGCAGAAAGAAGCAAGAGATGAGCAGCAAGAACCAACATAGGTGCAGAAAGTGGCCTACTTTGACTGTACCTTACAACAGACTCATACAAAGTACCCTAATCACTAATCCTCTGAAGATGTCTTAAACTTCACTTTTCTTTTAAAGGTTCACTATTAATCGACTGTTCAGAATGTTTGGCCTAACAAATATAAAACAGCAATCCTTAGCATATCACTGTTGTAAGTCTGACCACATTTGTGAAGGTATGCATGCATGTCTATGCTTTTACCTAGTTGCATGTTAAATTAAAATAAGCATACAAGCACTTGTATACCTGTGTTTTAAACAGCATACTCTGTAAATTTGTGTAAAAACGGTGTATGTATTTCTTTCTGCTCAAAATTCAGGGCGCATGGGTATTCAAAAGTATATTTGAGGGGCTCTATAACACATATATACATAAGACATGTCTGCCTGTGCAACCAAATGACAGAGCAGAAATGAGAAATGTGACTATCTATAGGAGAAGTTACTCGCTTTTTAAGCTACCATCTTCAGAGACATATACTCAGTCATGAGAGCACACAGACTTTTAAGCTTGACAGCTTGCACTTCCCATTTGAGTACAGAAAGAGGCAAGAGAAGTTCAGAAAGAAGCAAGAGAGTTGCAGAAACAGGCAAAAGATGTGCTGAAAGAGGGAACAGGGGTGCAGAAAGAGGGGGGAGAGGTGTAGAAATTTGCAAGAGAGGTGCAGAAAGAAGCAACAGAGATACAGAAGGAGACAAGAGAACTACAGAAAGAGACAAGAGAGTTGCAGAAACAGGCAATAGAGGTACAGAAAAAGGGAACTGGGGTGCAGAAAGAGGCAAGAGAGTGCAGAAAGAAGCAACAGAAGTGAAAAAAAGTAGCAAAAGAAGTGCAGAAAGAAGTAGCAGAGGTACAGAAAGAGAGAAGAGGAGTGCATTAAGAGGCAACAGGGGTGCAGAAAGAAGCACAAGAAGTGCGTAAAGAAGCAACAGAGGTGCAGACAGAGGCAGGAGGGGTCAGAACAGGCAAGAGAACTGCAGAAAGAAGTAAGAGTGGTGCAGAAGGAGGCAAGAGAAGTGCAGGAAGAGGCAAGAGAGGTACAGAACGAGGCAGGAGGAGTGTGGAAAGAAGCAAGAGAGTTGCTGAAAGAAGCAACAGAAGTGCAGACAGAAGCAACAGAGGTGCAAAAATAGGCAAGAGGGGTGTAGCAAGAGGTGAGAGAAGTGTAGTCCGAAGCAACAGAGGTGCAGAAGGAGGCAAGAAAAGTACAGAAACAGAAAAAAGAGGTACAGAAAGAAGCAAGACCAGTGAACAAAGAACTGAGAGAGGTGCAGAAGAAAGCAAGAGGGATGCAAGCCCGTGCAAGCAAATGGAGTGCAAATGGAGAACAATTTAAGACACCATAGATGAAGACATCTTCAAATCCACCCAAAGACACTACCACCTGCAGATACGGAACACCAAGCGCAAAGCTCTTGCAGATTACTTCAATGCCAACACTAACAGCAGCAAGAAACTTATCGCCATTATCAAATATTTCAGCAACATCATCCCTGGAAAAACCTTTGCAACAAGCTCTTGGAATTTTTCTTTAACAAAATCACCTTCATCTATGGAAACTTTGATCACCATCACAACTCAGCTTCCCATTACAGCTGAAGTACAAAACCCTGACCTTGGGTACCACCGTCACCACACTGAAACGGCTACTACCATGAAGAACATCCACTTAGGGGTCCCATCTGACTCTTGCCCTCATCACACCATCACCAACAGACTTATACTGATCAGTGAACCACTAATACCCATCCTCTATCCCTCAACCGACTTACCCACATTCCCAGGCATCTGGAAATATGCCACTGTCACGCCCCTGCTCAAGAAACCATCTCCTGGCCCAGCCATGCTTTCTAACTACAGACCCAACTCCCCACTACCATAACCAAAGGACATAGAGATACTAATCAACAGACATCTCACCAAACACCATCTCCTCAATGCCATTACTGTCTTGATTCAGGCCTAACCACTGCAGCAAAACAGCACTAACAGCAGCCACAAATGGCCTCTGCATGATACTTGACTGAAGAGACTCAGCAGTCCTTACTCTCCTGAACCTAACACCAGCATTTGACGTGGTCTCACACCCCATCCTCAATGAGTGCCTGCATGTGAGTGGCATCCCAGTACCCTTACTCTACTGGATCTGCTCCTTGCTTTCTTCACATATAGAGCAGAAGTTGTAAGCCTGACCCCTTACTCCTGAAAGTGCTTAAACTCATCTGTGGAGTGCCTCAAAGTTCATCCCTCAGCCCCCCCCTCTTCAGCCCATACATGATCTGTCATGGCCCATACATGACCTGTCTGAGGACACCCCCGCGCCGCACGGCCACCAGCTGCTGCATGTGCTCCTCGCCCCAATACTGCTCGCAGAGCCTGCCTCGCCGAGCTCGCTGACCCCGACCCTCTGCCTCGCTGATCCCGACCCTCGCCGCAACTGCGTGTGCTGTATTTCTTTTTCCCCATCTGGGCCGTATTTCATCACTTTGTTTGTATTTTCACCATTTGTGCCGTATATTAACAGTTTTTTCCCTTCTCTGCTGTTTAACCCTTCGTCCCCATCTTGTTATTTCCATTTACATTCTGTACCCCCAGTGCCGTGTTTGTATTGTATTTACCCGCCCCGCTTCCCGCCGCCATGCTAGCGGCCACGCCCCCTTTTCCTTCTGTGCCCTCCCCGCTCCCGCCTCCCAGCTGCTCCTCCCTCCCTCCCACTTCGCCATAAATGGCGACCGCGCGTACGCGCAGCGGTCACGCGCAGCGGGCGCGCCGATTGTGCGCCGAAGGCGCGCCAAAGGTAAGCCCGTCTGCGCCCGTCCACGCCTGGACCGCGCCCAGCGCCAGGACCCCTGGCCCCCACCGACGATGCAAGACGACCCGACAGACCTACGATGCCGCCACCCTCAATGCACTGAATGCCGGCCGGAACCCCGCCTGCTGCCAAGCCGCCCCGAAACGCTTCCACGGACCCTTCACCTGCACAACCTGCAAATTCACCTGCCTCCGAACACGCACCGCGCCAGCAACGCCAAACCCCAGCAGCAATCTCAAGTGCATCCTGCTCAACACCCGTTCCGTCCACAGACACGCCGTCGAGCTCTGGAACCTGCTCGACACAACATCACCAGACGTTGCGTTCCTCACCGAAACATGGATGAACGCCTCCTCAGCCCCCGACATCGCCATCGCCATCCCGGATGGATACAAGATCATCAGGAGGGACCGCGTCAACCAGACCGGAGGAGGCATCGCCATCGTCCACAAGAACACCATCCGCATCACGACCGACGCCGATGACACCTTCACCGCTGCTGAACACCTCCACTTCCAGATTCACATCGACCCAAAGACAACCCTCAGAGGCACCCTCATCTACAGACCCCTGGGACCACGCACACAATTCAGCGAAGACATCACGGACTTCATCAGCCCACACGCCCTCCCCTCCGCCAACTACATCCTCCTAGGGGACCTCAACTTCCACCTGGAGAACAACAAGGACCGCAACACCGCCGCCCTGCTGGACAACCTCGCAAACCTCAGACTCAAGCAACTGGTCAACACCCCCACCCACTACGCCGGCCACACGCTTGACCCCGTCTTCTCATCCAGCAAGCACATCGCCTTCAGCCACTCCACCGGACTTCACTGGACCGACCACAGCTGCGTCCACTTCAGCTTCAGAAAAACCACCACCCACCACCACCCGCAACAGGTTCCTCACAGAAGCTGGAGCAAGATCACCACCTCCCAGCTCACCACCTCCCTCAGCCAGAACCCACCTGCTAGCACACCGGACCCCAACGAAGCAGCCCGCAACCTCACGCAGTGGCTGACAGCCTGCGCTGATGACCTCGCACCACTGAAGAACCCCCCCAGCAAACCCAGAAGCAAGAAGGCCCCCTGGTTCACCGACGAACTCAAGGACTCCAAGAAGACCTGCCGCACCCTCGAGAAAGCCTGGCTCCTCGACCGGACCACTAACAACATGACCGCCCTCAAACACGTGACCCGCAAGCACCACCAGCTCATCCGCACCACCAAGAAGAAATCACTGAAGGATCAACTGGACAACAACACCCACGACAGCAAGGAACTCTTCAGCCTCGTCAAGGAGTTCTCCAACCGGCAACAACGACATCACCCGTTCACAAGATCTCTGCGACTCCCTTGCCTCGTTTTTCCACCGCAAGATTGCCGACATCCACAACAGCTTCGGCACACCATCCTCGCACCCTACCGTCGAACCAACGCACCCCGCCACGACCCTCCACACCTGGACCGCAGTGACCACCGAAGACACAGCCCGCACGATGAACACCATCCACTCCGGATCTCCGACTGACCCCTGCCCCCACCACGTCTTCAACAAGGCCGACTCCACCATTGCACCCCAACTCCGAGACGTCATCAACACCTCCTTCGATACCGCCACCTTCCCGGAGAGCTGGAAGCACGCCGAGCTCAGCGCCCTACTGAAGAAACCAACAGCGGACCCCACCGACCTCAAAAACTTCCGCCCCATCTCGCTCCTCCCTTTTCCTGCCAAAGTCATCGAGAAGATTGCCAACAGACAGCTTGCCGCCTTCCACGAGACGAATGGATCCCTCGACCCCTCGCAGTCCGGCTTCAGAGCCAACCACAGCACCGAGACCGCCCTCATCGCAGCCACCGACGACATACATCCGAGCCCTTCTCGACAATGGGGAAACAGCGGCACTCATTCTCCTGGACCTCTCCGCCGCATTCGACACTGTCTGGCACCGCACCCTAGTCCAACGCCTCAGCAACACCGGCATCCAAGAGAAGGCATTGAAGTGGATCATCTCGTTCCTCGCTGGAAGAACACAGAGAGTCCGCCTCCCCCCGTTTCGTTCCGAGGCCACCGAAGTCATCTGCGGCGTCCCGCAAGGATCATCACTCAGCCCCACCCTCTTCAACGTCTACATGAGACCTCTCGCAGCCATCGCACTCCAACACAACCTCAACATCATCTCCTACGCCGACGACACCCAGCTGATCCTCTCCCTCACCAGAGACCCCGACACCGCCAGAACCAGCCTCCACGAAGGTTGAAAGACATCGCCGAGTGGATGAAGAACAGCCGCCTGAAACTGAACTCAGACAAGACGGAAGTCCTCATCCATGGACCTTTACCCTCCGCCTGGGACGACTCCTGGTGGCCTCCAGCCCTGGGCACCGCCCCCAAGCCGACAGACCACGCACGCAACCTGGGCTTCATCCTGGACTCCTCCCTCAGATGACCAGACAAGTCAACGCCGTCTCCTCTTCTTGCTTTCACACCCTCCGCATGCTCCGCAAGATCTTACGATGGATCCCGACCGAAACCAGGAAGACGGTCACCCAGGCCCTCGTCACCAGCCGGCTGGACTACGGAAACACCCTCTACGCCGGAACCACAGCTAAACTACAGAAAAGACTACAACGCATCCAGAACGCCTGAGCCCAACTCATCCTGGACATCCCTCGACGCAGCCACATCTCCAGCCACCTGAGGAACCTGCACTGGCTCCCCATCAACAAGAGGATCACCTTCAGGCTCCTCACCCACGCACACAAGTCTCTCCACAACCTAGGCCCCAAGTACCTAAACGACCGCCTGACCTTCCACACGCCCACCCGCCAGCTACGGTCCGCCAGCCTCGCCCTCGCCGCCATACCACGCATCCGAAGAGCCACCGCCGGAGGCAGATCCTTCTCCTACCTGGCAGCCAAGACATGGAACTCCCTCCCCATCCACCTACGGCTGACCCAGGACCACCTCGCCTTCAGGAGACAACTCAAGACCTGGCTGTTCGAGCAGTAGCGGCCCCCTTCCCCCTAGCGCCTTGAGACCCTTCCGGGTGAGTAGCGCGCTATACAAGTGTTGTGATTGATTGATTGATGATCCCTCAGGCCAACTTTATTCATGCCCACATCAACATCCTCCGCTACCCTCATTACATGCAACTTATACTTTCCCTCTCAGACAAGATCACAAACACAAGAAATAAGTACAGCACCTGCAAGACAGAAATTGCTAACTGGATCAAAGCCAACTGTCTCCCTTCAATTAGACAGGACAAGACAAGACTGAAGTAGTGATCTTTGGGAAGAACAACTCAGCATGAGACTCCAGCTGGTGGTTGGCTGAACTAGGATCCAAAGCCACACTAGGAATCATAATCAACAGCATCCTGGGCATGACCGCACAAGTCAATGCCTTTACTGCATCAGCCTTGACTGCATCCTGTTTCAAGACCTTGAAGATGCTGAGGAAGATCTTCAAATGAATCCCAAACATAAGCAGAAAAGCTGTCACTCTCACACCAGTCACAAGCAAGTTGGACTATGGGAACACTCTATGCCGGGATCACCAATACCAAGACAACCAAGACCAACACTAGAAGACTACAGCCCTTGCAGATCTCAGCAGTCAGATTCATTCTCAATCTTCTACACAGAACCCACACCAGACCACATCTTAGGGTGCTACCCTGGCTCCCAATACACAAATGCACTGTCACACTACACAACGTAGACCCCACATACCTGTACAGTCAAATCACCTTTCACTAACCACCCAGGCACCTTTGCTCAGCAGGATTCCTACGTGCACACATCCCCCGCATCAGGAGACCAGATCAGGAGGACTGGCTTTCTCCTACATTGCTTCTAAAGCATAGAACACACTCCTACCCCACATTAGGGCTGCCTTCTCTCTTTTTGAATTCCACAAGAAGCTGAAAAACTGGCTTTTCAATTAACCAACCTCTCATAGGGAGAGCTAGGCACACACATCTGCTGAGCTCCAGGATACCCTCATGCATGATAGTGTGCTTTACAAATACACACTGTAGTATGGAAATGCTTCTTCTAGTCAAGGCAGAGGGTGCCATATAGTGTATTGTATTGTGTGTGGTGACTAGACAAATAGGATATCCACACCGTGATTGTTTGATGGTATTATATGAAATAAGTTTTAGAAAGTTCACTGAGTGATTATTCAACAGTTTTGATTTGCACATCAAACATTTTGAGACCTAGAAAAAGTAATTTCAGGTATGCGACTTCAGGGTCAAGAGGTCAACTAGGGATTGGGGTCCGGGTATCTGGGTGTAAAGGTCAAAGGCTTAGCCAGGGGCATTTTCAGCACCACCTCTGCACATAAGCAGAGATGAGGGAGAAAGGTATGTGTTCCCTATAACACAGTAAACATCCTAAATCAGATGAATGTGTGTGAATTAACTGAATTGAGAGTGAAAATGGTGTGCCTCTTCTTCGGATTTGAATGACAATATTTATACTTGTAATGTCAGTCAAAATTACCTTTATTCAGCTGATTATAGCCATCAAAGTACAAATAACAAAACAGGACAGATCAAATCTGCAATCGTAAAATACATAAATGTAGAATCAGTTAAGATCCCCCGTCTTGTGACAATATGACAGACATTAGGTTTTTCTTTTTTAAGAATAACCATAAAACAATTATTAATCTTCTTAGAGTCTTGCTCTATTCAAAGGTCCTTGTCTACAATAAAATAGAATACACTCCATCGGGTAATACAACACTTCATACAAAGATGAGGACACCCCTAAGATCCATGGCGGGGGGAATAACAACGGAAAATAAAAATACAGCCCACCAACACATAATTAGGCCTGGGAGTTAAATGAATAAGATAACATTAACTCATGTTGCTTTTGTCCAACTTTACATATAAAAACATATAAATAAGTATTTATATAACGTGGTTCAAAACAGAGTAGTTCATAAGTGACCTATTCACATGCGGGATTGCTCCTATTTGAAAACTTGCTACCCCAAAAAAGACCATTGGTGGTGCTAGCATTTGCAAATATAGCAGCGCCGGCCTAACTTGTTCAAAGTTACAACCTCTAAGCAAAGGAATGATACATTTTCGGAGCAGTGAGATATAATATGCACAGAAAAATATTAATCGAAGTGTTCTTGTCCGAAAAGTTATCACAGGGACAAGGATTTAGTGTTCCTTCTTTGAAATACCCTTTGGGAAAAGCAAGGAGCCAGGAAACCATATTCACCCTAAATCTTGTTAAAACAAAAAGATGGTATGGTTTGTTTATATAGGATAAGTATGGTTGTATCTGTCGACCCAGGCTCAATGTGGCAAATCTTCTCACCGTGGGTTTTTTCAATTAATTCTCCTCCCTTAGTAACCTTCGTCTATCTAAGAACTGCTGCTTGAGGTCTCTTACAGCTGGTTTACCCAATGCTATAGGGCTCGAAAATAAATCAGGGCAGCCAAGGGTTTCCATCTGGTTCTTAATATATCTGATCCATGGAATTTCTAACACCTTTTCTAGGAAGAGACAATCTTGGATAATCAAATGGTTAAGATTTGGAGTGCGTCGTGCCCTAATTGTCAGCCAACACAATAAAGGGGCAACCGCTATCTGATCAGAAATAAAACCTGCTCCCAACTCCTCATGTATGTTAAAGATTGGCGTGGAAGCAGGGACCGACAGCAATCTACGCAAAAAAGGGTTTTCAGGCCCCTGGATTTCTCTGACATCTGTGTATCCCCAGATATCACTCCCATAAGTCGCCATAGGGAGACACTTAGCATTGTAGATCTTCATAAGTGCAGGGAGTGTTTTTTATCCAATTCTTTTAGCAAAGTCTAAAATGGCCCTCGAGGCTCTGGCTAATACATTCTTTTTGTGTGCACGCTGCGTGCACCATGAGCGCCGGTCATCAAAAAGTACCCCTAAATAGGGAAAAGCGGGGACTTTTACTAGTTCTAGTTCCTTGCAATAGAATTTAACCTTCATTGCCCTCCTTCAATCTATGGACATAATATCTGACTTCTTAAAATTAATGATTAAGTCCAATAACTCCATAAAATCTATAAAACAATTTAAAAGCGTTTGCAGCCCCCTTGCAGTCCTGGCCACCAACACCGCATCGTCGGCATACAGAAGTGCGGGAATCATTTTGGGGCCGGCTCTAGGGATATCCTTGCAGCAAGAAATCAGAAAATTCCCTAACTTATTAATGTAGTGTGTGAACAGCAAGGGGGCTAAAATGCACCCCTGGCGGACCCCTCTTTTTACTGCCCATGAGTGAGTCAAAGCGATACAAAAGGGGATGATGGACGGAGCGTTTGAACAAATAAAACACTCACCCCCAGTCAACTGATCTGGGTTTAATCCATCACCATTCTTTAGTTCACTCAGCCACCCCAGTTCAGACATGGCTATATGCAAATCAGTCTGACCCTGTGCCTTATGGGAACACTCCAGCCCGAACTGCCAAGCCATGTCTTCCCTGGACCGGAAACAAGCATCCTGGGACCGGTTTCGGATTCATAATCCTCATCAGCCAGGCTATCTTGAATCCAGTGGCCAAGTGAACAAGGGACTCACGTCTGAGTATACCCTGCCACACTTAGGGCGAACAAAGCAATACAAAAGGGGATGATGGACGGAGCGTTTGAACAAATCAAACACTCACCCCCAGTCAACTGATCTGGGTTTAATTCATCACCATTCTTTAGTTCACTCAGCCACCCCAGTTCAGACATGGCTATATGCAAATCAGTCTGACCCTGTGCCTTATGGGAACAGTCCAGCCCGAACTGCCAAGCCATGTCTTCCCTGGACCGGAAACAAGCATCCTGGGACCGGTTTCGGATTCATAATCCTCATCAGCCAGGCTATCTTGAATCCAGTGGCCAAGTGAACAAGGGACTCACGTCTGAGTATACCCTGCCACACTTAGGGCGAACAAAGCGATACAAAAGGCTGATAGCCAGAAACCGGTCCTTGGATGCTTGATTCCGGTCTGGGAAAGACATGGCTTGGTATTTCGGACTGGACTGTTCCCATGAGGCACAGGGTCAGAGCTGATTTGCATATAGCCAGTGTCTAACCCAGGGTGGTGTGGAGTGCAATCAAACGATGGATTTAGGCCCAGATCCTTGTACTGGGGTGAATGTATGACATTGTTCTACATTCTGTCCATCAACTGTGTTTTTTGCAATTTTCACCCCGAGTTGGCTGGGTATGCTCAGACGTGAGTCCCAGGCTCTCCACACCACTGGAGTCAAGCTATCCAGGCTGATGAAGGCTGATATCCAGAAACCGGTCCTTGGATGCTTGATTCCGGTCTGGGAAAGACATGGCTTGGTAGTTCGGACTGGACTGTTCCCATGAGGCACAGAGTCAGAGCTGATTTGCATATAGCCAGTGTCTAACTCAGGGTGGTGTGGAGTGCAAAAAAACGACGGATTTAGGCCCAGATCCTTGTACTGGGGTGAATGTATGACATTGTTCTACATTCTGTCCATCAACTGTGTTTTTTGCAATTTTCACCCCGAGTGGGCTGGGTATGCTCAGACGTGAGTCCCAGGCTCTCCACACCACTGGAGTCAAGCTATCCAGGCTGATGAAGGCTGATAGCCAGAAACCGGTCCTTGGATGCTTGATTCCGGTCTGGGAAAGACATGGCTTGGTAGTTCGGACTGGACTGTTCCCATGAGGCACAGGGTCAGAGCTGATTTGCATAATAACCAGTGTCTAACCCAGGGTGGTGTGGAGTGCAAAAAAACGATGGATTTAGGCCCAGATCCTTGTACTGGGGTGAATGTATGACATTGTTCTACATTCTGTCCATCAACTGTGTTTTTTGCAATTTTCACCCCGAGTGGGCTGGGTATGCTCAGACGTGAGTCCCAGGCTCTCCACACCACTGGAGTCAAGCTATCCAGGCTGATGAAGGCTGATAGCCAGAAACCGGTCCTTGGATGCTTGATTCCGGTCTGGGAAAGACATGGCTTGGTAGTTCGGACTAGACTGTTCCCATGAGGCACAGGGTCAGAGCTGATTTGCATATAGCCAGTGTCTAACCCAGGGTGGTGTGGAGTGCAAAAAAACGATGGATTTAGCCCCAGATCCTTGTACTGGGGTGAATGTATGACATTGTTCTACATTCTGTCCATCAACTGTGTTTTTTGCAATTTTCACCATGAGTGAGTCAGGCTCCCATCTCCATTAAAACGCACTGCCGCTGTTATATTTTCATGGATGGCCGCCAGAAAAGCAATCTAATCAACATCTAACCCTATATCTTGGAGGATCACCCAGAGTTTTGATCTGTTAACAAGGTCAAAAGCCAAGGTTAGGTCCATAAAGGCCAGATGGCGTTCCCCGCGCTTAGCAACTGTATACTTCCCTATCACCAAATGGAGATTAAGGCATTGGTCCAGCATACCTTTCCCTGGCCTAAAACCATATTGGAGATCGGAAACTATACTTTACTTGTTCAAGCCACTCTGTTAGGCGTGGCAGGACAACCTTCCCCATAATTTTGGCAGCGGAGTCAAGGACCGAAAAAAGGCCTTTAACAAGCCGGATCATCTCTTTCTCTCTACTTACAGATCGGGATAATAACCGCCTTGGCCCAAGGCAGGGGAAAACCAGACAGGCAGGCTGCATAAAAACAATGGGTTAAAATCTTGGCCCATAGCTTGGGATCTGCCTTATAGAGATCAACCGGTACTCCATCAGGACCTGGAGCTTTCCCCCCTGAAGTTGATGTAATCGCTTTAATGACTTCATCCATAGTAAAGACAAGGGGGTGTGATACGCGATCACTACCTACTGTCCCTGCGGGAGTTCCAGGGGTCACATCACTATACACTTTCCCAAAGTGTTGCATCCACCTCTCAGCAGGAACTAAACAATCTTTACTGGAGTTTGCTGAATCATCAAACAATGGGCTATTTACAACAGACCAGAATCTAGAACTATTGGCTAGCACGCTGGCCAGACTAAGCTCCTCCCACACCATCTCCCTTAATTGCCTTTTCTGCCTCTCCACTGCAAGTTTGTATGCCCTCCTTGCATTCTTAATCCGTGGGGCTATCCTAGATTTTTGCTTGAGTACCTGCATGAGTTCCTTATGGGTATTCATACAGGTTTCATCAAACCATTTTTTTATTTTTGAGGGCCTCGATCTACGGGATATGGTTACGTTCAAAGCAACCTGCTTTGAGATTCGGTCAAAGGCATCAAGGACTGATAGTGGCTGGGAGTCCTGGTCTGAGCAAATCCCAAACTCCTGCACACAATTGGTGATTAGACTGTCAATGAAGCTGTCGGGGGTGATCCTTTGCGACCTCATTCTATGTGCTTGATCTGCGGGTGCAATATTAGCATTGATAAGTTGAGTCATGGTCCTTTCTTTATTTACAGAATGTATATTAAGGTCCAGTGTAAGTGGGTTGTGAGCACTAAAACAATTATTTGTTGAACTTAATGTGCCTAGTGTCGACATCAATGAAGAGGAGACCAAAATATAATCAATTATACTGTGATCTCCATGACCAATATATGTAGGTACGGGGAGTATCCTATCTGACTGCGCAGGGAAAATCAAGTTATGGGTTGATAAAAAACTTTCTAAAAAGTTGCCGGAAGAGGTGTATTCGAAATGGGTTAGCCCCTGAGGGCCATACTCCTCCTCCAGCCTTACTAAACAGTTGGTAGGGCAGACATGAATATTAAAATCTCCCAGGACTAATGTGTCATAGTAAGTTTCAGTGCTGTCACCAAGATTGCCCAAAAAAGCAGGTGCTCCAGCTCATTACTTCTAGTGAAAGAGTTATAAAAATTCACCGCTAGAAGAGTTGGCAAGTTCCACTGCCAAAATATGGGGAGAACATGATTCAATCAACTTTCTTTATAGGACAACTTAAGGTTAATGAACAATAATAACCCCACCCTTGCTCTACCCATTCTGGATGGTATAGCAGGTTTACAAAAGGATATAAACCCATCCAGATTGTAAGTTTCGTTAGCCTCCCACGTTTCCTGCAGGGCTATAATTTGATGTGTAACAAGGAAATGTTCCTAACTGGCGTCACCCTTTTTTGCCATTAAACCAGCAATGTTCCATGTTAAAACTTTCATAATGCCTCCATCAATTATTGTTAGGGTAGAACTGGGTTTTGCTATGCCAGCTGATGAGGTCTGGTGGTTTAAGGGACAGGACGTAATAGGATTTGATAAACTAACCATGGGAGCATGTGTTTCATCGTCCAGTGTTTCCACCAGATTGTCTAAGACAGCAGGTACTGCACTGCTAACAGATAGTCAGTCTTGAGCACCTAAACCAGAAAGTACCTGAAACCAGTTAGACAGAGAAATGGAGGCAACTGTTGGCGTCAGAGTTCTCACAGAAGGCTTGTAAAAGTATCCCAGTGGCAAGGCCCGGATGGAGGTGGTACATATAGGGCACAGATTCTGCGCCCTTAAAACCGCCTAAACAACCGCAGGGTTTCAAAAATGAATGACCACGCAGTCCTCCTCCAAGTTCTTTAGTGACCGTCCCACCCACCCAACTCTGAGCACCATGATGTTGTTGTTACTCATGGGTACCCTAAAGCCTTTATGTTTGGATAGCATTCTACGATTTTGTTGCGCAGTTGGGTTCAAGAATCAGTTTGGTCTGGTCTAAGCAATGGAACACCGGCCAGAACCAAGACATAAGGACATGCGGCCGGGGGAAGATCTAAGACATCTCCAGAGGGCTTAATATTCACAGCATTCAGCACAATGGGGCCGTCTCTATGGTGATTACTAGCTCTCATGATAGACTTGGCCTGATCAATAGATAATGGTCTCAAAGGACCCACGGGCTGGAACTGGTCAGCTGGACAAGAGGAATTAACCATGCCACCTATCCCCAGGCCTCCCGAGCCCAGATGTGCGATGTTCCCCCCGGGCCAGATATCAAGCATAATGGTCAGGGCGTGACAGGACACGCATTACCAGTAAGCTACTTTCCTACTCTGTGGACCACTTCTCTGTTGTTACCCCCCCACAGGGCCAATGACTTCTGGCATTAGCGGGGCCACAGGTGCTTTAACTGCCACACATTGGCACCCACATACCTCCTGATTAACTGGGTCATTACTCGATTTTAGGAGATGTGACAATTTTTCATCAATCGCCCCTAGTTTACTTAAAAAAGACGCTAAGAGAGCAGATATTAAGGTCTCTAAGTGTTTCCAGCAATCAGGATCACCTCCATGGTCCATCATGGTGTGGGTGTCAGGGTTTGAAAAGAGAGGCATGCAACCATTGGGTTTCGGGGAGTGATTCTTGCTCGTCCCTAAAGCTTGATGTTTAAGCTTAGCTTTGGCCTTGTTCCTCAGTGCCACACTTCCCCATGTACGTTTTGCAGGCGGTTCACCGTTTCCTCCCTCACCATTCCCTCCTAACCTGGATTTGGAAGAGCATTACACACTTTCCCTTTCCCTAACCGCTCTTTTAGATCTAGTAGCAAGATCGCCTTGCTATACAGGTCGTAGTTGAAGTATTTATTTGGGTTGAGACAGGGGGTGCAGGCAGATCTATTTTCTCCTCAGGTGAGATAGCCGGCGAATCCCTAGGTAAGCTCAACCTCGGATTTTGGATACATTCCAAAGTGCCTAGGTGGTCCGCCTCCAGAGCCCCCAATTTGAAAATTAGGCCATCAATTGGCTCCCCGGCTGGACTAGCAACTAGTGCATCCAAACTTAGGTGGTCCATGACTTGCGGGGCACCCAGGGGAGATTTGGCCAAAATTATAGCCGCTAGGAATGATCTTTTTTGCTCTACGAGAGTGCCCAAAAGAGAGCCTATTTTTCAATGATCTATACTTTGTGCGTTAATACTTACTCAGCCCTTGATTAAAACGCATCCAATGTTCCCACTACTTCCCCCCCAACCCTCAGACTTGTAGCCTTATGTTTAGTAGTCATAGCCAGTGCCTCTGTATATAACACCACCTTCTGGATGAGCAAATGTGTCAAATAAAGTATAACATTAAAATAACCGTAAAGTTTGTCCAGAGTTCAGAGAGTCTTGCACAGCAAAGAGGGGTGGCCCAGCCCTGCCTCCTCCTAGCTCTGATGGGCACAGACGGGCCTGCCCTTGGTCCGGGCTTCATCCGGGCTGCGTCCCGCACCGCTGGTGGAGAGGCAGCGCTTTAAGAACGTTGGCAACGCTTCCCCCTCACTCGGGGAAGCTGGTCCAAGTAAGATGCACTCTGGGAGGTAGAGTCCTCTCCCAGAGTGTAGACGCCTGCAGTTGATGGAAGAGCGGAGGCTGCATGGACCCTGGGACCGCGTCCCACCAAGCAATTGTGGCGTCACGTAGAGGAGACCAAACCAGACACAGGTACGGCAGAAAGGCAGGCAACAAAGAAACCCACGCCGCGGGGGAGAGGCAGCGCTTTAAGTGTGGTGGCAACGCCTCCCCCTCACTCGTGGCAGCTGGTCCAGGTAAGATGCACTCTGGGAGGTAGAGTCCTCTCCTAGAGTGTAGGCGACTGCGGTTGATGGAAGAGTGGAGGCTGCGTGAAACCTGGCACCGTGTCCCACCAAGAAATTGTGGCATTACGGAGAGAAGACCAAACCAGACAGAGGTACTGCCGAAAGGCAGGCTACAAAGAAACCCACGCCGCGCGGGGACAGGCAGCACTATAAGCGTGGTGGCCATGCCTCCCCCTCTCTCGCGGCAGCTGGTCCAGGTAAGATGCACTCTGGGAGGTAGAGTCCTCTCCCAGAGTGTAGGCTCCTGCAGTTGATGGAAGAGGGGAGGCTGCGTGGACCCTGGGACCACGTCCCACCAAGCAATTGCGGCGTCACGGAGAGGAGACCAAATCAGACAGAGTTAAGGCAGAAAGGCAGGCAACAAAGAAACCCACACAGAGGTGGGAGAGGCAGCGCTTTAAGAGAGGTGGCCATGCCTCCCCCTCTCTCGCGGCAGCTGGTCCAGGTAAGATGCACTCTGGGAGGTAGAGTCCTCTCCCAGAGTGTAGGCGCCTGCAGTTGATGGAAGAGTGGAGGCTGCATGGATCCAGGGACCGTATCCCGCCAAGCAATTGCGGCGTCACGGAGAGGAGACCAAACCAGACAGAGGTACGGCAGAAAGGCAGGCAACAAAGAAACCCACGCCGCGGGGTGAGGCAGTGATTTAAGCGCGGTGGCCATGCCTCCCCCTCACTTGCGGCAGCTGGTCCATGTAAGATGCACTCTGGGAGATAGAGTACTCTCTCGGAGTGTAGGCGCCTGCAGTTGATGGATGATGATGAGGCTGCGTGGACCCTGGGACCGTGTTCCACCAAGCAATTGCAGCGTCACAGAGAGGAGACCAAACCAGTCAGAGGCAGAAAGACAGGCAACAAAAAAAACCTTGCTGATAATGTTTTCCATTCGTGGAATTTCTATCATGTACAGGAATTATCTTAGGCAAATATTGATGCAATGCTGCTGTGGAGGAAATGTCTAAATGTGGTTGATTTTGCACCATCTGCTTAATAGGTGTACAATATCTCCTGGTTCCACTACTAGTATTTCAAACTGTAGGTCAAATTGTAAATAAGACAATTATGTAAGATGAGGGAATGCACACCCTGTTTTTAAACCACGTTTTTTCCATTTCACATTTATCAATCCTTCTGCGTGATTGCGTGCAGATTGGTTGGAAGGCATGCCCTACTGCCACTAGTTACGAAAACTTTGAGAGATGAGGGACTGCGTAGCCCCAAAACCAAATACACAGCTCCGTGCCGCTATTTTAGCGTGCACCTCTTATTTGAACAACTATTCACTTTAATCTGTATTATTCCAGATTCTTAACCATATTTAAACTATTGTGTTTCCAACTTTAATTAGCTCCATTTCATCCAGAGGTCCAACACTCGGGGTATAATGCCAATTTACAAGTTTCTTATGTTCAAACTGTGCCTATCCAGGCCTTTTAGAAAGAATATGATTGATGCAAAAAGTCCATCGCAAACAGTCTTTAATGTTTCATGTAAAAATACCCAATGCATTTCGGGCTGCCATGTGCCCTTCTTCGGGGGTCACTACAAGTAAATCATAACACGAGTGAATTAGTAACAATTCTCTTACTGCATGAACAACGCTGCAACATGATTTCACAATTTCATTCCCTTCGTTTCTTTTAAAAAAAACATCATCACAACCTGCATAGTCTCACTAGGTCTCCCTCTCAGTTATTCAAGCATCCCGTTCCGTGCCTTCATGTTCAGGGTGTAATCCAAATTTCCCAAACACGCTGTTTATTAAATAAATAAATTAGTCCCGATGGTGCTCCCACCCCTCCAGTTTCTAACCTACTGTGCTCATGACACTACCAATGTTTCTCTAAGGAAATCCCCTCCTTATTATCATCATCAAGTCCGTTGGTTCGTGAACATGTGCGCTGCTACGTTTATTTTCATTCTGGCATTATCCCATTGCGATGGACTTTTTGCATCAATCATATTCTTTCTAAAAGGCCTGGATAGGCACAGTTTGAATATAAGAAACTTGTAAATTGGCATTATACCCCGAGTGTTGGACCTCTGGATGAAATGGAGCTAATTAAAGTTGGAAACACAAGAGTTTAAATATGGTTAAGAATTTGGAATAATACAGATTAAAGTGAATAGTTGTTCAAATAAGAGGTGCACGCTGAAATAGCGGCACGGAGCTGTTTATTTGGTTTTGGGGCTACGCAGTCCCTCATCTCTCAAAATTGTAAATAAGACCACTGATCACCAAACGGCGATAGATCGATATGCTTGAATTAATCTAAACAACTTTAACTTCATAATCTTGAAGACTTAAGATCTAACTCACTAATAAGATTTAATGAGGTATCGTGGGTTCCTGCTCAAGAAAGATGTGGCTTAGAAATTCAGACTGGACTGTATTTTTAGTGAAGGATGTAGGCTGAATTTCATTTGGGTGGTTGACATGAAAGGCATTTCTAAAAATCAGTTTGAAAGTTGCATTTCCAATATTAGCAATTCTTTGAATTTGACAGCCGCAGTTTACAATGGATATTTTAGGTCATTAATGACGTTCGAGGAGTTAATTCGCATGCAGAATGTGGGTCCCCATCGCTTATAAGGAATATTCTGTCACAGCCTAATAAATGTATGATGTTGTAAGGGAAAATGTCTATACTTCACATTTCTGCTACCAGAGTGTAGGAATACTCCTCAAGACATGTTTGTATTTTGAAGCCAGATCTCATTTGCTTAGCAGGCCCACATCAGGGACACATTTTAATATACGTATTTTGCTTCGAGTACTGTTTGTTAATGTCCATTTTCCAACACTGGACTCGGGAAACTCACTGCAGTGCTAATTGACCATTTAAGCTGATTTCTTCTCCATATCTTGTTGGCCTAATTAAACTAAATTGTGTCAACGTCTAGATCTGCCAAGTCAGCACTCTCCTTGATTAGCAATTTTCCCAAGACCATTCGATTTCGTATTCCTGGCAGAAGACCGATTAACGATGCCTTATTGTGCACGTTTTTCCTTGGCATGTTAATTTGCGCCCACGCCTATGTGGAATCATGCTGACTAATAATGTCTTGTGTAAAAAAAAACACAGAATAATTAAGAACTCTGGATTAAAACCTCACTCATATTACAGCTTTCTTTATCCTTGATTAATTTAGCATTGCCTCAATTCTCGCCTTGCATGTGAAATCCATGAATGCCTTAGATTTGTGTTCAGGCTAGTGGCAAGTGAGAAAAAAATAATTACTGCGTCATTACGAACACAAAGCGAAAGCTCTCATTGGCAATTTTGAGCCCTCATATTACCCCTTCCCGTGTCTTCGGCCACAGTGCGTAGACCATGTTAACTCCCTAAAAGCCCAAAAACAATGTATTGCAAAGATTCTTCTCAACGCTGCGGTTAGTACAATAAGCCATGTATAAGCCATGTGAGATGGTGGATGGCGGTTCCTTCCCTTTGTTTGATACTAATGAAAAATTGTATGTGGATTCTTTTTCAGCAACTGCTTTTTGTCTAATGTCAAAATATAGGGCTCGAAAATGGCTGTTTCATGTAGGAGTTGACAAGGCATGTGAGCTGTTCGTAGAGTTTGTGAAATCCGCTATAATTGCATTATGGCTTTTAACTGAGCCTGGCCATGTTGTAAAATACCTAAATCTCATTTGAAAAGATCTAATGCTGCAGATATTTGTTGGAACTGGCACTTTGTGGTTTGCTGAGGCATCCCCAAGCCAGGCAGAACCGACCAATACCGTCAGGGGTGAGTGAGTGAGTATACATAAGCTCCGCTCAAAATTGGGTCGCTTGGCACTGAGCAGTCAGGTTTACACAGAGGCAATGTTTTAAGCATTGACACAGCCCTCACTCCCGATAAATTCCTTGAACGTCACAAAAGAGACTTCACACATCATGTATGGAAATAACATTTGTATTCAAGACACATAACAATCAACATGAACATCATGTATTTCTGGACATAAAACACATTCAGAATTATTATATGCAGTACTAGGCCCAGCCATTTTCACAGGACATCAGCAATATGCACTCTTGGGAAAGATCCTAATCTATACTCCCTGAACCCACCACAATACCCTGATGCCATTCAACATGACAAACACCAAAGGCCCTCCCTAGCAGTTCTCATAATTCAATACCACACAGTACTCCCCGGGTCACAACACTATCAGAAATATGTGCATACGCAAAATTATACTACTTTTTAGCAGCACCACAGACGAAGGCTGAATGGGGAAAACCAATGTCAAACATGATGCTTTTGGGCTAGAAATCAACGTATCGGGCAAACCACTGTCCAGTGTAGTGAATCACTGTCATTCAACACACACCCTCATTCCACACCTATGTACGGTTCAGCGGATATCAGATAAGTCTGTATGGAAGCACTCACACACATAAACAGTCAGCATCCTAATGCAGTACAACTGATACCCAGCAGGTCATTTGATTACACTCTCCCTCCACCCTCCTCCATCTCACCTTGCCTATTCTACACCCACAGATTGGAGACACCACGTCCTCCCCTAGGCCCTGGGCCACACGCCGCTAAAGTAATTCTTAGTCAGGGTTCCAGTAAGCAGGTGGGTGTAGGCAGCAAGATCAATTAGGAAACAGTCCAAAAAAGAGATTTGGCAGCCACTCAAGAAGTTCAACCACAGGATGAGGAGCAGACATGGGTTGAGGGCAATAGACGGTCACACAAAAGGGATCCCCAAGGGACTTCCGGCACCTGCCCTATTCTGCGAAGCACAGAGGGGTCATGCTATCTCTTGACCCACTTCCTATAGCTCTTGGAGGCGTTTCCCCAGCCCCATCAGTCACTCTCAGCACCCAGGCCTGAGCTGGACAGCATTACCTGGCAACACATTGCCATTTGGGGAAGGCCAGGTGAGGAGAGGGCAGTTGGTCTGCTATGCTAGGGTCAGGTAGCGGACCAGTAGATGAAAGGAAATTAAGCGGGGCCACTCGGAAGGAGGAGGCACCCCGTCAGGCGCACATTGATCAGAGCCACACCCAGGCAATCCAGGTGAAACTTTGGGTGCACAATGATATGAGTCGCACCAGAGCGTTCTGTTCACACAAAACAAAGAGTTGCAAAATCCATACCTCCTTGGAAATGAGGCACAATGTCCAGGGCATGCCACTTTTGGCTGCACAAGTCAGTTCCAGTCACACACACAAAGAGTTGTACATTTTGCACCTCACTGGAAATGAGGCACAACATCTGGTGCACATCGATATTAGTTGAACCAGACAGTTTCGGTAACATACAAAGGTGCAAGTTCAGCAATGCCTCGCGTGGTAGAATGAGGCACTACTACAGTTATGACCCCACCTTCGAGGGTCGCAACCTGTAATTCGGACACCACAAGCAATGACCATGCAGTCGGCATGTTGCAAGAGAGAGATGCAGCACGATCGTCAAAGAGGGCCTCCCTGGGTCCCGCAATCAGTGAATCCTCTCACCTCCAAATACACTCAAAGGCCTGCCAAAGTCCCCAGGATGCATGGGCCACATGCCTTAAATGTAGGCCATACTTTGGGTCTCCACACAATGAGATCAGGTCTACAGGCACAATTCCTAGTTCCACACCCACACTGCACTACCAGCTGGAATCCAGCAGATGAAGACACTTGAGAGGACACTGCGCTTCAGGTGTCACAGGTAGACGGTGTAGCTCCCTCATAGGAGATAATTAATGTCCCTGAGACCTCAGAGAGAACAGTGGGCAAGCTCAACAAGCCCTTGGAGATCACACCTCAGGGTGCCACACAGCAGCAGGTTGTTAGCCCAGGCCAGCCACTACTCAAGAGGGGCACGTGGTCCCTTTCAATGACAGTAATCCTCTTGAGCAAAACAGAGTCCTCTGGCAATGTGCAACAAGCAGTTCTGGGTTCTCAGGTCCAACTTCCCCACAAGCGTATCCCACCTTTTGATACAGGATGGCACCAGTAGTTATACTGGAGTTTGTATTTGAAGTTGGAGGTGGTTCAAAGGGTCTTCCTTATAACCACAGATGTCGCCCCTAAATTTCAGTCCTGTCTGCCATGAGGCAGTGGAATACAGTTCATTTCAGGACAATTTGAGTCGGTTGTCTTTTTAGATATCACCATCAGGTTTCCCTAATTCAGTTTCCTTTTCCCTTCCCTCTTTCCTCTTTCCTCTTTCACAGGCAATTTCTCAATCTAATCAGGCATGTACTTATCACTGTCCTGAAGACGATCCTACTATCTCGTTGAAAGGATCAAAACGTCGTCGACCCATGTTAAACAGCTTTGCGCATTAATCCACTGTGTAAAACAAGTGCACTGACTGTTATTACTAAGTGTGAAAGAATCTGCATCTGCCAAGCTAAACCAGTCTTGCCTGATTTGTCTTTTTGTGTTTTGTATTTGTCATGTTACATATAGGATACAGGATTGTGTCCCACTACAATGATGTTGAACTACGGTTGTCTAATTGTTCACATTATTAATTTTATTGTCCGACTGGACATTTGAAATATAGCATTGATTTCAGTCTATATTTATCCTACTAATATCTGCTTGTTTAAGGACCATTGTTTACGTATATAATTGCTACCCAAGGTCCTTTATTTACCTTGGGGGTTTCCCTTGTTTTTCTTGACAACACACTTTATAGTAGTGGCATTTCCATTTGAATTATGACAGTCTCATTGATCACTGGCAAGTGATATCAACCATTTCCACATGTTAGTCTATGGTAAGGCAAACCTCATAGGTAGCGAAAACACACATGAGCAGGTGACACACATGTGTGGCATCCCTGCCTTTCATCTACGACTCATTTCACCCCGAAGGACGTACCCTCTGGGTACTCAGGTTAAAGTCAAAGGATCGCTAGTGAATCACACAGGCCAGTCTGAGTAAACACGCAACTGCGTGTATCAGCCTAAGGGCAGGCTGGACACGTGTTTAAGATCATCATCTGTGCAAAGTGAACCCCAGCTTGCAATGGCAGGTTCGACACATATTTAAGACACAAATCAAGTACTACTTTTTAACATGTGTAGGAAGGCATGCATAGTTTTACCCTGTATTTACAATGGGAAATTGATCTAGGCCCTAAGGCCACCACAAGAGAATCAGCGAAACCCAGGAGGGAAAAGCAAAATGTTTGAAAAAACGCTACCTGAAGGGTTCAGGTATAACACTATTATATTATTTAATTATTACACTAAAGAGTGTGTGCATGCCATTGTTTATAACTTTAAAACTGCTCACATATCTTCTCTATTCATTAATCAAATTATTTGTGGAGGATCTTTTTGTGAATATTTATTTTATTTATTGTCAATTACATATTTTCCTGTTGCTATAAATTGTTTTGTGCTAGCAGGCCATATCCAAAGAGAAAATCAGATAAATTCATATTTTCTTTAATTTGCACAGCTTTGCAACAGCTTACCCACACTTGGAAAGAAAGAGGTGCATGCATGTATTAGAGCAAGGGGCCATAGGGCTAAAACCTCAGGAGAGAATAGTAAGTTCCATTTTGGAACATATTGTTATAGCCCAGCATCTTAGATGTTTATTTTCATTTGCCAAATGGTAAACTGCATTGAGTAAGCCATTGGTAAGCCTTTGCTGCTTGGCCTTCCCCCTCCCATCTGCCTCCCCCGGTGCCATGTCTATTTGGATATTTGGGGTAGGTCGTGTTTAGGCCCCCATAGCTTTTTGCCCACACAAGGTATCTATGCCAAATATGCGTCCTTTTTTTTCCAACATCCTGAGGATTCTAAAGGTATCCAGGGTTTGTGTATTCCTCGGGAGATGAACTAGAACTTAGCCAAAATACCGCAAAATGTGTTTGTTTTTTTAAAAAACTGCTGCAGAAGAAAGCTTCTGGTTTTTCCCCCTGAAAAGGGCATCAACAAAGGGTTTGTGGTGCTGAAATCACCATCTGCTCAGCTTTCAGGAACAGAAAACGTTTGTCAGAAAACCAACATTTTCTACACAGTTTTGACGTTTTACTGGGACTTAGCCTATTTTTTCTATTTTTTGTGCTTTCAGCCACCTTTCAGTTAGTGGCAGTGTAGTGTAGTTCCTATATTCCCAATAGGCTCTGCGCATTGGAATAACAAGTCCTGTAGATTAGACGTAGGACTGAGGTTGACTAGTTCTCTACTGAATCTATTAGACTTAATTGTGAGTGCCAGCTAGCTCAGAGGTCACTAGAAACTTTCTCAAATTCACAAGAAGGGATTCGTTTCTGACAACCGCATAAACATGACAACTTTGTTTCCCAAGAATAAGAAATCAATCTCTAGAGTCGCGGAAACAATGGATAGCTATTGTACTCAGTCAATTATGCATGCTTCGTTTCAACAGAGGTGCTGAGAAAATAGAGAGACGGGCGTTTTCAATAAAAAGTATTTATTGAACAGTCTTCTTTCTCAAGCATAAGAAATGTACTGCTACAATCGAAATACTGGTTATAAAGTAAAGGGCATATTATACGAAAAGTATTATAAAGTAGTACTGTAAAAGCATGATATGGTTTCTAAGCCATACGTTGCCTAAAACGTATAAAATACATGCAGTGATAAAATAATGACTAAAAGTACTCAACTGGTGCTTCTAAAATACGCCTACACCAGTGTACCTAACCTAAGTCTAGTACAAGGGAAGAAGTAAGTGAGGAGTAGCTTAAGTTTAGTATTTCTCTGCCAAGAGTCTGTCCAATAATTCTCTAAAGGTCTAATCAGCTCCGTACCTTGGTTTAGAATGAAGGAGGTCTTGTATCTCTTTCTCAGGACTCGATTTCCCAGCAACCCGCGAGGGTAGCCTGGAAACACTGGAGCTGGATTTCTCAGCAGGAGAAAAGACCGTGCGTCAGCTGGAGGGTCGGCTTCCTTCTGCACTCGCTGCTGCAGGGTGTCGGGCAAGTAGTTAGTCGATCTGCTCCAAACCACCGTGTGTTTGTCTGGGAAAATATAGGCATATTTATAGTTTGAAGGTGCCGAGTTTGACGTGTGATTGGACCTAATAATGTCATCAAAGACTCAGTTCTTCGAAAAGTCCATGATTTCCTAGAAAAATTAGTATTCAGGCAACGGGAAGTCCCTAGCTACTGAAGGCGGGTTTCTCTAAGAAATCGTTGTTGATTCTTGGAATTTAGTGGAAGTAGCCATGCCGTAATTGGGCTGCATAGGCTCAGTCTAAATATGGTAATGATTTTTATGCCTATATAAGGATCGAACAATATATACCTATATAAGGGCATGAAACAGGAAAAATTACACTAGAGTGCTAGATTCATTTACAACAGCAGAAATGAGGGTGAAACCAAAAATGGATCCCAGAAAGTTATACATTTCTGAAAAGTAGGCAAAAGTCTGGATTCAAGACAACAGAAAAAGCTCCCTCTTGACCTATAATTACTTATATCATGGGAGTTACCTCTCAAACATAGGGCATACACCAACAATGTCTACACAAAATGTAAATCTTTTCTCATTGTATTTCATTTTACAGTAAAAAAATCTTTTTTTCTTTTTTTTCTTTTTTTTATATCATATTTTGCAAATACAACAATTATAAGAAAATATACACCTTCTGCACAGAGGCTTCAGGAAGAACATTTTGCAACACAGTAAAGTTATGAATATATATCCTTAGTTCTTCGAATTCATGTAAAACACAAAATCAATTAATTGTGCACATCCAGGTAAAGAACCACACATACAACACATGCATACTTTCTAAACATCCATCTCATCACAAAAATAACAAAAAAGGTTTTCCTATAGCGTTGAATCTGTAGTCCAATTAATGACCAAAGTCATTTAGATGTAAGGCAAGAAGAAGGGTCGACGCGTTTCGGTGGCAAAGCCGAAGTAGGAACCACCTTCATCAGGACCAATCAGAGACAATAAGATATAGGATCTCTAAACCTGGGGTGCAGATCTGAAACAATATGCACAAAAAGTAACAATTTAAAAGTATGCCCTATAATACATAGTCCATTCTCATTTACATTTGAAACAACTGCATGGACCACCACACACACTCATAATTCATACAACCTGACACCATCATGTGGAACCTTATAACCCATAGCACAAAGTGTGATACCCAATAGTTAGAAAAGAAGAGAAAGATCATTTCTATATTGCAAATGATGCTGACATCACATTACAGGATAAGATGACCTATTCAACAAATACCTTTCTAAGACACATGTGAGCTTACGAAGATGCTCCCACTGAATTTCAATATTTTGGCACGATCTAATGTAGGGAGGACATGAAGATTCCTTATTCTTTCTGCATTTATCAAAACCTCGCCCTTATACTATTTATGGGGTAAGCATAATCACCAGTGGTTACCTGGAAGTTTGTCGAAATCCGCGGAACCAGATTTGTATTTTCTTTTTTTTAAAGTTGGATAAGGCAGCTGTATGCTGAAACATATAGCAACAATTGCTGTTTAGCCCTAATCACATTATAATGCATAGTGAAGTTGTTGGCGTGCCAAAGACAACCCTTTTACCTGTAGAATGTACAGGAGAGCAGAACGCTACAGAGAGCGACTTTTTGCAGTCTCTAGCCTTGGCTTATTCTTCTTTAAAGGTGTGGAGGGGACGCCACATCTACAATAAAGTAATTGAAGGTACTTAACCTACACAACCTTTCAAAATAGGTGAAAGAGCCCTTAATTAGGATACCTATCGGACTACTTACTTTTGAGTATTTTTTAGTTGCCGTATAGATGTCACCTAGCCGCACATACCTGTCCAGGGGGACGAGGGAAGTCCTATCTGCCGCCGCCACCGCCAGGAGTCCATTCACTGCAGAAACAGCGCCGCCGCCCCGGGACTGCAACTCCCGGCTGCCTCAGCGGCGGCGCTGCATTACCACGCATCCCAAGCGCCAGGAGGCGCCTACAAACAGCGCTCTGCTTGGCGGAGCAGGGGGGAGCCGCACATACCTGTCCAGGGGGACGAGGGAAGTCCTATCTGCCGCCGCCACCGCCAGGAGTCCATTCACTGCAGAAACAGCGCCGCCGCCCCGGGACTGCAACTCCCGGCTGCCCCAGCGGTGGCGCTGCATACCACGCATCCCAAGCGCCAGGAGGCGCCTACAAACAGCGCTCTGCTTGGCGGAGCACGGGGGGAGCCGCACATACCTGTCCAGGGGGACGAGGGAAGTCCTATCTGCCGCCGCCACCGCCAGGAGCCCATTCACTGCAGAAACAGCGCCGCCGCCCCGGGACTGCAACTCCCGGCTGCCTCAGCGGCGGCGCTGCATTACCACGCATCCCAAGCGCCAGGAGGCGCCTACAAACAGCGCTCTGCTTCACTTCGCGGGACGTGAGCGGGACGCCGGGCGAAGCCCGGGCAAAGGGTGGGCCCTCTGTGGCCCTCAGAGGCATGAAGAGGACGGGACGGGCCACCCCATTTGGCTCCAACGAAGGAGGAGGTATCGGGTTGTCTTGTATTATTCCTTATATTTGAACTCTCTTTCCTTGTTTTCCTCTCAACATGTCCATTTGGGAGGAGTTGAATGCCTTGTGTGGTACGAACTACGCCCAGGATGTGTCTACCCCCCCTATAGTGGGTAGAGATCCTGATGCGGAAAAAGACAATGACACTGGGAATTCACCTAATGCCGATATAATGTGCACTAGCCCCTCATCATCTCCTCCCAATCCACCCTCAATATCGCCGGTTGAGTCCGTGAATACAATACCTAACTCTGTATCACCACTTCATTTGACCTTACTGGCCCAGATAGAGCAACTGTTAGTATCTGCCTTAACACCCCTGGTCACAAAAATCGACGCCCTGGGAGACAGGCTGACCATTATCGAAAAATCAATATTAAGGAGCTATACTCCTACTGAAATAACTGCTACACCCATCCACCCCATTTTCCCCAGCAAAAATGAAAAACTTAAGCTTATGACATGTACGACAAGTACGAAAGCTCAAACTCTTGTACCTCTTATGCCTATACCCAATCCAAGAAGCCGGAATATTACTTTTAACTCTGTACCTGTACCCCATAGAGCTCCCAGGACTGCACTCCGGATTAATTTACCTCCGGAAGCCGCCCCCTATGTGGCTGTTCTGTCTGGGGTCCCTGCACCTAGGCAGAGTAAATTGGAAACTCATCAAGACTTGTTATACAAAACTATTTCCTGGCTACAACAAAACAGACCATTGCCATCTGGTTTAGATGGTGGAATCCTGAGTGTCAGGAGGGTGGGGTGGCTAGGCACGTCGCCCAAAGACATCCCGGGCGACTTGATTTTAATTAAATTCAAGAGTGTGAACATTGTCCCCTATTTGCGATCTTCTCTGCTCAAAGAGGGAGATGGCCCCATTTGCATCTGGGACCTGCATGATTTCTATCCTGGCCCCCGATTTAATCTGCCCAATACGCAAATGACATTGAACCACAATTCTTGGTGAAAGGGGTTTTCTAAAAATTTTGTGCCACCAACCATCTACCCTTTTTGATTTCGCACGTACATCGTCAAATTGATTTTCAGTTGTTTTTAATAGTGGGATCATTATTATTTTGTATATGTTCTGCAGAGTTATTTATACAAGTATGTATTTTCACTTGTCGCTTTTATGGTTTCAAACAAAAGGAACCGAATAAAGCTTATTTTGATTTGATTTGATTTGATGTCACCTAATCACGATAGTGCGATGTCTCTTAAAATTGCAGATGCCTAAAACGAGAACATTTGTGAAGTATATAAGGGGGAATTGACTCTTGTAAGACTGCGGTGCTAAAATTAAGAAGAATCCTACAGTCCCTAATGCAATGAACCTCCGCATGTCAAGTAAGATTATTTATACACATATATTGTATTTATTAAACTAGACATGTTGTACGACTAACGGGATGAGAGAAAAGCGGCCAGCGCTTACTCTAGTATATACTTAGATACACCCTCTCCTTGATTATCTTTTCACTTACCGATGTCACAACACATTCGAAAACAACATGTAACCTGCGGATCGTAATGCAAGAGTACAAGGCTCACATTTAAAAACGTGCGCTTATCCGAGCCTAAAATTAATTGCACCCTCGCTTAAATTAAAATATTCCTACCCTTTACACGGCGTCACAACGGAAAATACCTCCCACAAAAATCCGGCATCTGTACAAACAAATAATAAACCTAGATCCCAACATTCACTTACGTTTTGCACGGTGCGGAAGTCCTAGTCCCCTTCACAAGCCGCCTCTGCCATCGTCCGCAGTTTGCCCCATACTAAAAATTAGGCAACGAACCTCCCTCTTAAATATCACGCGGGAGGTCAATAACACGCTACAGCTGTAAAGGTTGCGTGTAATCCATTCCACGTCATAGAGAATCGCCCAAAGTTAAAACACCAAAAAGAGAAAACGGACCAGCCTGGTACTGCCTTCTCAAAGTGGTGTCGGCAGAGTAATATAGCGCTAAAAATCTATTGTTAGTATCTCTATTTACCAAGGCAATTCTCAAATATAGATACCCTTTGGGTGAGTGTCACTTACCCGAACCCATAGATTGCAAAGAATCCGCAAATCGGCAAATCGGATAAGAAGCTGGTATTAACAGTGTTGACTTGAATTAACTACGATGACATCTAATAAACACTGATAATAAAAAATGAACTGCGCTTAATGTCGCCATCTTAAAGTGATGTCGGAAAAATAATAAGGTGCTAAAGTCCATTATTTAAGCCTCTATAAGCCGGTATAATACTCAACTGCAATTACCCGATAAGTGAGCGTCACTTGCCCGAGCCCATGGATTACAGAAAATAGGCGAAACGGACATGTAACTAGTATTCGCAATGTCGATTTACAAATAGATTTGATAATATATATCAGTAAGTTAACAAATACATACACCAAAAAGTGACGCAATATGATTGCTGCCCAATAGTTTTCAAGCTCAATTTATAAGTCAAGCGAAATAGTGAAGGACACTTATTAATTGGTTTCTCAAAGTTTCTATATCTGTATAAAAGTCAGTAGTGATATATAACATCCACCTAACTATTCCTAGATATTAATAGTAAGGCCATAGGTATTCTGCAAAAGAGCAATAATCACACATATAAGCTACAGCACAATACAGATATGGGCATAGCTTGACCACGCAGTACCCAAATTTCTGTCAAGTGTTTACCGGAGGAGTACCACATAGCCCTTGTAATTTAAGTTGTAAAAAATTACCAAGGATTAGTAATAATCCACTGAATTTCCTCATTCAATCCCTGCTTTACAGCGTCGAGGAAAAACATCCAGAAACACTCACGTCGTTTGCGTGAGATGTCCATGGAGGTGCCAACACTACCCTTTACCTTTTCCAAAATGCACCACCGAACATCATTTTCCGAATGGTCAAGAAGTGCTTCCATGCGATTGTTTCGAATTACGGATTTATGTTCGCTTAGGCAGACACGAAATTCACGTCCTGTTTCTCCAATATATACCAAATTGCAGGGGCAAGAAATGCAATAAGCTACATTCTTGCTCCGACAATTGGTGAAATCCTTGAGTTCAATCTGTCTATCTTTATGTACAAAACAATCAGTAACCTGGGCTGTATCGCATGCGTGGCAGCCGCCACATCTGTGATTTCCCAGAACAGGTGGTAGTCCTGTGATGGTGCTTTGCCTCATCTTGTTGGTACTTTCAGCTCTAGTGTGGACCAAAATATCGCGTAGGTTGCGATTCCTGCGAAATGCTACCAAAGGTGGTTCTAGATTGGGCTCTTCATCTCCTATATTCAATACCCTCCAATTTCGCTGGATGATGTTCTTTAGTTTGAAATTGAACCGAGAGTGATTCACCACACAGACCACTTGGTCTTTCTTAGCACGTTGATTACCTCCTAGTAGGGCATCTCTATTAAAGTCTGGATTCATCCCAAGGTATTTAGTGTACATTTTTCAAGGTTTTCCTATCGAAAGTCACAGTTGACATACAAAAACAAGCATTTGCAATGCAATCGGTCTTGCACTTTCACGAGTTAGAGATATTGGCATTGTAAATAACAATGCTTTTTATTTATGTTTTTGGTTTTTAA